>NC_064568.1:26060000-26685000 GCF_937001465.1 Orcinus orca | reverse complement strand
TAATACTGAATCAAGGGACTATAGGTAAACGGATACAGGGCTATAAACACAAAAGTCACAAAAGTGTGATACACATTGGGTGAATTAGCAGCATTTTGTTTGTTTGTTTAAACAAAGTAGGCATTCAATAAATGTTCACTAAGCAGTAGAGTTGGTTTGAATTGCAATAAGCCATAAATGTATGACTTTGCAATTCAGGGGATACGAAAAAGATCAGCATAAGAAAATTCCAATCTAGCTCCAAAATAGTTTCCCACAATTTGTTATATAAATAGAAATATTTCTTGAGTGCTAAAGATAGCACAAGTAATTGAAGGTGGACTGAAGGGTGACAAGTGATTTGACTGGAAAGGAAAATTCATCTTGTCACTTATTACCTGCGATCCAAATTTATGCAAGACCAGCCAGGAGGCAATTTTCATTTTATCCAGGGTAAACCAGAGCTTAAGCTACCAAAGCTTGTCATCTTGAATGTCTCAAACAGTCATTCAAATGGTTTGTGTCCTCTTATTTAGAATGTCTGCCATTACGGTAATTGTCGGGATGCCTTGATTTTTCGAAAACATTGCACAGCGCAATCTCATTATAACAGGATTTGCTGTAGAATGACACTTCAGGCTAGAATAGCTGTACCTGCCTTTGGCACTTGGAATTGAATGTCAGGCTAGTGGCCTTTAAACTACATTTGGCTTAGAAAAGAGGTTTAAGGCATGTCCTACCCCTAGTAACAGGAAACACAATAGGTATGGGAGATTTCAAAGACAGAATCAGTTATAGCATCTGTGACCAACTTGGGAGCTCAGGGAACTTACTACCATGTCATTCCTTCATGGGTAGATTAAAAATGATTGATTATATGATATAAAATGATTGTCATGGTCCTAAGATGTTATGGCCAAGTGGTACTTAAAGCTTTTACACAGGAAGAAATGGCTAACCTTTTCCACTATGACAACTGGGGAATTTTCTTTCCTACCAAATAAAGAAGCAAAAAATCATGTGGAGGTGACAGTCCAAAAGCAGAACATAGAAGTAGAGTGCAGAGAGGGCCCAGAGAGATCTCCCAAACTGCAAAGACATGCAAAATGAAAGGGAAGCCATTACTAGCTAATGGGCAAAAGGCAATTTGCAGGATGCATGAGAGAGAAGAAACCACTATTTTTAATTTAGTTGATCAAGACTTTATTGTACTTCAAGTGAATTTACCACACAGAGATGCACAATATCAATAGAAAAGCATATTGTGAAGGTCAGAATAAAGCAGTTGAGGACTTGAGTCCACAGAGCTTCTCAGAAACAAGGTAAGTCAAGTTTCTCCTTCAGGGATCCCTTGCGAATAAGCCTAATTAGTCTAAAGGGTTTAGAAATGCCACCCATTGTGCTTAGGCTCCTTTCTGCAGGACTTTTACTGCTGAACCATGTCTTCCTTAATAAAAATGATTAGCACTTAGCAGCATCGAACAGGAAATGTGTACCAAACCTTTCAGAGAAATGCCAGGCAAACTCTGAATCTAGTCCATTAGCCATAATGGAAGCGTAATGGGTCCTTACGGAGAGGGTATGGTGCAGGGATGCGACTAAAAATTGTGAATGAAGATAGAAATTGGGATAATGTTATTGCTGGGATTCACTTCCCCCGTATGTGTTTAAAAGACGTTTTTCCTTCTTGAATCACAGTTGCCAGGCATTCTAGTTTCTACTTCAAAATACATTTTCTTACAAGGACTAGCTTTTAAATTATGGCAAAGTACAGCAGATTTTAAATTGTTAGGAGGAATGGGTTCTCTATGTCATTGGTCTATTTTGAAAATGACTTACCTACCACTCTCTTTCTTTCTTTCATGGAGGAGAGAATAGAATACCTTAGGAATGGCCCGTCAGTGAAGATGAATTGACATTCTACCCATACATAACATCAACTTCTGCTTTTCCAAGAATGGAGACCCTTTCAATTCTTATCACTCCCTTTGGTTTGTTGATCTTACAAGCTTATCCATTTTCTTGCTCTGCATGAAATGTCATCACTTCCAACTTCAGAAAATTTTTATAGAAGAATAATATTCAAAGACTGAGAATTCAATAAGATATCCCCCAAGCTCCAAACTCCCTCAAATTAAGTAGCTTAACTTTTATACTATCAAGTAACTTGGCTGTGAGCACATCAGCAGCAAGGATGGAACTCCATTCATCGTAACATGTTGCTACTTAATTAGATTCAGTAAGTTGGTTGATTAAATGAAATACAAACCTGTACTTTATAGAATTAGTTTGACCTTAAATAGCTTTTAACCACACTTGGTTCATACCCCTTAATTCTCCCATTCTTTTTCTCCTTTTGAGGTTGATTTTAAACAGCATGAAATGATATAAAATTTGAGAATTATCTGGTTACGGTAGTTAAAAGAGATCGTTAAAGTAAATGAAAACATCCAGGAGATTGATATATAGCTGAAATGTTGTCTATACCATCAAATCAAAGTCAGTTACGTCTGTACAAAGATTGCACAAGAATGTTCATAGTAGCTTTTAATAATGGCCCCAAACTGCAAACAAAGCAACTGTCAATCAACAGGGGAATGCATAAACAAATTGTGTCTATCCATACAATGAGATGCTATTCATTAAAAAAAAAAGAGCTAATAACTACTGATACATACAACTGCTTGGACAAATCTCAAAAATGTTTTGCTACAGGAAAGAAGCCAGACACAGAAGAATACACACTGTATGTTTCCATTTATATGAAGCTCAAGAACGGGCAAGATAGTCCATGGTGATAGTAGTCAGAACCAGGCTCCCTGCATGGGTTGTTGATACCTCCTGGCAGGGGAATTTGAGAACTGCCTACTTCTACCGAGCCAGTCGGGGGATGAGCCACTTGGCCTCACCTACACCACTTGGGTGGGGGAATCAGAATGCCCCTTGCTTGGGCCCTGGATGGGTTGGGCTTGAGGAGGATGCGTTTGTTCTACTGGTTTTTGGTTGGTGTAGGGTGGGCATTACCAAAAAGCTCTGCTGTTGTTAGCCTACGCTTTTCCTCATCCTTTGGTTGGGGAAAACAGGCTTTTCTTTCTTTCTTTTTTTTTTTTTAAAGAAGATGTTGGGGGAAGGAGTTTATTAATTTTATTTATTTATTTTTGCTGTGTTGGGTCTTCGTTTCTGTGCGAGGGCTTTCTCTAGTTGTGGCAAGCGGGGGCCACTCTTCATCGCGGTGCACGGGGCCTCTCACTATCGCGGCCTCTCTTGTTGCGGAGCACAGGCTCCAGACGGGCAGGCTCAGTAGTTGTGGCTCACGGGCCTAGTTGCCCCGCGGCATGTGGGATCCTTCCAGACCAGGACTCGAGCCCGTGTCCCCTGCATTAGCAGGCAGATTCTCAACGACTGTGCCACCAGGGAAGCCCAACAGGCTTTTCTTGACGCTTTTTAGGCTGTACTGTTTGGTGGTTCATAGCTGAAGGCTTCTGAAGTGCCCTGTCCTGCACAGGTGGGGAGAAATTAGGAAGCCCAGGGAACTAATTGCTGTGTCATTCCTCAATTTTTAAGATTCCTAAGCAGTCTGCCTCCTTCCTTCCACTTTTCAGAGTTTTCTTATGCTGTATATTATATTATGTCCAGGGATTTTTAGTTGTAAGGAGAGCTTGGATGGAGTGGGGCTACTCCATCTTCCCCAGAACTGGAAGTCCTCTGCTCCATTCTGTTTTAATATCAACATTTAATAGTATAACCCAACTGAGGGCTGGCACACAGTAGGTGCTCAGTAAGTGCTGGTTGATTTGGAATCCAAGCTTTGCTTGATTTGACCCACCTGTATATTGTTGAAGAGTTGTGACTTGATTACCTGATTGGTGTACTTTCAACTAGCCAATTCTGGTTGTAGGCTTACGGTGTAACGATTCCTCTCATGACTTCGTGCAGGAGTCCCCAGGCCACCTATGGAATGCTAGCACTCACAGGGGCATGGCACCTTACTTGTATCTAGGATTGGCCAGATTTCTGAAATTCTTTTCCTAGTATTTGCTTCTACCGGTCCTTCTCTCTGACCACTTAGAGTAACTACTTACTTCAGCCTTGCTGCCGTTTGCTTCATGTCTCTGTAGACTGCATGCTTTTTAGCCACAGAGGTATAATAAGGCTTGTTTGGGTTTCCAAAACCCTTTGAGGTATTTGAGTTAAAGGTCCTATAAAGCTGTAAATTACCATGATTATCACAATTTAGCTGCTAATCGAGTGAAAGCAGCAGTCTGGGTCACCAAAAAAAATCACTTCCTTTGTGATTTTTTTTCCTTATGTGGGAAGCTGTATTTTCAATGGGTTCCTCACAATTTTCCAGAGGCTTCTCGTTCCAACATTGGTAATACGTGTTTACCCCTGCGTGTCTGGGACGACCTATAAGTAAGACGAAATACATTCTGCCTCATTTTAGCAAGTGTAGTGAGAAGAATAAATAAACTTCTCCAGGGAAACCCCAAACAGGAGCTCTTGAGAGAATGATGCACCCTCACTCCATGTTAAAAGTATCAGTATATTCAACATTAAAGGGAAAACACTAACCAGTGAGTTCATAGATCCACTTTATTATGTTTTCTCATTCTGTCTTATTTGAGCAAGACTTTTGTGAAATTATAAAAACACAAACCTATTATTGAATTTCCACCGAAATGCTTCCACCGATAAGCATTACATTAGACACAAAAGATTCAATGACAAATTTTCTGAAATATTTAAATGAGTGCCCACATTCTCCAGTAACAGCTCTTCCAACTGCTTTGATATCTTCACGAGTGTCCCTGAAGAGGACACCCATGCCACAGCAAGGGTTCCTTTTTCATTCTCACCTCACCAGCTCACAGTTGTAATCTTACTAGGAGACCACTAAAATAATCCTGTGATGCTCTACATGCAAGGTTGGCAAACTATTGTCCGTGGCTCAAATATAGCCCACCAGCTGCTCTTGTAAATAAAGTTTTATTGGCACACAGCCACCTTCATTCATTTACGTACTGTCTAAGGCTGCTCTCAGGCTGCAACAGCAGAATTCATAAGGGCGACAGGGTCTGTATGGCCCACAAAGCCAAAAAAACTTTGCTATCTGCCTCTTCACAAAGAGTTTTCTGACCCCTGCTCTACATTCCATTTATCTTGCTTGGTGTTTGGCTCCTGTGCTGGCCCCTTCTCATCTTCCAGATTTATGAAGTCTAGAGCCTTCCAGGGCTTACTTCTTATACCTCCCTTCCTCTCTTCATTGACTCTGTAGATCAACGGTTCTCAACCCCAGCTGCTTTTTAGAATCACTTGGGAGGCTTTTTAAAAATACTGATGCCTTGGCATCACCCTCAGAGGTTTTGATTTAATGAATCTGGGGCAGGGCTCAGCCCTCACACGTTCTGAAAGCTCCCCAGGTGATTCTAATGCACAGCCAGCATTGGGAACAATTAAGTGATTTCTGTCTAGTCTCAGGCTTTATATTAACTATATATCAGCAACTCCCAACTTCTATCTCCAGTCGCAATATCTCCCCTGAATTCCATATTCACATATCCAACTGCTTATTTGACATTTCCACTTGAATTCTTAACAGGCCTCTCAAACTCACCATAGCTGAATCAGAACTCCTGATTTCCTTCATACCATTCCTCCCATCTTAGTCAATAGGACTCAATTTCTTTTTCGGTTGCTCAGGAGAAAAACCTTAAGAGTCATGCTTGGCTCCTTTCCGTCTCTCATGTTCCATCTCTAATCCACTGGCAAATCCTACTGTTCCCTCCAAATGTATGAGAATTCAACCACTTACAATCTCTTGTGGCCCCAGCCATGAGCATCTCTCATGGGTATTGTTTCAGCGGTCTCCTGTTGCCATGGTCTCCTGGTTTCTGCCCCTCCACCTCCGCAGTCTTTGTTAAAGCAGAAGCCAGAACGATTCTGATAATCCATGAGTCGGATAAAATCACCCCTCTGTTCAGAGGCTGCTAATGGCGTTCCATCTTCTTCAGAGTAAAAAACAAATCAAAGTATCCCCTGAATATAAATACCAGAATGGACAGAAATGAATGGTACCTGAAAGCCTGAAAACAACTATTTTTCCCATGGCCAGTGGATCTTAATTTGCTCCATTCTTCCTTAGGACGGTGAAGGCAAGAGCAAACAAACTGATAGCGAGGAAAGGCAGGCTGTTCAGCAAAGGTTGAATAGAAATAGTCATGCTTTCTAGAATTCTTTTCAATGTCCTCATATGTTTGAATTATGCATCCTGTACCTTTTCATGAAATGTCACCAACGTCTTTTCTCCAGTCAGCTTGAGTCTGCTATACCCGGGAAATTATTTGCCTTGAGCCACATAATTGCATATTGTGGGAAACTAATCTTGCAGAGGCTAGAGGAAAGAAACTCAATCTCAAAATTATACCTTTCTTATCTATGGATAAGGGGAAAATGTCTTATATGCATTGTCACTTTTCCTTAGAAAAACTGCCATCTCTTTAAAAAAACATTGTTTGAAAGCAGTAAATGATGCAGAACAACAAGCTGTCAGAGGAAAGACCAAAGATATTTTAAGACCTTGCATAACATTTGTAGAAATTCTCAGCATCAGAGTAGAAATCGTAATCTTGAGAAAGGTTGCACTGAATTCAAATGACTGATCTTCATATGGGTAGAGAGGTGTTTTTGCCTTAAAAATTTTTTCCTTGGAGAGAAAGAAACACTGCACAATTTGCGCCTTTCCTCAGATCTTTGTGTCAAACAAATTGTCAACAAGAACAAAAAAGTCTGCTAACTGATAATCTTTTAATCTTAATTCCTTTAGTGGACTCAGAGACAGGAAAGACTAAACATCATTGGGACATTGGGAGTGCTGGTGGAGAATAAGGTGAGAAATTTTTTTTTTTTATTGATACGAGGCCAAAAATATATAAGAAGAATGAGGTGCAGTTAATGATGACTGTTTAATTTGAAAAATGTCCAGAAGGGAGCAAATTCAAATAAGAAAGTGATTTCTTCTCTTAAACACACTCTTTAATATAAACATTTAATTAACTACTTTATCTTTCACTGAGAAAAAGAAAAATAGAAGACCAAAAGAAAATAAATACTAAGTCACACTGACCTCAACCAGGAGTGAAATACTAAATAAAACTATAAAGAAAATGGCTTGCACTTTAAAAAAAGAATTATAGAACTAAAATCAGATGAGAATATTTTCCTTATTTCCTTCTTTAATTAACCAACCTGGGCTGCTAGCAAGATAATCTGTTTAAAGTGTTTAAGGAGATTGAAAATGATCACTTTAGCTGTGTGATCCTTTTTACAAAGGCAGACATTAAAGAAAACAATCTCAAACAACGAGAAGTCTATCATTTCTTATGATCAAGCTTTCTACCTTTGTAGCGTGGGTTTTACCTGAAAGTATCTCTATATGTATTGTGGTTTTTGGATTGGATGAATCAAAGCAGAAATATCTATAAAGCTAAGCTGGCGAGTAATTTAAATGATAACTAAGTTCTGAATGGCATTTCCATTCCTGTTCTGTTGATTCAAAGATGTTAAGTCCAAAATTTTAATTACTTTTTAGCTGGAGATAAAACCTATCCGTGTTTTTTTTTCCCTAGTTCTTTTGTTAGTTCAGATATAATAGTTGTAAATCCTATATGAAGATATATTCCCTTCCTCTTCACTCCCACACACTCATGCACACACACAAACTCACATATCCATTTATAGGTTAGTATAGGGTTTGCAAACTCATTGCTTTAAAGACAAGAGAAGGGGCTTCCCTAGTGGCGCAGTGGTTGAGAGTCTGCCTGCTGATGCAGGGGACACGGGTTCGTGCCCCGGTCCGGGAAGATCCCACATGCCGCGGAGTGGCTGGGCCCGTGAGCCATGGCCGCTGAGCCTGCGCGTCCGGAGCCTGTGCTCCGCAACGGGAGAGGCCACAACAGTGAGAGGCCCGCGTGCCGCAAAAAAAAACAAAAAAACCCCTAAGACATAGTTTAAATCACTTGCCCAATTCAGGTCTGTCTGACTACAGAGCCTAAAATATTAACTTCCTTGCAAGGTTTCAACTTCACTCTTTAGCTTCATAATCCCAGAAAGAATGGGAGCTCAGTGATGGTCAGAGCATTCAGATCATTCATTTCAGCCATAAAAATAAACTCTGCAAAAATACCTGGGTCAACCAGGAATTGAACAGAGAGCCTCAGGTATGTTTTTTTGTCCGAGGTTCCTAATCTCTTTTGGCTTCGTTTCTATGGGGATTTATGCTGTTTTGTCAGCCACAGCTCGCTGTTGACTCAGAGTATGCCTACCAGCCATTAAAATCCCCCGTCCTTTTTTTATACATGTTACTGAGAAGTCTTATTTCCTCCCTTATCTAAACACACAGGTGGCACTTTTGGACATAGTGCTTTATTAAAAATATTCCATCTCATTGTTATGATCTTTGTTCTTTGGTAAACTATAGAGAGTTCCAAGAATTATGATATTTTGCTCACTTTTCTATCCTGAAGAACCATCACCCATGTAGCGGATATTGGCCATTTTTGGAACTACCCAGTTTGGGCATGATTCCTTTGGGGTAAATCATGAGACTGAATCATGGTGGGGAGCAGAGCCCCCAGCCTCCTCCTACAAAACCCAAAGGAGGCAAAGAATTCCTCTCCATGCCCCTGGCAGCCTAGGTACGGGCCTGTGACTGGGCTGGCCATTCAGATGATCCTGCCGGGGCCTTAAAATCTTAAGGAAACAATGTGAAGATACAGGAAAAGTGCAAACATATTCACAGGGAGGTGGTGACATGGAGAATACAGCTTTGAAGGGCCAAGGTGTGCTGCTTGCACCTGTGCTATTTTTATGGCGTGGCCTTGGCTGGTTCCTGCTGCCTATATTTCTTTAGTCCCTGAGCATCTGCAGAGTTTATTTCTTCAGCCTTCACACATATCCAGCTCCCCTGCCCCAACCCTTGCCGAAACTCCCTTTGGTCCTAGAGATGCCAGAGTCAGTTTCTAGTGCTGACAACTAAAATCCCCGACAGATGCAGGTCACTTCTCTTCTCCACTGCTATCCCCCCAGACTGAGGACCCACCATCTCACAACTGGACCAGTACAATAGCCTCTGCCTGGCTCCCAGCTTCCATGTTCCCACCTGCCACGACCTAGCCTCCTTCATCACTTAAAACTGCAAGTCAGATTAGGCCATTCACCCTATAAAGGCCCCCAATGACTTTCCATCACGTTAACACTAACATCCTGGCCTCTCACCTTGATTACTTCCAGTTTTCAGCCTCATGTCCCATCACTCTCCTCCCCACAGACTCCAGCCGTCCCAGCCCTGCTGATTAAGCTTAGTCCTGCTTCTGAGCCTTGAGTTGCTAGATTTAAAAAGCCCTTTTGTTACTAGAAGTATAAAAAGTATGTGTTTATCTGAAAATCACTTTTAACTGGGTGTCCTATATTTTAGTTGGCCAACCCAGACACTTATACTTGCTGTTTCTCAGCCTGGGTGCCTCCTCTCTCACTTGCCCAGGGAGGCATCACCTAATTACCTCTCTAAAGATGCCATGCCCACCAGTCACTCTGTCTTGACACTCTATTTATCAAAGCACTAACACTCTCTGAAGTGACCTTATACTTTCATTTGTAGGGCTTTCCTGTTTCAGATGTCTCCACCTAGAAAGTGAATTCCACGTGAACAGTGGCCTTGACTGTACTGGCCTCTGCTATATCCCAGTACCTGGAACTGTGCTTGGCATGTGGTAAATGCTCAAGAAGTAAATATATATTGAACAAATGGAATTAATGTCTGATATCAAGCCAAAGAAGAAAACCCAAATTCAATAATTTTCCAAGTAAAACCTTTCTCTTGTCCTTTTTAAACTTTTCAATTGTATGCCAATCATCCCAGAACTTAACAAATAATCTATAAAGTAATAGTACTAGACATCTATAAGAGTCACAATGCTGTATATTACCCAGCAGCTATGGTTATTTCATTAGGAATGTTCAAAGGGACACTGACTCCTAAGAAGCTATGTGTAGTTTCTTCTCTCTTCAATCATGTTTCAAATCTAATTTGGTTTGTATTCTCCATCTGAAAGGCAAGATGGACACAATGAAAACTTGGCTTCTTGTTTTACAACTTCAGCTTGAACAGTGAAATGATTTGAAAAGGACCCCTTGTTGTTCCCCTCACTTCTCCAACACCCTCAATGTTCCTTGTGTTACCTCTGAAATGATGAATGGGACTCAAGAGCCGTACGAGCTTATCACATAGGGAAGCATCTGTTTTTCCCCTTTTCAGTGTAGCTTCATAAAAGCCATCAGCATTTTAATAGAGTCGGGTATATATCTGGAGGTTTATAAACCTGGGAAAACGAGTTTGTGTTCCACAATGTAGACATGGCTATTTTTATTAATTTGGAGAACCGATTCCCCCAGGAAAATGAGATTCTGCTCGAGCTGTTAGTTAGTCTTGCAATCGTTCTGATGTCTTGTGCCTGAATTTTTTGAATAGAGCTGCAGAGCCCACAGAGAGATGCAGCCTTTCCATAACCTTGGGAAGGTTGGAGCCAGACATGAGGTGAAATTGAGAACACACATCACTATGACAAGAATCCCAACCGGAACCAAGAAAGAAAGGGAGAGAAATAGAGGGAGGAAGGCAGGGAGAGAGAGAGAGAGAAAGCAGAGAGTTTACTGATCCTGTAAAGAAGTCTAGAGGCAGTTCTGGCTCAGGTGTTGTTGATTCAGGGGTTCACATGAAACCATCTCACTTTCTCTACATTCTACTTCCTTCTTGCTTGGCTCCATTTTCAATGAGGTTGTCCCTAAACTGGTGGCATGATGGCTGCCAATCTCTCCAACTTTCTATTTTTTTAAATAAATTTATTTATTTTATTTTTGGCTACATTGGGTCTTCGTTGCTGCACGCGGGCTTTCTCTGGTTGTGATGAGCGGGGTCTCCTCTTCATTGCGGTGCACAGGCCTCTCATAGCGGTGGCTTCTCTTTTCGTGGAGCACGGGGTCTAGGCACGTGGGCTTCAGTAGTTGTGGCACACGGGCTTCAATAGTTGTCACTCGCGGGCTCTAGAGCACAGGCTCAGTAGTTGTGGCGCACAGGCTTAGTTGCTCCATGGCATGTGGGATCTTCCTGGACCAGGGCTCGAACCCGTGTCCCCTGCATTGGCAGACGGACTCAACGACTGCGCCACCAGGGAAGTCCCTCCAACTTGCTATTTTGTCCAGGTAGTGACCTCAGCAGGAAGAAGACCCTCTCTTTGCTAATTCTATCAAAAAGTGTTCCGGAGCTGATTCTCATTGGTCTAACTTGGCTCAAGTGCCTATCCCTGGACCAACCTCAGTCACCACGAGGATGCAACATGTTGCCTGGCCAGCCCTGAGTCAATTCCTGTCCCTCAATCAAGGAAGAAGTGGTGAGTAATGTTAATTTCACCCACACCATATTGACTGTGAGTGGGGAAGGGATTATTTATTGAGGAAATTTGGGGTGCTGTATTTAAATAAAGAGGAAATGATTGTACAGCCTTCTTCCCCTTTGCCCCCCAACCTTTTCTCATAATGTCCTACTGCTCTTATACTACAAATGTTTTTCTAACAGTTCAGTGAATTTGGGGAGCCCAGAGGCTGCCATCTCTTTATTGTACCAAGAGGGACACCGTAAATGTGTTAATATAAGCCAGACAAGATGTAAACTTGGCTTTGAAAGCAGTACATGTCAACCAGCAGAGGACATGTTTGAAGCAGTTTTCTTTCAGGCAGCAAAGCAGAGAGCAGACGAAAGATCCCCTTCCTATACCCACTGCATTCCTCCTTATACTGTTTCTCTCTATTATCTCAGCTTCAAGTGCTTTTGGAAAAAGCAACAGTGCTTCGAGGAAGAATGGGGACTGCCTGAATTGTTGATCTAAACTTGACGTATCTGAAATACTGGTGCTCCCTTCCTAAATGTATAAATCCTTCACAGTGAATAATAATGATACTCATAGTACTGTTTGCTTCCTACCTCCCAGCCGCTGAATGTATAATATTATAAACAACCCTATGAGGTAGATACTATTTGGAGGTAAGGAAACCGAGGCACAGAGAGGTTAAGTAACTTATGCAAGGTCACACAGCTGCTAAATTGTAGAGCCAGGATTCAAACCCAGGCAGTCTGATTTGGGCACCTGTGCTTTAACAATTACGTTTTGTGTTTCTTATCGGGCATCCTCATGGAAGTCGTGTAGCTGGGCATGATCAGCCATACGTTATGGATGAAGTAATTAAGGCTTAGAAAATGGAAGATGGCAGGTCCCAGATATTCTGACTTCCACATCAGCGTTCTCAGAAAGTCCTGGCTCACCGCTAAGCAATGATGCCTGTGTTGTGCTGCCCCATCTCCCCACCAGCCCTCTGAGGCAGACCTGGCATGGGAAAACAATCAGACCAACACATACTGCTATTTAGAACAAAGTCCTTGGAGCCAGACTGCTTTTGTTTCAATACCAACTCTATCTTTTACTTATACGTTATATCAACATTCAGGGCTTCAGTATCTGCTCCCAGGAGTTAACTGTAAGTATGAAGTGAGTTACTACCGCTAAGAGTATGTAGAACAGCGCCTGGCACATAATAAGTATTCAAGGACCTACGTGTACAGGGTCCTTCAGTATCACTTGCCAGTGCTTTATATTGTCAAAACAAAAGTCCTCCAAGGACACCTGGGAACGAGTGCACTTGTATTATGTTTAGCTCTTTCTTTCAACACCTACAACTATACTCAATCTCTTTACTAGTGCTGTGTCTCCAATAAACAGTCTACTTTGCACAGCTGAATACTTTCTGTAGAGTTAGTCTGGTGGCTTACAATAAGGAGAGTGAGGACAGTGTGGGAGAAAAAGCCTGGGTGTGGCGCTGTCAGGGGAGGGGAGATTGAATGTAGGCTTTGATACTTATCACCTATGTGACCTTGGGGAAGTTACTCAACTTCTCTGAATTCCATTTCCTTATCTGAAAAATGAGAGGGACTTCCCTGGTGGCAGTGGATAAGCCTCCACACTCCCAGAGGAAGGGGCCCAGGTTCGATCGCTGATCAGGGAACTAGATTCCACATGCGTGCCACAACTAAGAGTCCGAATGCTGCAACTAAGAAGCTGGCGAGCCACAACTAAGACCCGGTGCAACCAAAAAATAAATAAATAAATATTTTTTAAAAATGAGAATAGTTACACTTCCCTCACTGAATGGTATCAGGATGACTACTATATGTGTGGCACATGAGAGCAAGTCACAGCTCTATTAGTGTAACAGGGAAGAACAAATCTGACTCCATATTATATCTATTCCTTTTTACTTTAAACTTTGTGCTCTATTGCCTGTGCTTAGTCATGCTGGCTCTGCACCTTTTAAAAAAGAATGTTGCCTACAGCCTGAAATATACAGGATAGCCTATTCTCAAGGCTCTGACCTTTTTTTTTCTTAATAGATCTTTATTAGAGTATAATTGCTTTACAGTACCGTGTTAGTTTCTGTTGCACAACAAAGCAAATCAGCCATAGGCATACACATGTCCCCATATCCCCTCCCTCTAGAGCCTCCCTCCCACCCTCTCTATCCGACCCCTCTGGGTCATCACAAAGCACGGAGCGGATCTCCCTGTGCTATGCTGCTGCTTCCCACCAGCCAACTATTTTACATTCGTTAGTGTATATATGTTGATGCTACTCTCCGCCCCAGCTTCGCCCTCCTACCCCATGTCATCAAGTCCATTCTCTATGTCTACCTCTTTATTCCTGCCCTGCAACTAGGTTCATCAGTACCTTTTTTTTAAAATTCCATATATATATATATATATATATATGTGTTAGCATACAGTATTTGTTTTTCTCTTTCTTACTTCACTCTGTATGACAGACTCTAGGTCCATCCACCTCACTACAAATAACTCAATTTCATTTCTTTTTGTGGTTGAGTAATATTCCATTGTATATATGTGCCACATCTTCTTTATCCATTCATCTGTCAATGGACATTTAGGTTGGTTCCATGTCCTTGGCTATTGTAAATAGTGCTGCAGTGAACACTGTGGTGCCTGTCTCTTTTTGAATTATGGTTTTCTCAGGGTATATGCCCAGTAGTAGGAATGCTGACTCATATGGCAGTTCTATTTTTAGTTTTTTTAAGGAAACTCCATACTGTTCTCCATAGTGGTTGAATCAATTTACATTCCCACCAACAGTGCAGGAGGGTTCCCTTTTCACCACACCCTTTCCAGCATTTATTGTTTCTAGCTTTTTTGATAATGGCCACTCTGACCGGTTGAGGTGATACCTCATTGTAGTTCTGATTTGTATTTCTCTAATAATTAGTGATGTTGAGCATCTTTTCATGTGCCTCTTGGCCATCTGTATGTCTTCTTTGGTGAAACGTCTATTTAGGTTTCCCACCCATTTTTTAACTGGATTGTTTGTTTTTTGATATTGGGCTCTATGAGCTGTTTGTATATTTTGGAGATTAATCCTTTGTCTGTTGTTTCATTTGCAAATATTTTCTCCCATTCTGAGGGTTGTCCTTTTGGCTTGTTTATAGTTTCCTTTGCTGTGCAAAAGCTTTTGAGTTTCATTAGGTCCCATTTGTTTATTTCTGTTTTTATTTCCATTACTCTACAAGGTGAGTCAAAAAAGATCTTGCTGTGGTTTATGTCAAAGAGTGTTTTTCCTATGTTTTCCTCTAAAATTTTTTTAGTGTCTGGTCTTACATTTAAGTCTTTAATCCATTTGGAGTTTATTTTACACGTAGTTGTCCAGTTTTCCCAGCATCACTTATTGAAGAGGCTGTCTTTTCTCCATTGTATGTTTTTGCCTCCTTTATCAAAGATAAGGTGACCGTATGTGCGTGAGTTTACCTCCAGGAATTCTATTCTGTACCATTGATCTATATTTCTGTTTTTGTGCCAGTACCATACTGTCTTGATTACTGTAGCTTTGTGGTATAGTATGAAATCGGGGAGCCCGATTCCTCCAGCTCCATTTTTCTTTCTGAAGATTGCTTTGGCTCTTTGTGTTTCCATACAAACTGTGAAATTTTTTGCTCTAATTCTGTGAAGAATGCCATTGGTAGTTTGATGGGGATTGTATTGAATCTGTAGATTGCTTTGGGTAGTATAGTCATTTTCACAATACTGATTCTTCCATTCCAAGAACATGGTATATTTCTCCATCTGTTTATATCATCTTTGATTTCTTTCATTAGTGTTTTAGAGTTTTCTGAGTATAAGTTTTTTGTCTCCTTAGGTAGGTTTATTCCTAAGTATTTTATTCATTTTGTTGCAGTGGTAAATGGGAGTGTTTCCTTAATTTCTCTTTCTGATTTTTCGTTGTTGGTTTATAGGAATGCCAGAGATTTCTGTGCATTAATTTTGTATCCTGCGACCTTACCAAATTCATTGATAAGTTCTAGTAGTTTTCTGGTGGCATCTTTAGGATTCTCTATGTATAGTATCATGTCATCTGCAAACAGTGACAGTTTTACTTCTTCTTTTCCAATTTGTATTCCTTTTATTTCTTTTTGTTCTCTGATTGCTGTGGCTAGGACTTCCAAAACTAAGTTGAATAAGAGTGGTGAGAGTGGACATCCTTGTCTTGTTCCTGATCGTAGTGGAAATGCTTTCAGTTTTTCACCATTGAGTATGATGCTTGCTGTGGGTTTGTCATACATGGCCTATATTATGTTGAGGTAGGTTCCCTCTATGCCCATTTTTTCTCCCCCCTCAGTCCCCCTACGTCCTACCAGTTCACTCTGGGATTCCTCCCATCTCCTTGGGGGTCAGAGTCCCCCATTAGTGGCTGGCAGGCACCCTAATTGTGGAGAGACACTAACTCCGCATCTTCCCACACCACCATCTTGACTCCTCCCCTACAATCCAAGGCTCTGACCTTTAAGAGTCCATTCATATAAAGACAAAAAGTTGCAGAACAGAGAATAACATTTGTTTTATGAGAGGTTTACAGGAACGTCATGACCTGACCTACATGGACAGCTACAAGAATAAAGGATTGTGACACCAAGAAGTTTGCAACTAAACCACGCTCCTCCCTCACCTTGCCTTTAAAAGTGCTTTGCTGAAACCCTTCAAGGATTAGGGTTTTTTTGGGGGCACGAGCCACCCATCTCCTTGCATGGCCCTGCAATAAACCTTTCTCTGCTCCAAACTCCGATGTTTTAGTTTGTTTGGCTTCACTGTGCCTTGAGCACGTGGACTTGTGTTCAGTAACATTAGTAATGATTTCAGAGTGTTACATCACTGTTCCCTGACTATGTGCTCTTCGCCTGTGAGGGCAAAGTCTTTTGATGGTCTTTCAGAAGATTTTGCATGCTTCATGATGGTCTTTGCGAGCAGACTGTTCATGACAACACAACTACTTACTGGCCAACACTTTAGTCTGCAGACATAAACGTTTATAAATTTACTTTTTATGAATAGAGCAGATATGTGAGGTTTCAAAATGGTCAGAATGCTAAATATGGCCCAGTGATAACTAGTGAGCAGGTCAAACTCCCATTTACTGACTCCCTACATGCCAGGCATTTTACTTCTCTCTATGCACTGAGAATCAAAGAGGAAGTGTAACTTGCCCAACGTCATAGAGTTCCACGTGTGCAGAACCAGCCCCCAAAATCATTAACTCCTTCCCTTCTTTCTTTCCTTCTCTCCTCACTCTCTCCTTTCTTCCTCTTTCCTTCATCCGTTCTTCTTTCCCTACTTTTCTCCCTGTCCTCCTTTTCCATTCAGTAAATGTTTTCTGAGGACCTACAGGAGTGCCAGTGCGTCGTAAATCCCTGGGAGAAAAAAACAAAGGGAACATTTCCAGCTGCAGATGACGTACTTGTCTTGAAAATAAGTTTCTCAACTAACTTTGGGGTTCTCCTAAGTGAGTATTCATCAGACCTCAGATCATGGACAATCCACTGGGTATCTATCCATCCCAATTGGTTTCAAGTAAAGTTCTTTGGTTTCTTTTGAAACTTTAACGTATAGGCTCTGGTAGAAAATTTTAAATTGGAGTATAGGTTTTATTAATTAAAGAAATAATACAAATATAAAAATAGGGCAACCTCTGAGAGCCAAAGTTAAGCCGTGAAACTATCAGTACTATAATTGCTTAAAAATATATTACAGTGGTATCATATCCTGTACCTATTTAACTTACTTAAGTTCATCTGTATAGGCTTGGCAAAGAGAGAGAAAGGTACTGGGTAGGAAGGAGGCAATACAAAAAGTGCACAATTTAAATAATGCAGGAAATTCAGGCCATATTCCATCAGTATGCCTCCTCTGGATTGAGCTTGAGATGTGATGGGAATCTACTGTGATGGGAACCTACTATTTCTATGTTTATCTCATAGGGTGGGCACCTTGCCATGCTTGATGGAATTCCAGTATTTAAAAGTAATCATTTTTCATTCAACGTGTCTCCTAAATGCCAATGCATTGCTATTCCAGAGAAAAGGGTGGTCTGTGTGGGTGTGCAGCCCTGATGGACTCCAGAATGTTGATCTCCAATGCAGTGCCATTGAAGGGCTTGTCAAGGGGGTAAATTTGACTACACACATGTCTCATCTTACATTCTGTCTTTTGAGCTTACATTTTCATGGTTAGAGACACCTCTGCTTGATGTTTAAAATTAGTGTCTGTTAAGGCCCCTACATAATAAATAATGGCTTTTCATCTGCAAATGGTAATAATCTCTAGAAGGAGATAATTTGCAAGGATGTTAACTTGAAAGGCAAGCCACCATTAATTAGAAATCTTAGCATGGTGGCTTGTAAATGGCTAATTAAGTCTCTATTGAGATCAATTGCAGGTAAGAGGCAACAAAGAACAACCTAGGAATATGAAAGCAATGTTCTCCTTTGAATTGGACTGTGCTCAAAAAGAAAGGGAAGTCCAGGTGGAATTGTAGTTAAGGAAAAAAAAGTATCCACCAACAAATTGAAAAGGAAACAAAGGGGAAAAATAAGAGCAGTTAAAGTTAAAAATGGAATCCATTACCTGTGTAAACACTTGTATCACTGCATGATCTGAAAATACTCTCAGGACTGCTTGTTTTAAAACAAGTGTGTAAAATATCTTTAAATCCCCCAGAGACACACCAATGATTTTACTAGAATTAAATATTTCTAATTATATGTTGTATAATTTGACATTCTGTTATTTCCCCCCCAACACATCACATGAGGGTAAAGCGATGTTGCCAAATCTGGCTCCCTGTTTATATTGTTTCCCCAGCCTGTTCACTGTTTCCTTATTTTCCTTGTTTACCAGAAAAATCTCATTTCTATTTTTGCTGCAACAGTAACACCATGTTAACTGTCAAGAAACACATAAGCATCACAATTATATTTAAGGCCTATCATTTTGTCTCTTCTCTCTTTTTTTCAAATTTAATGGGCAAAAACCAGGACACTCCACTCCTTAGTTCTCAATCTATCCATCATAACCTAGATTTGGAAATTCCTGAGTAAATGCTTTCGAGAAGTTCGTTTTGATCTCTTTAAGCCTTGATCATTGGTTTCCGTTTCCCGGGTGCAGTTTGGACTGAAAGGGGCAAGCCAGTCAGAAATCACCAAGAAGGAAGATGGCTGCTTGATCGAAGGACACCCAACGGTCTTCTCATGCTCTTCACTGACCACTGTCCAGAGTAACGCCTATCAGTAAATAAACAAGCTCCTCTTTCCCTCTGACTCACACACCCCAAGAAGTGTGGTAGGGAAGCCCCCAAATTAAAGCATCCCCTCCTCTAGACATCTCATTATTTGGAAATCCACAAAAAGTCAGGTGACCATTTCACACATACTTGACCAAGTTTCCTGGTTTTAGGCAACAGAAACCAACTCTGGGCATCCTATCTTAAGCAAAAGGAAATGTACCGCAAGGTCATCAGAAGTTTGTGAAACCTATGAAAGTTGCAGGGGCATGATCTGGGCACAGGGAGGCTCTAAGGCAACTGCAGAGAGCCAGGACTCCGGACCATCTTTGCAGAGGCAGGGAGAGTCTGTAACTGGACACTTGCTGGCCTAAGTCCCCATCGGCCACTCCTTCTGCTTTTCTGCTACTTACTCAAGATTCACACACCTGGAACAGAGAGCCTACGTGCCTGAGTTTAGGCAATACAATGCCAACTTTAGCCTAATCCAGCTTTCTAATGGACTCTTTTGGTTATAAGGACCTGGTTTTAAGTTTCTTTTTAAAGAATAGGCAAGAGCTAAAGTTTCTTACTTTCATTTCAGTTACCTGCATTCCATTCGCCATGATATTCCTAAACATTTATTTTGTTGGGCCAATAAGTTGGCAGATAATGAATTGAGTGTTTATTCAATGACAATAAACCATTACTAATTAATTACTAATTAATTCATCTGATTTGGAATTCATTTACTGATCTGTGGAGTAAAACATGAGTTTTCTCCAGAGAGCCAATGAAGATAAATTTGTTTTCTAAAAGAATGGGGATAAAAATTTGTCACGCTCTTTGTTCAACCCCTCAAAAAATGCTCATGGAGAGCAAAGATTCTTATTTTACTGGTTTCTTATAATGTTCTGATAACAGAGGTTGTTTGAAAATACAAAGAAACCCCTGAGGGCTTCCCTGGTGGCGCAGTGGTTGAGAGTCCGCCTGCCGATGCAGGGGACACGGGTTCGTGCCCCAGTCCGGGAGGATCCCACGTGCCGTGGAGCGGCTGGGCCCGTGGGCCATGGCTGCTGAGCCTGCGCGTCCGGAGCCTGTGCTCCGCAACGGGAGAGGCCACAACAGTGAGAGGCCCAAGTACCGCAAAAAAAAAAAAAAAAAAAGAAACCCCTGAAAACACATTTTATAGTATGGCATGTCAAGCTTCTCTCTGGGACCACTCATATTTCAAGCAGTGTGAGCTGGGGACATGCCTTAGCTCCAAGCACAATGTAGGCAGCCAACAAATAGTGAATTGCACTAAATTAAATTGACCCAAAATGCTCGTCCAAGAGAAAAGCACTGGTCTCTCCATGATTCCCCAACATAGTTCTGAAAGAAGTATTTTTCTAGGAGTAAGGACATCCTCGTATTTTTTATCTTCCACTAGCCAGGCTCTCAAAATTAAAGGAAAAATCCCAGGGTCTGTCCTTTCTGATTCCTCTTCATCAGCACTAGACTTAATTATTTACATGTAATTTGTTGAAATGTCAAGTTTAATTTTTATAGCCAGTGATTATCAGTGCTTTAATAAATAATGTTTAATATCAACAAGGGTGTAAAATGTATAAACTATTCCAGCTTCTGTTTTTCTCACAAATAAAGTTTTTAAAATGCTACCCATTTCCCATCATCTCATCATAATCCACTCCCTTACTTTCTCTTTACTGTTGAAACTGGCATAAGCCTGGCTGGATCCACTGTTCACTAAATTTTGCAGAGATTAAATGTCATAGAAGAAGTACGATGGCTCTTCTATGTGAAGTAACCTGAAGTCCCCCTTACCACTCCCTGGCCCGGGAAGGAGCATGACACATGTGGGGAACGTGCCACACTAGAGTTTCCAGGTTCCTACGGACTTTTACAGTCTACTAAATAGGAACTCTGCCACTGTCCATCCATTCTCCTTTCTGACTTTCAGTACTTCCTAAATGGCGTGAACTTTCTAAATGGTGTGATAAAAACTTGGTCACATCTGACTCAGGAGAAGTGGGATGGAATTTTATTCATTAAATAAGGACATGTTAAAACGTGTTAACATAAATATTACTGGATATGAACATTAAATTTCATCAGCATATAGCTTGTGAATTTAACATGTCTGTTAAAAATGAGATTCATAGAAGCTTAATCTACATGTATCATTCTAAGAAAGAGATTCCAAGGTGTTCCTTCATAGAAGGAGAACTTCTGTCATCACAACGTTTTCTGGACTAACTACAGAGAGTTGGCATTGGGACTTCACATTTTCATTTTGGCATTTTAAAGACGGCTCTGTCTTCCCCCCATCATAAGCTTCTCCATTTCCTCTCCCTGTTCCTTCTTGTTTTCTCTCCTCTTTTGCCATTTCTCCCTAGAGACACAGTTCCACTTCTCATTTCCATGAAATCTTGGTCTAACATCAGTTAAACATTCTCTGCAGTGCCCGGAGCTCTTTGGAATAGAGATGTTATATAAATCTAATGAATAAATAAAAGACTCGCTGTATCCTTGGGCCCTTGTATTGCCTAGTGCTGATGAAGTTAGCCATTTTCTAGGATATGAATAAGTATGTTACTGAAATGAAGGCTAAATGAAACAATAAACCTCATTTAAATGAAGAGAGGGTACTCTTGTGTAATTCCAACCACACTAAGGGTCTAATCGCAACCTCTGTGCATATTCTTTTTCTTGTTTTTTGCTAAGGTATATGTATCCAACTCTAATTCTAATACTGTTATTCATAAGACATTAGAATGCATTTTATAAACCTTTACTTTTTCTGCATTGCACGTAAGCTGTATTTTTCTGTTGGCATAACACATGCATAGCTAAGAAGCCTGTGTGCTTATGTAATTATATTTGGGTTTCTGGTGAAATCCTCTAGGGACACTTGATTGATTTAAAATAATGAAATATCATTTGTAAGCTTAAGGGAGGTTTGGAGAGCTGGATGCGGTGCGTGCTGAGCACAGATTCTGGTATCATTACAAATTGTAGCATCATTTCAGCTTTGGTGATCCCTTAATTGCCACAAATTCTCCACTTAGACACATATCTCAGCATCTAAAAATTAGAAAAACTTACTATTTCTTCAAGTTTGCCCCAACATTAGGCCTTTTTATTATCCAAAGGGCAATGATATCTTTGAAACTGACAATTTATTTCATACCTGGTTCTCTCCACTTGTGTCAGTGGGTGGAGCAACAGGGAAAATGGTGTAAGTTGCACTCTGTGAAATAAAAAAGCCAATAAAGTTCTCAAATGGGAGTGAGCATATTTACATTTGGAAAATTTTCCTATATGGGTACTTTCACTGTGCAAAAATAATTCACTGATGTGGACATAATGCAGAGTGGCGAGTGGGGGAACAGAGAAGGATTTTATAGGCACTCCCATTGGGCCAGTTTTCTAGGAATGGATCAGGCTTACTCTCCTAAGCTATATGGATGATGTGTTTTCTTGGTTTCACTGTCATTCTAATAAGATGATTCTGGTCTCAGATGTATCTGTCTTTTAAAAATATATTGGCCAACGTGGCAATGAGCTACTGCTGCTAAAAATTGGTATGCCATTGAGTGGACTCATCTTGGAAGCTTTGCATTTCTCTTCGGAAAATGTTTATAAAGTAAATATTATATCTTGCAAATTGCCTAATAAATCTAACCACAGCTGACTGGCTTAAGGGTGAGCATCTGACATAAACTGAGTCAAGCCATTAATGACTAATGACTTGTGAGGTGGCAGGATTAAAAAATAGAAAAGAGAAAATGAGCCAATGTGATTACCTCTTGGGAGTTTGAATTGGGAGACAGAGAGAGGAGGTAATTAGTAGGAGTCAAGACTGTAAGGATAAGAAGAGAGGCCCTAACAGGGTTAGATCATGGTAAGCTGTAGCTGGAAGGAATCTAAAATCATGAGAAAGTACCAGCTAGAAGACAAAGGTAATGCCAACAGGGCAGACAGCTAGTAAGTCACAGCTGAGCAAGGAACATAGCTCAGTCACGAGTATTTGATATAATCCTTTCCTTCTTTCTTTTTTTCCTTCCTTTCCTTTTTACCTTTCTTCCTTCCTCTCTTCTTTCCACAAAGAACACTTGCTGGGATACTGATTGTATCCCAGGAGGCAGGCATGATGATAAACAAAACGGACACAGTTGCTGCCATCATTTATGGAGGTTTAAGTCAAATGAAGGTGATGGAAAAGTCCCAGGGCCGTGCTCTAACCTTGGTCTCCAGAGCTATGGGGTAATATAAATTAAGGCATTTGCTCCAATGGCAGGATCTCAGGGGCTACAACAAGGACAGTGACACAGACCAAACCTGAAACACCCGGGGAAAAATTGATAAGCTCCAGACAGGGAGCTTTCTCTAGTCCACTCTCAGAAATCCCACCCTACTCTCCCTCCTCATGATGCAATATTGTAGACGCGTAATTTTCCAGAAGGGACAAAACATGTCTGTCACGTTTGGCCTGTATCTTGAGAGATCATGTCCTATAGTAGCCTAAAGAGGCCATGGTCTGGTTCCTTGGGATTCTCTGACAGAACTAAAAAATTCTAGAAAAATCTCTATTTGAGAAACCTGATGAGTCACTGGAAGTGTGCTCAGTGTCGAAAAGATTGCATGATATGAAATTGCTCAGCCTTGTTGCTCCAGAGTATCTACCGAATGAATTCATGAATAACGAGGCTGGAGAAGCAAGCAGAGACCAGGTCTTGTGGAGAATGCAGCTGCTTCGGCTACAGAAAGCACCTGGGGTATCGCGATCAGGGTAAGCATACTTTGAGGTTCTGTATATAAACACCTTGATTTAGGACTTCTGACCTCCAGAAATATGAGAAAGTAAATTCCTATTGTTTTAAGCCACCTAATTTGTGGGATTATGTTATGGTAGCCCTAAAAAAAAATACATTCCCCATAAAAGAAGACAACCACTAAACACTGCATGCATGAACAGATAAATGAATGACTTGAGGACTCGTTGCGTGGTAACCAATTCTCTACATCAAACCACAGAGTTTTAGAAATTTAACATGTAGCTAGATCTCACCAGGAGAGTAAACTGATATATACAGAGGTGAAAACATCTGCTCAAGGTCCCAAGGTAAGTTAAGAGCCCACATCTCTTGATGATCACTCCTTCCCACCCACCACCAAGTTTTGCTGGAACTGTGTTATCAGGGTCTAAAGTAACATAGTGGTAATTAAATTTGAGCTGTGTGAGAGTTTCATGATGGAGACAGAATAGAAGTAGCCTAGGCACGGCAATAGACGAGCTAAAAAATTAAAATGTACAATTAACAATCTCTTACCTCCAGTGTCAGTTGCAAAAATTCTCCCACAAGCTTGAAGGCTGCAGAGTGGGAGGCTGTGGCAGCCTCTTTCTCTTTGCTCATCTCAGCCAATTTGATATTTTGTTCTTGTAGGGGAAAATGCCAGCCCTGAACCTCTTCATCTCTCTGCCTTTGCCCACTCTGTCCCCTCTGCTTCGATTGCCCCACTCTCAATGACTTCACTACCAAATACTACTCTCTTTGAGACTTAACTAATACCAACTCTCCCCTGACCCCCTGAGCTCTGTGCTCCCTAGCACTTTGAGATCTCAGCACCTTCGGGGCCTTAGCTTGCATCACCTTGTTCTGGCCGTGGAACCACAGATTAAGTCTCACTTAATTTCTCTGAGCCTTACTTTTTCCATTCATTTATTCATTCAGTCATACAATCTTTGGTATTTTGTGAGCAACTAATATTTTCCAGGTAGTGTTCTTAGTGTTGGCAAATGGAGGGGAAAAAGACAGACTAGGACTTTACTGTCATAGAAATTATATTTGAAATTGGGAGGGGCAGATAATAAATACGTAATGAATGGCATACTATAAGTTCTATGAAGAAACAAAACCAAGGTGTCTAGGAGAAGGCGGGTAATGAAACTGAGGGTTCAAAGAAGGATTCATGAAGGAAATGATGCTTTAACAGGAACCTGAGTGACAAAGAAGAGCCTGTCTGGAGAAGATGTGGAGGAAAACACACTCAGTTAAGGGAGGAGCAATGGCTCCAGTATGGAACCCATCTTGGCACCTTCAAGGAACAGAAAGACCACTATAACTGGATTAAAGTGTAATGGGATAAGAGTTATTGAAGATGAATATGAACTAGACACAGCAGATGCTGAAGGACCTGCCAAACTGGGAAGCATTTGGGATCTTATTCTATAAGTAATGGAAAGCCATTAGAGAATTCTAAACAGGGTACTGTCATAATGTAATTTACTTTAAAAAATTATTGCTCTGGCAGAATGAGTAGGGAGTTGAGAGTGAAAGCAAGGAGACCATTTACAATCCTTCATAGTAGTCTAGGGAAGAGACGATGGCTTCCGGGGTTCAGGACTACACAGTGGAGCTGGAGAATGGTGGACGGATTTGGAATACACTTTGGAGGCAGAACTGACAAGATGAACTGGAAGCTGGGGGTAAAAGATGGAACAGAGTTATCCAGGGATTGCTCCTAGGTTTTGACTTGGGCTACTTGAGGTGCCATTACTGAGTGGAGACTAAGTCCACACCCCCGTACTGTCATGATCCAAGCACTGCCACCCCTTGGATTTGTGACATGTGTATTTGTGAGGGACTAGAACATAGTGAATAAGAATTTGAACTCTGGAGGCAGACTTGGGTTTGAATCCTGGCTCTGCCGCTTCTCAGCTGCGTGTGTCCTTTGGCAAGTTTATCAACCTCTCTATGGCTCAGTTTTCTCAAATGAAAAATGAGCAGTAGAGAATGGCTGTAATGTTGAGGATTTAATGAGATAATGCATATAAAAGGCTTAGTACAATTCCTGGGACATTACGCATTCAAAAATGCCGGCAATAGGGCTTCCCTGGTGGCGCAGTGGTTGAGAGTCCGCCTGCCGATGCAGGAGACACGGGTTCATGCCCCGGTCCGGGAAGATCCCACATGCCGCGTAATGGCTGGGCCCGTGAGCCATGGCCGCTGAGCCTGCGCGTCGTCCGGAGCCTGTGCTCCGCAACGGGAGAGGCCACAGCAGTGAGAAGCCCGCGTACCGCAAAAAAAAAAAAAATGCTGGTTGTACTAGTCATTGTTGTCATCTTTCTTTTGCAGTGTTCTTTCCTTGAAGGAGTATCCCAGTTCTTAAGACTTCCCGAGGTACTGTTGCTTCTCTCTGGTTCTCCTACACTCCCCAGTAGTGTCACCCTAAGGCTGCTCTCCCCCTCACAATGCCTTGTTACTCCTATCAGAGCTTGCTTGTCCCAAGCCTCTTAGATATGTCATAGTGCTGGCCTCCATGATCAGTTCCATTGCTACAACTTTAGAAGAAGCCATCTTGTGTAAGGGAAAACTCACTGAACTTGAAGGCAAACATCTCGTTCACTAACACATAAGCTGGGACTTCAGACTTTGATAAGGTTAAATGAAAAAATTTTAACAAATCCTTCTGAATTTGGAAAGCTGAAGTATCAAGAATTTAGGAGAAATTTTGTTGGGATAAGGGAAGAGCTGTTATTTACCACTCTAAGAAACGAACTGGCAGCACAGCCTTGAATTCCAATGAGACCAAAGTGGCCCTATGAACCAGAGTTTATTGCAAGGCTTTGTGCATAGTAGATGCTGAATAAATACCTCATCAATTGGTTTGAAGTAAATTTTTGTGAATTTTTTAGTATCTCTTTGCACTGCACAATTGAACAATGATTGTAGAGTAGCTAAGACTAGAGATATTCAAATAAGACAAGAGACTTCATTTGTACCTATTATTAGAGCAAAATTTATCCTCTTGCTCTATAATTTTAATTTTCACAAAGCCCTGAGTCAACATTATTTAACATCACAAACTTTTTTGGCACATCCCCGATGATGAATTACTTATCTGCATAATTTATTATAATTTTTACTGTCACGAAAGAATAAAGTAATTAAATGAGGTTCTATCATTTACTATGCTTTTGAGATTTGGTCAGCAGGAGTGACACTTAAGTCTTTTCATTGTACTTAAATCTCTGCTTACTGGAAATTCCCCCTCAGTTCCCACCCTGTTTAGTGATTCAACCACATGTAAAACAATTAGGCACAGTTCTTGGAAGTCAAATGGGGCTTGGAACAAAACTGGAAACTCTCGGAGTTTCAATTTGAATGTTGAGTTCAAAATGTAAATGACTTCCTTATGGTAACTATCAAAAGTGGAGAATGACAGGCGAATTCCTTACCTAATTAGGAAATACTTTTTACAGCTATAAAGTCTCTATAGTTTTAAAATTAGACTGGTTGTTAACCTATTGGAGTTGGTTGAGTCGTGGAATTCTAATACAATAGAATCTCGATCTTGGCTTCTATATTTAGCCTCACTCTAATTCATTCTTTTTTATTTTTACATGCATACAACCCAACTTAGCAACTGGTAATTGCTGGGTAGGAGAAGAGACATCCAGGGTTTTTCTTAGATTGCAAGAAGGGCCTTGTCTATAGAATTATGATTCTCAGCTAATGAGTTCTAATGAGGTCAAAACTTGAATTTGACATTGAATGGTTGATACGGTTCACATGGAAAAAGACTGAGCCCTGATGACCACTCACTGCCCTCTTAACCTTGATTCACCATCTTGAAATTCATGCTATTTGTCATGGCCTTTCACAACCTTTTTAGAGGGATTAAAGTACCTTAATAGGAATTTAAAAATATTTTTGTGACCTACAGCTACTAGTGGGAGAAAATTTAATGCACATGTCATAATACACTAATGGGTCTTTAGCTTTGTCTCTGTATAAGAAAGATCATGTATTTTAGGTAAAGCTGAGACGGTCTTACCTTCTATAAATTATAGAATAGATGTAAATGTGCTCAGACACGGACATATATAATAAGATCTTTTGAAAGAACCAAGCGTTTCCTGCTAAAGTATTATAAGAGCATAATTTAGAATGATTTAGAGTGTTTTATGAAATGCCTGCTTGTTTATTATACTCACTATCCTTCACAGTGAGGTAAATAACACTTAAGGGCAAAATATGATTATGGTCAAATAAAGGGAACGGCACATTATATTGCCAGCATCTAATACGGTCTTTATGAAAGCTCTAAATGGGAAATTATACAATATTCATTTGTAGTCCAATCCCAGCATATTTTTAAAATAAAATCAATCAATCTTGACCACATGGGCAAACTGCATTAAAAATTCATAAAGACTTTTTTTTTTCAACAGGGCCAGTTGTTCTCTTGTTGATTCTTATCTAATTATTTTACTCAGTATTGACAGTGATCATTTCCCACCATAAAGAGAGGCTCTCAGGTCTGTGACTAAATCTTAACTTTGGTGGCATCATGAAGAACAAAATGGAAATGTTCCTAAAATCGAGGGGCATGGAGAGGAATTCCACAAGACCATCTCTCAGCTTCAGATGGCCCAGAGAACAGTCAGACCTCAGTTTGAGGGATCAGATTTTCATTTTTCAGTCAAATGAATACGCTGTTTGCTCTTCAAAGAGAGTTGGTATTACCTATTCATTTAAAAAAGTGGGACTAGGGCTTCCCTGGTGGTGCAGTGGTTAAGAATCCGCCTGCCAATGCAGGGGACATGGGTTCAAGCCCTGGTCCGGGAAGATCCCACATGCCGCGGAGCAACTAAGCCCGTGCGCCACAAATACTAAGCCCGTGCGCCACAACTACTAAGCCTGCGCTCTAGAGCCTGCAAGCCACAGCTACAGAAGCCCGCGAGTCACAACTACTGAAGCCCCACGATTAGAGCCCATGCTCCCCAACAAGAGAAGCCACTGCAATGAGAAGCCTGCGCACCACAACGAAAAGTAGCCCCTGTTGGCTGCAACTAGAGAAAGCCCGCGCAGCAACAAAGACCCAACGCAGCCAAAAATAAATAAAAATAAAATAAATAAAAAAGTGGGTCTAGCATTGCTCGACACAGACTTGGGAACAAAAGCCATCTTATTGAACAAGTAATAGTAATTAAACCTTCTAACCTGAGGCATGGAGTTAAGCCAGGGTGAATAGCAAGAAAGGGTTTTAAGAAGGAAAAACCAAAAATATGCATTGGAAACAAACAAGATCAATTCCATATTAGATCACTGGATAATCCCTTCAATTGGAAACATACTCTTTTGTTTTTCTTAGCTGGGAAGCCTTTAGGCCTTAGTTTCTAAGCTTTAGCTTATTCATTTCATCTAAAAATATCGAATCTGTTATTGACAAAGACATTTTATGTTTTCATTATCATCCTGTTCTTCCCTTATAGATGTGTAGGTCCTTAAAATTCTCAGCCTTTATAAACTTTCTAAGGTTACTCAACCAGTGAGAAGGAAAATCCATTTCCAACGAGCTTCTCTTCCCTCAGCTCTCAGTTCCTGGTTCCCTCGTGCTACCTTTGCCACCTGGGTCTTTTCATTTTTGTGGTCCTCTCAATAGATCTAGGTGCTTTCAGGCAGACTGGTAAGGTTTCCAGGACTGCTGCCTTGGAGATCAGATTTATCTGATTGGCCCTGCCACATCTTAGCTTAGGGGCTCTGAATAAGTTACTTTTAATCTCAATGTCTTCCTCAGTAAAGAGAATAATATTGTTGCCTACCTCATTGTAAACACTTTAAACACTAAGAATATGTGCCTGAAAAATTTTAGCCATTTTAAATTTTTATTATTTTTAGGCATTTCCCTGCCCCACCCAAAATAGCATGGTATAGTGGAATATATACTACTACTAATGATAATAATAATAACTAAGATTCATTGAGCCTTTACTATGTATTAAGCTGTTCTAAGTGTGTTATGAATTATTAATATATTTAATTTTTATAACTCTTTTAAGTTGTTCTACTATTATCTACATTTATAGATCAGGAAGCTGAACCTCGAAAAGGTTAAAAACTTGCTCAAGTTCATATGGCAAGAGTTAAGTCCAGGCAGTCCATAAACTGCTGACATATGTAGTCGTAAAGTTTCCAACTAGAAGTCAGCAGACCTGGGAAAGTAAATAAAAACATACAAAGCCGTCCGAGATTTTCCAGTCTGGTCAGTTGTAAGCTGAGTTACCTTCAGTAATTCATTGCGTCTCTCTGCATTTCAGATTCCTCATCTCTAAAATGAGCGTAAGTGTTCCCTACCTACCTACAAGATATGGTGAGGATTAAATAAGGGTAGTTGGGTGTACTTGATTAGTTCTCAAGTGTAGGTTATAATTATTAATTTCAAGTAACATCTGTGAAAGTGTTTCATAAACTCTGGAAGAGCTATTTAAATGTAGAGATGCTGATGATGATCACGATGATTTCCAAAGGGCCTTGATCACTGCAAGAAATTGAGAAACGAATCCTGGCTAAGATCCTCTTAGCTCTTGGGAGCTTAGGATGCTGTCTTCTTTGTTAATGACATGGTATTTGGGTATATTCCTTCACTGCTCAACTCAGTAGCAAGGATTTTGAGAACTAAGGTTCCTGAGATCATCCCACTTAAGCCAAGACCTCTGTCTACTGGAAAATAATTGTGTGAGGCTTGCTTTGGTGTACCAAAATTCATGATGACGAGCCAGGTCTTTCTACGGGAAACTATTTTTTAAATCACTACAGCTAGAGTGATCTTGGCACAATCCAAATCTGAGTGAACCATCCTCTCTGTGTTATTATCCTTCAATATGTTCACTGTTCTGGAGATAAAATCCAAAAATCCACATCCTGATCTCCATGTCCAGCATGGCTGTCTGTCTCTTTGTCTTCTTGGGTCATAGCACACTCACTGCCTCATTTTCTGCTGTAATGACTCTGGTCTTCTTTTAAACCCTTCTCCCCACAGGGAGCTATTCTCTTGCATGAGCTATTCTCTCTGCCTAGCATATTTTTGCCCCTAGTCTTTTCCTCTTTTAGCTAATTATTTGAAAAACAAATAATTGGAGCCAAGCTCCCCTGCTTTTCATCCTCTAGAATATATGATTTTCTTCCTGGAAATGGTGGAATTTGGAAAAGTCAAGAAAAACATACAAAGCCGTCCAAGATTTTCCAAATAGATCAAGGCAGAAAAAGTGAAAGAAAAGTGATCTTTTTCTCCCTTTGTATAGAAACACTTGAGAGAGGAAACAAAGTAAAATGATAAAAGAGAAGGTAAGTAGATTGAATTATAGTGACTTACAAGAAGTCGTCAATCAAAACTTCTTTGTAAGAAGAAACTGGAACAAAGGGAGCAATACACATAATGGGATTGTGAATTTTGATGAGAAAATGTAAGGGGAAAGAATCAGGGCTTTATTTTCTTTGCATGGTTCTGAATTTAACCTGCTGTCATAGTTGTGTTTTAGAAGAATGTCTTTCAGGAACTTGCTTGTGCTTCCTTTGCTTTAATGGAGGCATCGTCCCGAGGTTGTATGGCACACTGGTGTGGAGTGGGGGGTCACATCTATGGGCACCCTGCCTGGCTCTGCCACTCACTAGCTATGTGACTCCTGGTAAGTTACTTCCACCTCTGGAACCCACTTTCTTCATCCATTAAATGGGGATAATAAAAGTACCCATCTCAGGCAGTTATTGAGACGATCCAGTGAGATGACACAGAAGGTCTTGGCACACAGTAGAAGCTTAATAAACATTAGATGTCATTATTATTGCTGGGAGTTCATGGTTGTCTTTCAGTATTCTCATCTGGAAGTCTTGGTTTGCAGGTAACTGCATCTATCTCAAATGCTAGGTTAGGAAGCTCCCCAACTGTTAAGAAGCTCACGTATGGATTGATTGCCTTCTTGACAATACTCTGAACTCTCCCAGAGCAGGCTCCATCGTATATGCCTCCAGAGAAGAAACCAGTTAATTCCCTTTCCCTGAATCTGGGAATCTCTCTTGCTCTCTCCTACCTCTGAATGCCCAAGAAGGTCTTCTCATTCTGGCTTATTGCATACTGAAAGAAGAATATGAGAGGAAAACCTCATGTTACTCTAAGGGATGTGGATAATTCCTGTGAAGATTCACACGTATATTTGCATAGGATTACTGAGAGGTAGAAGATATTGTCATTATCTAGTCAAATCTAAGGCTAAGGAAAATGCTTTGCTAAGAATAATCAAGGAAGAGAGTTGGAAAAACACCAAAGTAATCATTCGGTCTACTGTTCCCAAACCTGTCTCATGATCAGAATCACCTGGAAAGCTTTCAACCAATGTACAGTCCCAGGCTGACCCAAAACTACTGAATGTTATTTCAACAAAGTAGAACCAAAGTAGAAGTCTACCAAAGTAGACTTACTGTATCAGTTGGCTGTAGCTGCTTACAATCTTTCCCCAACATCATTGTGCTTAAAAGGACAATCATGTATTTGCTCATGATTTTGTGTGTTGCCTGGGTGGGTTTTCTGGTTTGGGTTGACTTGACTAGGGTCAGATGATCTAGAATAGTCTCACATTTGGATGCTGGTTAGTCTAGTGGGACAGCATTCATTCACAGTCTGGCTATAGGCTTAAATTCAAGCATCATTAAGCAGGCTAGCCTGAACTTTCTCACATATGGCAGAATGGGTCTCAGCCACCAGAGACAGCAAAGCCCAGTGTGCAAGCACTTTCAAACCTCCGCTTACATTTATTTGCTAATTTATTTCCATTGACTGAAACACACTACTTAGCCAAGCCTGGCTTCAAGGGGTAGAGAAAGAGATTATACCTCTGGATGGGATGGGATGGGATGGGATGCAAAGTCACATGGCAAATGATTGTGCACACAGACGAAAAGGACTTTGTGATGATTTTGCAATTTGCAATACTTCTAAAATCACACCTTTGATTTGTAGAAGAACTAGGACTAGAACTCAAGGTGCTTACTTCCCAGTTTTGTCTGAATTGAAACCAAAAGAAGTGTTATGCATGTATAGCCTCTAATGCATATTTTGACCTGAAAAGCAGGACAGACTTGGCAGAACTGGAGCTAGAGATAACTAGTCAGTCTGTAGGATGTAGGGCTTGCCCCTACCACTGACGGACGGCCTTAAGGAAGATGTCCAATGGGTTATAACAGACTCAGGCTGATTTCAACCAAGGTCATATCCAAGGAACCTAGCCTGGTGAGAGAGGTGTGGCAACAGGAGATTCCTTCACAGTGACTACTTAAAATCCATAGAGTAGCAGCATCATGATTCCAGGTGGTCCCAAAGCCTGCCAGCAGAACAGGGTCAGCGTGGAAGGCGAGAGAGATCTTTTGGGATCTATATAGGTTGCTGAGTTCCAGGGTAAGTTCCTCCAGGTTTTGCAATGCTTAACTCAAAGAGAGGATATTCACATGGACTAAAATGTGAATGGCACACTCTGGAGTGGGGTTGTGCAACGTGGTAGCCCTGGTTTCCTATTTCAACAAGGGAAGTGTAGTGCAATCAGCAAAACAATGTATTGTCTCAATCAGATGAACTGGATAAAAATCTCTTATCACAACACATCAAGCAGTTTGGATACAACAGAATATGCACCGGTTTGGAAAGTGATAATAGAAATATTTAAAGCTATCATTTATCAAGCACCTATAATGCCTAGATATCATCCTAAGTACCTGATATACGGAATTGCTAAATTCACAGAAGATGGGAATTTTTAAGCCCTTTTTCTAGATGAGAAAAATAAAGCTCAGAAAATTTATCAGATTTATTTGCATAAGATGATATGACTAGTTAGTGAAGGCAATTGGCTGCAGCCCCAGATCTATCTGATGCAAAATCTTGAGCTCTTTCTTATACTTTTCTTACTTCAAATGGACGTTAATGGGCTCTCTGTGCCTGGATTGGACCATCACCAAGACCATCAATGACCCCCTCTTAAAGGTAAATTCAACCATTTTCCCCTCAAAGTATAGACTCATAAGCAGCTTGAAAATGTATTACTTTGACTTCCACTTAGGAAGGTAAAATAGCCTAATATTTTATTAAAGCCATGGGTCTAAAAAGAGAAACTTAAAAAAAAAACCTTAAATATCATTTTTGCCCAGTCACTTGGAAATCAGGCAATTAACACATCATTACTCAGACTGGTAATGAAATTAAGATAAAGTTTCATCAAAATAGCATATGCAATTTCACAGCCGCAGCAGAATCGGTATAAATAGGAGCAGATGTGTCTGAGTCTCTGGGATTTATAAATACAGAAACATTGTTCCCATTTGGGGTAAAAAATCATTCTTTACCCTGGATCTGAGAACAGTGCAGCTCAGGGCCCTGGCGGGGACAGAGAAGGTGAGGAGACATAGCCAAGAGGCCTCTTCATTCCGTGCAACTTCCAATGACAGATGTTCTTACCTGGGAGAACCTCTGTATTTATGGCAGCAATGATATACACTGGGGAGTTGAGGTCAAGTGGTGAACGAAGTATCAAGCCAAACAGAGGGATTTTTGATATACTTGGGTTTTTCTCTCCTAGGAAAACAAGCAATGTCATACTACCAATGTTTTCAGTTCCAAACACAGGCAGGATTGGGGCTTCAAGTCTATTCTACATCACAGGTAGCTTTGCAAAGGTGAAATGACTTATCCAGAAGTGTGCTTTGCTCTTTTACCCCCAAAACTGTTTCCTTACAAAAGAGTTAGCAGCTGAGCCACGAGTAAAAAGCCTCTGGTATTGTCTAACAGAGAAGGGAGGTAAAGAGAGAGAGCTCTGAGTTCCTGATATCAAGACACCTGAGGGGAGGGCACCAGGAGGAATCGGTTCTGCTCAGAAAGGCCAAAAGCATGGGGGTCCAGAGCACAGGCTCAGAAGGACCTTGGATGTGTCAGCTCACTACTTCTCTAAGCTGTCTCTTCTCACCTCTAAGATGGCATTTTGTGTCTCTAGAACCCAATGTGCCCTGGGGAAACAGGAGACTGTGTTTACACAGATGCCTGGGGGAGGGGTGTGTAAACGGTGGACTTCCTCACCATAGAAGTTCCTGCTGCAGGCAGTCTACCCTCCCTGTCTGGTGCCTCTTTCAGCTCTCTTGAACAGGACGTTGGCAGAACACCAGAGCAGCTGAGTCATCTTCAAGAAGGAGCTTTATCACCGCATCCACTCTAAGCCTTCCTCCAGTGGAAAAATACCCAGTGCTTTCCACAGCAGTCCTGAGTGCAGGGGTGGGAGAACGGGGGCTTGAGTGACAGGGGCGGCTTCCTTCTTGTCCTTAGCTCAAATAAACAAGTCCCTTTCCCTCTGCTCTGCCTAAAGTGAACGGGAGCTACGTCTTCGGCGGCTTGGCCACAGGCTGTGGGACACTGACGTGGGTGCCTCCTAATTTGTCTCTGTCTTGCCTAAGAAGTGTTCTTTACCAGCCAGGCTTCCCATCTGGGCCTTTCCTGGTCCCTGCAGAGAAATGGAGGCTCCGGAAGGAACACGTTCTGGGGACAATACAAGCTCTGCACGTCATGAAGAAGATGCAGGTGAGGCTGTGAGCGCTGGTTTCTCCTCACCTCCCTCCCAAACACTGGAAGCCCCAGAGCTCAGGCCCTTGTCTTCAAATGGAGGTCTCTCAATCTGGCCCTCTTTGCTGAAGTCCATACTCCTTACAGCTGTCTCCTTAAATCCTCCACTGGGTCATCTAATAGGCATTTCAAACTTAGCATGTCCACCAACTCCTAACTCCTGGCCCCATCTCATGGACACCTTCCTCTCCTCATACTTAGATATTGCTTGTTCCTTGTAGTTGCTCTGGCCAAAACCTTCGGAGTCGCCCACAAATCTTCTCTTCCTTTTACTCTTCTCAACTCAGCACATCCCGTTGGTTCTACCTTTAAAATATTTCTAGAATCACATTTCTTCTCGCCAACTCCACTCTTCCCATCGTGATTGAAACCAACATTATCTCTCCCTTAGATTCTGCCTTGGCCCCCTGTCCAGTTCTCCCTCCTTCTATTCTGCATCATCTCCCAATCTATTCCCAGCCTGGCAACCAGAGTGATCCTTTAAAACATACGTTGGACCATGCCACTTCCATGTCCTAACCCTCCCAGCTCACTCGGAGTGGGAGCTAACGTCTTCACCATGGCCTGTAGGTCCCTCACAGTCTGCCCTGGCCTTCCATCCATGGACACTGCCCTCAGCCACATTGATCTCCTTGCTTTTCCTGGAACACACAACAGCAAGTACAGCTCCGCTTCTGCCCCAGGACCTTTGCATTTGCTGTGGTCAATATCAGAAACACCCTTGATCTTTTAACTCTTTCTAGTCGTAGCTCAAATGTCATCTCAGAGCAGCCTTCTCAGATCACCATATTTCAAATTTCAACCCTCACCCTCAACACCCCTTATCTTCTTTCCCTGCTTCAGTTTCCGACATAGCACTTATCATCCACGATATGTTGGATAACAGCTTTTATTTCCTCATTTGTTTATAGCCTCTCTACCTGTCCACTGGGATTTAAGCTGAATGAGGTTAGGGTGTTTTGTCTTATTTTGTCTACTGCTATATTCTTGGCCAATAGAACAGTGCCTGGCACATAACAGGCATAGTAGACATGCAGTAATTATTCCCGGAATAAATGTTTAAAATTCTATGAAGAGGCACTGCAAACTGTAAAGTGCTATTACAGGTGCAAAAGGCTTTTGAACTCAGATGATTCCAGATCTATTACAACCTATCTTCCCATTAACCTATGATCTATCTTTGCTTTCCAGCTTTAGATACACTTACAATCAAATGAGATATTCATTTATCACCTTGGGAGTGTTCCTCAAGGAGATGAAAAGCGTGTCAGTGTTACCGGCAAAAAAAGTACTAATTTCGAGGACCTAATATATTCCTGGTACATTTTTCTGGTGATGCCGTATCTCTCTGTGACTTTGTAGGTGCTAAAACACTCTGAGAGGTTTGCCTAGTGGCATGGTTGCTCTTCAATGAGAAACTGTGGGCACAGTGCCAGGAGCTCAGGAATTGAGAGTCACACATCCCAGGCAGCAAGCTCTGCCTTAACTGTGTTGATCACAGGCATTTTACTGTCACTTTACCTCAACGAAAATTAAAATATAAGTACGTGAATATATACACAATCTCCGGGTCAGGCATTGTACTATGTCCAGCTTTTCATACCCAAGAGGAAACTTCAGATCACGGGCTGATTGTGGCATTTTGGGTGGACAGGACAGCGGGGATTCAAATGCTCATGACATTTACTGCAACACTCATGCCTTGCTCCTCTTAACACACTGCCCAGTGTCCTGGAGAACAGACCCTTTAAAAGCAATTAACCAGCCTCGGGATCTTCAAGCAGCTTTCACCCTGCTGGGTCCGTTTCCTTGACTATGTCATCAAGGGGTGTTTTACCCCAATTAAGGACAGCTCCTTTCTTCAAGCAAGATTACAACTGATACTTATTATCAGGACTAAGAAGGGACAGAAACTTGCCGGGAGGAACTGACTATGCCTTTATTCCCTGTCAAATCTAGTGCTCGGCAATATAGAAAATTTCCAGAACTGTTGTCTCTGAATTCTTCATTTTCCCAATTGGTCTTGGACACCAGAATGAGCCAAGCTGTCTCACTGTTGGGGGCAGACAACAGAGGGGTTGCCTGCAACTCTGCAGTTGTGACTGTGAACGTGACCAGGCAAATGCAGCCTCCTGCCTCGTTCCCTGCAGTGCTGAAATTGTGGGTCCAGGCTTCAAATAACAGTCTTTAGTGTCATCTGCAACCTTGAGGGATGACTTTGAGTGTCTTTTGTAAAATCATAAAAATCAAGCAAGTTTTCTAAACCAAAAAGGGATGTGAGCAGGGGATTTGGAAAAGGAATATGTATGTCCTTTGGTATTTGGCTTATCTTCAAGTAAAGTGCATGTAAATCCTATTACGTCTTACTTAACTCTAACAGCTTATACAGCCTGTTTATCCCATCAACCTCTCAAGAGGAACTGTGAACAGAGACTCCTTGGTCTTTTTTTTTTTTTTTTTTGCGGTACGCGGGCCTCTCACTGTTGTGGCCTCTCCTGTTGTGGAGCACAGGCTCCAGACGCGCAGGCTCAGTGACCATGGCTCACGGGCCCAGCCGCTGCGCGGCATGTGGGATCTTCCCGGACCGGGGCATGAACCCGTGTCCCCTGCGTCGGCAGGCAGACTCTCAACCACTGCGCCACCAGGGACGCCCTCCTTGGTCTTTTGATGGGACATGTCCCAAGGGTATTGTAGCATGAGACATAAAATTAACATAATGCTCTTCCTTGATATCTGATGAAATCAGGGGAGTCTCTAATGGCCCCATTTTCCTCCATGGAAAGGGTCCACTCAACTTCTTATCAAATGGACCGAATGCAGTTCCTACTTCTCCTGAGTAGTGGGTTTCAGTTCCCTGCCAGCCCATGGAATTTCCCCAACCGGCCAACTACATCCTCTCATAGGAACCGGGGTCACCGCACCTTCTTGATACTAAAAAGCCTGCCTCCCGAGGTCCCTGACTATTCACTCCATCCCCACGCACAGCCCCCATATGGCCCTGTATGGCACATGGTGCCCTTCTCCCCCAGTCTACAGATCATAGATGACTAATAAACTGCTGTCAATCTCATCTGTCCAGTATCAAGTGACATGTCTTTGGTCACCCCCATAACCCTAGGGCGGGGATTCCTTCACTAGTGGAATCAAAAGAAGGTATTCAAAATAGGTACATTTCATAATAAAATAACTTGGCTTACTAACTACCTTCTAGGACAAGGTAGGATGCTCAAGTTTGAAATGAAATTGAAGTGTTATATGATGGTTCCGTCCCAAGTTAAGAAACAAATCCCCAGGCTCTCAAATTTACAACCTTCCAAACTGTATTTCAATATTGTATATACCCAGACTTTATGTTATTTAAAGGCTGTTTTCCTAGATTTAGTTTTTCAAGAGTAAGAGTAGCAGGGCTCAGGGTTTCACTCGATAAGTTTGACAAACACATACTAAATGTAAGAGTCAGGAATCAATTGTGTAAAGTTAATTGAATCTCGTTTGGCTGTAACACATTTTTGTTCAGAAACATTTGTTCAGATTATAACTTCAGTTACTATGTCCAATAAGCAAGTCATTGTTCTAGATGGTAAGTTAGGCCCAATTAAATCAATAAAAAAGTTACAGAAAGCTGGGCAAGTGCTTCACTGACCTGTTTAAATTCTTCCTCTGAAATTCTTTTGAAAGCTAGTGCGCCTTAGTAGTAAAAACAAAAACAAAATTAATACCTCTTCTGAAGCTCTTTGTTATTAGAAAGTCATAGAAAAAGCTTTTGGCCTTTATACTGCAGCTGTATTAGTTACATATTGCTGTGTAACAAATTACCCCAGAATTTAGCAGCTGAAACCAACAAATATTTATCATCTCACAGTTTCTGTAGGTCAGGAATCTGGGTGTGACTGAATCATGTGCCTCTGGCCCAGGGTCCCTCCCTCCCAGTTTGTAGTCAAGCTGGCAGTCTGGCTTGCGGTTGTCTCAAAACTGGATCCACTTCCAAGCTCACTCCCATAGTTGTTGGCAGTCTTCATCCCTTGTGGACTATTGGTCTGAAGGCCATGTCACATGGGCCTCAAGGCTCTTCACTTTTCCCATGAGAGAAAGAGAGAGAGCGAGGGTGAGCACGACAGTTTTTTTGTAACTTCAGCCAGGAAATGGCATCCTCTCACTTTTGCCATATTCTCTTCCTTAGAATTGAGTCATTAGATCGAGCCCACACTCCAGAAAAGAGGATTACACAAGGGTATAAATCCCAAAAGGAGCACTGGTGCGTGGAGGCTGTGGGCTACGAATACATTACAGGTACACAGTGCACACACCGTTCTAGTACACGCGATGGCAAACCACTTCAAGAACTTGCAACTCTCCAAGGTCTTTCTCTGGCCACAAGGGCATGCCTGGCTCACAGGTGGGACAGACCAGAGCACTGGGGAGGTACTGTCTCCAGGAACAGAACTCAATCTGTAAAGGATGGGAGTAGTTGAATAAATACTCCAGGACTCTGAGGCTACACTGCTTCTCTGATGCCCCTGTGGGCATTGAGCTTTAGTTCCCCAGGGTGGTAACTATTGGTGAAAGCACCCTTTACTAGTTTTCCCCCATTCTCCAATTCCTCATCCCCCCTAGCTATATTTCACTTCCTCTCCTTACTGGTACTTCCTGGAGTCACCCCTCAAGTTACTTAACTCTAGTCCTTGTCTTGTGGACTGCTACCAGGGAAACTAAGAAAATCTTAAACATTAAACATTTTTTGCACATTCCAGAAATGCCACGAGAAGTCACCAAATGCCAAGGAATCACACAGCTGTCTAAGTTGTTCTTTCTTTAACAATTACTTACTGAGCAGCTGCCAAACTCACGCACACAGCTATGTGCTGAGCGCCCCAAATTTTAAAAAGTCAATCTCTGCACTTCATGGCCTGCTTTGAAATGAAGAAAGAATGGAAATTTTCATTTCTTTTTAGTTCTCATGTTAATTGTAGGCTTGAGAGAAAAATCTATGGGCTGATAATGTTGATATTTACTATCAGTTCCAACTTGGTGGACTATCTATGTATCTGATGTGTATGTGTGTATCTTCGTACTACCTACACATATTTTGAAGGAAATACAGGTAGCATTTTTTTGAACAGTTGACAATCTCAGCTTTCATGTGCATACTCCCCAGGGTCCAATCCATTCCACCCCTGAAGAGCTGCTGGCAAAGAAGTAATCAAGGTAACCATTAGGGTCACCATGCCCAGCAGCCTTCTGCCACATCTGTCACTGTATGGAGAATGGGCTGTGGGCAGTCATGCAGCTGAGAGCTCTAGAAATAAAGTGAATGAAGAAATGGATGGATGGTGCCTATCCTCAGCCTCACAGGATGAGGGACACATTCTAGAATGTTCTTCGATTCTTCTGGAGGCAGGAAATCCAGCTTTAAAGCTTTCTACATCTTAAATGAGAACGTCAATGAGGAATTACGTGGCGGGAATCCTTGAGTAACATAAAATAATCTGAGTCATATTTCAAGGAAAGCAGTTGTCTCAGCTAAACCATCAACTCTGACAAAAAATCTCCTGAATCGGGAATTCCTCTCATTTGTAAAATTTCCCAGAAACACCCCACACCTGTTCGTCAATGCAAGAGGTGCCCATGACCACTGTGCTTGTCAACTCAAAAGACAATAAATATAAAATCCTTCAACAACAACTACAAAACAATTCTTACAGCAAGATGTACTTCCCTTCAGCACAATCTGTGCCCATGTCAAATTAGTTGTTGTGAGAGTTAGAATTTCCATAGTGACATGAGTACAGGAAATGTAGGACAGGCTCTTTGTGGAATGGAGAATGTCTGCTCTCTCACACTTGCCCAACTCAAAATGGCTCAAAGGATTTTCCTGTGATGTTTTAAGAGCACCTGTCCTTGAGCTGAGATGGAGAGCGAGACATTCCAGTTTGAAGAGGGTGGCTGTTTTTTCCGAAGTGGCAGAGCTGTAGCTATTGTGAAATGGCCTTTTCACCTGTATTTGGTGTCATTACAAAAAGATCGCTTGTGTGTGGAGCGTCTCAGACTCATTCAGGATTATGTCACCTCTTTTACAAAGCATTTCAAATATGGAACATGGAGCCAAAAAGGGGACGAAGTATGACTCTTTCCGAGAAGCACAATGGCCCGTTATTATAGGGAAAGTATCAGCTTTGGAGTCTGACAACTTTGGATTGGAAACACAACTAGGTCATGCTCACATCTGCATGGCTTTGGCAATTCATTCAAAGCTGACAACTGTCAGTTTCCTCATCTGTAAAATGGTGATAACCTACTTAGAGATGCAGGCTATAACCTTTCTGTCCACAAGGGAAGCCGTCTCCAGATTCTCATACATTTATAAGTGATTTTAACTGACCTGGGAAATGCCATTCTACATGCGGCCATTCATATTACAACAGCTTTGAAAAGAATTTAAAATAGTCTAAAGGTGATTTACTTGATCTAGTGCATTAAGAATGGGTTCAAAATGGAGAATGGCTTTTAGAAAATAAAAAGAGACTCTTGTCATCCTCAAAGTTCTCTGATTTCTACACGATGAATCACAAGAAACTTGCCTGGCTTGACTTTCCATCTCAAACCTGTTTTAACTCCTGGAGGCTTGAGTGACCATCTGCTACACGTGCCTTTCTGGCCCCAGACCTCCTTCATCTGGTAATGGCGTCTCAGTTTTATTTTGGAGACTCATTTTTCCCACATGCTTAGGCCATGGAGTTCAGGTGGGGTTTGCTCCCTCCCACTGCCTCTGGGCTCAGCAACATGAGGCAGCCGCGCATAATAAGAGCCACGACAATTAGTTTAGAGATGGTCAGGTAGGCATCTTAGCTCACTGCATGCCAGGCCTAGGACTTTCTGTGGACCTTGGGGAAAGGATTCAATTTCCAAGGGTAAAAAGAAGCTGCTGGTGAGTACTCCCACTCTTCATGATATAAGTTCTGGACCCAGCTATGTCTGAACCTAACGATTCCCTAGACTTGCAAGTTATGTGAGTCTACAGATTTACATTCCATTATTTTTATCTTTGCTTTACATGAGTTTTGGCTTTAACCTGTTTAAGCTGGATTTCTCTTTCTTACAACAAAAAGATTATTGTCTAACATCTGGATGATAAGATACTATGTAACACCTGTTGAGCACTTATTATGTGCCAGACATTGTTCTAAAGCACTTCACAAACTTTATATTTCATTTAATCTTTACAAAAAATCCTATGAACTAGGAACTAAGATTAAGTCCCATTTGACAGGTGAGAGAATTGAGGTGAGGTGTTTCTAAGAAAACCACCTGTGTCTACACAGCTAGTATGTGCTAGAGGCAGAATGTGAACCCAGGACTGTCTGATTTCAGAGTCATGCTCTTCACCTCAACGTTATGATGAATACAATGAGCAAACGTGCACGTCTTCACATAATGGATAGTTTATCCTGTGTTTATCCAGGATGTAAAGAATTACTCCAATCCACCTCTTTTTCGATTTCAGGGGTGATCCCTCATTCTCCTCTTTTGAGTTCTTCACCTAGGGTGATCTTATGGAAAAGATTGTAGCTAACAGGATGAGAATGCTGGCAACTCTAGACTTTAGTCAGCATGTGAGTAGAGAGAAATTGATTCTAGTCAAGGGCCCTCCTTGGACTTCAGCATTCTCTTGTGTCTGTGAAAAGGGAAGCAGGGGGAGAGTGGAGGTGGAGTGTTTATGGGGAGATGTGGGCAGCTTGTTGAATTCTAGTGGTTTAAAAGCATTTGCTTTACATTATTGGGACTAATTGAAATAAAAGGTTCGAGGCTCCCAAGAATTGACTCATTCCCGTCATCCTAATATTAGATGAATCGAGTTCCATGCGGCTGATGGTCTGTACCAAATTTCTCAGTGTTGGCTGACAGCCTCGGAAAGATCTATTCATTTTTCACAACATTGCGGTGAGTCATTCCACACACGTTGTTGGCATTGGTTCCCCGAGGGGAGGTGAAGGAGGCAGGAAGGCTTCTGAGCCAGAGTGAAGGGCTTGGAAGTTCACTGGGGAGCAGGAAGCCACCAGCAACACTTATCCAGAACAAACTTGGGGCACAGGGTCCTCGCTTTCATTCCTGAGTGCCATGCTGATTAGCCTGGATACTGTACTCTTGGGACAATGATACAAATCATATAGTCTCCAAAAATCAAAGGAAATGGGTTTCTTTTGTTACAAATCCAGCTGATTCATCTTAACAAAGCACACACACACTTATTTATGTGTACACATATATGTGCGTCTATGCATGCACATGTGCGTTTGTGTGTGTGTGTTTATCCCCCCATCCCCAAAACAGTTTCTTCCATGTATGAAAGGCAGTTTGGCATACTGAAAAAAAGTAAGTACTATAGAATCAGATAGCTCTGAGTTTAAATCACAGCTATGCCATGTATTACCTGGATTTAGACCGCCTAACCTCTTGGAGGCTCCATTACCTTCTTTTTTTTTTTAAACATTCTAATTTTTTAAAATTAATTAATTAATTTATTTTTGGCTGTGTTGGGTCTTCATTGCTGCATGTGGGCTTTCTCTAGTTGCGGTGAGCAGGGGCTACTCTTCATTGCGGTGTGTGGGCTCCTCGTTGCTGTGGCTTCTCTTATTGCGGAGCACGGGCTCGAGGTGCACGGGCTTCAGTAGTTGTGGCGCACGGGCTTAGTTGCTCCGCGGCATGTGGGATCTTCCCAGACCAGGGCTCGAACCCGTGTCCCCTGCATTGGCAGGCGGATTCTTAACCACTGCGCCACCAGGGATGCCCCCCATTACCTTCTGTTTAAAATGAGGATAATCTTTACTTGTCATGCACTTTTTGTAAAAATTAGAAATAGTATATTCTAAGTGCCCAGTACATAGTAAGTACTCAAGAAAGCAGTAACTCACAGCCTTTAGCTACTGAGAGACCTGTCAATATTTCTGACGCAGCCATTTATCAGTAGGTCAGATTTGGGCAAGTCACTTAGCCTTCTCTCACTCTCAGTTTCCTGATCTACAAAATGAGGTAATAATACTCTGTAGGAGTACTATGGGATTGAGTGATGCATTATTAACTACTATAATTACTGCCAGTCATTATAAATCTCTTTAATTGTGTTAAGTCCTTTCATATAATGCATATAAAGCATTTGATATATTTCCTACCACATAGTAAACAATGAATAAACATTTGTTGCTATTAGGTTAAATATTCAACCATTTTGACCTACAAAGATGGCAATTTCATATGGCTCCACTGGATATTACTGTTCTTAGAGGGTAGCTGTAATTGCCAGATTTCCGTGTAGCCTAGATGCCCCTGTTTGAGCAGTAGAAACCTGAGATGAATTACTACCTTTCTTTTCAGTGCTTTCGGCAGTGATTGACTGAACTTCACAAGAGTCTAATTAATTCACCAGGTTCCCGGTGAACTTCTCAAGAGCTTAAGAAGCCAGGTGTCCCTCCTCGAGTTACGGGGGTGGGAAAATAACCCTAGGAAGAATGGCTAAGCTTGAAAGAATATACATGACCTGGTGCCAGGTTATGTCAGCTCAAGTTTCCTCAGCATGACACTCCGATTCCTGATTCTCAAGAATTCCTAGACTTTGTCCTGCTTTGAGAAAATTCATTACATAGTGCTTTGACTTTTCTAGCTTGCAGTGAATAATCCTTGGTTGAATATGATCTTCAAGGTGTCCAAGGGGAAACAGTATTGATGTTGGAAATCACCTCTGTCTTTATCAGAACCGTCCCATGGTCACCAGTTTAGGGCAACTCAGAACTCAATGATAGACTAGTTGGGTTGCTAGGAGACCAGGCAACAGGTGATGGTGACTTGAACTAGGGTGATAGCATTGGCAGTAATGGAAGAAGTGGGGTCATTATGTATCTAGGAGGTAGGACCAGTAAGACTTGCTGCTGATTTGGATATGGGGGATGAATAAAAGAGCCAACTCAGCTGGGCACTGGCTAGGTGGTGGTGCCATTTCCTCAGGTGGAGAAGACTGAGGGAAGACCAGTCCTGGGGCTATGAAGGAAATCAAGAGTTCTATTTTGGCCATGTTAAATTCCAGGTGCCTATGGGAGAGCTAAGTGGAGACATCAAGGATGCAGTTGAAGATAGAATATGGGAGCTCGAGGCATGTGTTGGGGCAGGGGATTTACGGAACGCCATTCTGTGTTCTCCAATATGCTCTATTTGGGGAGGGAAACAAAAGAAGTATGGTCACAGAAATGTTGGTAAAGAGAGAACTAAAAGGAAAAGAAAGCCAAGAGGTTGAGAGTCTGAGGGCCAAAAAAGTAACTGAGAAAAAAAGGACCGAGCATCCAAAACCTCTTGATTTGAGCTCATACAATGTGCAAGGCATTGTGTTGTGTGTTTTTACACACGATAGCTTGCGTAATGCTCACCAAAACCTATATTACTGTTGACAAGACAGAGACTCATAGAATTTAAGTAACTTACTTAAGAATCACAGCTACTCAGGGGCAGAGCTGAGACTCTGAACAAAATCTACCTGACCGTAACACCTGGGTTCAGAATGAATGAAGTGGTCATTCTCCCTTGACATTGAAATAATTTGTTAACAATCAGCAAGGAACAAGGCTTAAGAAAGACACAGGATTTCTATGGCCTGTAGGATGCTTGTCCACAGATCATCATCCACTGGAGGTCATACTCTTTTGTCTGCACAATACACACCGCATTTGGAGGGAGGGGGGAGAAAAGAAGTAAAAAGAAGACAACAATTCAAGATAGGGTCATTTTTTAAGAATAGGTAGCAGAGAATTTTTTTTTTATTATTATCATATGTCATTTCTATGTACTGTATAACTTCTTTTTGTTTTGGTTCCTATCAACGCTCCTTGTCTTTCCACTGAGAATTCTCTGATAGGCATCTGGATTAAAACTGTCCTTCCACCCATCCTAGTCAGTCAATTAGAGTTCACATTTAATTGCTCCATCACCTCAGTGCATGGCTACTTTTTATTCTAAGTTTTTAGCAATATTCTTATGGAATTCACTGGCTTACTTAAATTGGAATGTCCAAGGGAGGAACATTTTTCAGGCACCATTGGATTTGGGAATTAAATGGTATTGTCAGGGACTGGAAGATGGCTGGCCACGTCTGAGTCATGTGTTTTCCTTTGCATGTGTAAGGTAGGCAAGCCCCTGGGATCTATAGTTCCACTGGTACCATATGGGGCAGGGGAGGGCACTTCATCAACATGAAAACAACAGAGATCTCCTTCAGTGCTTAGATTAGATGGAAGTCATTGCTGTTATTGAAAAAGGGGTAGTTAATTTAAGACAGAGTTTACAAACTTGATATGCATAGTGCTCAGGAACTGCAGAATTGTAGCTCTCAGACCTGGCTTGGAGGTGTGTTTTGTTTGGCATGCACAATGTTTTACTAATTTGATATAGTTGCCAGTATTTTAAAAGTGAATGATTTCACATTTTTAAAAAATCTAGATTTCTACTTAATGGAAGATGTGGCAACAGTGGGCCCACATTCCTGTAATCAGTAGTCAGCAGGAGCTGAACAGCAGCTGCCTCTGTAGTTGGGACATGGAGCAGTTAGGGATACATTCTGCTGCAAATAATAGAGGCATAACCCACAGGGACATCTATTGCTTGCTTAAGGAACCTGAAGGTAGGTTTTGGGGCCTCATTCAAGAGCTTTAACAATGGTATCTTTCCATCTTTTGCTGCCATTCTCAGTGTGTTGGGTTTTTTTCTTTTTCTTTGCTATCATATCAGTAAGAAGGGAAAGGGGTCATTCAAGGGAGCGCTCCTTCCCATTTATCTCTTTTTTAAGGAAGAGAAAGATTTCTGAGAAGCCACCTCAAAGTCTTTCTCTGCATTTCACTGGCCAGATGCTGGGTCACATGTCCACCCCTAGCTACTAGCAAAGGGTAATGGGATATAATCGTTTGTTTACATCAATGCTGATTTATCCCCGGGGCTTGAGAACACTATGACCTGAACAGTCAGGGTTCTGTTAGCAAGAGAAAGGGGTTCAGGAGTGACTTGTCACAGCCACAGGGTTTGTGCTCTCCATCTTATCACAAATCCTCTTCAGGGGTATTGCCTCTGGCCGCCTTCATTCATTTACTTTACCTCAATGACCTTTGCAAATGTTGGCATTTTTGGCGCCAAGCCCAGATCAACTTTTATCACTTTTCTAGTTCTGATCTGGTTCTGGCAAAACAAGATGCTTTATTTGCTATATTAGGGGAACTTTGATTCTAAGTCTCCATTGACTATGCCTAGCTCTGTGACCAGGGACATTGTGAGTACTTTTTGTGATTTTCTTAAATGTAAAACAAAGGTGTTTTATTAGTGCTAAGATTCCCAGAATTTATATTAGTACCTGATAACTAGTAGTTATTCAAGAAATATTTTGTCCTTTCTAACTCTTAAAAGCTTTGAAAAGTCTTATGAAGAATGTCTTCCTTGTACACCTTAGAATAGTGCTTGGTATATAGACAGTTTTTCCTATGTAGAGATATTCTGGCCTCCATATAATTCCTCCTCACGTTAGAAGCAGGAGAAGGAGAAAAAGAGAAAGACAGAGACAGAGATTGATGATTGAGGAGATTATATGTTGTTGTGACAGTTTTTTGTTTTTATTTTTTAAACGAGCTTAGGGCCCAAGAGATAATTTAGAATATAAAAGCTGTCAGTTAAAAAGGTGATAAAATTAGAATATAATTTTTTTCTAGGTGTCAGATGAATTTATTTGGTCTGATAATGAAATTAAATCTGAGATTTTATTTGGTGGCAATCAATCATTTAACATGAACAACTAGAAGTGGTTTCTATCTTCAATTACATCAAATATATTTTTCATAAAACCACATTATTTTCTCCCTTTTTTGTTTTAAGATCTCATTGTCCATCTAAAATTTTTTCACATACTCACATGATAAAATAATAGGTACCATACATTTAAGCAGTGAGTGCTTACTATACGCAAGACTCAATGCCTAGTATGTAGTAGGTACACAATAAATAATTATTAATATAAGACAAATGAATTCAAGACCAGTAGAAAGATGGAGTCTTGCCCCTTCAACACTGATATGAATGAATATTTACAGAGGTGGTGTAGCAGGTGACTAGGCGCTAGAATCAGATTGCCCTGGATTTGAAGCTTGATACTGCTGCTTGCTAATCATGTCTTCAGGACACTCCCTTAACTTTTTTTTTTTTTTTGCGGTACGCGGGCCTCCCACCGCTGCGGCCTCTCCCGTTGCGGAGCACAGGCTCCGGACGCGCAGGCTCAGCGGCCATGGCTCACGGGCCCAGCCGCTCCGCGGCATGTGGGATCTTCCCGGACCAGGGCACGAACCCGCATCCCCTGCATCGGCAGGCGGACTCTCAACCACTGCGCCACCAGGGAAGCCCTTCCCTTAACTTTTTAAATAGAAGAATCACTCCTACCCCCCTAGATTGTTTAAAAAATTTTTAAAAATCATGAATGTTAAGTCCTTAGTTCAGTACCTGGCACAGTGGAAGAGCTCAGTTGATATTAGCTGTTGCTATTAATCTGTCAACTATTGTGCAGTAATGCTGCATAAAAAAAATCACCAACTCAACAGCTTACAGTAGTAAGCATTTATTTTTCTTGCCCATGGGCCTGAGGGTCAGCTGGAGAGGTTCTGTGTTGTGATGTGGATTGACTGGTCTTGGCTCACTCAAGTCGATGGGTTGTGTTCAGTTCTGCTCATCCTCCCTGGATCAGTGTCTACCTGGGGATGTTCCCTCTTATGATAAATGGCAGGAGTGCAAGAGAGAAAACCAAAGCATGCCAACATATGAGATACTAACTTCATGTCCACATTCTATTGGATGAAATGAGTCACATGTCCAGGCCCAAAGTCAATGAGGCAGGAAGTGTTCCACTCAAAGTAGGGAAGTAAGTATTTGCTGAAAATAATCTCACCTATCATAATTTGGAAATTTGGCATCCAAGTAAAACAGCATTTTCTTTAAGTGTCCACCTAATTATTTTTGCTGCATCCTTTTTTGCTTCACAGTGGCACCACCATCCCTTCTATAGCACCAGTAGACGTTCTATGCCTATTCCCCATGTGTTAATGGGATTTGGTTACTCTGAATTAATTCATACTAAGGCAATAGTAATAATGTGTTGCCTCCTCCCAGGAGTATTTGTATTTTACATAAGATCTGCTGCAAGGAGAATGGGTAAGCCCAAGGAGTGAAGGAATAATGCCGATATGTTTTGGTGCTGTGACACCTGGATGAAGGAGCAGAGATATCTCTGGATCAACGAGACCCAAGGCAGCGTGGCAACGCACAGCAGTAGATCAAGCAAAGCTCCCTTGCTGGAAAGCTATTCCTCTGTAGTGTTGCCAGAGAGGTAACGTGCTTACTAGTAAATTTCCTTCTAGATAAATCTCCTGGGCTTCTTGGGCTGAGAGGAGTCTTTGAGAGGAATTTTTATTTGACATCTTTTGGTTCCTTATTTAATTGGAGTCATATATCTTCTCTAAAGCCATTTATAAACTGTACCACATTCTACTGATGCAAATTCTGTACAGACACAAGCTCCGTGTTTGAGTTCACATTTCTACTTTTCTATTGTAAACTCAGGAGAATATGTTCCATGGAAATTAATGGGAAATTCTTGCCACCAAATAGCTGTCATCAGTTAGTACTTTTACTATGATATTAGTAGTAATATAGACTTTACCATGAATGTGTTTTCCATGATATTTTAAAGCCACCTCTTGGAAGAAGACAGAAAATCATGGGACTTTGACTTATTTTTTATGCTCTGTCTCCATTTCGGCAACTCTGATGTGTTTCCTGGGAAACCCTACATTATCATTATGGGATGATTGCTTCAGTGAGCTGAACAATCTACTTGGCCTGGTATTAATCCTGAAGTTCTAATAAGGCACTCAGAGGATTACATAATTTCATAGTAAAGCATTCTGTAGCTCAGTTATGTTTTAAATTACTTTGTTAGACATTAATATGTTTTTGTCTTTGTCACAAAGCCAGATGGTATTTCAGGGACATTCCTTCTAAAAGTTCACTATTTTACTTCCCAATTATTTGTCAACTCTGCATTAGATCCTGGGTGCATACAGATTTAGGATTTCAGTTATTTGTAAGGGACGCTGAAGGTTAATACCATAAAGGAATTTTAAATTTTTCTAGGACACAAATATAAGTTGTGTGTGTGGGATGAGTCATCTAGCTGGTAAATGGGCTTCGCTGAAAACCCAGCATATATATTTTAAGGTGCTTTGCTGTTCTCTATTCATTGTTGCAGAAGCAATTGCTTTCCTAATATAATTTTTTAAAGCCGTTTAAAAAAGTAGTTGCTAATGTATACTGAGCATTTATGAAGTACCAGACACTTAACGAAGTGCTTAAAATAAATTTCACATGAAGATGCTGTCATGAAACCATTTTTCAGGTGAGGGAAACGAAGCTTACTCAAGAGAGGTCTTGTTAAGTTCACACAGTACTAAGTGGTGCAGCCTGGATTTGAACCTGGGAAGTCAAACTCCAGAGCCCAACTCCTTGCTTACTTCCTCCTTCCAGCATGTGTGGTCAACATGAAGAGCTTTACACAATTGGGACTTCTTCTGGACATTCCATGTATTGAAGACATAGAAGGGGAGATGTTATGTTTGGCAGCGAGTCAGATCTCTGTACTATTAGGAAAGCAAGAACAAGGATTTGTGAAATTGTTTCAGTGAGTGCTCCAGCCAGTATTTATTCTAATGGCTGTGTAAATGACTTTAGTCCTGTATTTCTAGAATCATTAAAGACCAAGGGGATTATTTATACTTTCTCCACTACGCTTTACTGCATTTTGTGCGGAAAAATATAATTCAAAGGGATATACTTGAGAATGTGGTGGTTTTCAAAGGCCTCGGAAAATATCCCACTGAGCTTTCAAGGGCTGTCGTATTACCATCATTACTTTTTGTTTTATGCTATAGGGTTTATCTGCACAAAGGTGAATATAAATGTAAAATACCTAACACAGGGAATATAATGCCAGATTTCTAGCACATAGCAGTTGGTCATGTACTCGAACTCAGAGAGTCACAATTTGTGCCTCAAACTTGAGTCTTTAAGGCCGCAGCGTGCAGAGGTTGAGCAGATGGGAAGGGCTACTCTGTGTTTAGAGTTTGGAGGGATAAATGAGAAAGAGTAGTGAAGCTTCAGGGCTTGGGGGCAAAAGCCAGCTAGTGGTAAGAGGGGGGAGTCTTCTAAAAGTGATGCCTTTCCAGAAAATTCTAATGTTGCTGTGATAATTATTAGGGCTATAAAGGATGTATTTTGGACAAGGCAGAAAAATAGCAAGACCATGCAACAGTAAGGCAAAGCTCTAAGACTGGTCTTTTCTTTTTTTAAAAAACAAACTTGTTTACTCATTAATCATTTATCAATACCTCTAGCCCTAGCTCTATAGCCCTCTTCTTCTGGTTCCAGTAACTAGTGTTCTTTTGGAGGAATGAGTTCTCCTCCATTGCATGCCATTTTGGTGGAATTGTCATTCCAGGTATACCACCCTCCCTTGCCAAGAGGTAGACCTGTAACACAAGCTGGACAAATTTTCTTTTTTCCTAGTATTCTAAATCTTTAATGGCATGACATGAAGGCTGCAAAAGCCATTGGAGATGGTTCATTCCAGCTCTGGTGGCTGAAATTTCAGAAGAGTAGCATTATCTGAAATTCTCAGAAAAAAATACAGCACAATTGTTTTCAGAAGCTCTTCAATGGTGTATTTTCCTCTACAACCCAATGGATGCCTGGACAGTAGAACTGAAAGCAAATTTCCAAACTGATCTCTCCCTGATGGTTCTAGCAAGAACAGAAACAGGTATACTGAATGTTTGTCTAAAAGAGCACTCCTTGCCCCTCCCCTGCTATATATTTGTGTATATATACTTATGTATTATATATATGAGTTTATATATATATGTATATATAAACTTATCCTCCATACCTAAGTTTTTCTCTTATTACTTATGTGTTCTTTCATTCAACAAGTATTTTTCTTTTCTTTTTCTCTTTATGTCAGAGAACAAAGCATGATGCTACTGTTTATTCTCAGATTCTTCCAAAAGCCTGGGGGCGGTAATCAATAGAACACAAAATGGGATGATCTCCATGGCCATCAGATTGCCCAAAATAGACACATTCTGAACTTATCATCAGAATGACTTGTTACCATTTGAAAGTAGATGAAGAACGGAGATGCCAGTTATTCATCAACATTCAAATTCCAAGAAACGGTTTTCTATCCATTCATTTTTGAGTAAGTCTTTAGGTCTGGCTGGCTTTTGCTTGGCTTTTTCCACTCCCTCCCAGTTTCTCTCCTGCCAAACATCTAATCATTCTCGGATGCATTCTGCATAATCAACACACTCTTTGCACTTTCAATGACTATTTTAGTACAATAACATTTTAATATCAGTCTGTTCCTTCCCCCCCCCCACCCCCGCTTCTTTGGAATAACTATTTAGCATGATTTGGGCTGAATGCTTTTTTCAGAGTTAATGGTAAAAGTAGTAATAATAGTAATAAGGTATCCATCTTCTGCTTGATAGCTGAGAGTGTGTGTACTAGTTTCTGTGTCAGATATTGAGGAATCCATTGTAATTTAAGGCTTTGCTTGATTCCTTCAGACAGTTGACTGGAACCTCTTCCTTGATCTAATCTGAAGGCAACTGTCAGCACTTAATATCTCTAACAACAATGGAAGCACAGCACAGGAATTTTACAATTAGACATACATGTGTGTTTCTTAGGGCTTCCCAAGAACATGACTCTGAGATAAAGATTAGAGTGTGCCCATTTATAAGGGAAGTGATCACAGGAAACAGTAGAGGAATAGGGAAGAAAGCCACTGGAAGAAACTTTCACAAGCCAGTTACCATGGTGGACAACTGCAGCTTGATACTTTGGGGGGATCCTGAGAGACGATATAGAACAATGGAATACCCCAATGAAGAAGGAAGGAGCTGGGGTATGTATTTACCAACTGACATTGGTTGAGGGCAGCCTTAGGGGCACTTATTCTTCAGTCTTTCACCTGGACACACCTAAGTGAAGTTTCTTTCCACGGCCAGACAAAAATACCCTCAGACACCCAGACAAAACTATAATTCAGAAAGATACATGCTCTCCTATGCTCATAGCAGCACTATTCACAATAGCCAAGACATGGAAACAACCTAAATGTCCATCGACAGTTGGATGGATAAAGAAGATGTGGTACATAAATACAATGGACTACTACTCAGCCATTAAAGAAACGAAGTAATGTCATTGCAGCAACATGGATGCAACTAGAGATTATCATACTAAGTGAAGTAAGTCAGAAAGAGAAAGACAAATACCATGTGATATCACCTATATGTGGAATCTAAAATATGGCACAAATAAACCTATTGACCAAACAGAAACAGACTCACAGTTATAGAGAACAGATTTATGGTTGCCAAGAGGGGAGGAGAGGTGTGGGAGGGAGGAACTGGGAGTTTGGGGTTAGTAGATGCAAACTATTACCTTTAGAATGGATAAACAACAAGGTCCTACTGTATAGCACAGGGAACTAATATCCTGGGATAAACCATAATGGAAAAGAATATAAAAAAGAATATATATATGAGTATAACTTAGTCACTTTGTGTACAGCAGAAAATAACACAACATTGTAAATCAACTATACTTCAATTAAAAAAATAGGTAACCCCCCCCAAACCATCAGACAGAGGCTCAGGTGTCAGAGTAAGCAGTCTTCAACGTGAAGAGATTGGTACTGGGCAGGGCTCTGAAAGCATCATTTATCCACCTTGCAAATCCTAACACAAAGGAAATCGGGGTGGACGCTTATGAAGAGACCAGATTCAGCACTTCTTAGGCAGTGTGCTTTGAAGGGAAAGGCATTCTTGCTCCAAGGTTTCTGTTCTTCCAGAAAAATTCAGAGATTTCTATATTCTAGACATACAGTCATTAGAGAATAATTCCTTTGGGTTAAGCCAGTGGGATTCAAAGTAAGGTCCCCAAACCATCTTCATCAAAATTTCCTGGGAATGCTTTATAAAAATTCAGATTCCTACGTCTTAACATCCAGACTGACTGAGTCAAATCTCTGAGGGGTTGGAGGACGGAAAGCAACTCCAGGCAATATTTATGGAGTCCTCCAATCCGACAGTACCCGGGTATCTGCCCTTTGCCTGATGACCTCAGCATCTTAAACATGAAAATAGTTTATTTTTTCCATTATAATATTAATACATACTCAAATCTATCTAAGTCAGACCTGTCTTATTTCACTTCTGCACGTGCAGTGTTCACCTAGCACAGGCTTGCCACACAGTGAATGCTCAACAGATACTAGTCAAATAAGTGAATGCTTATTATAGAAACTAGAATACAAGCATTCTTGGTGACTGGGTGACTCACACCTTAGTGTGTATATATTTGTCCACTCTCTTCCTCAAGGAAGGAGGAACAGATGCGGTACTAGAACACTGGGAGCCAGAGGGAAGGAACTCATAAAAATGGAATAAGGATCCGTCTTCCAGCTGTAAGATTATCCATCTGCAAAATGAAGATACAGTCAGCACCTGATGTTTTTGCCTGCTCGATAACCATTACTTTGCCATTTGATCCTTCACCCTGATATTCCTTTGGGAAACCACTCCTCCCCCATGCACAGTCCATATTGCTTGTGAAGGTCTGACTTAAATGTGGCGACCATCTGATTTCATCTCCCAGCTCACAGGTGGTTGATTCAAGAATGGATCTGTGATCCAACTGAGATCAGTTAGAGTTAATCCAAATAAGAAGTTCAAGAGGCTTTCTTAAATTTATAGAACAGGGAAGATAAATACCTGTTGGCTTTGCTCCAATGGTAAGATATAGGCCTGTAACTGGTAGTGGCCATCTTTATCACCACACAGGGAGATGCTGCTTGAGAATGAAACCAAAAGACAAGGAAGGAGAACCAAGAGTTGGAGAGGGACAGACTCACAAGGACACAGTTGGAGCTCCTGGATCCAGCCATGTCTGAAGCTCCTATAACTGGCAGGACTTGCCACTTACATGAGCCAATGTTGGTTGTGTTTTCATCACCTGAAGCAAAAAGAGTCCTGACTGAAAAAAAAGAGTTTGAGACTAAGTGATGTCCAAGGAACATCACCAGGTTGTCACTGAACATCTATGGTTGTCTGAAAGAGTTGGACCTGAACCCTTGCTGTACCACTTCTTATCTGGGTGAAACCTGAACTGTTACCTAAGGTTTCCAATCTTCAATTTTCTTCTTACTATAGAGAACTTGGAATATTATTTACCTATTGGCTTGTGAGGATTATACGCACATTAAGAGTAGCCAGGAAGGTGCAAATAAATGGTAGAATTATTTATTATAGTTCTTTTATAGCAATTTTTCTCACTTTAGGACATCCTTGGCTACCACCAGTTGCTTAGGACCTTTTGATAATTCCAGAAGCCTCCAATAAGTACTACTGCTCATGAATTAAGGCATGCTCCATACAGAGGGTAATATTTTTCTGGGAGAGTTCAAGACATTGGATAAGCTCTTTTTCTCCTCATTGCCAGATCATTTGAGGCTGGCAGGGAAGTTATTAGCCCCTTGCAAGGTGTTTGATATTCAATATGATAAAATAGGGAAAATGTAAAGTTGAAGATTGTAACAGACTGTATTTTCCAAAGATTGACACAGCAATATCTCCCATTCCATGTGTTCTTCAGCCTTGTGACCTTGCTTCCCTCCATCAAGAGGCAGAATCTAATTCCCCTCCCCTTGAATCTGGGCATTTTTTAGTGATCCACTTTTACCACAGAGTACAAAGGAAGTGACACCAAAGATACGTCTGAAGACTGGAGTGAACACTTGTTCTCCAGATGCTCCCACTTGGGATACTATCTCACAGAACTGAGCTGCCATGCTGGGAAAAGCCCACGCTACATGAAAAGCCCACAGGTAGGTGCAGTTCATGGTCCCAGCTGATCCCAGCCTTTGAGCCATCCTGGCCCAAATGCCAGGCATGTGAGTGAAGATACTGCTAGATGACTCCAGGCTCTAGACAATACAGTCACCTCCTAGCTCCAAAGTATTTTCAACTAGGGCTGCAGATGTTAGAAGCACAGAAGAGCTGTAACTATTCAGCCCTTTCCAAATTCCCGGCTCAGAGTCTGCTGTTGTTTTCCACCACTGAAATTTGAGATGGTTGCTAATCATTAGCAATAGATAACTAGAACATCAGGGACAGCATAGCCATCAGGGAGCATTCCCTGAGCCTTCAAGACATGATGGTGTTCATTGGGCCAAAGCTCTTTCAAACAGGACATATTTACAATGGCGAACACTAAACAAATGGAACGTAAACTAACTAAATCCTTTAGCATAGAACTCGGCACCTTAGGCTGCTAATTGGAAGTACATCTGATGATCCTCAACCAGAACTCTCTCATTTATAGAACAGCAAACCACCCCAAGAGTTGGTGTTGTGATGGAAATATTTCCTGTTCAGGAGCCAAGACATACAAGTCCATACTTATATGAATGACATAACAAGCAAGGTGGTATAGTATTGCTGGAGCCCTGAGGTCATCCAGACCTGGGCTCAAATATTGACTCCTACCCTACTAGTTGAGTGATCTTTCACAAACCTTCACCAATCTAAGCCTCAGTTTCCCCTATCTGTAAAGCGGAGGGACTCATATCTACTTCTTAGATTTATTTTCAGTATTAAATGGGACAAAGAAGCACTGAATATATTTCCTGGTACAGAGTAAACATTCCACACCTTAACTATTAATATTATAAAAGCTGTGTTGAATACTGTGCTCAAAGCCAGTTGCAAATTCTTTTTAATTGGATATATTCGACATACAATATTGTGTAAATTTAAGGTGTACAACATGTTACTTTGACACATTTATATATTGTAATATGGTGGTTGTAATAATGATATTTATCATGTTACATACTTACAAAGCAATATGATTGTCTATATTCAATATACTGTGTATTAGATCTCTATGCCTTATTTAGCGCTTATTGCAAGTTTGTACCCTTAAATGCCATCAGTCTTATCCTCCTGGCCCCCATCCCTTGGTAACCACCTTTTTATTCTCTGGTTTTTGTTGTTGCTATTGTTTTGGCTTTTTGGATTCCACAGATAAGTGATATCATACAGTACTTGTCTTTCTTTGTCTGACATACCTCAGTCAGCATAATGTGCTCAAGGCCCATCCATGTCGTTGCAAATGGCAAGATATCCTCCTTTCTCATGGCTGAATAATCTTCCACTGTGTATATATATCTCATCTTTTTTATCCATTAGTCTGTTGATGGGCACTATGGGTTGTTTTCATATCTTGGCTATTGTGAATAATGCTATGATATACATGGGGATGCATATATCTAGTCAAACTCTCATTTCTCTTTCCTTTTGGTATATACCCAGAATTGGAATTCCTGGATTCTAAAATGTTACTTTCAATAAATACAGTAACAATATTCTATGGAGGACCAGAATAAGAATTCTAGCCAATATTCATTAATATGCACACATGCATGAAGTATGCCAAGTTTCTTTACAAGAATTGCTTCCCTTAATTATTACAACAGTGCTATGAATCAGACACCATTATGTCCCATTTAAGAATAAGAAATTGATGTATTAAAAGTAGGTACTTGGGGCTTCCCTGGTGGCGCAGTGGTTGAGAGTCTTCCTGCTAATGCAGGGGACGTGGGTTTGAGCCCTGGTCTGGGAAGATCCCACATGCCGCGGAGCAACTGGGCCCGTGAGCCACAACTACTGAGCCTGCGCGTCTGGAGCCTGTGCTCCGCAACAAGAGAGGCCCGTGCATCGTGATGAAGAGTGGCGCCCGCTTGCCACAACTAGAGAAAGCTCTCGCACAGAAACGAAGACCCAACACAGCAAAAAAAAAAAAAAAAAAAAAAAAAAAAGTAGGTACTGTGCTCCAGGTCACACAGAGATTAAGCAGTAATCAGATTGCAGACCAACAGCTCTTAATCAGTCCACCATACTGTGTTTCCCTGTTGGATACATTTCGTTTCAGTTTTGATGTGGGAGTCCTCTTTTAGGTCAAGCCACTGCCATATTACACTACCAGCATGGTCCACTCTTCTTCAGAAACATGAGGTCTCTCAGGGTTACTACATGAGGTGTAAAGCAGGTAACTCCCTAATGCATGCAACAGAGTGACTGAAAGAAACAGAGACATAACTGAAAAGGGAATGAAGATAGATTCATTTTGGTTCCCATGGGTGATTCAGCATTTTCAAGGTGAATTTAATACAGGAAATGTTGCCAGTTCCTGCTCATTGAAGACCTGATGCCTGACGCCAAAACCACATAAGTGACTCAGGAAAATCTGTCCTTATCATTTTGCACTGGATGTGCCTTTTAAAGATGGGATTGCTCTTTTTTGCTTTGGTCTTTGGCAGGATGGCAAACAACTCTAATGTTTTTTTCAAGGATCCTCAGCTTACAGTCCACTTCCTGCCCTATAGGTGAAGCAGTAAAAATATTCCCTAGACTCCCCCTGTTCAAAGAGTGGTCCACGGACCCTCAGAATCAGCATCTTCTGGGAGCTTGTCAGACATGCAGAATTTCAAGACACTCCCCGCCCCAAACCTACTAACTCAGAACTTGCATTTTAATAAGATACTTAGGTGATTCAAATACACATTAAAGTTTGAAAAGCACTGTCCTAGACACATATTTATTGAAAACCTCCTCTGTGTCACATACTTTTCTAGGCTTTAAAAGAAGCTGAGAAACTTTCTGGATTCATGGGGGAGAATTTATAAGAATCAAGTAAAAAATAACTCCAGTTATTAATAAGTTTTAGTAAGAAAATAAGAGTGGCTGAGACTCCTGGGAAACTTTATTTAGCATGATTGGGAAAGGCTACTCCAAAGATCTGAGACCCAAATGAATAGAAGAGGTAGATGTGTAAAGATAAGGGGGAAGGATACTAAGGCAGAGGACAAAGGCAAGTGCAAAGGCCAGGAGGCAAGAATGACCCTGGAGTGTCCTGAGAACTGAAGGAAGGTCACAGTAGTGCATGACAGCAAATGCCACAAGAGATGAGGTCATTAATTCGACAAATAGTCACTGAACACACAGAGGTGCTAGGAACTGTCCTAGGTGCTGGAGACATGGCTATCCACAAAACAAAGGTCCCATCCTAAATGAAGCTCATATTCTAGTGACTGAACCAGACAAGTAACAAACAAATGTGAAAATATGTAACAAAAACTAAAGGAGGATATGGGGTATGGGGGTAGAAAGTTATGGAAGGGGTCTTATCTTAGGAGAGGTGTTGACAAATTATGGAACATGGACCCAATCCAGATGGCCACCTGTTTTTGTAAATAAAATTTTATTGGGGCACAGGCATACTCGTGAATTTATACGCATTCTATCGATGCTCTCATACAACAATGGAAAAATTGAGTAAGAGATGATATAGTCACAGAGATGATATGGTCCCCGAAGTCTAACATATTTACTATCCGTCCCTTCACAGGAAAGTCTATCTCAAAAGATAGAGTGTCTGCTGGTGGAGTGAAGAGATGGCTCTGTGAGAAAATGATACTTGAGTGAAAAGACAGGCAGGACCCAGATGACATAGGGCCTTTTAGACCATGGAAAAGAGTTTAGGTTTTAAGTGTCACAGAATGTCATTGGATAGTTTTAATTAGTGGGGTAAAATAATCTAATTTATCTTTTTAAAAGCTCACTAGCAGTCCACAGGGTTCAAAACTATAGTTGAGCTTCTGCCAAGTTTTAGTCAACCAAGGCACCTGGAGATGACAGCCGAGGTGTTTTCCCTTCGATCTTGGCTCTCTCTAGGTGATGTGGATTTTTGGCCAGGATAAGAACCAAAAGATGTCTAATGCAGAGGAGATGTCCCCTTTTCTACCCTTGTGTTTTGTAACAGCATTATGATTAATAGGGCTTTGTACAATTCCTCATGAATGACTGATTTGGAACAATTCTTTGAAAGGGATGTGGTAACTTAGCCCCACTGCATATCTACAGAAGAACAAAGCTGCCCTTATTTTTAGCTCAGTGCCACGATTACTTTTATTTATTTATTTATTTATTTATTTATTTATTTATTTATTTATTTATTTATTTAGCAGTACGCGGGCCTCTCACTGTTGTGGCCTCTCCCGTTGTGGAGCACAGGCTCCGGACGCGCAGGCTCAGCAGCCATGGCTCACGGGCTCAGCCGCTTCACGGCATGTGGGATCCTCCCGGACTGGGGCACGAACCCATGTCGCCTGCATTGGCAGGCAGACTCTCAACCACTGTGCCACCAGGGAAGCCCCACAATTACTTTTGAATGTCTTGGCTGTCTTTATTCATTCATCTATTCAAGAAATATTTATCGAGTGCCTATTATGGACAAGGCCCTGCATCTGGCAGAGCAGATGAAAGGCCTACCTTAGAAAGGTCTTATGTAGTGTTGCCAGAAAGACTGAAAAGGCAGCTCTAGGAAAAATTACCAGGCGACTATACCATTCATAAGAATGAAAGAAATGTGGACTCTCTAAAAGGATTAGGGCTTTTATATTAAAAAGAGGAGGTTGAAAGGAGATATAATTGAAACCATTCCAATCCTGAAGGGCAGGGACTCCTTCAACAAACCCAGAGATATTAAAATGAGGGTCACACAACAGGATAAGATGCTAAGAGTGCATATACCTGACATTTACGTAGCACTAGTCCTTTTCAGGCACTGGAAAATGCATTGACTGATTTAATCCTCACAATAATTATTAGTAAGATTATTATTTTAAGAATGAGGGAACAGAGAAACAGAGAGCATAAGTAACTTTTCCAAGATCACACAGCTTGTAGTGGTGGAACAAGGACTAGAAACCAGGGGTGTCTGACCCCCAAGCTGATATGGAATGTTTCTCATTCACCTGTTCATATCCTAGGGAAAACTACTAGATTCAAGAAGTTTGGAGGACAAGGAGAGGGGAACTTGAAGAATTCCGTCTTTACCTTTTAAAGCTGATTTTCAGGAAGACGGCTATCTCTTCTACCGCTCTCTTCTTGATACCTTTAACAGGGAATGAATGTTGGCCCAGTGTGGGAATCTATATACTGTGTGGCAAAGAGAAATTAGCTGAGTATGAATCACTCCATTCTCTGGCTCGGAATTGAAAATCCTGAAATTCCTCCTACAGATCCAGTCTAAAGGTAATTGAAGGGTACATGCCGAGTCTCAGTTTATTATTTACAGAAGATAATGTATAAAAGCATTAATAGATGTGACAAAGGAAGTTTGAGAAGCTTATGAATAATAATGCTAGCTAACATGTGTTGAATGGTTAATACGAAGTCAGTTTTGGGCTAAACACATTATGTACCTTATGTGCAACAATCCTATGAGTTAATTATTACTGCTATGTTCGTCTCCTATGTGAAGGAATTGAGGATCAGAGGTGTTGATTGTGTAACTCTTAGGTGACAGAATCAGGACCTATGCATATCTGTCTGGATATAAACAAAGCTTATGCACTTAAGCACTCTCTATTTGACTAATGTACTTTTCTCTGCTGTTGACTGCATGTATCATCCAATGTGAGTTTTTAACCTTTAATTCAACTGACCTGCTGGATTCTTGGCAAGACGGCCAAGAAAGAACACAAAGGAAGCTGGTAATCTATCTGATGTGCAACTCGTGATCAGTAGCTCCTGGTATGCGTTCAGCTGTGAATTGGAGCCACGCTGACCTTCCCATCGGTGACTTGGGAAATGAGTCAGCCTGAATTACACTCCAGAGGAGGCAATGCCCATTGCAACTCCACATAGAGCAAGACAGAAATAGGGAAAAAACAGCTTGACAAATACCAGTCATACCATTTTTATTAGCCATGAGTCACGTGAAAGACCATAGGGAGAGAAGGGGCAGAGCTTTTCATGGCTTTGCAATTAAAAAAACAACCACTGTAAAAGCTATCTCTGTGGCCTCCTTTTATCAGGACTTTATGCTATTGATGTAGTGATGGATTTGCCCTGATTGGCTGATTGATCCACCCGTTCATTTATCCATCCAAATATTTATTAAGCCTAACTGTGTTCTAACTTAATATGTCATGTCATCAGGTCCGTGGCCCTCAAAGTGTGGTCCCCAGATCAGTAGCAGCAGCAGCATCACCTGGAAACATGTTAAAAATGCAGAATCTCAGGCCCACTCTGGACAATCAGAAGTTGGGGGTAGCGTCCAGCAATCTGTGTTTTAACAAGCCCTGCTGTCGATTATGACAGATGCTGAATCACGGACCTAGGCAACACCTATGCCAGAAAGACTTCCCTAACCACCCTCTTCTCCCCAGTCTTGACTGGATCCCTTCAAGGCAGGACCCTGCTTCTCTAGATCACTGGTAGGTCTCTACAGCCTAGTGTAGACTAAGCACGTTCTAGTCTCTTAAAAACACTTATTGAATGGATGAACAAGCAAAGGTATAGAGCTTCATATGTGCGGGGTACCCTTCGTTTTGATCCAGTCCAGTTTCATGATTTGTGGATAAGAGACTCAAGAGTAGAGAGTGGGAAGGACTTAGTCAAGATCTCGAGAAAAGCCTCAGACACACCATGGTCCCAATTACTAATCTAATGCCAATGACCAGAGGATATAGATGACTTTATTCCTCACCACTCCTTTCTCTTGGAGTTTGACACCATGACCTAGGTCTCCTTCAGAGAAAATCATCAAGACAAAAACCTCAGATTAAGACTTCCGTGGTGGCACAGTGGTTAAGAATCTGCCTGCCAATGCAGGGGACACGGGTTCAAGACCTTGTCAGGGAAGATCCCACGTGCCACGGAGCAACTAAGCCCGTGCGCCACAACTACTGACCCTGCGCTCTAGAGCCGGCGAGTGACAAGTACTGAAGCCCACGTGCCACAACTACTGAAGCCCATGTGCCTAGAGCCCGTGCTCCACAACAAGAGGAGCCACCGCTATGAGAAGCCTGCGCACCGCAACGAAGAGCAGCCCCTGCTCGCCTCAACTAGAGAAAGCCCATGTGCAACAACAAAGACCCAATGCAGCCAAAAATAAAAATATTAAAAATAAATAAGTAAATTTATTTTAAAAAAACCCTCAGAATAAGTATCTCTGTCATGGTTTATGATTATATGAAGGGCTCTGACATGGAAGCTGCTGGCCACCTGTTTGCTATTCATCTCTACTGAGGACAGAGCAGGAGGGGATGTACTTTATCTAGAGCAAGAGAACATAATCTTAGAGAAGAGAAACGATCTCCCAACAATGAAAAAAGTAGCATACATTCTTCAGGAGGCTCACATTCATGCATTCGTTCAGTCACTCACTCAACAATATTTACTAAACATCTATGAGGCAGGCATCGTGCAAGGTGCTGGAGATTCATCAGTGAGTGACACAAAAAATCACAAAAATTGATTAGCTGCAATTGAACTAAGTGCTGTGAAGGAAAATTATATGATTCTGTGAAAGTTTTTAATCTGGGGACCTAAACTATTCCAGAAGGGTTCAGGAGTGTTGCCCTAGAAAGTAACATACACTCTGGGACCTGGAGGGTAGGCAGGAATCAGGGAAATAATGAACAGCCATACCTGGGAAACATTTTACATTTTCTTGTCAGGGTGGTTTATCTATGTTAGAGAGAAGATATAGGCAGAAGGGAATTTGTGCCCAAAGTTGAAGCCATTGGTAACTTCTCAGAGCCCTTTGCCACCTAAGTATTTAGGCTTTCTGGTTACAGCCATCGGAGGGAGTATGAACTCAAGGCAGGATTCAGGCCAAGGTTAGATCATCTTTTGTTTGTTTATAAAGCCAAACCTTGGAATAATGACCATGGTCAAGTAATCAATAGCCAGGTTCTTAAAAGACAGTGTGTGCCGTGAAAGATAAAGATGATTTGCTTTGACTTTCTAAGTCAGCCAGTGCCTTGGTTATCGGGAGTGCCTGAGGACAAAGATAGGAGCATGGAGACGTGATCTGGAAATGCAGTCTAGATTCTGCAGAGACACTGCTTGCTTGCTTGCTTATTTATTTATTTATTCACTTCAGAGAGAGAGTGTTGAGAGAGGCAGAAGAAATAATAAATGGAAGAAAGCCTAACTTTCATACGGTGCTTGCAAAAGACAGACCAAGAGAATGAGGATGATCGTAATTTGTGTTCAGGAAAGCATGTGGTGTTGACTGGGAATAGGACGGTCCCACTGGGAGCAGAATGATCCTTATGCCATATACAACTGAAACATCAAGGGGTTCTAGATCTCTTGTGCCAGCAACTCGGCCCATTTTTCTGCTAATTCTGTTACCCCTGGGGTCAAATGGTACCCAATGCAATCCTAGGTGATTAATTTCTGTTGAAATTGAGCTTGCTCATAACGTGGTCATGTCCTGTGCGCTAGCACTGTAATTATTCAGGATGGTCATGGGGCTTTTTCTTGCAGCTGGAATTAGTACTAACTCCACCTTGTAACAACTGCAGTGTAGACAGGTGAATCTTATTGTCAAGTGGCAGGCTGAAGTTATAGACAAGAAAACATTTAGCTCCTTGAAAGTAGGGATAATAGCTTCTTCCTCTCTGTATTCTTTGTACCTAGAACAGCACTTGATACTTTGGAGCCAGAGACTTAGGGAGAGGAAGACTTGCGAGGGTGGACCTGGGGAGGGAAGGAATAAAGAGAGGGAAGAAACCTGATCTGAGCTAGCGACAGATGGTTTTCAACTGCCTGTATCTCAGACTCACTCAGAGAGTTTCTGTGCATTTTAATTTTTTACTGAGTATAACAAGCATAAAGAGAACTGTCCACAGCATTAGTGTACAGCTTGATGGACACAAATTAAGAAACAGAACATCATCACCATCTCAGAAGCTCCCGCTATGCCCCTTTCCAGTCACCTCCCAGGACAAAGGGGAAACACTTTCTGGACTTCCAGATGAGTTTTGGCTGTTTTGGAAATATACATATTGGAATTATCAGCATATACTCTGCTGTCTGGCTTCTTTCACTCATTATTAGGTTTGAGATACTGTGTGGGGCATTCGTTTGTTCATACTCATTGTTTATTGTGTTCCTTTGTATGAATGCAAAATTTATGTAATCTCCAAAGGCAATTGGTTCCTCTTCTTTTTTGGCTATTTTGAATAGTACTGTTGTGAACATTTTTGGATATGTCTTTTGGCATGCATAGGGACATTTCTGTTGGGATATATTTCTGTTTGGAGTGAAATTTCTAGGTCATAGGGCGTGTATAAGTTCAGCTTTAGTAGATTTGCCAAGCGGTTTTCCAAAGCGATAGTCCCATTGTTGTCCATATCCACCTGCAGTGTAGAAGCGTCTGCTTGCTCCACATCCTCATCTACACTTAGTTTTTATTTTTGCGGTACGCGGGCCTCTCACTGTTGTGGCCTCTCCCGTTGCGGAGCACAGGCTCTGGACGCTCAGGCTCAGCGGCCATGGCTCACAGGCCCAGCCGCTCCGCAGCATGTGGGATCTTCCTGGACCGGGGCACGAACCCATGTCCCCTGCATCGGCAGGCGGACTCTCAACCACTGCGCCACCAGGGAAGCCCTACACTTAGTTTCGAGTGTCTTTGTCATTTGCACCTTTTTGGTGAGTATGCAGTCATATTGCTTTGTAGTTTTAAGGTGCACTTCCCTGATGAATAATGAAGTTGAGTACCTTTTCCTATGCTTACTGATCCTTTATATAACCACTGTTTCAAATTTACTGCTCTAGTCTTTTGCCCCATTTCCTATTGGGCTTTCTGTCTTTTTCTCCCTGATTTCTGGGAGTTCTTATACATTCTGGATATGAGCCACTGATGGATTTATGTATTATAAATATTATTGCCCAGTTTCAATGAACAGAGTTCTTAATTTTAATATAGTCTGATTTATCTATTTCTTTATCTATTTAATATATCTATTTAATAGATATATAATAGATATATTTAATATATCTATTATATATCTATTTAATATAAATATAAATTTATTTTTTTAATTTTTTAATTTTAAATATAAATATATTTATTAAATAAATTTAATATAAATAAATATAAATAAAATAAAAAGATAAATATCTTTATTTATCTATTTACCTATTTCTTTATAGTTAGTGCTTTTAGCATCATTTCACAGAATTTTTATCTACTTCATGGTAATATTTGTTTTACTTTTTCTTCTAAAAGTTTTATTATTTTACTTTCTTCTTTTAGACATGAAATCCTTTTGGAATCAGCATTTGAATATAGTGTGAAGTAGGGGTCAAGACACATTTTTTTTTTCCATTTGGATATCCAGTTGATCCAGCTTCCTTTACCTTTCCCAACTCACTAGTCTTCCTTTGTTATAAATCAGGTGACCATACATGTGTATATCTGTTTCTGGACTCTATTCTGTTCCATCTTCCTATCTGTGTGTCCTCACACCAATACGACACTAGCTTAACTCTCATAGATAACAAGACCTATTATGAGCCTGAGCGTAAGTCCTACAGATTTGTTCTTCTTCAAGATGCTCTTGGTTACACTTGACTCTTTGCATTTCATTATAAGTTTAGCATCAACTTTCCAATTTTTACACAAAAGAACCTGTTGCAATTCTGACTGGGACTGCATTAGACATATTGATCAGTTTGGGAGACTTGACAATTTAGAATATTGTCTTTTTCCTACTCATATACATGGTATATTTACTTAAGTTTTCTTGTATAGTGTTTCATAGTTTTCGGTAGTAAAGAGTCTTGCAATCTTTTGTTAGATTTATTCTTTGGTATCTGATACATTTTGATGCCATTGAACATGGTACCTGGGCAGCTTTTAAACAGTGCTGAGAGTGGACCGTACTGCCTAGAGATGCTGATATAATTCATCTGGGATGGACCGGTCCTCAGTGTTCTAATACACAGCCTAGTTTGAATACCTATGCTCTTGATCTAGCCCTTTGCCTGCTCTCAGCAAATTGGTTAACCCTTTGAGTCATCATTTCATTATCTGAAAACATGGAATAAGATTATCTGCCTCACCAGGTCAAGAGTGTTCTGTGTTTAGAATTCAGGGCTGAGTGTAAAACTCGGAAGCATAATTTGACCTAGATATTCTATTTTTTATGGATAAATGACAAGATTAATTTTATTTACAAAGTACAGTAAAAGCAAACTAATCTGAGGTTGATTTGATCTCATTCTCCTGGGGCTGATGAAGGCTCAAGGCTGAAAATAGTCATCATCATGGCAATGTAATTCTTCCCCTCACTCATAGGAGAGCCTTCCACTGTTTCATCTAGAACCTGTTCACCCTTATGTTCAGAACAGTTCTAACAGGCGTAGTGATCTGGATTCCCAGACTTCAACAGAAGAGCAGAGGCATGAAGAATAGACCAAAAGGCAAGACCACCAGAAATAAACCCACAGGCATCGGGGGTAGTGACACACACAGCAAAGATAGATGAGCTCTAAGGACAGCAGGCTGGAGCCATTTAGTATAAGCTTAAGGGAAAAATGAGTCAGGAACACTGGAGAGTATTATTTTGTTATGCACAGTCCTATAGCTAATTATCATTATGTAAGCCCCACATCAGCACAAAAATGCTGTGGGCTTTTCTTAGGATGGTAGGAAAATGGGTAACCCAGAGCTTTCAAAAAGAATGATTAAAGTGAAATGTTGGCCCTTCTGCTATCTGAAAATACACTGAAATGGTGCTGCTCATCTCTTTGAAATATCAGATAAATGGTATTTTCATTGACCACCTCTCTATGGGTAAAGAGGTAAGCCCTTTTCAACCTCTCTCATTTTATTCCACCTTATGGGGAAATGGTATTAATTATCACCGCACAGCTCTGTCATGGAGGTGGTGAGGGGGGGCACCCTCACCTCAAGTCTTTCCTTGAGGAGTGAGCATCCCACATTTAACCCTTTGCTTGTCTGTCATTTAATTAGCATAGAGCTCATTGTTACAACCTTGCCTGACTCACACATTTGATTTCCCTACGTTGTCTTCAGGAGCAAATTTAGAAGCAGGATATTTCCATGGGAATCCGAATTACTCCTCCCTGGAGTTACATCACGCCAATTTCTGCTCCAAAACCTCTGCGCCCAATCGTGAAATAGAATGATCGATACTGCTTTTTATCTGTGAAAATAGACCCTATGAAACCGTTATTCAGCACAGAAGAAGCCAGAGCACATGTTTACTCACACTGAGACAAACCAACCTCAGATTAGTGTCCTCTCAACATCTGGGGAAAGCCTAGGGATCTGGGTGGCAGATGTTGCTTTCTGCCCACAAGCAAGCGAAAACATCTGTAGGAGCCAGACCTTTGAGCGTTTCTCTGCCTGACTCAGTAAACACTTATTCCGTCAACAAACATTTATTCAGGCCCTTGCTCTGTGTCTGCTACTGCAGATATCTGGGCAATGGAATCATGGCTCTGACCTACAGGCTTGCTACTCTGGGAACCCGACAACTTGCTGTATTGTTACATTTTCCTAATATTAGTATTATAGGGAAATTTAGTCAACATTGAAGCTGCTCTATTTTCTGATAGAAAGATGCCTAATGTATTAGGAGAATTGAGATACGGTTCCTCAAAAGATTTACTCAGCTGTAATTTGCGGGGGGGGGCAGTGGTGTATAACTGAAGGCCATCTGGGTTTGTGATGATGAGAATAGACCCTGGGGCTTGACTTCTGGGTTCAGGTCTTAGCTCTCTATCACTTACTAGCTGTGTGACTCTGGGCACATTGACAAGCTTCTTTGGTTCTCAGTATTCTCATCCATAAAATGGGGATAACATGAATATGTTCCTCATAGTTTATTACTAAAATTATTAAATGAGTTAATGTACATAAAGAAAGTACCTCGTTTTTGAAAAGTTCCATCCAGTGGCAAGGTGTGGGGTTGGTAGTGGAAGTGATATACCCCAGGGGTGGGGAGAAGTGTTTGATCCATGACATTGTTTAGAATTTCTGATACTTGGTGATAATTTAAAAAGACTCATTTTAGTTTAGATTATTATTAGTCTAGATTGTTATTCTTTTGAAATTACCCACCGACAATGTACCCCCTTATTGCCTGCACCTGCAGCAGACTGTGCCTCACCCTACACCCCTCCTTATCCACTGCATACACTAGTTTCAACTTCTACATTTAAGGAAGCCCCCTCTCCATATTTCTTATCAAAATCTTTGACATTTAAATTACAGGCTGGTGTCAATACCTAAAAGCGATATGCTTCAATAACTAGCACTAGGGACTTTCCTGGTGGCAGAGTGGTTAAGAATCCACCTGCCAATGCAGGGGACAAGGGTTCGATCCCTGGTCCGGGAAGATCCCACATGCCACGGAGCAACCAAGCCCATGCACCACAACTACTGAGCCTGGATAAAATGCTTCCCTTCATTATGCCTTGATTTTCTCATCTATGAACTGGAGAAACATATTGGTCAAAGAGCAGAGGACTTGGTGAGAGAGCACTGCAATTCTTTTGATCCTTCTCCTTTATTAGATCATCTGGTATTTTATGGCAGGAAGTCTAGAGCTGGCATACAATTTGCACTTAAGACAGTTTGTTGAATGAATGAATTGATGAATTCTTACATGAATGAGTAAAATAAAAATGATAGGATGGCAGACACCTCAGAGAACTTTCCCTCCCTTGACTTAAACATCTTATCAAGATTTGCAAATTGTATTAGAATTACTAGGCCCCATATCTTAGCACCCCACCCTCTTAGAGTCATTTCCAGGCAATGAACCCAGAGCAACACTATTTACCTTCTTTGAAGAAAACTATGGTTTTCGCTGATTATGGTGGTAGAAAATTATTAGTAGTATTCGCTTGATCATGTATTAATAGAAATCAAAATCTCAGAGTCAGATTGCTAAGGCCACATACAGTTCTTCCTAGTCCACACATCTCCCAGGCAGCCAATTATACATTTTTTTTCTTGCTTTGAAATATGGTGATTTAAAAAGCAACAGTGGTTGAAAATCTTCTCTCCTGTTGTTTAATCCCAACCTTTTAACTCTACCATCTAAAGCACCCGGTTACATTTTCCTTTTTTATAATGGTACAGTTTAAAAGTACATGTATGGACGACTACTCAGCAATAAAAAGGCATTGACTGTTGATACACACAATAACTTGGGTGCATCTTTAAAGTTACTGAGTTTCAAAAGCCAGTCTCTGGGCTTCCCTGGTGGCACAATGGTTAAGAATCCGCCTGCCAATGCAGGGGACACGGATTCGAGCCCTGGTCGGGGAAGATCCCACATGCCGCGGAGCGACTAAGCCCGTGCACCACAACTACTGAGCCTGCACTCTAGAGCCTGCGAGCCACAACTACTGAGCCCTCCTGCCACAGTTACTGAGGCCTACGTGCCTAGAGCCCTTGCTCCGCAACAGGAGAGGCCACCGCAAAAAGAAGCCCGCGCACGGCAGTGCAGAGTGGCCCCCGCTCGCCACAACTAGAGAGGGCCCACACACAGCAGTGAAGACCCAACGTAGCCAAAAAAAAAAAAAAAAAAGAATATAAATAATTAATTTTAAAAAAATCCAGCCTCCAAAGATTATATATGTTTGGTTCATATATTGAGTATCAAAAATTAGTGAACAGAGATCTCAATTAAAATAGAGTCAGAAGCCCAGAAACAGGAAATCTCATGCACCGCAGGAAGAAGAAAGACTTCCTCTTTTTGCCTGGCAAGAACTCAGCCAATGAGAGACCTTCACAACTTTGCCAATGAGAAGTCGCTCTGCTTTGAACTCTCAATCCCTCCAATGAACTCTTTGTTTGCTGTAGCCCTCCCAACTTCCTTTCCCCTCTTTAAAAGAATTCTCTCCTTGTTGGGTTTGCGGAGGGAACTTCCATGTGGCTCATCATGATTATAGACCTCAAACTGCAATTTTTTGCTGATATCAAATAAACCCATTTTTGCTGGGGAACTAACTGGCAGTCTATTTGTTCTAAGTCAACAACAGCATTCTTGAAATGACAAAATTATAGAGATGGAGAACATACTAGTGGTTGCCAGGGGTTAGGAAGAGGGGAAGGGAAAGAGGTGGCTATGGTTGTAAAAACCTAGCATGAAGGACCTTTATGATGGCACAGTTCTGTATCTTGACTGTGGTAGTAGTTATCTGAATCTATACTTATGATAGAATTGCATACAAGTAACTATACATACACAAATAAGTGTATGCAAAACAGGTGAAGCAAATCTATAGATAGTACTAATAGCAATTTCATGGTTTTGATATTGTAATACTACAGTTATATAAGATGTTACTATTGGGGGAAACTTGGGGGAAGAATATATGGGATCTCTGTATTATTTCATATAACTCAATATGAATTATCTTAAAGTTATCTCAGAATTAAAGTTTTTTCAAAGTATATTTGTATTTTACGGGTATCTCTCTCTATATTAATGTATAAACACACGCTATAAAACTCTATTTAGACATCCACCTTAAGAAAGTAGAACATTATCATTCCTTTGATGGTCCCGCATCCCTCTTTCTAACGCCAATTTCCCTTTCTCACCTCCAAGAGGAAACACTGTCCTGAATTTTTTGTTTATCATTCTCTTGCTTTTCTTTATAATTTTAACACATGGGTATATACAATAAAGATTGTACCAGTAGTGGTTGTAATAACCAAAAACTGGACATAAACCCAAATATCCATCAAAAAGATAATAACTAATAAGTTTCAGTCAACTCATACAAAGGGAAAATAAAGATGACTGAAATAAACTGGTCATATGAATCAGCAAGGTGATTCTCAAAAACATAATTTTGGCAAGAAAACAACGTAGCAGAAATACATCTAGTATAAGGCTATTTACATAAACTACAAAACCTATTTGAAGCCAAACTATATTGCGTAGGATAAACCATATTAGTATTTTACTCTGTAAACTGAACTACCAAAAACCCTAAGGCTTTGGGAGAATACAGGAAAATTTGATCATTCGTCTCCAGGATGATGATAGCAGTACCATATCAATGGTCTTTAGAATTTCTTTTGGTGACTCTGGTTCCCTTTTCAGATCTGCTTCCATTTCCTGGTGAAATGATTTGAAGTGAAAATGGTGTCATTTCCCCCATTTTTGAGAAGTCACTTGAAAGATCGTGCTGGCTGCCACTTGAAACTTTGACTGGCTCTGGAATAATAAAAGATCACTTGAAGTTCATCTCATTGGAAGACCTGAAGAAAATTGTGTTATTTTGCAGAGTTGCTGACAACCTATGCAACCCATTACGTGGTTTATATAGTCACAGTTATTATCAAGTGAGCAAGGGCTAGGGAGTGCAGGTGCTGATGCATGCAGATTGGTGCAATTTTAAAACAAATCATCAGTTGGTTTTTCGTCTTTAGTATCAGCCTTTTCCTCTCCTCCGAGAACACGCATTTATGGAGCTATGGCTATCCTGATGATTGATGATGTAACAGGAATACTAACAGAGCCCTCAATCCTTTCCAGGTACTATTCTAAGACTTCAGATGTGTTGAGTTGCTTAATCCTCACAACAAACCTGTGTGGGAAACTGAGGCATGAGAGGTTAGAGAATCTCTTCAAAATCACAGGCCTGGCTTGGGGCAGAGCTAGGATTCCATCCCAGGCAGTCACACTCTGAAGAATCATAGGCAACTGTTGCTACAAAGCTGAAGACATACATATTTGTGTGTTTCATGAATAGACATATTTCAGAATAGACAATGGAAAAGTTCAGCCTAAATGGTGAAAAATCTGAAATACATTTAAGACACGTGGCTTTATAATTCTTTAGCCCAGTAAACTCATTCTTTCAGTAGTATTTATACTTAACGGAGATAAAACAGGAAGTGTTGCTTAACTAGGGCTGTCTTCTTATAGGTTAGACTCTAGCTATATGTTAGGCTTTAGATTTCACCAGGGAGCAAGGAACCACACACACACACACACACACACACACACACACACACACACACACACACACACACACACGAAATGATCCTTAATAAGCTCAGGGAAAGATTTTCAATGAATGTGTATAAGAAGAAGCAATGGGGACCAGGTGTCTATTTTTAATACCCTCCCTCCCCATTCCCTTCTCCTCAGCTCTCTCCCCTCCCTTCTCATCACTTCTCCCCCTTCCCTCCCCCACCCATCCCACGTCCCTTTTTCCCCCCTTCTGCCCCTCCTCTCCCAGATAATGGTTAAGCTCAGCCAGAGTTAAGAACACTGCATCGCTGGTCAACTGTGCTTCTCAAAGAAGAGCTCTTTGAATTACCAGAGAGTAATTTTACCTTGAAAATCAGAGTCATCTAAGGTACTTGTTAAAAATACAGTCACGGGCCACCTGAGTCAAAATCGCTTATAGACACACTGCTTATTTTAAAAGAGGGATGCGCAAAGGTATATCTTCAAATGAGAAGGTGTGGTGAGAAACAGTCCCCAGCTGTGGGCAGGGTGTATAGTAATTGTAATAAAGACATTTTCTTAATTCTAGCTGAGGTTGATCATCTTGTCCTATGTTTATGGCCTTATGAATTTCTTCACCTGAAACGCCTGCTAGCTCCCTAAACCAGATCGTATTAGTTTACTTGTCTTTTTCACATTAATTGGCAGGTATAACATATTCTCTATTTATTCAGACTCTGGTAGATATTTATTGAGCATTGTACTGTAGCGCCAGGGCTGTTTCAGGTGCTGGGAATACAATCCAATGAAGCACAGCAAGGCTGCTTCTCTTGTGGGGTCTGCTCTATAGACGTGCGGGAAACAGACACTAAAGTACAAAAGAAATGCTGTAATATTAGATTTTGCTAAGTATGTAATGAAAAGTCTCAATATAATGAGAAAGTTACTAGTGCAGGAGGGAATAGTTTCTGTTCTGGAATTGGCTCGTACTTGCTTGCGAGAGCTGACTGCTGAATTTTCAGGAGTTTTTTAAGCTGGTTGTTAAACACAGCCTTTATTAAAGTTTAATTTATGTCAACTTAAAATTAAATAAAGTGAATTAAAAACAAAAGCAGTAAGTACTCAAAACTTCGTTTTCTAATTACTGCATGGCCGTGATCATCCCTATGGGTTATGTAAGGTGTTACCTCTTTCTAATTCCAGCATCAGGATATCCCATTGGTAGCTTGCAAGAGGACATGGTGGGAGTATGGACACCACAGAAATCGGCAGAGGCTACAAATCTGGGCTTGATTTATTGTTTTGTTGATTGTCTAAAACTTAAGAAAGTTATGGAGAGAATATTAATACTGCAAATTCAGCTGAAAAATGTCTCGTATCATGAGCTGTTCCATTGGATTAGCAATCAAAAAATGGAACAAAATATTCTTTCACTTTTTGAGCACTGTTCTCCAATTCCCCATTTTCTGTTGACCAGGCCATCAGTATTTTCTCCCCCACTCCCACATGCAAACTCCCCCCAAGTTCAGAATTCTCTGGATTATTTAGAAACAAAACCAAAACCCCTGGGGAGAAATGCTGATCAACTGGGATCCAGCCTCTTTGTTTCACTCTGAGGTCCCTCCCTGGCTGAGGCCTCAGTCCCCATTACAGCTTAATAGGCTGGATTTGACAGAGCTCAGAGATGACATCGACAAGGCTTGGCTTGTTTCTCATTCCTGCTGTCAGTCAGTCAACCCTCCAGATTGGAGACTCTACCAGTCCTTTCCAGTGCCTCCTGGAGATGGTTTGGATTGATCACGTCTGAAACCACCCCCTAAGAATGTTAGGTCTTGGAAGCTTTTATATATAGAATAGATAAACAACAAGGTCCTACTGTATAGCACAGAGAACTATATTCAATATCCTATGATAAACCATAATAGAAAATATATTTTTAAAATATACAGGGAATTCCTTGGCGGTCCAGTGATTAGGACCTGACGCTGTCACTGCTGGGGCCTGGCTTAGATCCCTGGTCGGGGAACTAAGATCCTGCAAGCCCTGTGGTGTGCCACCCTCCCCCACAAAAAAAGGGTATATATGTATAACTGAATCACTTTGCTGTACAGCAGTAATTAACAACATTGTAAATCAACTATATTTCAATTTTAAAAAAAAGAATGTTACGTCTTGGCCAACTGCACTGAGCTGCCACATGGCTTCCACTCACGTTCTACTATCAATTTTTTCCAACTGTTCTCAATTGTATCTTTCAAGGAAGGTTTTTTAAAAAAACCTCTGTGCCCAGGCATGCTATAAAACGGGAAATCAAGACATGGAAACCAAGATCTCTGTTTTCTGGGTTTTTCAGGTAGAGTTGTTAGACAAGCTATGTTTGCGTATAAATTCAAGGTCATTCCAATGGCAGGATTTAGTAGGATCTAATAGAATTTTAGTTCAGAAAAGAGTGACACTCTGAACTAAAACAATCAGCAATAGTCTAAATATGGATTTAGTGGGGACTTCCCGGGCAGTCCAGTGGTTCAGACTTCACCTTCCAATGCAGGGAGTGCGGGTTCGATCCCTGGTTGGGGAGCTAGGATCCCACATGCCTTGCAGTCAAAAAACCAAAACATAAAACAGAAGCAATATTGTACCAAATTCAACAAAGACTTTAAAAATGGTCCACATCAAAAAAAAAATCTTTAAAATAAATAAATATGGATTTGATGAAAATCAGAGTTTCAATCCAAATTTGCCTCCCTTGATAGGACCTAAGTATTTAGGAAAGATAGTCAAGGAAGAGAAACAAGATGCAGTGAGTGGGAGAGGTCAAGAGCACGGTTGGGCTAATACCTGCATCCCTGCATGTGATGGAAGGGCTGTGGGACAAGGGAAGCCAGGAATGGCTCCTGTTCTCTGTTTCTTTGGCTCTCCATGCTGCCCTTATTTCTCATCTTGCCTTTCCGCTTCCTCAAGGCAGGAAACAGGGGTGGTGAAAACAAACTTCCCTAAAGCACAGAGATACATACTCTTTCACTTCTCCTCACCTTTCGTGCCAAGAGCATAGAATTTGGAGACAGATTCCAATCCAGACCCGTCCATTTCTGTGCTGTGTGACCTTAAGGGTGTTTTGTTTTGCCTTTTAGCCTCTTTCAATCTCATGTAATTCATCTATAAATGGGGATTCGGACGATTTTCCTTGTAGAGTCAGAGGGATTGAATGAATCCATGTTATGACTGTCTATCATGTTATGATGTCTGTTATGACTAACAGTGGCTTTTCCTGTGACATTTATTTATCTTTGAATTTATTGCTGGAGGCTCTTTTCCTCCTGCATCCTCTTTGGTCACCTTTGTTCTTCCAAGTCTTACTTGGTTCCTTTGGTGTGGAATCTTTTATATAATTGATGAAGAAACGAATGAATGGGTGGACAGAGCAAGGACCACCCTGAACTCTTGTTTCTGTAGAGAAGATCTGAGGGAAGGTTATGTGTCACTTTGCTTCCTTTTTGGTTCCAGTTACCCCTTTGTCTTTTTTTTAAACTGTAAGATCACAGCAGGCCTTGATCACTATTCCTGCTCTAACATTGCAAGAATGGCTTCCGGGACATTGGCTGGGAGAAAATAGCAGAACTTGGCTTTGAGTTCCATGAACAAAGGAGTTCTGAGCACTTCTAACAGTATTTGATGACATTATTTCTCCCATTGTATGCTGTTTCCTGCATCCTTGCTGCTGTGTATTGATTGAAAGTGTCTAAAAAGGGTACTGCAAAGGGAAAACTGAAATCATAGGATGTCTCCTACAGAGCATGAGACAGAATGGAGGTGGGGGGGAAAGGAAACAGATATGGAATAAGGCAATTTGGACAGGGAAAATAAGAATAAAAAGAAAAAGAACATTATAGTAGTGAGGATAAAGGAGAAATATGTGGAAAATATTCCTTTGTCAATTCCTAGAATTTTAGGCCCCCAAGGGAGGTTCTGAACTCTTTTTTGTCTGAATGTTAGGAGGGGACCTAATTTTATTCTTGGCACAGGAAGGTCAGATGACAGAATTCTCAGGTTGTAAGGGGCTGTGTGTTCAAATGGTGTCACACCATCAGTAATACATAGTCTCCTCCTCTGAATCACTGCCTAAAAGGAATCTAAGATGAACTTGATTGCCACCAAACTCTACCGTATGAGCTCACTACATACGGTAGAGGCCCATTTCTTACTTGCCCTTCTCTGTGCTTAACTGAAATCTACTTCTCCATCATTTCTACATGCTTGCGTTGTATGCAAGCTCCAACATTCTCCTGTTGAGGGACCTCTGGAAAGTTACAAGTTCTGAGCTTTAGTTTCTTCAACTGCAAGATTACTATAATAGTATTTAGTTCATCCAGGTGTGGTAAAAATTAAATAAAAATAATGCCATTTAAAACAACGAGCATCCTCAGGTCCTTCCATGAAGTTTATCTGCTGTGTTTCCCAGGTCTCCCCAGTCTGAAAGTCTTTCAGTCCAACTATCATCCTTCAAAATCCTTCCTCGTTTTCAGATTCCATTGAAATTATTCGTGACCACTTCCGCTCTCATCTAACATTTGCATCACCTACACACAGAGTTCACAGAATTTTGAGAATGTGAAAGGATGTAGTTGACCTGATCTATGAATTCAGATTCCCTCCTATTAAGTTAAAGGTCTGACAGCTGCTTTGTGCCCTGTGATAGAGATCCCCAAATCCTCGGATGCCCTAAGATCCTTTGGATAAGCTACCAATGATTCCAGGAAAACATATAGAGTAGGATCTATCTGCTTAAAAGCACAAATTCATTTTTTATATTTTTACTGTCTTTACACTTTAAATCTTACTTTATGTTATACTTATAAAAATACTGTATAATTATGATAGACAAAGGAGAAAATAAATATCCAGCTTATACAAAACATTCATATTTAATTGTTTTAGGAATTTTGTTTATATCCTTCAGAATTTTTTTTTCTGTTTAATATTCAAAAAGAAAACATATTTGTTTTATGAATTATCAACAGATCTTCTGTTTCACTCTTACCAACTATTTGGAAAGATCTTTAAAGTTCAATTCATGTATTTTAACATTTTTAATGCCCAGATAATATTCCAAGAATTGTTTCCTCAATTACCTACAGTTGGGCAATTTTGATTCCAAATCTTTGATTTTGTAAACAGTGCTGCAGTGAACATTCTTGTACACCTCTCTCTCTGCACATATGTGACTCTTCCCTTAGAGTAAGTTTAAAGGAAACTGGTGGATCTAAATGTGTGTGTGTGTGTGTGTTTCTTTAGGTGTGCTGGAGAAGATGATCTAGAGGATGTTACCACTGATTGACCCTAGATTGAGTCCTGAGAAATCACAGCCTCCTCACCCGCTCCTCATCCTTGGAAGGAAAGCTCTGCCCACCCGTCCGACAGTGAGAGCCATATTCAAGGACACGGCCTTGAGAGAGTAAGGTGTTGTTGAGACCATCCGGATGGTTTATGCGACTGAACCCCATTAAGGCCTCTACGTGAACTTTTAAGATTGTGGCAGGTGGGTGCAGAAATCTACTTGCTTTGTGACACCCAAGAAAAACCTGGTAAGTAAGTTCCCTTGCTTGTTAAAACCTATCACCTACCAATCTGGAGTGGCCCACCTCCTTCTTCAGTCTCTCTTTGCACTTCAGTGAGAAGGGTCAGTTCCCTTGCTTGTTAAAACCTATCACCTACCAATCTGGAGTGGCCCACCTCCCTCTTCAGTCTCTCTTTGCGTTTCAGTGAGAGGGGTCAGTTTGTGAACCAACAAGGTCTATTGAATTAATATTCGCAAATTGACACCAAGAAAGAAGGTACAGTCAGCCCTCCCTATCCACAGTTTCTGCATCCACAGATTCAACCAACTGCAAATGGCAAATGTATATATTTCCTAATTACAGAAATTTCCAAAAAGCAGAACTTGAATTTGCAACGTCCCAGGAACTATATACATAGTATTTACATTGTATTGGGTATTATAAGTAATAGAGAGATGATTCAATTATAGGAAAGGATATACAAAGGTTAGATGCAAATACTACACCATTTTATATAAGGCACTTGAGCATCCATGGACTTTGGCATCCTTGGGGATCCTAGAACCAATCCCTCTACGGATAACAAGGGACGACTGTATCTACACGGTGTATAAATGTGCTGATTTCCTCACCTAGTCTATGATTATTAAATAGAAAGAACTTAGAACGATGCCCAGCTCAATAAATGTTTCTATTGTGCTCACTGTCACCATTATTCAATTACTGCTGTTTTAAAAACATTTTTTTTGTTGCAGTATAGTTGATTTACAATGTTATGCCAATCTCTGCTGTGCAAAAATTCACCCCCCTTTTTTTGTCCACACCATGCAGCACGTGGGATTTTTTTCCCCGACCAGGAATCAAACCTGTACCCCTTGCAATGGAAGTGCAGAGTCTCAACCACTGGACCCCCGGGGAAGTCCCTACTGCTGTTTTCTTGATGTTGACATCATTTTCCATTTTTTTCCTAGTGGATATCTGTGATGTAATTAAAATGAACTACTTGCTTTTTTCCTAAAAGTATCCCACAGCTCAAATCTCTGTATCTTGCTCATGTTTCTTCTGATTGTAATGTCTTTCTCTTTCATCATCACCTGTCAATATCCTCTGCAGCCTTCAAGGTCTATATCATATGAACAAACGTCATTAGTTTTTTTTTTCTTTTGAAGCCCTCAACTGCATAATCTCTTCATCCTTGTAATCCCTAATAGTTTTCAGGATATCTCTGACGGAATTATAGCCATTTGCATTCTTGGTTTAGGATGTAACTACAGTTGACCCTTGAACAACTCTGGGATTAGGGGTGATGACCTCCTCACAGTCAAAATTCCATGTATGACTTTACAGTCAGCCCTCCGTGCGGCAGCTGTGCATCCTCGGATTCAACCGCCTATTGGATCATGTAGTACTATTGTACATATTTATTGAAAAAAATCCACATATAAGTGGACCCATGCAGTTCAAACCCATGTTGTTAGAATGTAGCTTATTTAAATTTGAGGATTGTGTCTTTTTCATAGCTGCATCCCCAGCGGTGCCTAGCACTCTGGCAGAGACCTATTAGGTGTTAAATAAACAAGTGTGGAATTGAAGAGGCTAGATGCTAACAAGGTACCATCATCTCAAGTTCTTTTCCATACAACCAATTGTTTATTATAAAGAATCTAATTTGTAGGCAAATCATCATGGAAGGCGATTTGCCATCCCTCTTAGCAGCGTATGTTGCCTTTAGGGACTTTCGGCAAGGCATAGGCTCACTTAATAATCATATCTGCGGTTGCCTTTATGGAAATTTATATCCCAGAAGACAGATTTATGCTTGACTGGCTTCCCCAGGGCTCACAAGTCATACCACGCTCCTCCTCTTTGTTGGTCATGGCACATTTGCACTGAACGATTCAAAATGGTTTACCACACAGAAGTCAATGAAAATTGCTTTTCATAACAATAAGAATTCCTTGCTCCGGCACGGAGATGTTGAGTTTATAAAGTGATTTCACAGATGTTATTGCACACTTTCAAATGCCAGCTGAATAGGCTGAAAACTGTGGTTTTTAAAAAAAAAGATTAACAAAGTTTTCATTTCTGTTGATGTATCGGATAGCACTGAGTAAAGCGTTTTTAGTGGGTAAGTGTGGTCCACCCAGCAAGACCTAAAGACCACAGAGCCCAGTGGCATCCTGAATATCACTAGAGTTCTATCCATTTAAGCACTCACCCTGAACCCTAGGTCTGTACCCGTTTCTCATTCTTCAGCTGAGATGAAAGCTAGAGTGCGACTAAGGAGTCGTCAGACAACTGTAATACCTAATGACTGATATTTATTCCTGAAGGCCAGAGGTGGGGATCATGTCTAATCCAGACCCAAAATATGTTTTTTCAGGTTAATCTCCCAGGCCAAAGTTGTTTTTGTAGTAGTAGCTGACACACTGTGCTTTATGAAAAGTCCAAAGGGGACATAGGGAATTTACAGATGGAAGCTCAGACCTGAAATGGCACCTAAGTTCTAAGTTTAGTCCTATTGTTGGATGATGTGCCATTTTCAGCCAGGTCCCACTAGGATCTGCAATGGCTTGAGAGATTGCCATTGGATCAATACTCACACTGCAGTGTTTCAGGCTGCAGTTTCTATAATGTGGGAGGAAGGGGGCTCAGGATGTTTAAGTCACAGGGAAGAGAGGGAGATCTGGAGAAGAGGAGTGTAATTTGTGGAGCCAGGAAGCCTTCTGGCCTCCGAAGCGGTACAACAAAACCCTTGTTGCCTTCATATTAAGATGTGCTCTCGATGGATTATGTAATTATGAGGGAAGGAATGAAATATGCCTTCTATTTCTCTGTAATTTAAGTAGACCCACTTGAAAATAATATGTTATGAACAGAGGCTTCGAGTATATTAGTAATGTTTTATTTCTTACTCTGGGGAGTAAGAACACAACTTTCTGTTATATTTTCTATCTTGTGCTACATCTTAAATGTCACAAAACATATTCTACAAGGGAAGGAAAAAATCTGACGTATGGCTTCTTATAGTTAACTAATAAATGGTTGATTAGTGATATTATAATATTTTTCCTTTACACATCAATTCCACTTCTCATGATGTGGACCCAGCATGGGGTAGGAGAAGTGAAGCATGAGGGTCACTTAAAACTATGTGAAGATAAGGTTACCATATAGTTATGGAGGCACAGTGACAAGACAGAAAGAAAGGCTTATCTTTCAGCCTTGCGCTTGTGCCCTGTTACTGGACCACGTTGCCTGAAGTACACTGTGAATTGTTCATGTAAACAATTATATATATTCATATGCATACCACTATTGTTTAGAATCACATGTTGGTATTTCGTACACTAAGAGCCTCCAAACACTGGAGGAGTCTGGCCGTCCCCTGGCTGTAAAGGAACCCCTGCTGGTGACCTACTCCAGAGCAGAAAAAGAGTGAACTCCGAGTATGGAGAAAAAGGTTCTAGTTTCACACCCAGTGGGCCATGGAAGTCAGTTCTTAAAGCCTTCCTGTCTCTTCTCAAGGCTCAAATGCAGTGAAATATAGCACTCTGATGAATGAGGACTCCTTCAAGGCTTTAAGCATAATTTGTATATTTTAATGATGGCTAAAGTTGATTAAGCCTTTCTTCTGTTCTCAAGTTCTTTACCTATATTATCTTATTTAATCTTCCCAACAGCCCTATGTGATAGGCCCTATGATTATACCCCTTTTGCTGAAGAGGACATCAAGGCTTAGAAGGGTTAAGTATTAGTTTTCTGAGCTAGAATTTAACCTGAAGGCTGTCTAACTTCAGAGCCTATGTGTTTCAACAATTTGGCGTTCTATCTATACCCACTATGGGCAATCAGAAGGCTCTGAATGATTTATCAACTCTGTCATAGTGATGGAGGGCTCCAGCCTGGCCTGCGTACAGTCAGGGGTTTCTACAAGCCCCTGATATTTCAGCACGACCTGTCTTCATAAGATTTATCCACATTAAACTAGAAGCTAAGGATCATTTACTAATATGATTCCCAAACTGTATGCCTGAAATCCAGCCATTTGGTAAATCTTTGGCTAGAAGTAAGGGGGAGAAATGGAAGTTCTGACTGTAGTATGATTTGGAAAACCATTTTATAACGTTTCTTTTCTTAAGATTTTTCAGATATATTTTGATTTAGCAATAAACAATAAGGAGAGAGGAAGGGAAGACATTTCAATCACCTTACAAATATTGTTAAAAAGATGCATCCCTTTGGGATATGTAATTCTTAACCAAGTGTCACTTTTTAAAATTCAAACGTCCTTGGGTAGGATGACTGACTATGTTAATTGATAGGAAGGCAAGTCTAACAGAACAGTTATGTACCTGGGCTGTGGAATCATACAACTCTGGGTACAAATTCAGCTATCTCATAGTTGATTTGTGTAGAAAGAAGGTGGATAAAACAATTCAAACCAACCTGTAACCCAGAGCATTTGCCCTAGTAGTGATTAGACATGTACCATTCAGATCCACCATAATTTTCTCAAATGCAAACAACAAAAAATTCAATTCAAATTCTTTTAAAAAAAAAAAAAGAGTTCTGTTTTAGGCACAGTGGGCTCCAAGCTGAAAATTATTTCCAGGGGATCCAGGTTCTCTCTCTGTTTCTTTTGGCTATGCTTTGTTCCCTGTTGGCTCCATTCTTTTTTTTTAATTTTTATTTGATATTATAGTTGATTTACAATGTCGTGTTAGTTTCAGGTGTACAGTAAAATGATTCAGTTATATACATATATCCATTCTTTTTTCAGATTCTTTTCCATATAGGGATATTGAGTAGAGTCCCCTGTGCTATACAGTAGGTCCTCATTGATTATCTATTTTATATACAGTAGTGTGTATATGTTAATACCAAACTCCTAACTTATCCCACTCCCCTCCTCCCCACATTTCCCCTTTGGTAATCATGTTTGTTTTCGAAGTCTGTGAGTCTGTTTCTCTTTTATAAATAAGTTCATTTGTATCATTTTTTTTTAGATTCCACCTATAAGTGATGCCAAATGATATTTCCCTTTCTCTGACTTACTTCACTTAGAATGACAATCTCTAGGTCCATCCATGTTGCTGCAAATGGCATTATTTTATTCTTTTTTATGGATGAGTAATATTCTATTATATATATGTACCACATCTTCTTTATCCATTCCTCTGTCAATGGACACTTAGCTTGTTTCCATGTCTTGACTATTGTAAGTAGTGCTGCGATAAACACTGGGGTGCAGGTGTCTTTTCCAATTGTGGTTTTCTCCAGATATATGCCCAGGAGTGGGATTACTGCATCATATGGTAGCTCTATTCCAATAAAGGCTGGAAAGGGTGTGGAGAAAAGGGAACCCTCTTACACTGCTGGTGGGAATGTAAATTGATACAACCATTATGGAAAACAGTACAGGTGTTCCTTAAAAAACTAAAAATGCACTTTCCTAATGGGATGACAAGATGGCTACAAGTCAGTCCAGTCTTATATTCAGTTTCAACTTCAGAACTGCAATGCCTTATTTCTTTTTTTTTTTTCCCAAAGCAAAGTACTGGGTTAGTTTTGATTGAAGATGTTGGCTTGGCCTAGGTAATGTCCCCATTTCTCCAGCCATTCACTCTGGTTAAGAGGATAGGGTGCTTCAAGAGATAGGCCTCTGCCCAGCTCTCCCAGAAATCATGTCATGTCAGTAGAGAGGAGAGTGATTTCCTCGAGACAGTTTGAGTATTTTACTAAAGATGGGGGTTGGTGAATTGTGGGCAGGCAAAAGAATAAAATTCTGTACCTAAACCTGTAAGAAAGATCTGTGCACTACTGGATATAAATAGGGCCCGTTCCCTCACTGGCACAGAATATACATCATTCCAGCAGGGAGGCTTGCCAGCCACCTGATGGATGGCTCTGCTGCTTTCTAGGCTGTTCTGAGTTCTGCTGTAGCTGCTGATTTGAAAAGTCCCCTCCTACATACCACTGACACCTGGCACACTCGCTTAAGAGCCAGAGGGGGAATTTTCTTCATCCTTTCTTAAAGATGCAATTGTTTCTGACAGCCAGTGTCATCTGCGGTGAGAGATGTCACAGCAGACAGCTGAGCTCAAGGAGACTGCTAGTCTTTGATGATGGTATTAACTCTTACCTAGAAAAACCAGAGCACTGAAATGTTTGGGTTCGAGGGATTTTCTTAGTAAAATATGTAGTAGGGCAAGGGCTCCCGATGCAATAGCACACAACCCACGTACGTCCCCTGTCACCAGCCATCACATGGTGCTCAATTCATTTGTTCAAATATACTACAGTGTAAACTCCACGAGGGGCAAACTTTGGGTCTCGTTGTTTGCTTTGTCTGTTGTGGCTAGCACAGTGCTGGGCAGGCAGTAGAAATTTAAAAAGTATCTGCTGAATGGTTGAGTGAATGACTGAATATAGGAATTTTAAAAGAAATTTAGCCCTCGTGGGTATATTTTATATGTGTGTGCACATATGTGTGTGTATGTATATGTGATTGCTGTCTGTCATTTTCATCTATTGCTTATATGGGAAATTGAGACATAGTTTTTAGGGAATTTGTATAAAGCCCAACAAGAAATTAATATCATGGCTGTAATATATAATAGATTATTTTAGCACTGTTTTTGAAGTCGCTCATGGAAATTACTCAGCTGGCTCGAATATATTCCCTTTTTACAGTGTTTTCCAACCCATTTGTATCATATTTCATTCAACATATACTCGCTACAGAATTAGTGTTTTCCAGACATGTTTACCGTCTCATTTTGATGCTGAACCTCACAACTAGTAGGTATTATAACTCAACCTACAAAGGAGGAATAGAGACTTAGCAGGTAATGTGACACGTCCATAAGCAAGAAGAGCCAATGGCAGCCAAGAATCACACTGAATTCTCCTGATCCCCAGGCTGATGCTCGTCTCCACTGGGAAATCTACTGAGTATAGGGTATTGTCTGTCCCCATGGAGTCTCAGGAACTGTCCTCTGTCTAGTGAACTTGGTGTCTGACATGCCCATTTACTGGGCTTCAGTGATGCATGGTTATAAAACAAGAGCTGTCAGGCACATTATTTTCCACAATTATGGCTGACGCTGGAACTCAGTCTAGACTTGCTGTTGATTTCTCATTCTTTTCAGACGTAAGTTAATGAAATGGAATATAAAACTAAAGGTCACAATAGGCACAATTCTCTTTGGCTCATGAGATCTGAGTCACCATTTTTCAATGATTGATTTCTGGCAGAAACACAGTTTCAGATTTTGATCAGCTCATCAAAAATAAGGACAGGAGAATAACAATTTTCAAGTACAAGAAGGATCAGATTTCTGTCTATATACCTCACCAGAGCTGGTTTTTGTTGTTGTTGTTGTTGTTTTTTTTGATGTTGTCAACCCTTGGATGTCTGACTTCTTAATCAAGATTATTAAGAAAAATAATATTTTTGGACTCTGAGCTCCTGTCACAAATACTCCACAAATTTTCTTAAATGTGTATGCTTTGGAGTTTTATATCATGAATGGTAGAAATAATACTGATAGTAACATGGATAAATAACTATAATTTCTTGAGTCTAACTAGTATCTTTCTTCCAATGAGGTCAAAAAAATCCCCATGACTTATTTTTCATGTTCTTTGGTTATTTCCCATGTAAGCAAATTAGGGTATGGAGAATTTGAGAAAATTTCAAAAGGAGACATTTTAGATCCAGAGGCATGTCCCTAGATTCCTAACATCTCCATTCTACCAGGCTGCTGGTTTGGGTTACACATTTTTGGATAAAGGAATAGAGTCCTAAAGAAGACAATTCAAATGAGGTGAGTTGTAAACTACCATAAGGATGTTTTGGGAGGATAATAAATGAAACAGGAAAGATAACATGTAACCTTCATGGCTTATATGCTTTGCTTTGTTTTATTTTCTGTGGGACAGGGGTCTTGTTTTCATTCATCACTGTATCCCCAGTGTGTAGAGGACTATCAAAATTAGAGTCTCCACACATATTTGAATGAATAATAAAAAAACAATAATACAAGTGAAAAAAGCTCCATTGATTACTTACTGTGTGCCAGTTACTACGCTAATACCCTTACATGGATTAGTTTATCTTTACAACAATCCAGTGAAGCTTGTACCATCATTATACCACTTTACAGGCAAGGAAAAGGCGTCATAGTGAATTTTAAATTACTAGCTCAAGATCGCCAAGTTAGTAGGCACAGGAACTGAGCTGAGAATATAGGACCACACGAAAACAGAGTCCTTATGTCTAGTAGAATCCAAAAACCAAGGACTGCTGGAGACAAGCTACGTCTGGTGAGAAATGGAATTTGAAATACACTTAGTATTATCTCAGATCTTATTTCTCTCTCCATCTTTCTCTCTCATGGACCACATGGTCTTCTGTTATTTTTGCTAATTTTCTGTTTATCTTGCACTCTTGACTTGCCTATTCCTTCCCTCTTCTCTCAATTTGTTTTCTATACCTCATGACTTCCACTTCCTTATGGATCCTGCTGCTTTCATAACTTGGAGTTACCATGATTCTTGCATCCTAATTCTACCTCAGAGGGACTAAATCTACCTTATATCTTCACCTTTGAAAAAAAAAAACTATTTAATACTTTAAGCTTTAGTTCCTATTGCCAACAATATTAGTCAGTTTGGGCTGTTACAAAAAACAAAAACAAAACCATAGACCGAAGAGCTTATAAACATTGATTTCTCACAGTTCAGGAGGCTGGAAGTCTGAGCTCAGAGCCAGCATAGTTGAGCTCTGGTGAGAATCCTCTTCCGGGTTGAAGACAGCTAATGGCTAACTTCTTGTTGTATCCTCACGTAGTGGAAAGAAAGCAGTGAAGCAGCTGTCTTGTGATTCTTACAAGGGCTCTAATTCCATTCAAGAGGGCTCTGCCCTCATGACCTCATCTAATCCTAATTACCTCCCAAAGGCCCCATCTTCTAATACCATCACATTGAGGGATAGGTTAAATTTTACATATTCTGAGGGGACACAAACATTCAGCCCAGAATACCCACCATCTCATTTTTTTGTTTTTTTTCTGAGTTTTCGAATTAAAATTGGTGAGAGCAAGAATCCAGTTAGTCAGCTCACTGGCTGCCTTTACATCCAGCGCCTAACCCAGGCCCACTGTCTGGGCTTTGGGCAGGGTACTCACTCTCCTTGGAACAGAGCTGGTTCCATGCCTGTCTAGAGTTTGGGTACTATCTAGAAGTTTATATGTCTCTAAGACATTGTCCTTTTTTGGGCTCTTCATCCATTGGGACTCTTTTAGTTGAATATGATTTTTAAAACTCCAACATGAAAAACCAGTTTAAAAATAAAAGGAAATACTTATGCTCGATTCAGAGTACTAGCAGTGTTATGGAGTGCCAGCATCCTTCTCTCTTTTGCTCTGGGCTCAGCTCTCCTCTGTGTTAGAGTCACTCTCACGTAAAATCCTTCCGCATATAGCCCATGCAAGCTGAAAGCTTACATTTTAACGTTTCTAAGTTTAGCAAAAAAGACAAACTATGCCTGTATCCTTCAACAAGACATAAACCCCAGCAAAAGGAAGTCAGACTGTGTCTTAAAGGCTCATATTGGGTTATGTGCCCATTCTTGATCCAATCTCAGTTGTTGGGTTGAGCGTGGAGGCGATGAAATGCTCCAGTAGGTACGATTCAGTAACTCGCTAGAGATGAGTTAAAACTAATACCGCATAAACAGGGTGGACTCAGACTTCCCTGGAGGTCCAGTGGTTAAGACTCTGCTTCCACTGCAACGGGCACGGGTTCTATCCCTGGTGGGGGAACTAGGATCCTGCATGCCCAGCAGTGCGGCTAAATAAATAAATAAGGTGGACTCTAAGTGGATCGGGGGGGTTATTCAGAGGAAAACTTGGGGGGCTGCCCTCAGAAGAGTGAACGAGTGCTGGGTCCATGGATTTCCCAGTTACAGCTCAGGATGCTGTGCAGGGTTTTGAAGCTGAAAGGGAGGTAGTAAAAGTCCATGCTTTCCATTCTAGGTCACTAGTAGCCTTATCATGACTGAAATTAGGACACATAAAGAAAATGAAGTTTTTCCTTTCTAGCCTCTGGTCTAAGGCCTGCAGCAAGACTTCCATTTCAGAACTTAGTAGGGTGGCATCTCCTCAGCAGAAATGCATCTGTGAGTTTGGTCACAACCTCAAACTGCTACAAGAAAGCTCAGTTTCCTCACTTCCCAACGATGGTTGGATGGGTTCTGCTGCCCATTACAGGAAGAAACAGGGTGCTTTAAAGGAAGAATTTTAAATCACAGGAAGTAAAATGGAAGAACAGAAGGCTGAGGTATGAGAGGAGGCACATCATCTGTAAGAAATGGGTTTTTAAAAGTTTTGCTTTCATTCTTGATTAGTTGTGTGACCTCTTGCGAATTACTTAACTTTGGGCATCTGAAAGGTGATGGAATGGGATTAGTTGAGCCTTCTACTTATATTTGGGTTCAATCTGTCCTTCTTACTAGCTTCTGAACATGGAAGCTTACTCAGTTGATTTTAGAGCTTTCTTGTTTACTAATATAGGCATTGGAAACCTATATATTCCACTATAAGCACTACTTTTGCTGCATGCCACAAATTTTGATTTACTGTGTTTTCATTTTACTTCTCTTCAAAATATGTTTTAATTTCCCTTGAGATTTCCATTTTGATCCATGGATTATTTATAAGGGTGTTGTTTAATTTCCAGACGTCTAAGTTTTCTGGACATCTTACTGTTAAAAACTTCTAACGATATTGTTGCAGTAAAGAGAATTTCAGTCTTAGGACTGGATCATAAAACAAGTCTCAGTATATTTTACAATGAACGTGCCATGTGCATTTGAAAATCATATATATTCTGCAGTTGTTGGGTATAGTGTTTTACAAATGTTTATTAGATAAAGTTGTTGAAAGAATTGTTCAACTTTTCTCTATGCTTGCTGGGCCGTTTTTTGGTCTTTGTGTTCTATTAATTCATGAGACAGAAACTGTCTATTTCTTTCCTTAGTTCTGTCAGATTTTGCTTTACATATTTTAAAGCTTGGAATTGGATGCATATAAATTTAACAGGTTATGACTTTTTGATGAGTTGACCCTTTTTAATTAGGTAATTTGCCCTCTTATGTCTGGTAATACTCTTTTTCTTGAAGTCTACCTTGTCTGACATTAATGTAGTGCTTACAGCTTTCTTATGCTAAGTGTTTGCATAGTCTATCTTTTCCACCCTCCTATTTTCAGCATGTCTGTGTCATCACACTTAAAGTGGTGTTTCTTCCAAACATCATTTCAAAATCCAGTCTGATAACCTCTCACTTTTAATTGAAGAATATAAACTGTTTACATTTTATGTAATTATTGATATAGTTGGGTTTAAGCCTACCATCTTGATATTTATTTTCCATCTGACCCATCTGTTTGTGTGTGTGTTTCTCCTTTTTGTCTTTGGATGAATAGAAATGGTTTTAGAATTTTCTTTTTAAAATTCTTGAGTTTTATATCTTTATGTATTTTTTCAGTGATAGCTCCAGAGGCCAGAATGTTCACTTTTAACTTAGTGCTATCAACCTTCAAATACTATGGAACTATTTCATGATGTAGTATATTACAACAGTACCCTTCCATTGCCATCTCTCATCTTTTGTCTTCTTGTTTTCATATTTTACTTCTGCACATTCTGTAAGCCCCACAGAATATTCTTATTCTTTCTTCTTTTAAACAGCCAAACATTTTTAAAGAAAGGTATTATTGTAGATATACAAATAGGTCATAAAAAGGTCTTTACATTTACCTACATATTTATTCTTTCGATGCTCTCCATTCCCAAAGATTCAGGCTTTTCATCTAATGTTTCTTTTCAGCTGGAAGAATTTCTTTCAGCATTCTTAATATACAGACATGCTGAAAATGAATTCTCAACTTTTAGATGTATGAAAGTGTCTCTATTTTACCTTCATTTTTGAAGAATATTTTCATTAAACATAGTCTAGTTTGACTGTTTGTTCTTTCAGTACTTTAAAGGTGTTGTTTTGCTGTCTTCTGCCTCTATTCTTTCTGGTAAGAAGTCACCTATAATTTGTATTATTGTTCCTCAATATGTAGTATTTCTTTTTCTCGCTTTGGCCTCTTTAAAATTTTTTTCTTTATTTTTGTTTTTTAGCAGTTTGACCTCTCTGTGCCTAGTAATGGGTACCTTCTGATTTATCCTGGTGACTAGATTTGTGGGTTGATTTTCATCCATCTTCAGGTATTTTTTGTCCTATTCTCTCTCTCTCTCTCCTTTTTCTGGGACTCCAGTTACATATCTGGTAGATGGTTTTGATAGTGATCCACAGATTGCTGATCCTTTGCTTTATGTTTTGCATTCTTTTTCTCTTTGGGTCAGTGTGGGTAACTTTTCTTGACCTATCTTCAAGCTTGCTGATCCCTGCATTTATTGTATTTAGTCTTCTGTTAAAGCCAAATGAATTTTCTACTTCTGACTTTTTTTTTTAATTTCTAGCATTTTAATTTGGTTCTTTTTATAGTTTCTGCTAAAATTCCCCATCTGTTCACACACATTGTCCACCATTCCTTCTAGCTCTTTAATCCATTTTCATCATTATTTTAAATTCCCTGTCTTATATTACTAACATTTGGGTCATCTCTGAGTCTTCTGTCTATCGATTATTTCTTATGTGGCCACAGGTCACATGCTCTTGCTTCTTCAAAAGGTCTCACATTTTTTTCTTGTGTCCTACATACTGTGTCCAAAGACCAGCAGAAATGTAAGTAAATATTATTTGTCTCCTGAAAATGGTATGTCCCTTATTCTGTGGGGCTAATCATATCGGGAGCTGAGTCAATCTAATCTATATTTAGCTTTGACTTAACTTTAGTTAGATCCAGTTCACCTGAAGGGTTTTCCCTTCAGAAGGGCTTGAGATCAGAGTCCTGTAAAAGACTTCTTGGACCTCTCCGTTTTACGGCCTTTCTCAGCATTTTGATCTCAGAGAAGTTCTCTTTGCTCTCAGTGCTGGGTACTTGGGGGATTTCTCTTGGCCTCCTGCCCCATCCTCGGCCTTTGGAGGACCACTGAAGTACAGCTTGTTCAAAGTCTGGGATCCCCTGAAAGAATTTCCGTCACCTCTCCCTCACCATTTTCAGTGTTCAGCGTCACACCCTCAAGCATTTAGTGAAAGCCTATGGGAAAGAGCTGACGAATGGGTGCAGAATTTCTCCATGGTTGAGGCTTCTTAGGATTCTCATTGCTCCTGCCAGCTCGCATGCAGCCATTAAAAGTTTGTTAAATGTTTGGCTGGTTTATCTTAATCCATGTTTTCACAGATTCCTCTCCCCCACCACAATTCTACCAAGGATAAAATAACTATTTGTTCTCCTCTCTCTTAGGAAGGTCTTATCACTTTCTAGAATTTTAGTTCATTCAGTTTCCTTGCACCCTCAGCTCTATGTAGCTAATCCAAGAAGCCCCTTTAGGGTCATTTTAATGATAGCTTTTCAATTCTGAAGACAGTGGACATCTGAATAAACTGCTGGAGACAAGGCAAGCATTATCTACTTGTATCATCAGAACCTGTCTCAAACTCCCCTCTTGGGCAATTTTTTAATAGTTGAATAATAGACTCAATTACCAACACAGCAGTCAATGGCAGAAAAATATAGGTGATGGAAGACGGCATACTAATGGTCACTGAAGACGATCCCAAGCTGGGACTCAGCACGGCTGAAGCATGTTTGTTTGTTTTTTTTTTTGCTGCTTTATTTTTGTTGCTATTGTCATTTTCGGTAATAGATACTATTTTGAGTAAAAAAAAAAAAATGTCTTCCTGATATGACAGATGTTGAGACGGTTACTTTTGCTTTTACCAAATACATAGAAGGAAAATCTAAGCTACATTCTGTGGAAAGGAGGTAATTGACCAAATATCAAGTAGTCAGGTCATCAGTGGAGACAGTGTCCCTGCTGGTTCTTCGCTATGGGTCTTGCTCTTTTGGATCTGTTGTGACATTGATGCAGAGGGAAGAAAGGGAGAAAACACTTTGTATCCCGAAGAAGTGAAAGAGGCTGGACTGAGATCTCAGCCTTTTCGTGAAGCACTGTCCTTTGCACTGTCCCTGAGAGCTCATGCCCCTCAGTATCCTGGGTCCAACGGAAGTCCCTAATACTATGCCCTATTAATTGTCACCCAGTTCACATAGGCATAAAGAATGTGCTAGGAAGCTGAGACTTTTTGAAAGTAGAATCTTTTTTTTTTTTTCCTAGCACATTCTTACCTCTCTCAATATTGGCCTTTTATAGTATGAACACTTAGGTCCCCAGAAAGTCTATTAAATCATCTACAAGGGCAAACGGATGACATTAAGTGCAAGGTGAGTTTGCAGTGGAATTGATTATTTCTCCAGCTGATATCAGTGGAAATCTACTGAGTCTTTACTGCAGTCATGAAAAACAGATCATGTTTGACAAATGTGACTGGATATTTTTATACGTTTCCTCTATTGCCTGATAAGTAGGAGTGAGGGAGGTGGAATATTTGTAAAGTGCATGACATTGAACCCATCGGTAGAATGATTTCTAAACCTAGAAACACTTCCTTTCTTGGAAGAGTGGAAGTCATCTAGCACAGGGCTTAGGAATATAGGCTTTGAAATTAGACTTTCCTGGCTTTGAGTCTTGACTGTGCCATTTATTGGGGCAAATGTCTATGCCTCAATTTCCCAAGGGTAACAGAAGCATTTGTTATCTATCTACCTCTTGTTATTCGCTTAAACATGGTGGTATTCATATGCAATTCTGCACACTGCTTGGCACACAGTTGGTGCTTACTAAGTGGTAATAATTGTAATATATGAAAATTAGATCCATGATAGAAGGCCTCAAGAAAACCCAATAGCAAGCATGCTAATAACTTTGAAGGACTTTCTCCAGTTGTACTTGTGTACTTATGTTATTCTAACCTGGAGGTCTGAATGATTATTTTTTCTGCCAATACGATTGACTAGCAGAGAATGAGTTGCTCACAATCTTTTTGTTCAACTTTGTAACGCATGGTAGGATTTAGCAGGAGTGTATTGTTTCCTTTTCTATTAGCTTTTTTTCACAATTCAATATTAAATAGAATTTGTACCTAGAGGGAAAGGAGGACAAGAGAAATTCATCTCCAAAGTTCCATGAGTGTTGGGGTGAAACTGTCTGGAATTGAAAATGTTACTGTGGATAATTGAAAGCTGAATGTCTAAAGGTGCAGGAATGGGAGACAAAGTCAAGTGCCTTTTATTTCTTGGGATGGCCTCACCAAGATCTCAGCTCCAAAGTCTAACATTTATGCTTAAGCTCAGGTAGGAATGCTTCCAGTGTTTATTAGTAATGAATCTTACATAATCATGCCACATAGAGCATAAGAGTATAGTTATTAATCTTGTCTCTAGTTACTTATCAATTTCCCTCCCCTGCTTCCCATTACCAAAGGAAGAGGCAAAAGGCAGAAAAATAGAGTGGTTAAGATAAGCCAAGAGGGCTTCCCTGGTGGCGCAGTGGTTGAGAATCTGCCTGCTAATGCAGGGGACACGGGTTTGAGCCCTGGTCTGGGAGGATCCCACATGCCGTGGAGCAACTAGGCCCGTGAGCCACAACCACTGAGCCTGCGCGTCTGGAGCCTGTGCTCCGCAGCAAGAGAGGCCGCGATAGTGAGAGGCCCGCGCACCGCGATGAAGCGTGGCCCCTGCTTGCCACAGCTAGAGATAGCCCTTGCACAGAAACGAAGCCCCAACACAGCAAAAATAAATTAATTAACTAACAAACTCCTACCCCCAACATCTAAAAAAGATAAGCCAAGAGGCTGAAGTCAGACAACTTGGATTCAAATCTTGGCTTTCCTCTTGGTAGATACTAAGTCTCAGATTCCCCAACTGGAAAACCAGGGTAATGCTTACCTCACTGGGTTCTTGTGAATTTAAAGGAGATATATAAAATACGGTGTTTCATACATCTTGACTCATCTGATTAATTCAGAAAAGAAAGCTTATGCTTATAGATTCTCCCTCTTGAGTCTGAAGATGGGTGATGGTTCAGATGTGGGGTGGGGTGATTGTGGGCCACAAGCCACATCTTCAAAGGAGGCTCCAGCCATCTTGCTACTTTCACCCATATACCCATAGTGGCTGTCACTTGGGGTTTGCTCAAGAGAAGTAAAAAAGACCAATTTGGAGGCAAGTGATGAAGTAGCATTTCCTGTTTTTCTCTTAAATTCAGATTGAGTACATAGCTGTGTGTAAGAGCTTCAAAACCTGCCCGATGATATCATGAACATCAGTGTGAGGATTAAATAGGGCCAACCCACTGACAGCCGCCCTGGCTGAGCCAAGCATTCATCAGCGAAGGTTCAAAGCTTTGAGACGCACGGCGGGAGTTGCTCTGGGGTAAGAGTCACTGTTTCCAGAGGCGTCAAGTCAGCAACAGTGTGCCCATCCTTCCGTCAGGGGTGCCAGGAAGGCTAATAGGGACCAAGAGACTGCTTGCAGCAAATATCTATACTCAAGGTATTTCACTCTGTGAGCCCTTTTGTGGTTCCTCATCATTTCTGTACAATAAAATTCCTTATTTCAATCAGGAAAATTTGGAAATACGGGCTCTGTTATGCCAGTTACCTAAAAAGTTAGATGCCCAGAATGATAGCGTCTTAACACTCATCTGTGTCTTATTTATCATTGTAGTCCTCTGGGCTTAGCACAAAGCTTAAAATAGGCATTCTTCTTTTGAAAATTTGCTCATCATCTTATGCATACTCCCTTATTGGCTCATGTATAGAGACCATCCAATCCAATTTATCACGCCCATTATATAGATAAGAATATTGAGGCCCAGAGAGGGGAAGGAAATTGCTCAGGATCACATCCCTATTCAGTAGTTGAGCAAGGCTGGTGTTACTTGATTGCAAGCAACAGCAATCCCGTGTAGATTAAGCAATAGACACATAAATAGACAGACAAATAAGATGGTTACTGGACAACTAATGAATTGAAGGAAGAGCTGAAGACCTAGGCATTGGGAGAGAAGGGAACAAGCATCTTCAGTGGTCTTGGTGGCAGGACCTCATTAATAGTCTCTCCAAGATTTTTCCATCTGGTCATTCAGCCTCAGCCACCTCATGTATATAATTGTCTATGGTTCAAATTCCTGGAGGAAGAGACTTGATTTGTCATCAGTTCTTGGGACCTTCACCTAAGTTGTAGTCAGGGACTCTGGACCCCATGAGTGACCTCCCACTAGAATCTCCTAGGGTCAGAGTCAGGGGAAAGTCCCCAAAGGATTCTGAGAAAACAGAATGAAAAATAATATTCATGAAACAAGTGTAAACTACATGCTTAATATACGATAAACCCTTTTCCTGAGGCAAAACAATAAAAAAAAATATAATTCTTAACTTTCTAGAAAGTTTAACAACAGGCACCTTCTTGGCATAAAATGGTTTCTTTAGTGTAGTTTTGGTTTGATGGTTGATGATCAAGTCCCTTGGGCCCGCCTCCAGCTTTTCTTCCTGGGACATGGCCCTGTTTCTGTTTCGGAAGTAAAAGGAAACTGGCTGTTCCGGGGCTTAACCTACATCTAGAGAACGACTCAGACATGGTGAAGAAGGCGCCCAGCGTATAATATCTTACCTCTCAATGAGCAATTCAGTCACTTGAAAAGCCTTATTTGCAGGATTTTTTAAAGCTGTATTAAGCATATCTTGGACAGAGCAAGGGTCAGCCTGAAGCAAAACTATGATGCAAAGGGAAAAACACCATTGCCCGAGAATAAGGAAGATTGGGTTAGGGTTATGTCTCTGACATTTGCTAGTTTGGACGAGGCTTCTTTACCTTCCTTGACCTCAGGTTTCTTTTAACCTGTGTAATGAGGATGTTGAAGTAGATACTTTCTAAAGAATTAGTAGAACAAGTGAATGTGGAAATGAACAAATGTTTTAAAACTTAACAAAACGAAACTTCACTCCATGCATGAGCCTTAATTTGATTCTTTCAAACACAATTACAGGACATGTAGAAGTAGACAAGACAGACATTAATCAAGCATTCTAAAAAAGTAGTTTAATTGCATCTTTATCCTGTCTCTAGTATGAAAATCACCATTGAGCTATTATGGCCACTGTCATCCGCCCTGTGATGAAGGTGTGATTGTTTTGAATGCCCGAGCCATCTTGGACGCCCCTTCTTTTCACTACTCTTTCCCAAGTTGTAAGTCACTTGGACAATCTGGTGGATTAGGATATCTGGTTAGCAGGCCACCCACCTCTGACCACCCCCCCCCCCCGCTTTTTTTTTTTTCGGATACGCGGGCGGGCCTCTCACTGTTGTGGCTCTCCCGTTGCGGAGCACAGGCTCCGGACGCGCAGGCTCAGCGGCCATGGCTCACGGGCTCAGCCGCTCCGCGGCATGTGGGATCTTCCCGGACTGGGGCATGAACCCATGTCCCCTGCATCGGCAGGCGGACTCTCAACCACTGCGCCACCAGGGAAGCCCCTGACCCCCTTTTTTATTACTGTATCAAGAGCAGAAATTTTAGGCAATAATGGCATTGGCTAAATGCCACTTGTATAACTTCTTAATGGAAACATTCAACAGCAAGTAAGCATAATTTCTGAACAAAAGAAGTTTTTAGAAGGATCTTGCAAATATTACACATTTCATTCCCTTTTATTATGTCTAATTTAATTTCTTTGGTGGAGCCCAGAGAGTTTAATAGTCATATTTTGTTAATTTTATTCCTACTCCCTGCAAGGCAAAGAGAAAATTAACCACTTCATATGTCACCAGCTCCCTGGAGAGTCTCCTTGAATAATCCAGGTGCTCTGCTGGACTCTAAATATAGTCTGGATTCTTGCTCTCAAGGAGCCCACATATGGTGGGCTTGGGAGAGAAGCTTCTTTCCATTTTCCATTCACTGCATCGTCTGTAGGTATAATCAATACCTACCCTGTGAAGTTGGCTAAAACCCAACTTCACTTGTGCCTAAGCAAGCCCAGGTAGGAGTCCAAGTGCTGTTTTGTCAGCTGTCAATCAGGTTAGGGAAGAGGCAAATCAGATATAGGAGACAGACTTGTTGCGAGTATTTGTTACATCTCTAAATAATCTGCAACTTTTAAGAAAAGAATTCCCCCCATCCCACCCTGGTACTAGCCAAAAAAGTCATCAAAAATACCCTAATGCAGTCAAAAGGTACAAACTTCCAAATATAAGATAAATAAGTACTATAAGTTAATCACTAAAGGGATGTTGCCTATAAGCTTAAATTATACCTAATGGCCCATCTCTGGGAGCCCTGCCTCCCAGGTAATGAGCATTAAAAGCTAAAATCCCTTTGTTTAGCTCACAGGAAACATCCTGACCAGGCCCACCTGTGAATGGCTGCAGGAAGAAAGAAATTAACACATCCCCTGCCGAGTCTGGCCAGGGACTTTACACCCTAAGCTTTTAGCAGAAAAGAAGGCTGAATTCTAACTCGGGGAAGATGGTTCTTTGGGGGTGCCAGTCCACCATCTTCTCCATCTGCTGGCTTTCCAAATAAAGTTGCTATTCCTTGCCCCAGCAGGTGTTTTTCTTTTTTTTTTTTAACATCTTTATTGGAGTATAATTGCTTTACAATGGCATGTTAGTTTCTGCTTTATAACAAAGTGAATCAGTTATACGTATACATATGTTCCCATATCTCTTCCCTCTTGCATATCCCTCCCTCCCACCCTCCATATCCCACCTCTCTAGGCGGTCACAAAGCACTGAGCTGATCTCCCTGTGCTATGCGGCTGCTTCCCACTAGCTATCTATTTTACGTTTGGTAGTGTGCTGGGGCGTATATGTGGCATGGACATACATACGCCCCAGCAGTTTATTGGCCTGTTGTGTGGCGAGCAGTATGAGCTTGGACTTGGTAACACTTGCAGTTAGAATGGGGCTATGTGACTAGATCTAGCCAATGATCTGTGAGCAGATGTGACTTGTGTTACTTCTGAGCTGAGGTAGTTAACAGTTTGTGTGTCTCATCCATCCCCTTTTTACCCTGTCACATGTTCCCAATGGTGCCGGGTCAAGGTGTCAAAGCCTCTGTCAGCCTCTTTCCTTGAGGACTGTGAATAAGCAGAGTCCCTACATTACCAGACAAGTCATGAAAGCTAGAAATAAATTTGCTGAATTAAAAAAATCGCCTAATGAGCAGACTTGCCTGCCACTTTGATATTATTAGACTCCAGGGGATAAATATCTCTCATTATTATAAGAGAGAATTATGGCCTATTTCTCTATGAACCACAGACAACCTTATCTCCATCTTTATTCTTCCAGGCAGTTGTGTTGAACATGTAAATATTCCCCCTACTGTGATTATTAGTGCAGCTGGCCGAAGATGCTCTATTTTCAAGATGCTGATGCATCAGGAGCAAGGCACCAGGTAAGACCTTCCAGCGGGCAGGTGCTGGTTCGGGTAGTGGTAGCAGGGGGCTTTTGTTGGGACAAGGTTGAAATTGTACTTTGTGTGTTACAAGTAACATATGCCCTCCCCCCAAATTAGATGAAACATAAAGGGGGTTATAGTACAAGGGTCCAGGAGCATTTAATGGAACACAGTTGTGTTAATTACAGTCTGACCTCTGAAGAGACTGGGCTGAGAAATCCAACATCTACTGTCTTTCTGAGGTCAGATGGTCTCTCATTTCCCCTTATTTCTGCACCTCAGCTTCATTTTTTTCTTTTCCAGCACTCCTGCCATATCTCCATCTCTGTACATGCGAAGATGGCTGCCCCGGGGTTTCCTCATTCACCTGCCCTTGACATTCACAAGTCAAACAGTGAATGAAGACTGAAATTCTCATATCTTTGGGGACTCCAAATCCCCAGGATCAGCTAAATTTGGTCCATTTTGTCCACATAGGGTTCCGTCAGAGATTGGAAACCCTCAAGCCCAAATACGGACCCTCAGGAAACTCAAGCCTAACGTGAAGAACCTCTTGCTGAGCACTGCGGCGAACCCTTCAGGTGGACTGTCTTTGTCTGAAATTCACAGAAACCCTACGAGGTAGGGGTTATGATCTCACTTTATACATAACACAGCAGGTCAAGAAATTTGCCCAGGATCAAATACTTTAAATGGCAGAAATTCAATTTAAACCCACCCCACCTCAACTTCAAAATCCAGGCGCTGCACCACTGCCCTCTCCTGCTCCAAAACAGGGCTTCTCAAATTTCAACCAGCTCCTCAATCGCCTGGAGGGCTCATTAAAACCCAGATTTCTGGGCCCTGTACCCAGAGATTCTGATTCTGTAGGTCTAGGATGGGGCTTCAAGCTCTGCTATGAAGCTGATGTTGCCAGCTAAGGACCACACTGAGTAGCACTTCTGCTGTAACTGATCATGAAAGGAACCGTCTTATGAGTTGACAGATCTCTGAGCTGTGAGCACACCACAGAGGTATCCAGAATAAAGGAAGTTCTTGGGAGTTCATTAATTTGCTCTTTCTACTCCCAATGTTTTATGCATTCTGCTTTTAACACATATTTCTAAGAAAGAAAACTCTCTCTGACATAGGGACTCTTGGAGTCTTGGAAACATACACAGTACATAATCTTTGGAGGTCATTGTGGAAGTTATCTTCCATACTTCTTCGTTTTAGCTCTCCGCTTGAATAAAAAGTCACTCTGAAGCTCTTGAGAGAAATAATTCTGAACAACACTGCCTTACTGGGAGATGGCAGAGATCAGTTTTCTCAACTAGGATAAACAACAACTTCACTCTTCTCACCTGCATATTTTTAAAAAGTTCTTTGTATACAGTAATGAGAATGAACTAAGGGCTACTACACATCATGGGTGATCTCACACATAAACTGTTAAATAAAAAAAGCCAAACACGATAAAGTACACGCTGCATACCATTTATATAAAGTTGTAAAATAGGCCAAACTCATCTACGGGGATGGAAATAAGGATCCTGGTTGCTCCTGTGACAGGGTAGCAACTGCAGGGCATCGGGCAGGGGGTGGGAGGATGCAAGGGTGCGAATGACCTCTGTTTATTGGTCTGGATGGTGGTCACGTGGGCATGTTTAGTCGGTGGAAATGCATCAGCTTGTACATGTATGAAGTGAGCACTTTTCTGTATGTACATTATATTCTAATATAAAGCTCAGAGGAGGTAAACAAAACTCCTCTGTAGAAAAGCAGAAACTAAACTTTATTGAGAGCTTTATCACAACCATGCTAAACTTTCACACCTAGAAAGAAAAAGCCTGAAAGGAAACACTCCAAAATGTTAACCATGGCTGACTCTGAGCAGTGAAAATGTGGTTGGATTTTTAAAAATATTTTTCTGCATTGTTTCAGTTTTTGGCAATACGCTTGTGTTACATTTATAAAGATATTTTCACCTAAGTTCTAAAACTAATTAAAACTAAGTTTTTATACAGATGCTTTTATTTAAAAATCAGTTCTATTAATTTAGAAGTAAGAGAACCCAGTCCCAGCAAATTCACAAAAAGAAACCCCATGTCTACAAATGCCTATTTAATACAAATGTCAAAACAACAAAGTGGCCATGGAAATCGAGGGACCTTGACATTCACTTTACACCCCATAAATGTTATTTCCCAAGGGCTGCTTTCAGCTTCTATTGGTATTGGTAAAGCAAGATTCATGAGGAAGAGGCACTTGGTAAGTGTGGAAATGATCATTTCATGTGCTTTGCAAAATAAGAGTGTCCAAGGACCAAGTAGTAAATAGAGTGATGAATGAGATTTTAGACCAAAGCTCAGAGATGCTCACATTCCAGGAAACCCATCTCCTGTTCTTTAGTACTTTGAATATTTGTGACAGTAATAAAATTGAATAAAAATATCGATGTGTCTGTGATCGGAATTTTAAAAGCACTCTTTCATTTCTCCTTGAAGCTCTAGAAAAGTGAAGCTTTTCAAAGAGGCGATACTTTTTAGGTTCAACATCTCAACATCTTTGACCAAAGGAACAATAACAGCTTCTCGAGAGTTGAAGAGAAAAAAGGAATGGTGATGTGATCCTCTATTCTGATCTGTAAATATTTCCTGGGGTGTTTCCAGCCATGGGCAACATCCAACACACAAAGGAAGAAGAGGAGCCATTGGGAAAGGGAGGCCAGTGCCAAGTTGGCTGGCCAGTTGCATATTACTTGGCTGCATTTGGGAGACAATGTTTTTAAAGGCTTCACGGGTATACCCACCTCCCCTAAAAAACAGAGGTAACTCTTCAATTCACAATGAGTTATCCAAATATATATATATATATATATATATACATATATATACTATGCACACACACACGAAGCAATATACACGCATGTAAATATATATGAGCAATGGCACAGTGTGCCAGTACCTGTGGAACACAGGCTCTGAAATCAGTCTCCTTGGGTTTCAATCTTCCTACATGTATGACTGTGGAAAAATTATTTATTTGAATCTCAGCTATAAAATGTGAGAAATTTTTATCCCTTCCTTACTGGGTGATTATGAGGATTATGAAAAATTACACATGTGCCAGTTATCCACGTACTGCCCCTCAGCGCCCAATTCACCCTTCACTATCTGTTCTGTGATAATGGATGGAATTTAAGCATTTCTCTTTTACAATGAGCACAACGATAAGCCTTCTCTGTAGAGGGCACTGGAAGGACATTTCAGGAGGAAACGGGCTCTCCTGGTGGTTCCAGCAGTGGCAGTGGCAGTCACCGTATGGATGGGGGGACATCTGGTGGGATTCTGCCCCTGTGGTGAGCTCAGAACATGAGTTCCTCAGTGACCTAGCAGCCCCAGTTAGTCTCGTCTTCCCAAGGTCCTTTCAATAGGACACTGACATCTAGACTCCATGCCTCAACCTTCCAACTCCTTCTGCAAGCTTGCACGCCCAGTTACCAGCTCCACACCACCTGCTCCAAGAGTTGCTGCCTGCTTGCCCAGCCACTGTGGACCAGCTCTGGCCCAACACACCAGGGAACTTTCCTACCACCTAGTGAGCTGCAACTATACCTTCTCTGGTGACGACTCAACAGCAGCCTTGAGAAGGGGGTGAAGTCTGTCCTTTTTTGGTACTCTCCCTCAGCTCTCCTACCATATTCAGTATTTTATGTCTTACGATCACTCTTTTGTCATAGGAATCAGCAAACTTTTCCTGTAAGCACATAGTGATTTAAGCCAGGGAAGCGTAGGGTCAACAAAATACAGCCCCAAGGCCCAGTGTAGCCACAGGCCTGGTTTTATATGGCCTGTGATCTAAGAATGGTTTTTATATTTTGGAAGAGTTGGTGGGTAAAGATGAGGAAGAAGGAGAAGGAGAAGGTCCCATGATGAAATTTCCTGCTCTCTGTGGATGTTTAAACTTCCCCAGATGTGTCTTTTTCTCTGTTCTATGTGACCCACATATGAAACTCAATTCTCTTTCCCTGATTTCCACGAAATCACTTTTGGGGTCTCAGTGGGCATGGGGACGTGCCCAGACTATGAACCCTACAAGGGTGGTCACTAAAAGGCAGACACGTCTATGTGTGCTCATATGTATTCATTCAGTCACTGTTGGGTTTGAAGCTTGATTTTTTGGCTCAGGTGAACCTATCACATTGTTCAATGTCCCCTGGACCCACACACTGGAAAGGGAGGGTAAAAACAGAGCCTCATCAGATTGGGTAATTGCCAGGTTCATTTGGGTCTGCTCCAGTTCTGTTATCTCGGTAGATTCATTTTCATAGACTTGTAAGTGTCTCTGTTTGGTGGATATCTTCTCCATGTTTTCTGGCTACATCTCTGCTGTACATCCTTAACACTAATATATTGTGTGTTTTTTTAAGCTAAAATGTGTAGAGCTTGACCTTTAGTCCCAATGGACTAAACAGATACATGTAGATAGGCAGCATACTTCCTTTTTTTTTTAACATGTTTATTGGAGTATAATTGCTTTACATTGTTGTGTTAGTTGCTGCCGTTTAGCAAAGTGAATCAGCTATACGTATACATATATCCCCATATCCCCTCCTTCTTGGGTCTCCCTCCCACCCTCCCTATCCCACTTCTCTAGGTGGTCACAAGGCACTGAGCTGATCTCCCAGGAGGCATACTTTTTAAATAAAGGAACAGAGTAACAGTCACTGAAGTTGGGAAGTGATGCTGCAGCTTTGCATGCAGATAATTTAAAACTAACTATTATGTGTTTCAGGGCTTAAATTCTTTAACCATTTCTGCTAATTCAGACATCAAGCATCAGTCTTCAGCTCAATTTCTCGACACTGTTTTCATCCATTCTTTACTCACTAACCTCCAGCAATTAGGAAAAAAAGAAGCCTCCTACTTTATTATAAAGAAAAGTTCATCTGTGTCTGAGTCAAACTCTAAATCAGTTTGGGATCTCTCTTACACATCTGGAGATTCATTATTGCTCTCCTTTCCCACCTGGAGAGTCATTAATGTATTCAGCCGACAGAGAGCCTTCTGCTCTGGTAACAGAGACTGTGGCATATACAAAGATGTACCACCCAGCTACTCCTTCAAGGAGGGGCTTGCTGTCTAGCTGTGGGAGAATGGGGTCAACAGACAGACTCTAGATTTCACCTCTTTCAAGGTCGCCCTCGGTTGCAGAGAGCTTCCCTACCTGTGGTCATGCCCTTCCTGGGGAAGCCTGCAGGGAGTGATTCAGCAAGTTGGCGATATAAAGGGCTACCATCTTGGTGATCAAGACACTCTGATAGGCAAAACTGGCTCCAAAGATTCCCTGCCAAGTTGGCGAGTCTTGTTAGATCTGCAACACAGTTTGGCTTCTTTCTCTGCCCAACCTGGACCCCTCCCTTCTTTTCAGTAGTATTGATCCCCAATAAAAATCTTGCACCCCGAATTCTGACTCAAAATCTGCTTCCAGAGAACACAACCTGTGACAGAAACTTATATTCCCATTAACACCAAATAATCCATATGTAACCAACACATTCTTGAGTGCCTATTATATGCCAGGCACTGTACTAGGTAGTGGGTTCTCAGCAGTAAAATGATACACTGTGGTTTCTGCCCCATGGAGCTTGAGGTATTATGGAGGAAACAGACAAAACACAAATGAATAAAAGTAGATGGGGGGAATGAACTAGAAATGTTTCAGTTTGTTATAGGTGGCTGGTTCATATTTTATATACCTTCAGTAAATTGACCCAATCCAATTTACTTTGGATCTTTAGACAGAACCTGCTTATAGAATATTGGACCAGCTGTCACTGGGTTTTCTTTCAGTTTGGTGAGTTGTCTCTCTGCCTTCTCATTCTTTATTAAGAAAACTATTCGGACTGCAGCTTTCTGGTTTTAGACAACCCCATTGGCAATTGGAGCATCTATTTTGGAGACATAATTGAAAAGACTGAAGAATGCGCTGAGGACCTTTTAGCTGACAGATGCTAAAAAAGAAGCCAAGAGAGCTTGGTCAAGATTTCTGGAATGCCAGAGTTTCTAATTAGAGGGATGGTATTTAATTCCTGACCTAAACAGTGGCAAGGTTTTAGTCCAGGTGATTTAGAGGAGATTAGACAGGAAGGTAGATGCTTGGGCATATTGAAAGAGAAAACTAGTTATTCTGCCATTAGCTTTTACTCTGCAATGTTTTTACCTTCTAAAATACTTTAATATTGACTTGGACTTTTTGTCCCTTGGGAATTGGGCAGGCTCTAGAACTAATACACGCAGATTGGCTGTACATTTTCTCATTAAGTGTTATTTTCGTTAATCTCCCTAGTGGCAAATTAGTTAGGTTTGAAGCATTATTATTGTATCCAAGCCATCACGGTTGCTTTGGGATTATGATGTAACCCAGAAATATTAAGCCCCTCATGTAGGTACCTAGAGTCTTGGCAAAGTTTCCCTTAGCTAGCCAATGTTTGAAATAAGTATATAAAAACAATAATAGTTAATTGTTGAATGTTCATTTTATGTTAAGCACTGTGCCATGTACACAATATACACATTTTCCCATTCCATCCTCACAAGTATCCTACAAGGTAGGTATAATTATCATCTCCATTTTGTAGGTGACGAAAATGAGGGTTGGATGGGTTAAATAATTTGCCTGGAGACAAAGCTAGCAGATGGCAAAGTCAATATAAACCTCATTGTACCTGAATCCAAAACCACGATTACATTCATAATAAAAGTTAAGGTCCCATTCATTTAGAAGCCACTAAAACAAAGTTTATAAGGTAATTGTTTCATATTCAACAATTCATGTCATTCTGCTTACACATTGCTTTCAATAGTGTTCTAATCGGACTCTGTGTCTGGAGTAAAAATGGCTTGGTCCAGTCCATTTTAATTCAATCCACTAGAAGATGCATACAGCCCATAAAGTGTTATAGTTCCCGGGAAGCGAAACGAACACAAAGATTAAATAAGATACATTTCCTGCCCTCAGTGAAGTCCATCAGAAGATTTTGGTCTTTATATTCTTGGAGTCTGTTACCCCTCACTTTTCATTCCTTCTCTATAGTTTGTGGAAGCTAGACTAGGAAAGGAATGAAGGGAGACTCTTAACTAAAACATTATTGAGACAACAGTTGAAGGCTCAATGTGACACTTTACAAATAGCCAAGCAAATCTCCCTTGCTCATGTGGGGATGGAACCTATGGCCCCTGCCTTAGTACTACTAGTGTTAAGCAGGCAAAGACAGTGTGTTACATAATTACAGTGTAATGAACACCATTTCTTTGGGGTATGATTCCATCTTTCAGGGGACACTGCCATGCACACATCCACAGAAATATGCCCCTAGCAGTCATATTTGAACTGTATAACCATTTCCCAAGATATAGCTGGTTAGTCAATGGATTAACACTACCCCAAGCTGGGCCAATCACATTATCTTCCCTGGCAATTTTGTATGCCCTATCTCTGCCCTTGTGATTGGCTGAACCAGTAATACCTAAACTTGGGGGCTATGGGGTGGCCGTAAATTTGTATGCAACAAGGAACAAATAAAATCTGTCTGCATCTAGAAGACAAATAATACTGGCATGCAAAGGAAAAGAGCCATGAGAAATAAAGAGGATGTCCTGAAAGTTTTTGAATTTCTGGTTCCACGTAGGTTTCATAAATTCTGGTTATATTCCCCAAGTCATTCCTTTATTCTCAGAATAAGTTCCCATTCTTGGCATAAGCTAGCCAAGAAACCAGAGTGGTTTCTGTCACTTGTCATCACAGATACCTAACTAGTACAGAGCCCAAACTTCGTCTTTACCAGAGCTGCCATGTATGGTGGTTCACTGCACAACACAAGGGGGTGATAGTCACAACACCGTTTGCATTATATAACCATATGCAGTGGACCCTGATCTTCAAAGTCACCAAGTCCTTGAGCAACTTATCTCCTGTGTTCAACTCAATTCATTAACTATTGATCGAGTCACATTTCTAAGCCAGAGATTGCACTACGCAAAGGATACAAAGATTCAAAATAAAATGGTCACAACCTAGGAAAGCAAAACCAATGAGAAACAATCACAACATCATGTGATATAGATGATACAGAAGAAGGTATGAGGGGAAAGTCACTAACTCCCTTGGGGAAATCAAGGGTGGGCTTCACAGAAGAGGAATGCTCGGGCAAGTTCTAGGCAGTGGAAACAGCAAGTGTGAAAGTGGAAGTGGAAGAGCAGAGTACGTTTGCAGAACTGTGGATGGTTCGCTGTTGCTGAAAGTAAAAGGAAAGTAAGGCACGGGGCAGAGCTCGAGGGAGGAGCTGGGCCTACCAAGCTAAGCTTGAACCTCATGCTGTAGACTAAGGCTTCTCACACTGTAATAACATACAGATCATCTGGGAATCTTGCTTGTAGATTCTGATTCAGTACCTCTGGGGAGCCTGCATTTCTAACAAGCTCTGTGGTGATGCCAGTGCTGGTGGCCCATAGCCCATGCTTTGAGGAACAAAGATTGAAGCATTGAAGACAATGAAGCAGGGAATACTCGGGTATTCCAGCAACATCACCCCGCTGTACTGGGATGGTCCTATTAGGCATAGGAGGTGGGGAAGACTTAGGCAGGAAACCATTTAGGAAGATATTTCAATATCCACGTGAGAAATGGTGAAAACAGGAATTAGATTTACTGTGTCAAGTGCTAGGGAGCAATAAAAAGACTTATTCTTTTACTTTCCTGATTCCTCTGGATCAATGCTACAGAATGGAGAATTTTAGATTTATATCTTTAAATAGCACAGTACGTCTGCTGAGTGTTTATTTCTGTATCCACTGCATTCTCTTTTTTTTTGTATCCACTGCATTCTTAAGCCCGTTTCAAAATTATTTTCATTTTAACGTGCACAATCAATTCTACTCTTGATCAAATAATTTGCAAGCAAGTGGTCCTTTCAAGTGGGCTGGATTTCATGCTAAAATAGGTTTGTGATGAAATGAATTTTTCACAAGGAAATGGAGGGCATTGTCATTTTAACTAGGCTCCAAGCACAGAAGTGAGGTGGCACCTTGCTTTGCTTAAGAATCACCTGGGGTGTTTATTAAAAATGCAAACTCTTCCCCATCCCTCACCTTCCCTCATCCTTATTTTGAATGTCTTACACGGGCTCAGGCACCCACATTTTAAACCAGCACCTCCAAGATGCTCTAACGCAGGGGAAATACCCAAGAGAAATTACTACCAGTCTAGCTCATTTAAACAAAAACGAATTGCCTCCCTATAATGTACTGTCCTTACCTACTACTGACTGGTACCTCCAAATACTCAAGATGATCCCTGCCTCCAAAGGAATAAACATTCTCAATGAGCTAAGTGATCAGGAAGTTTTATATATCTCTACCGGACATGCTTATTCCTACACCATGTTTATAAAGACACTTGTATCTGGCAAGATTCACATTGCATCACCGTTGTTAATAACCAAAATGTAATTCCAAAAGCGTTGTCATACTCATTGTTTCCTGGTAATACAACTCCGACTTTCCAGGTCTGTGTAGAAAACCTCAGAAAGTACGGGTCTTGCTCGGCATCATGTTGCTGCTTAGTAGGGGAAGCAACACTGCAGCAGAATTTTGTCCTATCTTCTAAACAAGTAAATCCAGAAATCGGCAATTCTTATGGTCAGCTGCCTCTCCAGGAATCCAAGAAGAGCTGTAGCTCTCAACCTTGGCTAACATCAGAATCCTCCTTTCCGCTTTCAATCACCTTGATGCCAAAGCCACACTCCAGACTCAGGTGGGAAACAGGTATCAGCATTTTCAAAGCTCCAATATACACCCACATTTGGGAAGCCTGATCTGGCTCCTCTGCCAGAGGAGACTTTGCTCTGGTGCTAATGAAGCTTAAGCCTCAGGGCTCGCCATTTCCACACAGATTGCGTACAAAGATGTGTATTTAAATTTGTATTTATGATTTATTTTTCTCAGAGAAGGCCTCTTCAGTCAGTTTGGGTCCTCTGAGATGTGGACAGCAAGAGAGTTTACTGACGAAGGATAAAGGGGAGAGAAAGCAGGAGGAGGTGGGTAGAGCCTTTAGATTGCAATTCAGGCCTGACACCTATGAAGGGAGAAAAAAAAGGAAGACTTGGGATTGGGTGGAAAGAACCTCAGAACATAGTCAAGTTAAAAGAAAGCCTTGGCCAGGCCAAGGTTCCTTGAAGAAGGTTACTCCTTAGAGGAGCGTGGCATCAAGCAGAAATGGTAGGGCTCTGGAACCTCTCTTGCGCTCAGTTCTTGGCTGGAACAACCAGAGGAAAGCAAGGCCTCGGCAACGATGTCCCAGGGGGTCTAAAGGTGCTGCAGCTGAAGACTGTCAGGCCCCTAGACACCTGCAGCAGTTTCTCTGCAAGGTAAATGTGAGCAGCGTGCCTCCATGGACACCCCGCCCCCCTCTATATAAGCGTCACACCCCAAAACCTAGACCTGCCCCTTCCTCTGTATTCTTGGCTGAGTTGGGGAAGGAGGGAATTAATCTGACTGCACCAGGGTTAACTGTGAGAATTTACAGTAGCAATCCATGGGCCATATTCACAACTTCAATTTTTCTCTTAATTTGCCGAGAAAGCTTGGCTGTGATATGCAAGTGTTTCCTCTCAAGTGAATAAACACTGAGTGAATAAACACCACCAAGTGGTGATCACTCTGCCAGGCTGCTGTCTTCACGGACCGGCCATGAAGGAAAACAGGTGAAACTTGGATTTATTCAGTTAGTCATACAACGATTTTCATTAAGTGCTTTTCTATAAGCCAAACACTATGCAATGCTGAGGCCCAGTGTTCTGGATTCAAGATCTGGTTCCCGTTTTCATGAAGCTTATATTTATCACGGGGAGCTAGACCAAAAGCCAGTGAATGTGTAAATAAGTAAAATAATGACAGCTGTAACAAGTCTTTAAGACAGACACAAAGTACCTTGATAGAGGGTAAGGGGATTGGGCGCTCTCTTAGACAAGCTTGTTAGAGAAAGCCTCGCTGAAGTAGGGGACATTGAACTTGAACTTTTGGGGATCAGGGTAGGATGAAGACGGGGAAGGGGGGTGCTCCAGGTAGAGAGGAACTCTTGGTTTGTTCATAGTGTTGTTCTAAATCTGGGGTGTCTACATGACACTGAGCAATGGGAACCCCAGCACAGAATGAGTCTGGAGAGGTGAGAAAGTCGGACAGATCTTATGGGCTACGGTAGGGAGTCTGAACTGTATTTTAAATATAAGGAAAAGTCATAGCAGGATTTTAGGCAACATGGCAACGTTGGTGGGAATGAAGGTAACATGATCTGGTTGGTGTTTTAAGGGGATCACTTTGGCTGCCTTGTGGGAATGGATAAGGGGGGAAGGGGGGAACTGGAGACACCAGTTAGACTGAGTCTTGAGATTTGGTGTTGGGTGGATGGCTCAGGGGGAGTTGCGGTACCTTAAATGCTTCCAGTGTCATTTTTCTGCAGAGTATCTCAGTAGCTTCAAGAACAAGATCAAGGGTTAAAATCTGATAAAACATTGACTCGAGTGTATCTGAGGGCAGTTTTATCAAATGATGTTGATAAGTTCACATTACAGGTTAAAAATGCATCCCATCATTGTTTGAAACTCATTTTTTGATCTTGACTCATGTCAACGTGGAAGTAGCACAATTCTTTAAAGGATTTCTCTGCCCACAATCTGATTCTGTGTGTGTTGGGAAAAGTCACACTTCTGGGTGTGAGATGTTGGCCTCCATAAACTGGAATTCACCATCAGAGAATCTTTCTTGCCGATCTTACCACACACTGGCTGCCTCCTGAAACCAAATCAACAGCCTAGAAATATCCATCAATATCCCACCCGTGAAATGTGACCTGCTTAGAGTTTACATTAAATCCTTCCCAGAGTTACATTCATTTGAAACGTGGTGGTTCACTTAAAATGTGTTTCATCTTATTCACTAAGTAAAATCATCTCCCTAAACATACCTTCTATTTGTATGGGGCATCACAGCTTGCAAAGCACTTTTGTTTTATCTCATTCGATCTTTTAGGGGCAACTAACACAGGGGCTACCATCCTCTTTTTAACAGATGAGGAAATTGACTCTCAGAGATGAAATGATTCTTTCAAGCGAGATTCTAGATCTAAAGAAGGATTAAGAGACAGGAGGAGGACCTAGGCAGTATGACTTCAACACTTTTACAAATATTAAAAGTAAAGAAGTTAGAAAAGGCTCTAAGCCATTATTATTTAAAGTCAGTCAGTTTTACATATAGACTCATCATCCCCCTATCAGGAGGAAATTTTGACCTCCTGGGGAAAGGGCTGGTTGGTAAAACGTCTTGAGATATTTGTAAGAATGTTATAAATAACATAAATGTGAGTCTTTTCTATACTTAGCTTCTCTTGGCAATATTACTATATTGATTTCCTGTCCTTCTTTCCATCCCTTGCTCCTTTCATTCACAGCTGGCCTCTGTGAAGGATTCTTTTCCCCCCATGCATTAAATTCCATTCTGTTCAAAACCACCTTGAATCAAATATAACTATGACAGGTGCCTTATGGACAACACAGAGGCCATGCTGATGCTTTGATACGCAATGGAAGACAGAAGGTGCTGAGGATGTTTAGATGGTAAAAAAAAGTCAGACAGGGTATAAACTCACCCTGCAAATAATGGAAGGGATCCTGTAAAGAAGTGGAACCAAGCCTATTCAGTGAAGCCCCAAAGATGGAATCAAAAGTCATGAGTAAAAAATCGCTACCCATTCCATTCACGCACCCATCTAACAAACTGGAAGGAGAGGGTCACAGGACTCAGTATTTTAATCTAATTGTTGGATTCATGAAAGGTTTTCCTGAGGAAGTGACATTTAAATTTAGACCTGAAGGATGCCTTCATCACAGCCAGATGAACAGAAGAGATAAGCATGTCAAGTAGAGGAAACAGAAAAGGTGCAAAGAATTTGGTACCGCCATGGACTTGAAAGGAAGCCAGTAGCCTAAGCAGAAAAGGGAGACACTTGGAGGAGAGACTGGAAGGAAGCAGAAGCCAGACCATGGAGGTAGGCTGTGAGAGCAAATTGATTCTAGCTGAGTGTAAATAATACAATTCTGCCACTCAGATCTGTCCAAAGATGAACTGGCCTGCTGATGAACAAAGGTTGTGAGAAGCTGGGTGACCCTCAAGAAAAATATTGGTTAAAGAAATGAAGCAGGAGACAGGGTAGAAGGAGAAAGGGAGGACTAGATCTCATGGTGCGTTGGGGCCCTTCCAGTGCTGAGGGTCTATAATTCCATTATTCCAACAAGTGTGCGACGTAGGCATTTTCGTTTCTTAGGAATTCCAAGGCTGCCTGTCTTTCTACAGTAAGTTTGACGTGCAACAAACCTTGGGGTTTTAGATGCTGTAAACAACAAAAAATAAAATGGTGAGGGGGAAGAGATCCATGGTGGGAGGTGCAGAGGTGGAGATGATAGGGTGGTAGTGACGATTAGAGACTTGAGGTCAATGCTCTTAATGTGGGGGGCAAATTTCAGCTGCAAGACACAGGACCTATAATATCACAGTCTGTGGCTAAGACAATGGACTGCTGTCTGTTTCCTGCTGCAGCCCTAGGCCTAGTGTGGCCTATCTGTTGAATGAGTAAATGAATGAAAGTCCCTGCTATGGTGGTGTGCTCACAGCTGCCCCTCGGTCATTACAAAATGATGATCACTCCAATTCTGCCCATAAATTCCTGGCAATGCCTGAGAGAGGCAGAGGGAATGGAGAGTTAATCAGCTCCTAAGTGTAACCTGCTCATAAACCCTTCATTCTCAGGGAAGAAAAATCAGCCATCCTCCCTTTTCACGTGTCCCCGAGGTTCAGCGCTGGTCATTTCTCTTTTCCTTCAAGGCTGCCTGTGATAGTCCTTTGACCTGATTTCTCCTGTACAGTGTGGCAGCTGAGGATTAGCAGGCTTGTTTGTGCCTGCACTGGAGGAGCTGGCTGAGACTTCCCCGACGGAGAGCCCTGCACCTCCACTGTGGACAGTTGCCTGCTCTATTGACTCAGACTATAGACCGTCATTGGCGAGGTCAGCTGCTTCAGTACTAACTGAAGACCAAGGAAGAAAATCTGGGGAAGGAAACATAGTGCCTGGCAGCACACACACTAGTGCGTCCTTTTCTGCGCCAGATCTCAGGCATTCCAGCAAGATCCCTGCATGGTCTAGAGCTCCTAGAAATGGCCCATTAAGAACAAGACTCCCTGCCTAGTAAACATTAGGACATTGAAAGGGCAGTCTCCTCTGATTGTGTGGGTTTCCTAGACTCACTCTGTGTCCACTGGTTTCAGTTTGGGCTCCCTGCAATTGAAGGCTCATGGTTACAGGGACAGAGATCACAGCAATGCTGTACAAAGTGGCCTGGAGCCAGAGCCAGCAAGTGGCTCTTAGTTATTAATTGTCTATGAGGTGCCAGGCACATATATCATGAGTGTGGTGAACACCGTGACGAGCCACCCAGGTCCCCCTGCAGGCTGGTGCTGCAGCTGCTCAACGTGCCCTTGGCAGACAGCCTTCTCTCATCAGCTCCTTTAGGACTTGCCTCAGCTGCAGAGAGCTGCCTTCCCCAAAGTCACGAGCTTCCCTCACTGACGAATCAAGGTGACCCTATAACGGCTGGGCCAAGTCAGCCCAATGCAGGACAGCTTTGATGGGCTGTTTTGATGTCAGACTTTCCTTGTGGGGTCGGCTCAGGCTGGCATTGGACCTGTGTGGCAGCTCCACGTTTCCCTCTGCCCAATCCTGTTTCCTTCCCCTCCACAGGGGTTTGTCCCAAGCTCCCTCCTTAAAAAAATCTTTACATGTTCAACTTTGTCTCAGAGGCTACTTCAAGGAGAAGCCAACCCATGAGAGTGATGAAGGATAAAAATGATTGACGTGTGAGTTTTCTCCGCCTTGCATTTCCCTGTTGCTTCTCTGTGACCCTGAACTATTCATTTAACGTTCTTGGACCTTGTAACTAAAAGACAAATCTTAAATGCCAAAAGCACAAGTGAACGAACTACACATTGAGGTCCCTTACAATCCTAAGATCCAGTTCTTTATAGAACTAATAAAAGCTTTTTCACCTATTGTGATATGATTATATGATTATATTGTGATATGATTGTGATATGATTATATGATATGTGATATGATTATATGAAATTAATAAGGTTAATTGTGATTAATTATTGTGATATGATTATATGAAATTAATAAGGTTATTGCAAAGTTTGTTTTAGTATCTTAAGTGATGCCTACATCACATAGTTGGATCATCACTAGTTCCTGTGAAATATGCAGGGATGTACTGTTTTCCCAGCTCACACTTGGAGAAACTAAAGCTCAGAGAAACTAAGTCATTAGTACAAAGATAGTGATGCTTAATTTTAGATCCAAAACACAAACTCACATCTCCTGAAACTTCTTCTAGTACTTACCCCATGCTATTACTCCAATTCTCTTTAGTCTGGTGTCCTTGTATTAGTTATCTATTTCTGCATAACAAGTTACCTTAACCATTAGTGGTTTCCAGTAACAAACACTCGTAATTTCTCACAGTTTCTGGGTGTCAGGGAAAGGCTTGGCTGGGTGTTTCTGGCCCAGAGTCTCTCTTGAGGTTGCAGTCAGGATGTGGGCTGGTGCTGTGGGCATAAAGGCTGGACTGGAACTGGAGAACCCCCTTCCAACATGGTGTGCTCTCTTGGCTGTTGACTGGAGGCCTTCATTTCTCACTGGCTGTTGATAGGAAGCTTCCCTTCTTCACCACATGGAGCTTTCCCCAGGATTGCTTGAGTGTCTTCACAACACGGCAGCTCATCTCCCCCAAAAACTCTTTCAAGAGGGAGAGCCACGAGGAAGCTGCAGTGCCTTTTATGACCTAGCTCAGAAGTCACACACCATCACTCCTCCCATATTCTATTCATTTGCAGTGATTCATTAAGTCCCACGTTTTTTCAAGGGGAGTGGAATTAAGCTCCAAATCTTGAAAGGAGGAATGTCCAGGAACTGATGCACGCATGTTAAAACCACCACAGTCCTGCTCTTTGGTTGGCTTAAACATTATCCACTAAGGGGGAAATCCAAGCCAGCACAAAGAACCAGATTGCCAAAACTGTACTGAACGAAATTGTTTTTCAGGTGTCACAGTAGGTGGCAGTTTGATAGCCCTTTATTCCTTGGCCAGGGTTGGCTTTTAAAAAAATTCAAATAATTATGTGTTAATAATGCAATGATGAAGAATAACTACCGTTTTGCCTGCCCAGGATCCATTCCACTTTCTTCTAATTTCACTTGGGAACCCCCATTCACCTCTCTTAGTCCATGTGGAACTGACGATTTTAATCCATTCCTTCAGGTCCAGACATGGTCGGGTGGCCCAGGCCCGGCCCATCAGCATATTCCATTATTCTAGCCACAGCGACTGGTGCTGGGACAGGCAAAGAAGTCATATTGGTTCAGTGATAGTCAATTCCCAAATTTTGTTGGAAGCAGTTTTCCTTCTGTAGGGTTTGCTAGGCTCCTTCCTTCCTATGGGAAGTTTGCTGAGAGTGAAGTTATCACCAAAGCGAAATGGTGCCCAGACATGGAGAGAGAGAGATCCCTGGTGATGTCATTATTTGCATCTAGAAAGTCCAGCATGATTCAGGCCAGCTGTATCCCTGGATTTTGAAAGCCATAAGGCAATAAAATCCCTCCTTTGGTTTTCCTAGTTGCAATCAAGAAGTCCTAATATCCTATCCTTAGTAAGAATGTCCATCTCTTATTGAATATAATATGCCAGGACATGTGCTAAGACCTAAATATCATCTCATTTATTTATTAAAGCAATAACATTTTGAGGGAGATACTATCATTCTCTCCTACAGAAGAGGTTCAGTGAAGGTAAAAATGTGTCATCAGTCATCCTTCAAGAAATAAAGAAGTTGGAGTTTGAACAAAGACTTGTGTGACTAGGTAGCCACACTCCTGGCACTGTGCCGCCCTGACCAATTTTACTGGGGAATTTTTAAATATTTACTGAACCAATTAGGTAAGAGTAGCAATTTCTACTGATGACTCAGAGCCTGGTGCTATGCTAAACGTACATGCGTTGTCTCATTCAATCCTCACACTCACTTTAGGATGGAAATGCTCATTTCACAGATGAGGAAAGTGAGGGCCAGAACAGTTTAGCATCTTGTCCAAGGTTACACAGCTAGTAAGTAGCAGAGCTGGATTTTGACCCAGATATATCTGAGGAAAAGCCATATATATTCACTTTAATATCCATAAAGATTTCACAATTAGAGTCCATGTGTATTTTAGAAAGAACAACGGGGTCCAATTCAGGACTCTTTAAAAAATATTGTCTCTCCTCCTATTAGGGTGACCAACATACCTTGGTTTCCCCAGGACTTTCTCATTTTAAAAACTGGAAGTTAGGATGTTCTCCCTACCTTCCACATGCATTGGCAAGTGGGAAGCCTAGGGCATTTGTCCCTGACTGACAAATAGGAAAAGAAAATTGGGGCTGCAGACTCCTTCCCACCAAATTCCCAAAGAGAACAGACCTTGTCTCAGGATTCAGAGAAGCTAAGAAACCAGGAGAAGCCTGTTGCCTTAGCAGCTCATCCATGAGATGAGCTTGGAAGGACAGACCTGGGGATGTTCCAGCTGAAGACGCCCTGAGCATCTATTCCCATATGCCCTGACCCTACAAGATATGCTTTAGTTAATCAGCACTTTCAGTCCCAGCAGGCAGTGACCTTTGTCAATAAATACACCTTGGAAGGTGGGAACCTTTCCTTGGAGTAGTTGTGTGTAGTAGGCAGAGAGCAGGTCATGGGGTCCTGTGTCTTAGGTTTGCACCCAGCTTGGCCACAGCTCCTGTGTTACCTCTGGGCCTTGGATTCTTTCACCCTTAAAGTGCTGTGGGTAGTGACCACCTTAAAGTTTTGCAGTGCAGATTAACGAGTTAACATGCAAAATGCTTTGTATGCTGAAATGCTCCTGAAAATAAAGGATGCTGCTAATGATGTGTTTTACACTACATTTCATTGAAATCAGTATCCTTCTAGCTTAGGTTCTCCTTTATGTTCTCAACTATGAACACTGCTGAAGCATTCCATCCGAAGACAGAATTTACAAACAGCTCCATGTGATAGGCAGAAGAATGGCCCCCCAAAGAGGCCCATATCTTAATTTCTAGAATTTAGGATTATGTTATGTTACATGGCAAAGGTGGTAATCAGCTGACATTAACAAGGGTCCTGAACTGTGGAAGAGAGAGGTGGTAGAGTCAGTATCAGAGTGATGCAACATGGGAAACACAAGACCGACAGGTCATTGTTGACTTTGAAGGTGGAGGAAGGAGCCACAGCCAAGGAATGTGGGCAGCCTCTAGAATTTGAAAAAGGCCAAGAAAATGGATTTTCCCTAGAGCCTTCAGAAGGCAATGCAGCCCTGATGACACCTTGAGTTTAGCTCAGTGAGACCCATTTCAGACTTCTGACCTCCAGAACTGGAAGACAGTACATTTGTGTTGTTTTAAACCAACAACTCTGTGATAATTTGTTATAGCAGCAATAGAAAACAAATACACTCTAAAAACCAAGATAATCCAGCAAGAAATACACATAGGATTCTCAAAGGAAGTGAAGCAATTACCCTTTGTGAGGTGGATTATTTACTCATGTTTCTCTGGGCAGCCTGCATGCAAGTGAGCCTTTTAAGACCTTAAGACACAGTGTTTGATGGATGCATCTATAGCATCTCCCCTGGGTGGCTGTAATCCACAGGAAGACACAGAGGTGGAGGGTTTTGGAGGTAAAATTTGGTATAAAAAAAAAAATCATCAATTTCACTTCTAGTATGTGCTTCCAAAGTCATCTAAACTGCTCTCAGCCCCCCTCTCTAGTTTTATTGGAATCAGTGTTTGAAGATAAATGACAAGGCAGCTGGTATTTCTTGTGGGTTGTTGTTGTTTTTAATTTATTTTATTTTTGGCTGCACTGGGTCTTTGTTGCTGCGCGCGGGCTTTCTTTTAGTCGCGGCGAGTGGGGGCTACTCTTCGTTGCGGTGCATGGGCTCTAGGCGCGCGGGCTTCAGTAGTTGTGGTGCACGGGCTTAGTTGCTCTGCGGCATGTGGGATCTTCCCAGACCAGGGCTCGAACCGGTGTCCCCTGCATTGGCAGGCAGATTCTTAACCACTGCGCCACCAGGGAAGCCCTGTGGGTTTTTCTGTTTGTTTGTTTGTTTGTTTGTTTGTTTTCCGGTACGCGGGCCTCTCACTGTTGTGGCCTCTCCCGCTGCGGAGCACAGGCTCCAGACGCGCAGGCTCAGCGGCCATGGCTCACGGGCCCAGCCGCTCCGCGGCATGCGGGATCCTCCCGGACCGGGGCATGAATCCGCATCCCCTGCATCAGCAGGCGGACTCTCAACCACTGCGCCACCAGGGAAGCCCTGTGGGTTGTTTTTTAATGTGATATTTTTTGCATTCTCTCTAAAGAAGAGGTAGTCGAGCAAAATGGCAGAAAGGCTGCCATTTGCAATTAGACTGACAAGGTTTAAATCGTGCCCCTACCATGTACAAGCTATGTGACCTTGCGCAAGTTACACAGCATCCCCCAATCTGTTTTCTCGTTGACAAAACTGGGCTGAGAGAAGAGTAGCTCCCTGAAGACTTAGGCACGTTAAACAGAATAATGATGGTAAAGAGTTTTGCGTGGTGCCTGCCTCATGGTAAGTTCTCTGGAAATGTTCACTGTTACCATCATTGTCTATTTCTGATCTGAAAAAATGAAGCAAAGCATCAAAGCAGCCCAGCAGGCGGAGTGTCCTGTGCAAGGGTGGGCACAGCAGTATCAACAGAGGCTGAGGGTGGAACCCAGAAAACCAAGGGGGCTGGGCAAACACTGACAGCCATTAGCAGATTTTTGCGATGTGGCTGACTCAGTCCTAATGAAAGCTTATTCACTCTGCCAGTCTTCCCAGGCACCTCAAAACCTGTATTTAGAGAACAGCCAACGAGATGTGTGTATACAGTAAGTATTCATCAAAACTCATTTGCAGCCCTGGGTGCTAGTTTACTGGAGTACATATAACCGAAGGCCTTTATGCCATTAACAGAATCCAAGGGTTCTATCTGGAGTTCACCTAATTTAGTGGGCAGGACAAGGGCTTTGGAGTCATACAGACATCAATTCAAATCCTGGCTCTGCCACTTTCCAGCTGCCCCTGTTTCTTCACCTATGAAAGGGAGATAATGTTACCTTTCCCCCAGAGATGTTTTTCAGGATGAAAGGTGATATGCAAGTGAAGGGCTTGAACACTCCAAGGCGGTCCTTGTCATAGTAGTTAATGTATTATTGCTATGTATTATTTGGGTTCGAAAGACTTGATTCTAGCACTAGCTGCACTGCATAATATGACCTTGGGGAAATCCTAAACCAATTCTGAAGTTGTTTTCTCCTTCGGTACATAGAGGATAACAAAAAGTGATGCATCTACTTTATGGGGCTGTTATGCATGTGAAATGAGACAAGGCTTGTATATACAAGTCTTATGTTTGGAGTCAATTAGAATATAAATTTTCCTGGTTGTGCAAAAAGGCCCTAATGTTTCCAATTTTTTCCCTTATGGGAACCTCTGCAAATGGTACAGCCACCATGGAGTTGTGCTAAGGTGGTGAGATTTTAGTGCTTGGATCCTCATGGTTAATGCCCTACGTGGCTGAGCTCAGTAGACACAGGCTGGGGAGGTGATATGAGGGTAGGGAAAGGTATAGTCAACAGACAACTGGTATCCTTCTGTGTAACCAGCAGGGTTAAGTTTCTAGATTCCAGCAGTAGAGCAGGGGCCATCAGTGTAAGTAACATGAAGGCCAGGATACACAAGAAACGGAGCAGGAATTAACCTCGTAGGGACAGGCACTAAGTCACTCACTTTCTACAAATAATCCCAGTTCGTCTACCCAACCATTTGATCAACTAGAAACAGCTTTTCTCATTTTCTAGCAGAGAAAGTTAAGGCCCAGAGAGGTTAAGGAAGCTGTCTCTGATCACACAGAGAGTAAAGAGTAGACCTAGGATCTGGGCCCAGATGTGTTCGGGCTCCAAAACTGCTGTTCTTTCCACACATCCACATTGTATTCCTGAAGTCCCAGTGTGATGATTTCATGACTCTGATACCCAGGTCAGATTGGACACTGACAGGATCCAATAGCATGAATAGCATGCTTAAACGATTAAGTCAGAGGACTTCAGGGGACATATTGAAACCTTCGATCCTGTGGGAGACTTGCAACAGTCTCAGGATTGCTCACTTACCAAGTTTCATTGATTGTGGTATGCAAATACTGACATACTTCTCATATAGCATTTCCCAGGGCATATTCTGTATTATATTATTATTATTAACAACAATAATACCCATAACTACCACATCTAAAGTATAATTCAACAAACTACCACATTTAAAATTTACTAAAGGCTTTTTATCAACCACGCACCGGTTAAATATTATTTTTAAAGCTACCTTATTAAATACTTAAAATGTTCTTTTGAACTAGATTACCTTTATTTTACAGAAGAGGAAACCAAGTCTTGGAGTGGTTAATTATCATTTTGAAAAAAATAAGTTATATTCTAAAATATATTTTGGAATCCCTTAATTAAACCAATTTGAGCCGTTTTTATTTACTACAGGACTTCTCAGAGCCTTTAATGGGCTCAGACTCTTCCAGAAGGGGACACTTATTCAGTGATTGACAAATGTATGTGACACAGGTTGCTTTCTCTATTGGACATCTCTTTGGCTGCCCTTCTATGACTGCTGGCTTGTCTTCTCTCCCTGGGAATCAGGCCTCATGTATTGTACTCATGCCATTCCTTATCTGATCATCTTGAAAAGTCATGAAATTTTTTCTTTTTCAGAAGCTCTTCTTGTTTATGGACACTGAGAGGGGTGGAGGGAGGTGTGAATTGCTTTTTATAGAGGATTGAGTCACTAATAGTTTGGACTTAACATATGAGACAGTGGCTGTTTCCTGAAGAGTTGCAGAGTTTCGTTCTGAAACACAGAGATGAAGTCAGCTTTCCATTTTGCAAACTGCACACGTCCCCGTGGATAAGAAATAAATGGGAATATTGGGTTTGCAAAGGTGGCAATGTGAATGGTGCTCTAGCAATGTTAAACCTGGAGGAAAATTATAGGCATGTGTGGGTTTTTTATCCATTCTTAATTTACCTTATAAAATACTTATCAAATAGCTAGGAGTAGAGTGAAAAATAATAGAAGTGTGTGGGTTCCCTGCCCTCTAAGACCTTATAAGTTTATATGCAAAAAGTAGTAAGACAGGAACAAGATTTTATTTAAATTGCTCCCATTTTTAGTCTCCGTTTCTTTCCTTTTTTTTTTTTTAAATTTTATTTATTCTTTTGGCTGTGTCGGGTCTTCGTTGCTGCGCACGGGCTTTCTCAAGTTGCGGTGAGTGGGGGCTACTCTTGGTTGCGGTGTGCGGGTTTCTCATTGCAGTGGCTTCTCTTGCTGTGGAGCACAGTCTCTAGGCATGCAGGCTTCAGTAGTTATGGCATGCGTGCTCAGTAGTTGTGGCTCGCGGGCTCTAGAGCACAGGCTCAGTAGTTGTGGTGCACAGGCTTAGATCCACGGCATGTGGGATCTTCCCGGACCAGGGATCAAACCCATGTCCCCTGCATTGGCAGGTGGATTCTTAACCACTGTGCCACCAAGGAAGTCCCTATTTCTAATTAATGTAAAAGTTACCTCCTTATAAATCAGTTGGCTTCACCATTTATTTACTTTACGTAAAGTCAACTTTCTCCTTTTGAAAATCACCCCCAGAATTTCAAGGAATACAGAAATACAAACTCCACCTTGGATTAAACCATCTTTGATTAAATATATAACTCCCAAACCACAACATATGAAAACAGAAGGCAGATACGTAGGTATGGTAAATGACCATTTACTCAGCTGTCAGATTGCACTGAAGAACCTCAGGAAAGCTCAGGAATTGAAGGCACCTGGTTTTTCAGATTGTGGCAATCAGGTAGTGACTGAAAACAGGAATATGTTCTTCCAAGTCAGTATAAGGAACAATTGTACCTGCAGGCCCCAAGACCTCTATCTCTTAAGATCCTTCACAAGATGAAAAGAATGGTCCCTGATGGAAATGAACCAAAGAGGCTTCAGACTTGGGATCCCAGCCGCAAAGGAGGGTAGGGTATAATTTTGCCACTGTTTGAGGGTAGCTTCCAGGGATATTTGGCTTGTTCACATGTAAGCCAAATGTGTTTCCATGGCCAGAAAAAAAGAAATCACTCATGGATAAAGTCACAGAAGTTTACAATAAGTAGCTGTATATGTTTTCTAGGGCTACTGTAACAAATTACCACAAAACTGAGTGGTTAAATGCAACAAATTTATTTTCTCACACCTCAGGAGGCCTGAAGTCCAAAATCAAGGTGTGGGCAGGAATGGTTCCCTCTGAAAGCATAGGGAGAAACCATTCTATTCCTCTCCTCTAGCTTCAGGTGGTTGTTGGCAATCCTAGGCATTCCTTGGCTTGTGGACACATCACTCCAATCTCTCCTTCCATTGTCAAATTGCCTTTTCTGTGTCTGTGTCCTCTCCTCTCCTTGTAAGGACACTGGCCATTGGATTTAGGGCCAACCCTAACCTAATATGGTCACATCTCAATCCTTAACCTAACTACATCTGCAAGGAGTTTATTTCCAAATAAGGTCACATTGTGAAGTTCCAGGTGGACATGAATTTAGAGGGGACACTATTCCACCTACTATAGTAACCTTTGGTGTGGAGGCAAATGCTGAGAGGATACGGACAGGGAAATACAGCATCAGCATCTGCTACAAAAATAATCGAAGAATACTGCATACTTTGGAGTAAAATACACCTAGGTTTTAATCTCAAAAAAAAAATAGAGTTTACATAAGGTTGGATGAAATAACTAGGCACCTCTGATTGGTCTATTCAGGTTTTTAAAGTAAATTAGGATCATTCCATTAAACAAGTATCTTTACTATAGAATATGCCATCCACTGTGAGGCCCAGAGAAGATGCTGTGACACAGTTCTTAGAGTGAGGAAACTTCCAGTGTAGGGGGACAACATGGACACATCTGAGACAGTTAAAGGGCAGTGCAAAGCAATAAGCAATAAAGTGTTCAATTAAAGCATAAAATTCACTGCCTCAAGTTTGGGCAATAGAAAAAAAAGAAGGTTACGAAATTTTCAAGGACTGGAAAACATGAGTCTCCAGATTCAAAGACCTAACTAGATACACATCACAACGGCAACAGACAGACCTATGCTGAGGTGTCATGACATTTCAGAAGACCAGGGAGGAAAATAAGACCGTCAAATTATCCAGAGTGGGCGGGGGTACAATTCACATTAAAAAAAAAAAAAAGGAAATCAGAAAGGCATTAGGGAAAGTTAGGAGAGAATGAAAGAATAGTTTCAAAATTCTGGCAAAGTTATTGGACCTCAAATTTTATGCCTTCTAAACTATCAAGTATAAGCGTGCGGGGACCACAGCGGAGGGACACTTTTAAGACTTTCACGTTTCAAAATAATTACCTTCAATGCACCTTTTTTCTTTGTTCTGGAGAGATGGAAGAATGAACTAAGCTAGAGGAATGGAATCCAGAGAGGAGGAGCTTCAAACCCAGGTTAAGGGAATTTCCATAACGTTAGCTAAGAGAAACCCCAGGTTCAAGTTATGCTACAGAGATGGCGGTGTCGATTAAAGCAGAGTTGAGGGCACAAGGAGAAATGTCTTCAAGAAACTACTGAAACTAACAGATTCTAACTTTGTCATTGAAAAGTGTTTTGAAGAGTTATTACAAGGTGTGGAGACATTTCATTGATGTACATAAAACGGAGCAATAAAAAGCAATCAATTTTAACTCCATGTGAGACAAAGTGGGATAAGAGATTAAATGTAATGACGGTATACTACTTCACTGAGCAGTGAGAAGTATTTACATAGTCATAATAGTGAAAGCACTGATGTGTAGTTAATCAAAAATTGTGATGTAATTATATTGAAAGGGGTAGAGGTAAGGGAAATGGAATGTAATAGTACTAACAACATCTGTTTAAAGAGGAAGTAATGGACAATGTCTAAATTTGAGAATTCAAGAAGAAGCTTAGGCATTTTTTTTTTTTTTTAGAAATACAGGAAAATAACCAGAAGAAACAGCTAAAGGGTTTTCAGTAGTTGCCCCTGAGGAGATCAAGAGATAGTAAGTGAATGTATCTTGGGGTTGTTGAGTATGTCCTGGTGACTTGGGGTTTCTCGTTCTGTTCTTTCAGTCCCAGGTTTCTCCAGCTCTTCTTCCAATCTGTGAGCTGCCTCAGTTTCCTTCACTGCCACATAGTCCAAAAATATATATATTCTGTTTCACTTAGTGCAATTTGAACTGAGATTCTGTTACAACTAGGCGTCCAGGCTACTACAATGATAAATGTGGATCCCATTAATGTATGTATTCTGATGACTCCCTTTAGAAAATTAGTTCTGATTCATGTTCAATGTCCAGTCTATTCCATATGCTGAATAGACCAGGCCCTTATTATGACACGAGGTTAACCACATTCTGCATCTTTCTCAGGCTTCCCTCCCATCACTACCAGTTTCCTGTCACACTCTACACACACCCAATTCCTTTTCGTTCTTCCACTGCGCCCCTTCCTCAACATCCCCCCTGCCCAGCACTCCCTCCTAAATTGCTTTTTCTATAACCTCGTTTTACATCTGGTTAGTGCTTACTTATTTTTCAAGACTCAGCTCAACTGTTCCCTCCCACAGCCTTCTCTGATTCAGTAGATTGGCCTTCATGGTCCTCAACTGCACAGCTCTGTGTTAACCCTTCAAACTTGTTGTAATTCTGCAATTGTACTTCGTATCCTCCTTTAGACAAGAAGCTACTTAAAGATTAGAACCATGGATTAGTCATTGTTGTATCCCCAGCACTCACAGTAGTTGTTCAATAAATGTGTATTGAACTGACCAACTCAGCTTATGTCTACATGGAACAGAGATAAGCGTGATTATCTTGGTGTTTCAGATGGCTAAAAGAACCCACTCCTAAGTATGGTGGCTTAAAACAATAACTATTCCTTTTTTTTATGATTCTGAAGCTAGAGCATGGCAAGTGGGTACAGCTTGTCCCTATCTTATGGGGCATTGGCTGGGGTCACACATGTGGCTTCCTTGAGCTGAGAATCCAGCGAGAACTAGAGCATCTAAGATTCACTCACGTGTCTGGCATCTCAGCCGGGTTGGCGGCAATGGCTGGGGCTGGCTGGACCGCTCTCTCTCTAGGCATCATTTAGTAGCATTACCTGAGCTCCTTGACATGGGTCCTAGATCCCCAAAGGACAAAACTGAAAGCTGCTAATAGTCTTAAGGCCTCGTTGTTTGGAATACACCATGCCGCTTCTGTTACCTTCTCTCGGTTAAAGCAACTTGCAGGCCCAGCTCAGATTCAAGGAGAGAGAATAGGTTCCAAGGGAAGGATTGACAGGACAAGCCTGGGAGAAATTCTTGGCATCCGTCTTTACAGACAGTCTACATTTGATAATTCAATCATTTCGGGTAACTAAACCAGATAACTCCATTTGTATATTTTGGAACTAAAATATTTCTGTGGATTAGATTATCCTTGGAAAAGTCAAGAAGGGTGACTGGGGAGGAGGCACGTTGTTTTGCACACATGATGTTACTTTCAAAGATAAAAATAAATGGCTCAATTATGACATTTGGAGAGCCACGCTCGGACACAGTGCTGATGTTCTTTTCTACAAACAGGAAAGGGATAAGTTGCTTTTGTAGAAAGCTAATGGAGGAAGAAGGGGGCTAATGTGGCTCTATGATAATGGAAACTTTTCGTTAAAGATGACCTATATATACGCTACCAAATGTAAAAGAGATAGCTAGTGGGAAGCAGCCGCATAGCACAGGGAGGTCAGCTCAGTGCCTTGTGTCCACCTAGAGGGGTGGGATAGGGAGGGTGGGAGGGAGGCTCAAGTGGGAGGGGATATGGGGATATATGTATATGTATAGCTGATTCACTTTGTTATAAAGCAGAAACTAACACACCATTGTAAAGCAATTATACTCCAATAAAGATGTTAAAGAAAAAATGACCTAGATGATATTTCTGAAAATATTAACTGTCCTCGGCCAAAATTTAAAATAATGTCCATGTTTAAAATAATCCATTACACATAGCCATTCTGTCTCGGGATATACTTTTGCACATTAATGCTTTCAAGAATATGGAACTCTCAGAGAATAATGAATGGATATACCTGCATTTTAGCCATGTCCATTACAATAATTAAAATCTAGTATGGCCACAGTTTTTAATTACTTTTCATCATTGCTGCAGTCAATGAAGCTAGCTTTATTACCCATGATAATGTCTCACTTGTAATATATCTTCATAAAACCTGAAAAGAGTTTTCAATTCTGAATTCGAGAGAGAGGCTTTTCTGTCTAGCTTTGCTTAGAGCAGAATGCATAAATGAACCTTATTTGCTTATTACCTGAAGACAAACAATACAAATGAGACTAAACAGGACTCCTGCTTTTTCCTACCTCTATTTGAAATATCCTTTTGTGTTTCATTGTATTTTTAATTCTGTGTTGATAACATTTACCCCTTAGGAGAGACAATTCAAGGCATTTAATGCAGCTTAAGAGAACTAAAGGAAAGGTCCGAAATCTTGGGTTCCAGTTTTGGTTCTGCCACATGCTTGCTGTTCTTAGGCCTTAAGCAAATCCCTGAAACAAACCAAATCTTATTTTTTTCCAGTTGTATCAAAAGGATAAGCTCATCTTTTCTGCTTTCTTCACAGGTAAGAGAAAGACAATGAAAGGGCTTTACAAACTATAAATCTCTAAGCAGACGGGAGGAAGCAAATTGGTGAAACCATAAATGAGACAGTAGAAACGGTAAAAAATCAAAAGTAGATTTGGTCTTTCATTATTTACTCATTTAATATTTATTGTCTAGAATGTGTTAGGCACTGTGTTCAAGGCTGGAGATTAGTGGTAAATCAGACAGTTGAGGTGCTCCCCATCTTTGTGGAGCAGGCAGCCTGAGAGGGGAGACATATATTAAACATGTAAGCAAGCAGTTAACATCTCTGTAATAAGTGCTAGAAAGGAGAGGAATAGGACATCGTGAGAGAAACAAACAGGAAGAGCTGAATCAGTAAGCCTTCCTGGTATGGGAAATTGAGCCTGGAGGGTGGGATGGAGTCAGACCAGCAGATAAAGGGGTATACAGGCAGGTCCCCAGCAAAAAGCAACTCAAGGAAGACAAGTATGCCTAGAGGAGTCTGAGGAAGAGAGAGAGGGCAGGCACACGAGATTAAAAAACAAACAAACATGTAGACCAAGAAGGGTGCTGGCTTTGATTCTGAGCCATGGAAAGTGACTGAAGGCATTTAGGCAGGAGAATGATGGGATCAGATATTATGCTTTATACAGGTCTCTTTTGCCAATGCGTTAAGAGTCAAAAATGGAAAGAGGAAGCTACTGCAGAGGACCAGAAAGGTGAAGATGGTAGCTTAATTCAGGGATAAGCAGTAGAAATAGTGGGGATTTGATGAATTCAAGATATATGTGGGAGGTGAAACTGACAGGATTCATTGATAGAATAATTATAATTAGGAAGGATTCCAAGATTTCTGGCTTGAGCAATTAGAAGGGTGGTTCTGCTGATTACAGAAATGAGGAAACTGGAACAAGTTTGTAAGGGAAATAAAAATATACTGTTGTGACATGTTGAAACTGACATTCAGATGGAGCTATCAAGAAGGCAGTTGGCTAGAGAATCAAGATATGGGCTGGAGAAATACGAAAGTCCTGAGAAGGCAGACCCATGCTTCTAAATGCCCTCTGGCACAGACTGGATGAAAAGCTACCAACCCAGGCCAGCGCTCTGCTGCCAAGCTTAATCATGCCATGCCTGTGACTGGCTGTGTAAGTGGTTTTCTTTTCAGGCCAGGATCAAGCCTTTCCGATTTCCTCCGGAATATCCCTATTCAATTTACCAGTTCTATCCATACACAATTGACCAGAGGGTAGGTCAGTTTTCAAACAGATGAAGTCACCTTGTTTATGAAGGAGTCAACTGGCAGACCTCCTACTACCTTTCTTTCTTTCTTCCTTCCTTCCTTTTTTCAGAACCCAAGAACACTGTGTTAAGAAGTGATAAACAGTAGTTACCAGTAGTCCAGGCCTAGGGTCAGTTCTACTGAACACCTAGCTTAAAGCGGAGGTATGCAACACAGATGTCAAACATACTTCACCCTGGCCTGTTCAGTCTACATATCAGAGTGGTACAGAATTATAACTTTCTGGATTTCTCTATCTATAGTTGGTGTTTTCTTATTTTACGACTAAGGTAAAGGAAATTGATTTCAATTGGAATACTTTACTGCTTTCCATATTTATTTTTTCCTAATCTACATAACGTTAGTGCTCTCCTTTTCTTTGATACTGCTGATGACTTAAATGATGAAACACTGTCCCCGATAGAACTCCTGTGTGACATTCTAGACTTGAATCTGAGTGCCAGCACTTACAAGCTGTATGACCTTCAGCTTGTCACATACTTCTTGCTCTTAGCACCATTTAACAAATGGGAAATCTAAATACCTTGTATCAAGTAAATGAAATATATAGATAGTCAACACAATGCTTGGTACAATGTTAGGGATCTGTGGTTGTTACTATTACTAGATGGATCTAAAGCACTGATTAGTCTTGGGGCTGCACATACCAGGGTCTTAGGAGCTCTGGTGAGGAATACAAAATCAGATTAACAACCATCACTGAATAATGAGAAAGTAGGTTGCTACGGTGATAGAAGTGAGGCTGACCTGAGTGGGCATCTTGAAGGTTGTGCTATTCAGGAGTCCAGTCTGTGCAAAGTTTTGTGAAAACTTCTTCCAATGAACTGAGCTTGAGGCATTGTCTACTCCCAAGAAGGCGGTAGGTATCTTGAAGTCAGTATTATTTCCTTGTATCCTACAAATTGGATTGGTGTCCAAAGTTTACCATGTTACCCTGGTGGGACACACCCATGAGAGATGAGGATAGGTTTGGGGTGGGGGGGAGGGAGAGAAAAGTCTTGATACCTACAGGCTATAGAAAGAAATGATTGACAAGCAAAGAATGTGTGAAGTGTAGCATACTGCATTTAGAGACAGTCAAACGCTACTATAAATGGCTTGCTTTGGATTTTTAATCATGCCTTACTTTTTCTAATAATTTTCCATACATAACGCCCTTTATTCATATGAGATCCTCAACCATTTTACAAATAATTAGGGAGCACCCATTCCATACCTGACTCTGAATCTTACCCCACCTCTGCTAGGTAGGCAGAGAAGGTTGGGGAAACTGATTCTTGGGAGGTGACATGATTTGCTTATCAGTGTCAGGCCTATTCAGTGCTGTTCGGTTTTACCCTTAGGAGCTATTTCTAATGCCTTTGGGACTAAGAGAAATGGACTTTATATTAGACCCTTGGAATTCAAAGTTACCATTTCTGTTTTTGACTACTTGTGAACAACCTGAAGCTCCCTGACTTGTAGCATGTGTGCATATATTTTCATTTTTACTGAAGCACGAGTCTGAGTTGCAACAAGGCTGCTGTGTGGGAGTGTGTGTACTGTACATCTGTTGTTTTTGCCTGCCTGGCACCTATTTCTCCATCCTTCAGTAAGAGCTCTTGGGTTTACTTTGAGGCACTGTGTCTCACTGTGTTGGATACTGCTATAGTGGGAATGTCAGCCAAGGAACCCTGAGAAGGGTCTAGGCATGTGACCCAAGTTCAATCAGCCAGACTCTCTCTCCTAGGAATTTGAAACTTGAAATAAAGAGATAAAAGGATGGAAAGTGATTGAGGAAGATCTAGCCCCATCGTGATATCCTGAAAATACTGTCCATCCATTTCCGTTATCTGGAGTAGGGATCACCAAAACTTTTTCTGTAAAAGGCCAGCTAGCAAATATTTTAGGATTTGTGGGGCATTAGGTCTCTGTCTCAACCACTTGATTCACAGGTTTTCCTTTTTACTCTGTGATCTCCTTCCTCATCCTTCTAAGGAAATTCCATGTTGGCAGAATTGATTTCTGTTGCTTGCCACTGAAGAGCTCTACTAATGTAGGGTGAATCTCTTGGTTAATGAGCGAGTCTAGTTGGCTTCCCAACATCCACACAGCAATGGAGCTTTCTCTTTATGCCTCCTACTAGTGTAGGGAATAACAAGTGAGAAGAAATTAATAAAAGAGTGTCTTAGTAAAAGGGCTAGGCCTGTTGACATCAACAAAAAACTGAAAAGTCTATAAAAAAGAAGGTGCGTTGTCAGACGTTTAGCATAAATTAAAAAATAGAATGTTAAATTTGTCAGTGGCTTAATTCTATGACTTGAGCTAGCCCTTTATAATTAAACAAATGGTGGGTTTATCACATTGTTTTAGTAAGGGCTCCAAAAAAGATTTTTTTTAATGATCAGAGAAAGATTTAAAATGTTAAAAAATTAACATGTTTTAAAAAAAATATTAAAATGAGGTTTACTTTTGGTATAGGTTCATCCTAGGAATCCTGAGCTTTCCATGTTGGAAGATGGTAAGTCTGTACAAAGCTTTTTACATTGTGAATCTGGGATTGTGCGATGGTCTCTGAGTATATTCTTCCAGAGTGACAAGATTTCACTTCTGTCAATACTTCTTTCTGTCTCTGTCTCTTTCTGTTCAAAAAGTAAATATTGTCCTATTTAGATGAAGCAGATAAAAATCAAGTTTTTTCACAATCTGGCACTAGAAGGAATACAAAATGAGCACCATCCCTGCCTTTAAATAACTGCCCACCTAGCTGAGATGAGAACATTACCTACCCAGGAAATTGTCAGTAGTACAAAGCGGTCAGGTCATTTCAACAGAGAACGCATGGGTCACTGAAGATTTCTCTAACAGTGCTAAACCGAGGGATGCAATAAACCCAGCTTCATCTCAAGCAGCATCACAATCCTTGAGTTCCAGTTCCTTAATTTCCCTGAAGGCACAGGGGAACCTGAAGGCACAGGGGAGCTAAGTAACTTTGTCTAAGGTCCTACTTCTGATCCTGGTGTCACTGCAACTAGCAGTTGGTGTTCCCGATTCCTATGCTTAGTAACGTGAATGTATTCACTCAACCTCACAATAATCCTATGAAATAGGTACCATGACTATTTCCATTTTACAGATGAGGAGACAGGAACTCACTGCAAGGTTAAGGAATTTGTCCCTAGGCTCTGTGGTCCTGCAGTGTGTTCTTGAATACCTCTCTCTACTTTGATACCAAGAGTGTACGAGTATATTATGCTGTCTATGACTGGACACAGTTTTGAGATACGATCTTGAGGGAGACTGTATAGAATGTAGATTTCCTTCTAACATTATTGTCCACTTGGATCGAGGTCTATTAATAATTTTATAGGTGCATATTATGTGTGAGATAGTCCTCTAGGTGTTTTGCAGACACTATATTTGATTGTTGCAGCAACACTGAAAAGGAGGTATTATTTTCCTCATTTTGAGAGGAGGAACCTTGATTGGTTTGTCCAAGAACACATTAATAATAAGTTGCAGAATAGAAATTCAAACCGAGGTCTAGATGGTCCCAAAGCCTATGCCCTTTGCTGCCTTCCAAATCTCGGACTCTGCCTTCTTTAATGCTATGCTCTAACTTACTGAGCATTTTCTATACTTCCATCCTCATGCCTGTAATCAGAAATGAGTTGGATATCCTTGCTCAACAAAATGCATCCTATTCCAGCCAAGCAGTTCGGCCCCTCAAGGTTCCCCATAGCCAAATCAACCAGTATTTGGAATGGAAGTCAGACAACAAACCCCAGTGTACTGGAACTGAAAGTTACAACCTAGCTGGGTTGGTGGCTGAAAAACGAATGCGAGACACATAGATAATAAACAGCAGGTTTGGGACAGGAAAGCATGGCATTAAATAATTGAAGCCAGTGAAAGTGGAACATGGGGCCAAGTCTACACAGCTATTTATGAAACTGAGAAATGGAATATTGATGTTTGGTACCAGTACTGAGAGCTTTCCAGTTAATTACATTCTTGGGTGAAATCAGAGAGAAATATGATACATTTTTCAGGGAACAAAATAATTTTTAGTCATTCACTGAGAAATCGGTTAACTCTCTAGCTCACTTACTGTCTGTAAAACCTGGAACAGCAGTCACTGTGAAACACTGAACTTGTGGCCTTGATGTGTCCTAATTTTATTATGAATTTACTGAGCACATGCTACTTCCCAGGCAAAGATCTTCTCAGAGCTCATAGTTGGTGGAACAGCCACAGAGACAGCTAGATCTAACATATTAAAATTACTAGAATAAGATCCCATTCCTTATGGACTTAGGACACGGGGCGGGGGGAGGGTAAGCTGGGATGAAGTGAGAGAGTGGCATGGACATTTATACAGTACCAAATGTAAAATAGGTACCTAGTGGGAAGCAGCAGCATAGCACAGGGAGATCAGGTGGGATATGGTGGGTGGGAGGGAGACGCAAGAGGGAGGGGATATGGGGATATATGTATACATATAGCTGATTCACTTTGCTATACAGTAGAAACTAACACACAACTGTAAAGCAATTATACTCCAATAAAGATGTTAAAAAAGATCCCATTCCTGTCCCCATCAATCACTACCTTACACAGCTTTTTTCATAGTATTCATCAATACCGAAAAATATATATTTATTTGCTTATGTGCCTACTGTCTCCCAATGTAGAATACAGGCACCAGTGAAGCAAGGGTTCTGCTTCTTGCTCTGTTCCCATCATTTAGAACTGTGCCTGGCAGATGATAGACATCAAATGCTGAATGAAATGGAGGTAACAGACAAAGAGGTGACCCAATTTGTCCAGGCTGGGCTGGTGAAGGCACCAGAGGGGACAATGTTTCAAGCAGAGCCTTGGAAGGTGCACCAGGGTTAATCTATGGAGGAATAAGTTACGAGCATTGTGGAGAAAAGGCAAGGTAGAAACAGACAGATGGATGCATGAAACTGCATAACTGCACGATGTGTTTAGGCATTGAGGATGCAAAGGTTGAGTCCGAGGGAGTGACTGTAAATAATATACAGTGTGGCCAGACGACGCCATACACGACACACAGCGACGACACAATGGGTTAATCCCCATTCATCAGCCCCCACCTTCCTGGTACCCACTGACTTCCCCTACTTCCCACTTTGGTTTCCAGAGGTACTTTCTCAAAGAAGCCTTCAGCACCTAGGGCTGGGCTCTAGTATGTTAACTAAGTATGCGGCTCTCTTTAGCCATCTCCGTTCTATTTCCTTTAAACTTGGATACATTAACTCGCTCAACCCATCATATGGTTCTAGCAAAAGAATTCTTAATTGACATTCCCAGTGGCAGAGCTGAATTAAACTGCTTTTGATGGTGAAGGTTTTTATTAACCTAAGATAATTAGGTAGTGTTTGAATGGATAAGAAGCATCCTAAGTAGTCTCCAAATATGTCATAATCTATCATGTGTCACTTTTGGGCTTGTATTCTTTTTCTTTTTGCCTTTTCGCCAGCACTGCTGTTTGAATGAGTGCCAAGCTGTTTAGAGTTAAAACTCTTCCGTTGCAATGAACAGAAAACAACAAAAGCTCAAATTATAGAAGGGGGAATTATTGAGAGAACATTGTGTTAACATTGTGAGAACATGGAACTCTAGAGCACCTGGGCCTCTTCAATTACTTGAAAAAGAAATTTGAAATAGGTAGTTTTTAATCTCTTAATCTCTCACACCCAGCCCTTTGCCCTCTGTGTCTTTGCCTCTGGCTCCGTCTCCTTCCATCAGTTTCTTCCTTTCTTGCTCCCTTCCCCCCCCCCCACTCTTTTTATCATTCTCTTCCTGTCTTATTATTCTCCCTTCCACTGGCTTTCTTTGCTTTTCATGTTCATAGCTAAGCCTTCCTCACAGCTCTCCAGATTATATTTTCTCCATTTAAGAGACCAGCTCAGATGACTGGCTAATTGCTTAAATCTCTCAGGTTTCACAATCCATAGAAAGGAGGATCTGACTGGCTCAGCTTGAGTTAGGTATTATCCATGGTCCAATCAACTGTGAGCAACGAAACAGTCACATGATACAAATATGCATAGGAGTGGGTGTGCAGAAGTCCTCTGGGGGTATGGAGAGGAGTATTTCTCAGAGAAAGGGTATCACCACAAGTTGAACGTGTAAGCTGAAAGGTATCTGCTACCTCCAAGCACAGAGTCTGGATGAAAATTCATGGATGAGCTAATATTCTTTTTAAACTAATGCTGGCTGATCAAGAAAGCTTGATGAGAGATACTATAAGGAATTTCAGCACTTCGTGTGGAGTGATTCTTCCCTGGGAAAGTTGATCAGACTTTTTGAATGTCAGGCCATTCAGGAGATTTGTAGAGTTCAAATTCCTAGGTCACCCAAGGCCAGAGAAGCAGATTCATGCAACCAGTTGCTTTAGGGGGAACAAATGTACCCATTAGCTGAGAGGCTAATGTCCATGCCTCACGGTGTCTCTCTGCAAAGTGGTTTCTTTCCTGTCCTTGGCTTGCTCAGGTGTGAAATGAGATGGATAGATGTGACAGTCCAAATTCCCTGTAGTTCTGGTTTGCTATGATTGCCAGTGAAGGTAAGAGGCCCCACAAGGTGTGGGCTGCTCTCGGAAGGAGCTGCCTTCCTAATCACGGCTCACATGTACATATGTGCTCGCCAGGCCCTCTGAATTCTCCTCAAAGCCATGATAGCTGAATTTGGGATCCTATTTTTTTTTCCCCTAGGTAGTCTAAAATTAGATTTGCCGACTTCGCAGCTCCTGTCAGGTGTCTGTTTCTCAAAGCAGAGATTTTTTCAGACTTTGAGCTTTCAGTTCCGGGGGACTGTGGTTACTTTTTCATCTCTCTAGGCAGAACTCTGAACGGCAACGTGGACCTCTGAGCAGGGGCTGCTGGGGTCACCCCCCCAGCGGTTAACCATGGAGGCCCTGCACCAAAGCACCCAGCCCTCTTCTGTAGGAGCTGTCATCGTAAGAACCCTACACTGCAGACAAAGTCCAGGGCGCTGAGGCTGAGACTGGGTGTAAATGGTCTTATCTGGAAATGACAAAATTATTGAACTGGGGTTGTGATTATGCTCAGATTCCTCTGGGCCTTTGGTGGATGGTGTAAAAATAAAGATGAAAGAGGAAGGGTGCTGCTATTAGGGAGAAGACTCCTTTAACTCCTTCCTGTGGAATGGGTTGTTCATTCACTCAACACTCGCCGAGCACTGTGTATCTTCTAGTTCCTGTATGTTCACCTGGTGCTCTGCTGGATGCGGGGGAAGCAGGAATGTAGACACATGGGTCATCCTCCAGGAAGGGAAGACAGGCTGGCAAACATGTGAACATCAGTCTGGGGCTGTGGTCAGGAGTATCTGTATTCTCTCCTAGTCTTCTTTAAATGTTTGGTAGAATTCACCAGTGAAGCCATGTTGTCCTGGGCTTTTCTTTGTTGGCAGGTTTTTGATTACTGATTCAGTCTTCTTACTTGTCATTGGTCTGTTCAGATTTTCCATTTCTTTATGATTCAGTCTCAGCAGGGTGTATGTCTCTAGGAATCTATCCATTTCTACTAGGTTAACAAATTTGTTGGTGTGTAATTGTTCATGGCAGACCCTTGTGATCCTTATTTCTGTGGCATCAGTTGTAATGTCTCAATTCAATTTTTATTTTGAGTCTTCCTTTTCCTTCATTAGTTAATCTAACTAAGCATTTCAGTTTTCTCTCTCAAAAACCAACTCTTAGTTTTGTTGATTTTCCTGTTTTTCTATTTTCTATTTTTGTTCCAATCTTCATCATTTCTTTCCTTCTACTAACTGTGGGATTAGTTTGTTCTCCTTTTTCTAGTTTCTACGGGTGTAAAATTAAGATCTTTGTTTTTTTAATGTAGGTATTTATCGCTTTTCTCTTAGTACTGCTTTTGCTGTAGCCTGCAAGTTTTGTGTTTTTATTTTTGATAAAATTCTTAAAAGAAAACGTCGGGGAAAGCTTCATGATGACAACCTAGGTAATGATTTTTCTGGATATGATACCAAGAGCACAGGCAACAAAAGCAAAAATAGGCAAATGGGACTACATCGAACTGTAAACCTTCTACATAGCAAAGGGAACAGTCAATGGAGTGAAAATGGAACTTGTGGAAAGGGAGAAAATATTTGCTAGTCACATATCTGGTAAGGGGTTAATATCCAAGAAAAAAAAGAAACTCTCATAATTCAATAGCATAACAACAACTCATTTTAAAATACTGGCAAAGGACTTGACTAGGCATCTCTCTAAAGAAGCATACCAATGGCCAACAGATAGATGAAAAGATGTTCAACATCACTAACCATCAGGGAAATGCAAACCAAAACCACAATGAGATATCATCTCACACCTGTTAGGATGGCAATTATCAAAAAACGAAAGGTAGTAAGTGTAGAGAAATTGGAACTCTTGTACACGGTTGGTGGGAATGCAAAATGTTGTGCTCACTAGGGAAAACAGTATCTAGCTTCCTCGAGTTGAAAACAGTACTACCATATCGTCCAGCACTCCCATTCCTGGGTATATATCCAGAAGAATGGAAGTCAGGATCTTGAAGAGATATTAGCCCTCCCATGTTCGTTGTAGCATTATTCACAATAACCAAGCTACAGAAACAACCTAAATGTCCGTTGACAGACGAATGGGTAAAAAAAATTTGGTATATACACACAATGGAATATCATTAGCCTTAGAAAAGAAAGAAATCCTGCTGTATGTGACAACCTGGATGGAACTGGAGGATATTATGCTAAGAAAAATTACCCAGTCACAGAAAGACAAATACCGCATAATTCTACTTATATGAAGTATCTAAAATAGTCAGACTCCGAAACAGAGTAGAAAGGTGGTTGCCAGGGATTACGAGGAGGGGGGAATGAGAAGTTGCTTCTCAAGGGGTATAAAGCTTCAGTCATACAAGATGAATCAGTTCTACAGATGTGCAGCATTACAATACCGTGCCTGTATTAACAATGCTGTGCTGTGCACTTAAAATTTAAGAGATTAGATCTCGTGTTAAGCATTCTTACCACAATAAAAAAAAAAAAAAATCCATTTCCCCTCCCCCCAAGGAAATAAGAAAGGATTTATTGTGACTTTCTACCACTCAAGGATTCTTGGAAGCCAAAGGCCTCACAGCCTTATGAATGCTATTCTTCTAAGAAATGAAGCTATTCATTTTGGGAGGCAGAGGGCCTGCTCTTTTTGGCATGAAACAGATCTTTCTAGATATTCCAGGTTCTTCAAAGGCCCAAGAAGAAACAAAGAAGAGCTGGGCTGAGTGTCCCGAGAGGTCTGCTTATCAGCTCTGAATCCAGGCCCATGCGCCTTCCCCTTTGGGCTGGCTGTCATGGAGGGCAGCCGTGCCCTGTGGCATCCTCAGAGCCTGAGTGCCTTCCAGGATGATCCTCGGGTCTGCTTCAGGCTGTTATTCCAAGGACTGTGTCTTAAGGAAATACAAAGGCCGCCCAGAAGCTCCATCCCTCCTTTAGGATGGTCCTGAATGCAAACTGCTTTTTAGGCAGGGAGAAGCCTCTGGCTAGAATGGAAGAAGGCCATGGAGGCAGGACACCTGGACTCGGGTTCCTGCTCTGGCAGCGTAACCCTTGCTAAGTCCCGTAGCCATTACTGGTTTTAGTCGCTTTCCCAGCCTGGGAAATAGGTGATCAGCCCATCTCCCGGGCTTTACCACTGTCGGGCTTCAATTTCAAACAGACCTGAGTTTAAATCCCTGCATTAACACCCCTGTGGCTTTGGACATTCTGTATCAACAACATTGTTTTATCTATTTGCTATTTCAGGTTAAAATAGTTGCATGGATTTTCCACCAAATTTGGATCTTAAATCTTAAGTCAGACCATCCAACTAACTTAAGTCAGATCACATGACCATATGGGCATACTCTATATCCAGGGTAAGAGATGACCAAGAGGGAAAACTGAGAGGTTACTGTGCTCCAGACCCTGTAATAGGCACTGGACATGCATTATCTCTTTTATTCTTCACCAGCTCAGGAGGTAGTTACTATCATTACCTATTCTTTGCAGAGACGGAAATAGCAACTGAGACTTAATTAACCCTGGGGAGAACAGGTAGTAAGTTATGAGGACCCCTTAGCACAGTTAGTTATGCAAGTCACCTAGCACAGTGCTTGGAAACTGGCAGTATTTATTACTAAAGCTGCTTGATAAGCAGCTAACTCTAATACAGAAGAAATCAAATAGCAGCTGTCTGTGCAATGGGCTATGTTAGACTTTTGGTTTTGTGCAGATTCAGAAAAGACTTTATAGAAGGAAAGATGACTGAGCTGAACCCTGAGTAATAAATGGGATTTGCCTATGAAGTCAAGGGTATTGAGGCATGCATAGGGGAGGATGTTGTAGAAGCACCGAGAATGGCAGAAGCAAAGGCATCAAGGAATACGGGGTTGGGGAACGGCAGGCGCGCTAGAGCCACTGGGGAGGAACAGCAGGAGTCCAGCCTGGGCTGGCAGCAGTTCGCCCATGTTGGTGAAAATCTGAAATTTATCTTATGGGTCAGAGACCTCAAACTAGTGGGCCTCTGGCCACATTTGGCCAACATATGTCTTTTATGTGTGCGACCCGAAGCTGTTTTCTCTGAAGTTTTGAATTACCAACATTAAAAAAATCTTATGTTTTCAGCCAAGCATCCTGAATTCCAGATTTTCCTGAAAAATGGGAATATTTGACCATATTGATTCACCCTTCGGCTGTGGGTGATGTGGAATAATTAAAGGTCATCTAAAAATGATTTACTACGTACTTGTTGCCTACCCCTCTGCTAGAGTAAACAAGTGTATGAATCATCATTGTTTCTTTTAAGGAACTGTCACTCGAGGGCTGGCCTAACCAATATCGTAGCTACTTGCCACATGTAACTATTTAAAATGAAATTAAATGAAATTTTAGTTCCTCAGTCGCACTAGCCACGTTGCAAGTACTCAATGACCACACGTGGCTAGTGACTACTGTATCGGACTGCACAGATACAGAAATTCCCCTCGTGGCAGAAAGTTCCATTGGACAGCACTGCTCTAGAGAGCGGCCAAGGATGAGACACATGAGGCAGTCGGAAAAATACACAACATAAAATAGCAAGCTTAAATGGTGCTGGAGATGTTGGGAGAAGGTGGAAGTTTTCACGAGCCTTAATGCAAAGGAAGCTTCGTGAGGGAGGTTGACTGAGGATGGATAGGATTAGACTGGAAGAGAAAAAGAGGGTAGGGTATGAGTAAAGAATAGAAAGGGAATCTATCTGGTAGGAATTTAAATCATCGGATAAATAATTAACAGTAGCTTAAGCAAATAGGAGTTTATTTTTCTCACGTAAAGATACCTGTCCCAGGGACCCAGTGATGTCGGGGCCGGCATGTCTGATATTCTCGTGGTCTTTCCCTGATTATTGCAAGATGGATGTTGGAGATCTAGCCTTTGTGTCTTTAATCAAGGTAAGAAAATTGAGGAAGGAAGGTGTGGTGGCTGACTTCCATTCACTGGCCAGAACAGAGCCACGTCATGTCACACGCAAGGTACTGCAGAGGCTTTTACAGCTTCTAGTACACGAAGGTAAGGACCAAGGGAGTTGTTACTGGCAGTTCAGCAAAGCCATCTGGCGTCTGCCACAGCTGGGGCCTGGGGAGACACGGTGGGGGAAAAGGCAATGGGCTGAAACCCGGAGACGTGGGTTATAACTGTCACCGTCAACTCTCTGTGGTGAGATTTGGAAAACCATATTTATAAGCCTCCCAAATCTCATCCCTTTATGATACTTAAGGCCCCTGTTGAGGAGGCCCACAGTCCATGGTATCATGAGATCCCTGAAGCCATCCTTTCACCCTAAAGTGGAACAAAAAATAAAAACCAGTCGAGAAATGATGCTGACTCTGACTCGGTTAATCAGGGAGTAGATCGTATTAGCTTTCTATCACTGCTGTAACAAATCACCACAAATTTGGTGAATGAAAACAACACACATTTATCGCCTTACAGTTCTGTAGGTTAGAGGTCTGACATCGGTCTCCCTGGGCTAAAAATCAGGATGTTGGCAGAGCTGTGCTCCTTTCTGGAAGCTCTAGGGGAGAATCCATGTCCTTGCCCTTTCCAGCTACAGGCTGCCCACATTCCTTGGCTCATGGTATCTTACTTCACCTTTCTTCCTTTCATTCATTCATTCATTCATTTCTTCCTTCACCTTTAAAGCTAACAAAGTTGCATCTCTCTGTGCCTTCCTTCTGTGCTCACATCTTCTGACTTTCTCTTTTGCTTCCCGATTACGTTGGGACTATCCAAATAATCCAGGATAATCTCTACTTTTAAACATTTATCTAATTAGCAACCTTACTTTCATCTGCAACCTTAATTCCTCCTTGCCACGTAACCTAACTTTTACAGGTTCTGGGAATTAGGATATAAACATCTTTGGGGAGGGGGTGCACATCATTCTGCCTGCCACACAGACTTGGGCACAAACTAATCGGATACCAATCCAGAAATTCCACTTTTAAGAATTACCCAAGAATACAAGGAGGTAAATGTATATGATTGCAACTTATTGTGCAGATATTTATAATAGCAACAATTCAGGAGGAAAAGCGATGTCCATGAAATGGCTGTGGTCAAAAAAAATTATAGTCCATCTGTAGGGTGGAAAATTTTGCAGCCATATCTGTTTATTGATATGGTGTCAATAATACGTCAAATGAAAAAAGCAGATTATAGAATAATTGTATGGTATTAGCCCATCAATACTAAATCTATATGCCCACAAAATGTATGTATATACATACATTGAATGACTACTAGTGATTAATTCTGGGAGCAGTAGATTTGAGATGCAAGAGATTTTCACTAGATATTTTTAGAATGATTATATATATTCAGAGAAAAAATTTCATCCTTTTAAAGAGAAAAACTCAGTGTTTTTAAAAACAAAAACTTTATCATTCCTGAATTATTCACCAGTACATACTTCTACTGACAGAAGTCTTCCTTTCCACTTGGAATTCAAACAGTAGTGGCTAAACAAAAAACAGTGCACTGCTGGGAGCCACTGTGTGTGTCTGCATTCAAAAATCAGAGAGGGCTTCCCTGGTGGCGCAGTGGTTGAGAGTCCGCCTGCCAAAGCAGGGGATGCGGGTTCGTGCCCCGGTCCGGGAGGATCCCACATGCTGCGGAGCGGCTGGGCCTGTGAGCCATGGCCGCTGAGCCTGTGCGTCCGGAGCCTGTGCTCTACAACGGGAGAGGCCACAGCAGTGAGAGGTCTGCGTACCACAAAAAAAAAAAAAAAAAAAAAATTACAGACATAATTGTTTGCCACTTTAACTATCTTACTCTTCTGGGTTTTTGAATAATCTTCCAAATGCTATTCCCATTTGCTAGCCTAATACATAGAACCACATTCCACCCAGAAACTTGGAGTTCATTTCTTCATTTCTCTCCTGAGATAGACTAAATATGAAACCTAGGTAGCTTGGTATTTTGATTTCCAGGTGTCTACAGGGAAATGCGTTCACCATCTCAACAACTAAACCTAGCAAGGACTTACTATGTGCTAGTTGTGATGCTGTCATTTCTGGTTCGTGTGAAATGTTCTTATATTCTTTCCTTAAACCTCTTTGTTGTGTGACTTAGTTTGAATGTATTTCCCTTTGCAACAGTACATGCCCTAATTCAGTATTTCCCAAACTGCATTTCTTGGTACTAGTGCTCTCTGTAGCGTATAGGTATTCTAAAGGTAACATTCATTTTTTTCTCCAAAGTTTCTCTAATATGTATGCACACACGCACGTAAGTGTATCATAATAAAAACACGTAACTGACTTGGGAAATGGGGCACCATTCTGAAGATCAAAAGGCACATGAAAGGCTATACCCAATTCATCAATACTATTAATCTGTAAATTGATGCTTGAGACACACTTACCAGCTCACCCTAGACTGGTATACCACCCTATAAATGAGCTCTGGTCTCTGTTATGTGTCTTATGCCTTATAATTCTAACATACTTGTGATATATTTTATTCTATATTAAACAGAATAGTCACATGTTCATTGTTTCTTGCCACAGTTATTTCACCTGAAAGAACATTTTACTTTAATCCTATCATGAATTTTAATTTATAAGCATCTAATGCTCCATCAATCCATTATAATTTTAAAAGGAGCATCATGGTCAAATAATTCTTGAGTTGCTGGCTATAAATAAGAGGTGTCAAGTTTAAGAAGGATGATGATATATATGTACATGAGAGTTATGGAGACATTCTCATAATAACACGTTACAGTGGTACCCAAGCCTGAACACAGACCGGCCACACCTGGGCAGCCTCTGCTAAAATACAGAGGCTCCGACTCTAGATCCAATCTCACAAATGAGAGTTTCCTACGGAACGAATCCAGGAACCTGTATTGCTCAAAATCTCTCTAGATGATTCTTCTGCAGTATGTCCTGCAGTGTGTCCTGGTTTATAATCCACGAGTACATTCCATTTTGTTACATTTCTAAGGAAATTATGCAAGATGAAAATAAATTAAGGTTTTTACTGACTTAAGGGGTATAGTAAACTAATGAAGTTTTATAAGTGAACAAATAAAATTTAGGTCTTTGGGGAATGTACAAAAAATGCTTACTAACATTATAGCATGTTTGATGTAGAGAACAAACGTATGGACACCAAGGGGGGAAAGCGGGGGGCAGACGGGGGTGGTGGTGGTGGTGGGATGAATTGGGAGACTGGGATTGACATGTATACACTAATATGTATAAAATGGATGACTAATAAGAACCTGCTGTTTAAAAAAATAAAATAAAATTAACTTTGGTAAAGTTACCAAAATGTGTAAGTGTAGAGGACTATTTTAATAAATGATCACATGTGCACAGAACATTATGCAGCCTTTACAATTATATTTATGACATTTGGTGGCAAGGGATTAAACCTTCAGTGACAAACTACTTAAACTCTCACGACACTTTGTCCTGGGAACGACAGGAAGGAAGTGTCCTGTGGTTTCCCCCCTCTTGAGAAGCTCCCTCCTTGTGAACAGGAGACAGGATGCCGACCAAGGCCTATCTTTTCTACAGTCCCCTCCTAAAGACTGCTAGAAACACCCCTGGGGGTTCAGCCATGCTTCCAGCTTTAGCCTGCCATCGGGGCCACCGCAGCACTGAACAGCAGTCTACACATTTCCTATCATGTTAGTAGATTTACAAGAATCAGTTTGTAGTCCCAACGCTGGTTCCAAGCATGCACACGAGCTTGGAGTTCAACATTTAAAACTCTAGGATAACATATCCACCACTTTCCCCTTCGCTTTAGTAGAAGAACTGATTATTTGTCTTAAGGAAAAATGACCTTGTTCTCAGTACAAAGAGATATTGGGAAGACGCCTCAGCAGCAAAAATCGAAGGGAGGGAAGGAGGGAGGAAGGAAAAATAATTTTTAAATAAAGATTCATTGTTGTCAAATTAGGATTTGCAAACTGGCATCCGTAGGCCACATCAAACCCCAGATTACGTTGTGTTAAGCACACAAGTTTACAAAAAAATTGACTTTGAACCCCTTTAAAAGGGGTGTGCAATCTCTAGCTCACCCTATCACAGTCCTCATTACTATACCGAGGCCGCTTGATGCACTCATGTCACATGACTGGTCTCAACAGTCACTGAGTGATTCATAACCACTAAACTCTGTTCTTTGGCATTTTAAATTCTGGATTCTCTACAAAGGTTGACATGGAACGCTGATCAGTGTTACGGAGATTCCAGCCAAGAACCACCTTCTCTATCCTCTCCTTGAAGGATCTTGGACACAAACTTGGATCAACTTGTGAATTATTGGCCAACGTTACGCTGAGAAACAGCTTTCCAATTCTGCAGAAACTAACCCAAACTAATTACAGGATTCACCAGGGATGGGACCTGTGGCTCCATCTGACACCACTCCACCAGAGCACCACCTGCCGGATTCTGCTTTTGGCCACACAGAGGCTGAGATGCAGATCACCAGCAACCATGCAGTGGGACTAAGACAAGGCGGGAGCTGGCCTGTGTGCGGGTCCCCTGAAAGGAGGAGTTGTCATCCCCCACCTTTTCCTTTTATACAGAGTTCCACAGTGCAAAGTAATCCATCTCCCTTTGTCTAAGTGGCATGCAAGTTTGTAACTGTTCTGTTCTTTTTTGGAAAGCCCATAGAATGGAAATGGGCTTGTCTGCCCGTTTGTTGGATAAATAGAATTCAATATAGATATGGTTTAGGATATTATCTCCCCACCAACCCCAGAGCACTGATTCATACATAAAGAGTTCAACAAATATTAGCTGAATGAATGAATGAACCTATCCTTGGCCTAGCCTATGTAGTCAAGTACCTATAACTCAAGGCAACATCTGAAATGTTCTGTAGCTGCTACAAGCAAAATCTGCTGGGTGTTTTGAGGAGAAGGGTTCCTTTTTATTAAAGGTTAGGAAAGAGTTTTAGAAGAAGTAGTATCTGAGCTGTACCTAGAAGGATAAGGAAGATGCACACTTCAGCAAGAATAGAAAAGTATGGAATATTTTGACATAGCAATTTCCTTTGGTCCTTGCTCCTATGTTATTAAAGGGAATCCACTTCAAGTGCGAACCAAAAGTTCCTAAATAAATGGAGGAAAATTTGATTGGAAATTTCTCAAAAATGAAAAACTTACAAAGTAAGTTTATATTTTACAATCTGTCAATTATAATCACAGCCATTTGCTAAGTCTTAAACGATGGATCAAGGCTGAGGGGTGTTTGTGTGTGTGTGTGTGTGCGCAATACTTTTGTCACAATTGTACGGTAACATGAGATGACTGACCTCTTTCACTTCATACTTGACTTTCACAGATTGGCCATGAAGAGGTCACAAAACTTAGAGTTTTGATTCCCTTTGGGAACATCATCACTACGGAGACTCTGATACATACTAAGGTAATAAGGATCCCTTGTAGTTGACTTTGGCCAGTATATAAGCAATACATTGAGAAGCTGTGGCTAATAAGTATGGCCAGGTTGATTGGGGCCTTGAACACTGGGATGAAAAAGTCGGGCTTTATTTCCTTAATGGACAGTATGGAGTCAATGAAGATGTTTGAGTATGAAAGTAAACGAAGCTGTCCTTTAGGAAGATTTCTCCGGCAATGCCAGGGAGGGTGGGTTGCAGTGGAGGCTACAGGTGTGCATACAGTCAGGAGGCTGATGTCATCCATCAACACTCGTGTTTCCTTACAGAATGTTTGTCTATGAGGACAGGCAAAGATTCCTCGTTTATCAATGCTTTCTGTCCTCCTTTGACTTCCACTGCAATTGATGGTGATGCATACCTTCATTTATCTTTGTAGGATGAGAGGCATTTTTCAGAGCCGTTTGCATGTTTTAAGCAGCCCACACAGAGACGAATGTGATTGGCAATTTGGAACATATTGTCTTTATTCAGATCCAGAATCAGGCCTGAGGGAAGAAGGGTTAAGTAAGATGGAAAACAGCTCCTCCCCATAACCCTTTCCCACATCTGTGAAAACACGAAATTAATCTTTCATCTTGTGATGTTTACTTTAGAAGGTAAACTAAATGAGAAGGCTAGACCTTTGTTTAGGGTAAAGACTCAGTGAACTCCCTGAGATGAAGAAGAGACGACTATAGAGCTGTTATTTTCTAAACATCTTTCTAAAGCAACTTATTTAGTACAACTGCATGTTATCCTTTCAGGGCCTCAAATGGAGTGATATAAGTGATGTACTTTTTCCAGAATGTTACATGGAAATGCTTTTCAACTATGGTACTTTTAAAAATGTGAATACATCCATGTTTCCCCTCATTCTTTCTTTCAAAGCCCCCCAACCCTCAAACATACACACTCACACGAATGCACACACCTGCTCACTCAACAAAGGATACAGTCCAGGAAGAGGATAAATGGAGGTTCTGTAGAAGAAAATTAACCTTCCAGATAAGAATTTCAGAAGTTAACCTCTCTTTCTCTCAATTACAAGTTCTGAACATGGGTACTTAACCACCTATGAACCAGTAATGGGTCTATTTCCTAAGCAAATATTAATAATGACAGCGAAGGGAAAACATGGTAATTTCCTTCCTTGAAACAGAAGTGTTTCGAAAGAGTATTGCTAGCAGGTAGAAGGGCCTCAGATATTTTGGTCCGTCTCTCACTTTCTGGGCTACAGATTTTTCAACAGTTTTTACAGCCTCTGTATTATAATTTATACTGAATCCTATGAAAACCAGAAAAATCCTAAATTGAACATAACGATGATTTATTTATTTTTAATCAGGTCCTTTACCCTAAAGGCTCAGTGACTCTTTCTTGGCAGGATGACAAAGGCAGGAAGCACATTTCCCCCCTCCATGTCAGGCAGGCAATCTCAGTACCTTTGTATTGAGCTCCTAGTGCATGTTGGCAATGTTCTAGCCATGAACCAGGCAGAGAGGTCCCTGCCCTCAAAATATTAACTTTCCTGAGGGAGGAGAAGAAACAAACGAATGCAATAAATTCCATAACTGCTAAATGCCGTGAAGAGATAAAAAGAGGAGCTACTTCCTGCCAGGTTATCTGGATAGACCTCCTTAAGGAGGCGACAGTTAAGTCAGACTTAATTTGGACTTGAATTCCTATTTGGACTCAAAGGCAGGTTGAGCACATTGATCTAGGTTTAGTTTTCCCAAGATAAAACACCCATTTTAAAAACTGTTGCTTTTTATTTTATTTTATTTATTTATTTTTGGCCGCGTTGGGTCTTCATTGCTGCGCGCGGGCTTTCCCTCATTGCGGTGAGCAGGGGCTACTCTTTATTGCAGTGCACGGGCCTCTCACTGCGGTGGCTTCTTTTGTTGAGGAGCACGGGCTCTAGGTGCACGGGCTTCAGTAGTTGTGATACGCGGGCTCAGTAGTTGTGGCTCGTGGGCTCTAGAGCACAGGCTCAGTAGTTGTGTGGCACGGGCTTAGTTGCTCCACAACATGTGGGATCTTCCCAGAGCAGGGCTCAAACCCTTGTCCCCTGCATTGGCAGGTGGATTCTTAACCACTACGCCACCAGGGAGGTCCCAAAACCTCGTATTTAAATTCTGCAACCTCACAAAGGCCGTCCGTTTCCACCTTCACAGAATGTAGCAAACAGGGAGCTCGTGTTTTCACAAACTTCTTTGTGGAGTAAGAAACTCTACTACCAGTTTTACAGCAAAGGTTAAATAAATGAACAATTTTGTGGGGTTATGGGGTTTATTATTCCTATATCATGGATGAGGAAATAGAATTCAAAAAGGTTGAGTTAATGGCCAAAGCTTATATGCACAATAGGTTGAGGAACCTTAGTGACTTAGTACAGTGTTTCTTTAAGGTTCTATAGGTTCTTAAATTTTGATAATGTATTAGCTCTCCATTGCTGCATAACAAATTACCCCCAAATTTAGCAATTTCAAGCAACGTACACTATCCCACAGTTTCTCTGGGGCAAGGCCTCCGACTCAGGGTCTCTAACAAAGCTGTGATCACAGTATCAGTGGCACTGTAGTCACTTCAAGACTTGACTGGAGGAGGACCTGCTTCCACCACCATTTACTCATCGGTTGGCACGTGTTATGGGCTATTGTCCAGAGATACCAGATCCTGCCATGTGAACCTCTCCATAAGGCTACTCATGACATCACAGCTTGCTTTCCCCAGAGCCAGGGGTCAGAGGCAAAGAGAGAATGAAGGATAGAAACTGGAGTCTTTTATAGCCTAATCACAGAAGTGATCTATCCCTTCACTTTTGCCACATTCTATTCATTAGATCTGAGACCCTTAGTCTAGCCCACACCTAAGAGGAAGGGACTACATAAAAGTGTGGGAACAAGGAGGGGTGGTTGGGAACTATTTTAGAGTCTGCCTACCAAAAAAAGTTATTTTAAAGTAGTATATAAGTCAAAATAAATCTTTCATTAGACAGCTACTTAAAAATTCAATACTGTATTTGGGGGTACACAATTAAATTGAATGGCTTACCAAACTAATGATTAGAGATGAAAAATAACTTCATTGTTAAAATGGAAAAAACAGCAAAATTGATAATCAATTCAAACTGACAAGGGAAACTTAAAACATGCAAATATCTTTTCATTTTATTATACTCCATCAATTTAATACCAGCAAAGCAAAATCATCCATCAATTAATGTCAATTTGGATTGTATAGGTTGATTGTTTCGGATGCCTTTATTTGTCAACTTCACAGCAACACTTCAGAGCAGGTTCTAAGATGGGCCTTATTCTACAGCTGAGGGGGCACGGGCACTGAAGTAAGGCAACTTGCCCAAGGTCAACAGCAAGTGAGAGCTAGAAGTTAACAAAGGAAATCTGATTCCAGAGCGCACACTCTTAACAATTTTGGTGAGATCCTGAGATCATAAGAAAAATAAACATTTTAATTAACATAGGTTGCCAGCTCACTTGTGAAGGGATTACCCCACCCTTATTTGTCAAGGTGCACTGGATGGGAATCAGATGCGCTCCTTTCCATTTCCTCTCAATCAAGTAGCACCCACTTTGCATGGGCAAACAATTAAGCTAAGGGAACATCTTACATCACACACTTATCCCTCATGCAACCATCCAATAGTCCAACCATCCATCCATCCACTCATCTATCCATCTAACACTCCTGAATCATGGACACATCTACCCACCCACCCACCCACCCATTTTTCCAACACTCCTAGTTGATCTGTCTTAAATCTGTGTTTCTCAAACTGCAGCCATTAACCCTCTGGTCTCAATATTTATAGTCGTAACTACACACTACTTGGTCTAATTTTTTAGAATATCTACTTTAAAAAGATATAAGTGGCTCCTTTGGCTCCTTTCACAATAGTTGTGAAATTGAGGGCTTCATGTGCCAGTTTATTTTTCTTCAAATATACTTTGAAATAAATTCACAGGAGTTAATTTTTTTTAAAAGGGAGTAGAGGAGTGGTTTCCCTACAGCAATTGCCAAACCTTGGGACTCAATTTGTCCCTGTCCTGAAGGGTTTAGAAAGAGGAGGGGAACAGATGTGTTCCTTTGTCTTTATTTCAGGAGCCCCCCCAGAAGAGAAGGGGAGGAAGTATCTGGATCCAATGACCCAGGTTATCCTGAGGCTCTGGGGAGAGGTAAAGGGGGGCCGGTAAAGGACTCTCTCCCTCCCCCACCCACCTAGCCTCCGGCTCAGGGCAACTGACTGGTTTGAAATGAGATTGTTTTCCTGAACACCTGTGGGACCATCCTTGAGTCAATATTTCATATTCATTAACTAATGAACAGCTGGAGACCGGTAAGCCTTTCTGTGAAGGCTGCTTCCCGAGCTTGCTCAAGTAATACCCTCCCTCGATGGTTCCCCTTCTAGCAGCTGCATTTGGCTCCCTAAGCATTCACTAGTAGGCGTGGACACTGGAGCCTATGTGGACATTGTCTGGTATCATGCTGGGCCTCTGAAATGTGTATTTGGGCTGTTTGTGTGTATGAGAATAAAGGGAACGGTGGTCACTCAGATCTATGGAGGCCTTTTTGAAGGCTCAGGAGCAGCCTTCCCCCCAGTCTCCCCTCCCTCCTTCTCTTTCCCTTTGTTGCTCCGTCTCTTCTCTCCTTCTTCTCCATTTGTCCCCCCGCCCCCGTCCTCCCTCGCTTCTTTCTCTCCGCCTGCCTGGTCCTATCCTTCCTTCCTCTCGTTATCTTCATCTCTCTCCTTCCTCTTGGTTTCTCCATCCTCTTAATTCAACGTAAATTTCTTAAATAATCTGTTTATTTCCGATCCTATCCTTATGGAGGAGACTATCTGGATGGGCCCGAAGAGGGGCTAGTGACAATGATCCCTTCCTTACTGAAGTGTTGGGGGGAGGGGGGTTCGGTGCCTACCTCTGAGTTGCTGTAGAATATTCAGTCATGTTCATAGACATGTGTTTGGCATATAGAAATCGCTCTATAAAAGTTTGATTATTTCCTTCTCCATACTCATTAAACAGTAATAACTCTGAGCACCCTTTTTCACTAAACCAGTGTGACAATTCAATTAGATTATTTGAGAATATACCATGTTTGACAGATATTAAGTTTTATTTTAGGCCTTGCCTTATTTCTCAGAGATGAACTTGGGCATTCTTGCTCTTCATTCCTTCATCACGGAGCTCTGCAGAATAACTTTAGTTGCAAAACTGACCATGCTTTGCTTTCCCATGCTTAAGAAAAAACATTCACTGTATACTTTAAACTACTTTGGAGGTACTGTTTGCTGCTGCTTAAATATTCTTAGGGTGCCCTCTTCTGTTTCCTGACAGTAGTAGTGCAGATTATTATATCTTAGGCTGAAAAGTCAGATGCAGTTATTCTGTATAAGATACGGAGGAAAGTAGGGTGCTGTTAGCATCACCTCTAACTGCCAGGGTAGCTAAAGGATGCTGAGAGTGGACTGGATGTATTAAGAGGGAAGAACAAATCTGACCCCATATTGGATCTGTTTCTTTTACTTTCAGCTTTGTATTCTATTGCTTTTGCTAAAGGGATGCTGCCTATAGCTTAAAGTACACCTAATGGTCCATCTCCAGGAACCCTGCCTCCCACGCCTATGAGTAAGGCTAAAATACCTTTGTTTAGCTCATAGGAAACATCCTGACCATGCCCAACATCCAAACTCAGGCAAGATGGTTCTTTGGGACACCAGTCCACCATCTTCTCCATCTGCTGGTGTTCTGAATAAAGTCGCTATTCCTTGCCCTGACATCTGGTCTCTCGATTGGCCTGTCCTGTGAGCAGTAGCAGCTTGGATTCGGTAATAGTCTACACAGGGTTGTCAGAATATCCTATTGTCTGTCAAAATTCTCTAGCAAATATTTTTGGTCTTTCCTATAAATTCATAATTTGCACAGGGAAGAAATGTATCACGAGCCCTTATTATCGGTGAAAAGGCGGAGACAAATCTTTCCCCCTATTTATGGACCCTCCCAAGGGAGGATTACAGTTGACCCTTTAGCAACAAGGGTTTGAACTGTGTGGGTCCACTTATACATGGATTTTTCAATAGTAAATACTACAGTACTCCACAATCTGCAGTTGGTTGAATCAGTGAATGTGCAGCCGTGGATTCACAGGAATCTTGGGTATCAGAGCTGACTGTAATTTATATTCCAATTTTCCACTATACGCAATGTCGGCATCCCTAACCTCTGCCTTCCTCAAGGGTCAACTGTATTTCTCACTTGTTTAAGCTGTGAGTAGAGATGAGTTTCCTTCCTTCCTTGGGACCCTTTGATTGTAAGCAACTGAAACCAAATGAATTCAATTTGAGCAAAATGAGGGAAATTTTTCCAAGGTACAGGGGTTCCTCACAGAACCCAAAGACCATGGGGCCTTGGGCAGAGACTGGAACTTGGCACAGCTGAGCCATCAAGACTGATGTTCTAATTGCCCCCATTTCTTACTCAGCTGCCATCCTTTCTTTCTGCTTTCTAAAAGTTTTCTCTGCTGCCTGTAAGTATGCATGTCTGAGACCACAGAGGCTGTCTGAGACCAACACCCTTTTCATCCCCATCAAATTACTGTGAGACACAGAATCAGATTGCCCCTGTTTGAGCCAGGTGTCTAGACGTGGACCAGTATGGTGAGAGGTGCATGGTGACACAGCAGAACATGGAACTCACTCCTGCAGACAGTTCCTGGCAAGAGTTCGTAAGCAGACGGGCCAACGGTTGATGCCCTGAGCTACCTGAATGACTAACCATGAAAGCCAGAGCTGAGCTTGACTACATTCTGTGCCTTAAGGAGGAACTTCTGAAGCCAATGGCCCAGCCTCTCCCATTCCAAGTGGCAATACCCTGATCAATGGGGCCGCTCAGGGTGCGACCAGTGAAAGCCATGTCCTTTTCAGTTCGTAGATACAGACCAAATATCTGAGGACATCTAGAACCCTCAGGAGACTAGCAAACAAACTCTTATCTAAGTCTGAGAAGGTCCTGGAAACATTACTGACAACTCAAAGCTTTTACTGTGGGCTTATTTTTTCCCAAATGGTATTATTATTATCATCATTATTATAGCAATGCATAAGTTTCACTGTCCTCAAAACATATAGAAAAGTGACACAGTAAATTGAAACCCCCTCTAGTTTCTACCCCATCTCAAGAGACAATGAATGATGACACCTGAAAATATACCAAAATATTTTCCCACGAGTATACAAAATTGTATCTGGGAATCCACTGTGAGTATGTAAGATAGAACTTGAGGTGCACGAAATATAACATCCTTTATTTTTCTAAACCAGTTCAGTCACTTGCCAGTGTGTGTCTGTTTCCTTTCCTACCTTAAAATCATATAGAAATGCTTGGATTTATTGAATCCAGAAATAGGGGGAAGGGTCCTTAGTCCCCCAGGGTGCCTCTTCTAGTGCTGTCAGCTTGATCCCCATGCTTTCTCTGTGCAAAGCCTGCGGTTGAGGTTCCCCATGACTCTGAACTCCACCCAGCTCCCTGGGGCCTCGGTATATGCAGCTTTCTCCTTTCAGGGCTCTGTGACCCGTGGGTGGTTCACGGAGTGGGATTCAGGTCCCTACCATCCCTAGAACCACTTAGTGACTCAGTGTTGCCAGACTCCGGAGAATATGCTTTCTTCCTCAAATAGAGCCCTTCCAGATTTCTGTATGACGCTCCCCCTACTGCCCCGCACTCCCTTTGGGTGACAACTCTGACTTGCCTACAAAGCCTTTTGAAGGAATTTGCCTTTTAATGAATTACAAAGAAAGGTAATTAAACTCTATAATCTGGCTACACCAAAACTTCTCTCTCTGTTATAGTCATTTAATAATTAGACACTTCTTGAAAGCCCTGTATGGTATGTAAATAAGTACTTAAATCGATAGTTTTCTGTTAATTATAGCAACCACTTCTGAAAGTTCCCTATGATCCAGACACTACGCTAAGTTCTTAACCTTCATTAGTTTTGATCCTTACAATTTACAAAAGAGGAAACTTCATTTACTAAGGTTATAGAGCTGTGCTAGCAAACAGAAATATGTGACTCACAAAATTTCACATTTTTTACTTCAAATTTTAGATTTCATAGGCAATTAATATTTTTCTAGAGCCACATTAAAAAGTCTAAGAAATTAATTTTTAAAATATATGTAACTCAGTATATCCAAAAGGTTACCATTTCAACATGAAAACAGAAAAATTGAATTATTTTATCTTTTTTGTACCAAGTCTTCAAAATATGGGTATGTATTTTTCACCTATAGCAGATCTCAATTTGAACTAGCTGATAAAAACTGCATTTAGATAGTTCTGCCTCAACATCACTAATAATCAGGGAAATGCAAGTCAAAGCCACAAGGACATACACCTCACCTGTTAGAATGGCTATTATCATAAAAACAAACAACAGGGCTTCCCTGGTGGCGCAGTGGTTGAGAGTCCGCCTGCCGATGCAGGGTACACGGGTTCATGCCCCGGTCCGGGAAGATCCCACATGCCACGGAGCGGCTAGGCCTGTGAGCCATGGCCGCTGAGCCTGCGCGTCCAGAGCCTGTGCTCCGCAACGGGAGAGGCCACAACAGTGAGAGGCCCGCGTACCACACACACACACAAAAAAAAACCAACAAATGTTGGTAAGGACATGGAAAAAAGGGAACCCGTTTACACTGTTGGTGGGAATGTAAACTGGTACAGCCACTGTGGAAAGCAGTACGGAGTTTCCTCAAAAAATTAAAAATAGAGTTACCATACGGTCCAGCAATCCCACTTCTGGGAATTTATCTGAAGGAAACAAAACCAGGAACTTAAAGATGTATGCACCCCCTATGTTCATTGCAGCATTATATCTACAATACCCAAGATATGGAGGTAACCTAAGTGTCTACTGACAGATGACTAAATATTATAATTTTGTATATATAAATATACACACACAATGGATTATTACTCAGCTATAAAAAAGGAAATCTTGCCATTTGTGATAGCATAATGGATGCTAAGTGAAATAAGTCAGAGAAAGACAAAGATCTCGCTTACATGTGGAATCTTAAAAACCAGCCAACCAAATAAACAAAAAATTAACTCACAGATATAGAGAAGAGGTTTTTGGTTGCCAGAAACAGTGGGTGGGGTGTGGACAAAGTGAGTGAAGGTGGTCAGAAGATACAAACTTCTAGTTACAAAATAAATAAGTCACGGGGATATTAAGTACAGCATGGTGACTACAGTTAGTAATACTATATTGCATGTTTGAAAGTTGCTGAGAGTAGATTTTAGAATTTCTCATCACAAGAAAAAAAAAGTCGTAACTGTGTGAGAATGTTAACTAGACTTACTGTGGTGATCATTTTGCAATACATACAAATATCAAATCATTATGTTGTATACCTGAAACTAATAATGTTGTCAGTTGTATCTAATTAATAAATATTCTGACCTAAGCATGAGGCAGAATATTTATTAGATACAATTGACATAACATTCAGTTTCAGGTATACAACATATGCATTTTTCAGCCTTTGCCTTTGTTTCTGTATGAACTAGGAGAGGGAAGACAATATCCTTGGCATTCTAGAAGAAGGAAATATATACAGGGCACAGACTAATACATTGAGATATAATATCACCACTCTACCTCAAGTTGATTCCTGTTACTTAACTGAGTCCTACCTAATTAATGCACTTTTCATTGGGAGGCCCTGAGGATTAGTCTCTCACACACCTGAGCCCTAATTCTAGTCTTGTTTTCTTCCTTTGATTTATTCTGGAAGAACTCCAGCAAAGAGTTTTTCTGCTGTTTCAAACAAGGGGCACTTGCAGTGCCTAAGGCCTTGGTCTAGAAATGTGGGCTGATGTGGGAGGTTGGTTTCTCCTGCGGATACTTTTTAGCCTACGGAGACAAGGAGAAGTCTCAGGGAAGAGACTGCCCAAGAATCTGGACAGTATCTGAGTTGAGTCACTAACGTGCTGAAGCTGGGAAGAAGCCCTGACACGGGGACCAGAAGTATCCAGCTGGGGCCTGGAGCGTGGGGACTCCAAGGGGAAGGCGGGAGAAACTCAGTGTCTCAGGTGGGCAATTGTTGCCACCTTCACTGGTGCTTGTGGCTGAGCATTGAGGCCAAGTGGAAGTGATTTACTGCCTGGTCAGCCAGCCAGTAACTGCAACTCAATAAGGCCTTGCTTAGTCACTTAGGTTGCCTTAGGAAGGGGCCTCGGCTATCCACAGCTATGTCTGAGCAGCTGGACTCCAATGGAATTTTGTTAAACTCAAGTTTGTTTAAAATTTGAGATATAATGTAGGTATATATATTTATCCTTTTTAGTCCATGGTTCTATGAGCTTTCATAAACATCACCATAATCATGATATATAAGATCTCCCCAAATGCTCATGCCCCTTTGTAGACAATCCGTAACCCCACCTCTGGCCCCTGGCGATCACTGATTAGGTTTCCTGCCTATTCCAGAAAGTCAGATAAGTGTATTCCTAGAGTATGCAGCCTGTTGAGTTGGCTTTTTTCACTCAGCACAATGCTTCTCGGATTTATTCACGTTGTTATGTGTTTTATTAATTTGTTCCTTTTATACTGTGTAGTATTCCACGATATAGATATGCTACATTTTGTTTATCCATTCATAGGCTGAAAAATATTTGGGTTTTTCTAGCTTTTGATGATTATGAATAAAGCTGTCAAACATTTGTGTATAAAGCCAACCCAGAGGCATTCTCATTTGGATCTTATAAACTCTATAATTTCACAGCACTTCAGTGCTTTTAAGACTTCAAATTAGCCTCCTCAATGTCAAATTATATGTATACACACACATAAACATATGCTTACTATTAAATAACATGAATTTCCATATATACCTGCTACTTAAAAATAACGTAAAATTAGGGCTTCCCTCCCTGGTGGCGCAGTGGTTGAGAGTCCGCCTGCCGATGCAGGGTATGCGGGTTCGTGCCCCGGTCTGGGAAGATCCCACATGCCACGGAGCGGCTGGGCCCGTGAGCCATGGCCGCTGAGCCTGTGCGTCCAGAGCCTGTGCTCTGCAACAGGAGAGGCCACAACAGTCTATTGACTCCTGGGACATCCAGTCTAGGATCAGCGAGAGCAATCCATTTGAGTTTGACTTCATTCATTGGACTTTTCCCCCCAAATATTCTTTTCCCAACTGGTATTCACACAAAGCAGTAATGTAATAAACATTTCCTTTTATTTTCATCCCACATCACACTAGTCTTCCTTGCTAAACCCCTGCACTGCTCTAGACTGGGGCTGAGATGTTTCATCCTCGCACCATGATGATTAACAACTTGCTGTCAATGTTCCCATGAGGTAAAGAAAAACTGGGATCCTTCTGAAAAAAATTACTTTGTTTTTACCCATGAAACATGGGTACATCTGCTGGATTTCTCTTCGAATACTTGCCATTTAACACAGATCTAGATTTCCTATCTAAAAAGAAGTGCTATTATTTCAGCTGTCATATCAGCCATTTGGCTAGGACTAAGACAAAAACTTCCCCACTGGTTACACAGCTAAGTATCTTAGTTTTTGCTCTAGAAGAAAAGCTGACAATCGAGCTAAAAACCAAGCATGCTTCACAAGACTCACACCTCATGTGTGATGGTTGTAGAGCATGGACTCTGTCTTACTGTATGTTTCTTGATGGCTAGAAATAGTTCTTCAGATTTGTCCTGCCCTACTGATAGTCACCATCTAATTTCCTGACTGTTTAGAGGAGAAGCATCCACCAGAGAGGAGGATTTTCTTTTGTTTCTGTCTCCAAGCATTGGGTTCCTATTATGCATTTGGGGGCGCTGAAAGGCTGAAGCTCGGATTACAGGTGAATCAAATTTGCTCTTAAGTGTCTCAAAAAAAGAAAAAACATGAACAGCAATAATTATTGATAGCATTTACTGAACACCTGCTACTTGGTTAATATTGTGCAGAGTACTATGTATTCATTACAATATTACTCCCCAAAACAACTCCATAAATTAAATACTATTATATTACCCCTTTTCTACAGATGAGAAAACTCAAACTCACAGAGGTAAATAGCTTGCTTAAGCAGGCACAGCTAGTATGTGGCAGAGCTGAGACTGGAACATAGCTGTATTTGACTCCAAATGTATGCCGTTAATCACTGCATTTAATTGCATCCTGGATCTGTCCAATAACCCCATGATTCTTCTCCCTGTAGGTAATAGTGGAATTGATATGGCCTATATGCTGCACTGAGTATTTTGATTTTCTTAAGCTCCAATTCATGGAGCTTAGCCCTCACTATGCCATTCCATGGAGGCAATTTCTTGTCTATTCTGTATTGTTTCCTCAATGCATTGCTTTAATGATATTGTATTTAACTCTAGATATTACAGACTCTGGATGACAGATTCCTTTAGGTTAAACTTTCACAAAGAACTTTCTTTTAGATACACAGCTGGGCATTTAATTTCTGAAGCTACTTGGGTTGAATACTGAAGTTCAAAGGAGCCAGAGAAAGGAAGGGGAAGTGTACATGCTGAGAGTTTTGATACGCCAGCAACTGAAAAGATTTCGTAAAGCCTCAGTTGCTGTCCCAACAATATTCTGAGTAAATATGATCACTTATTTTACAGATGGGGAAACAAGCTCAGAATAATGAAGACATTTATCCAAGGTCCCTCAGCAAATAAGTAGTGGGACCATGATTGAGACTCTTGCTTCTTTTTTAATTTTTCAGTCTTGCCCTACACTGGGCTGCTACCTGAATCAGAGAAAGAAATACTGACTCCAACTTCAAGATGTTTATTGCCATGGGTGTGGCAGCATTTTAAAGGCAGCTCCCCAAGCATTTTGGAAGATTTATCTGCTTTCTGAGATAAGCAAACATTAGGACCTGGATGTGTTTTTAAGTTGGCCCAAAGGGATGATACCAATGTTCTGTCTTAATAGAAGAAGCAAAATGGGCCAGCAAGAGGCAGATGGCATGAGTAACTCTAGGTGTATCCAGGCGGTATCACTCCTGTTTAATCTTGGTGAAATTCCATGTGGAAGTATACATTTTGTGTGTGGATTAGGTTCTAAACCTAGCTAGTAAAAGAGAAAACTGCACAGAGCCAGAATGATCCTTAAAAATTCCTGACAAAGATAAAATGGTTACTGAACCACTGTCTCAGGTTCCCTTAGCCTGGCTATGCTCCAGTATTAGAACAAAGTGCTCCTCCTTCAGTGGAGTACAAGGTGGAGAAGCAGGTTTGTGCGAAGGGGCTGTGCTGCATGGATACTGCTTCTCTGAGTGGCTAAGATGTGCACATCCGGAGAGACGCCTGTGCATGTCTCGCAGCCGAAACTCATGCTCAGGCAGCGCCATCTCCAGGGATGCAGCTTTCTTCCTGCTGTGGCCCCATCACCTTGTCTGAAAGGCTTAGGTGTTGAATTACAAATGCAAAACATGTATCTGTGTGGGGCAGCAGTGACAGAATGAGCTGAAATTGACTCCCATAAATGCACTAATAAGGATTTTTAGCAGCCTGGATGGTAGAAAGAGCAGACATAGCAAAACATGACTTTCCTCTCTTAAACGGGTGATGCTGATTGGGAGATACTTGCTATCTGCAACCAGAAATTGCAGAAGGGAAGGAGAGAAAAGAAAATCAAAAAGGAGGTAATTTTCAGAGTCATTTTAACATTTCGTTTAAAGGAAATAAACTCCTTCAAGAATAGAGAACTTATAATGAATATATGAAAGTGTCAAAGGGGTTATTTTGTGGTAACTTAAAGGGTATCATTTATGTGGTACATGGGTAACTAGTACATAAAACTTTCTAGGGTATTATTTTTACTATGTGCCAAAGTTTCTTCCACGTGTTATTGAATTGGTTTATTGCATTGATTAGCATCACTCACAGAGAAGGTATGTGCTATTGAGACTCGAATTAATTAGATTGCCTTTTTGGTGATCTTCTTTACATTAGCTATTAATGTCAGGATCAAAGGCTGTCAGGAGTTTACGTTTTTTTAAAAAGCCCCAGAAAATATATTTCAAGAGAAGGGGGGCTGGGAGCAGACAGCTCTGATCTCCTTCCAGCTGTCTATCTGATCAGCTGTGTGGCTTTGGTGCTGTCTCTGGCTATCTATGCCTTAATTTATTTATGAGCAAAATGAGCATTATTTAACCAAATGACTCCTGGAATCCTTTCCAGCATTGTTGGTCTTGGTTATGATGGCCAACATTTTGAAGTTTGGGGCTACCCATTTCAAATCGCATTTGAACCCGTCGTTTGAAAAAGCATTACAATTCCTTTTGTTCCACTTATTTTTTCCCATACTCTGCTTGTAGAATTGCTTGAGGGCAGATCCCTCAAATGAGATTCAGATGGGAGAAGAGAAGGGGAAAGGAGATTCGAGCTTCACAGATCCTAAGCAGCTATCCCCCCAGCACATCACATACTCAGGGAAGAGAGTTAGAGTAGAGCAAGCTTTCATCTCAGGACTGGGTAGAATTCCCTGGTTCCCAAAGTGGGTTGAGAGCATGAAAATATTTTTTAAAAACCTGTCTGCATGTCCCAAAGTGAATTCGTTAGGATGTTAACAGGTAGTCTTACCTATTTCTGGTTTTGGTTTGACCCAAGGGCATTTCATGATCAAACACATTTGGGGTTCAACTCTTTCTTTACTGTAGCACTTCCCCGAGACTTCATGTTAATACATATTATGACTCTGCAAGCAAGAGGAAACACTAAGAAACTTAGTGTTTAACTCTTCTTGGACTATGGAACATTTTCTAAAACGTGTTTCTCAGAACTCGTGTTCCATGGAACACCATTTGGAAACATCGGTTCAGGTGCTCTGTATTAGTCAGTACAGAAAGCTTCATTCCTGTACTCTGGGGTAGTTGGGGGGAAAAAAACTGATCTATTTGGGTGGCTGTTTTGAAAGGTCAGTGATTTGCAACGTTGGCTAACTAAGTCTCATATCTTTCCAATTCATTTACTGAAGAAACATGCAGGTGAGCAAAAAAGCACACTGGTCCTCACACAGTACCTAGTCATTATTGCCTCATTGCTTCAAAACATTAATTTAACTCCCCCTTGTTCTTAAGAGAAAGACCTTTAACAAGATCTCCTAGGCCCCGTGTGGTCTGGCCTCATCTGTGCTCCAACTGGTTAAACACCAGTCTTAATTCACATGCTCATTTTCTGGGGTTGCCATAACAAACTACCACAAATTGGAAGGCTTACAGCTACGGAAGTTTATTCTCACGGTTCTGGAGGCTACAAGTCTGCAATCAAAGTGTTGACAGGGCCGTGTTCCCTCTGAAGCCTGTAGGGGAGCATCCTTTCTTGCTTTTCCACCTTCTGGGGCATCCAGGTGTCCCTTGACTCACTACAGCACAACTCCAATCTCTACCTCCGTCTTCACGTGGTCATTTTCTGTGTCTGTTTCCTTGTCTGATAATGACCAATCACATTGGATTAACCAACAACCCTACTCCAGTCTGACCTCACCTTAGCCCGTTACATCTGCAATCACCCTACTTCCAAGTAAGGGCATATTTTGAGGTACGAGTGGTTAGGACTTCAGCATATCTTTTGGGGGGACATGATTCAACCCAAAATAACACCTTGCTGTTAGGAGTCTTCATCAACTTCTTGAATTACTTAGATATCTCCTCCACGCCCTTCATCCCAAGACCTCTGCAAACACTCTTCCTTCCGGCTATTCTTCAGCTGGTTACTCCAACCATTACCCTACTGCTCTTTCCCAGCGTCACTGCTCCATTTCCTAGCCTCGCACAATACTGTCCCATAGCATTTAGCCCACTTGTTATTTTCTATTTTACCTGTGACTCTTGTCTTCACATCGTCTTCCTCACCTTCCTTCCTCACAGACAGGGTCTGTGTCAGTTCTGCATCCAGGTGTATCCCTAGCACGGAGCACAGTCCCCAGCACCGCTTAGTGAAAACTGTGCCTTGATATGTTTACCATAATGTATGTGAATAGACAAATGAATCCTAAAATCAATGAAATTAGAGCCTTTCTGAACAGACATTCCAGAAAGAAGTCTCTACCTTTTCACGTACCACCTAGTGCCTAAAATGAAAGAAACAGAACCGCCCTCAGTGTGGTGTGTTCCTCTTCACTCACGGTGGGGGCCTGGGTGTGCCTCTGGAATTTTGGAGTCACTGTTAAGTTCCTGTCATTGTTAAAGTCGACTCTTGCAAAACTGAAACGATCGGCACACTTCTGAGTGCCAGCTCCTGTCTGTAGCCCCTTTGTGGAGCGTGTATGCTCTTCCCTTAACAGATGCTTGAAAAGAGAAGCTGTATCATTTTCATTCGGTGGATCTCTAAGGAGAACTGAGCTCTGTCTGATCGCAAAGCTGCCTTTGTATCGACAGCTTGTATGAGCAATAGCTCTGGCTATCCAGCCTGGCAGGAGTACGTAATGTGCTATCTAGCTCAGTTAGAAACTCCCCTGAAATGAGATGTTGCACATACTTTCATGGGAATAACTGGACGAGTCTGACCACAAGCCCCAGGAGCATGTTAAATACAGTGGTGAAAATCCACTGGGTAAGCTTGGTTCAGGAATAAGGGTTTGATGGTTCTCCTGGTGGTTGAGAGAATTTTTAGCAAGGAAAGGATTCCCCAGAAATATATGACTGCTTTTCTTCTGTTCTTCCTTCCACTGAAGATCCTTCTCTGAAATTCTTAGCCCCTATTCTTTTCTTTTCTTTACTCTAGATGCACGTTTTTTCAAACTGCGGCCCATTTACAACTGAATCACCTAGTGAGAGCATGTCCAAATCTTAATTTCTCCCCAGACTTACTTAGACTTCCCAAGGTAGGGCAGAGGAATCCTCCTTTTTAACAAAATTATGGGGGATTCTTATGTGCCCTAAAATTTAGTGACCAGTTTAAGATAAAAATCTATGGTAAGATTTCTTCAATGAGTATTTTATTAATTCATCCCAATAGAAAAATTACAATATTTAGGTTTTATATGATTTATTTGAATCATTTAAAGTTTGCATTGTTGGAGCTAAAACTTTGAATGCTACATAGAAATGCATTTAGATTCAAAAAGGAATGCAAAGTGTAAGGGACGCGCCAATCACTTTGCGTACCATGCCTCTCCTTGTGTGAGGAGCACTGATCCTGGTCATAGATCATGCCACCAGAAGTAGGCACCTGATCTGAGCTGGGCCAATCAGATTAACCCAATTAAATTAGCTTTGAGAACAGGAATCAGGAGTAACACCTAGGGCTGTGGCTGGGATTGGGTTTATGGCTATCGTCTTGCTCCAGTTGCAACAGAGAAGTAGAGAAAACCATTCTGCAGAAGAGAACAGAATGAAGACAGAATGACATGCGTGCATAAAAAGAAGCACGAGGCTCTCAGGGAGAAGGAGGAAGTTTAGTTACTGATTTTCCAGTATCAGGTACCAGGTCTGATGGGCAATGTGCAATGTTTTTTGGTAAAAGAATGCCATTTAGTTTTTGTATTCTTGTTATCCTTGTAACCAAGGTTTTTGTTAATAAAAGTGCAGAATTAATTGGGTGATGAATGAGGTAGGGAGGATGAAGGCTCCACACATCTCACTGGGTTTTTATTCAATGGCATGTACCAGCCTGACATGTATTTAAGTGTTCAACTCAGTATTAATTTTCATGTGTTCTGGTCTGGTTTCTCCTGTCACATTGTTTGAAAATACTAATTCTCTTAAAAGTATATTTGAAATCAGGAACCAGAGCAGGTGGAGTTAATCTTTGACTTGACGACTTATGGCATTGTCACCAAAGGGAAAATGACTCATAGGGAACATTTGTCACTAACAAGATTTAACAATTGAATAAGCATTCTTAAGCCCCTTTTATGTACTGAGACATCTTCATGACATGGATTTCTGAAATAAACCATCTTTTGTATCCTAAATAAAATCACAAAACAATACCCATAACTCAGTGTAGTGTGAATCGTGAGGATCAACAAGAAGTAAAATTCTTGAAAAAATAGCTCATCAGAAAGGAAAACTGAGATGCTAGAATTGAAACACAAGTCATCATCTGGTCTCTTGATTCTAATATCAGTAAATCTGTCTAATTACTGTCTTCAGTAGTTTAGAAAAAAAAGAAATTTCTATTCAAAAACTCACCATCAAGCATGATGAACTTTAACAGACCTAAAATAATATGAAAACTAAGCAGCTCTTTCCGCTGCTCTATCCCAGCAAGATGCCCATTTTCTTCATTTATTTGGGCAATGCCAATTTGGTGTTTGTTCTCTGGGAAGAGCCCTTCAGAGGAGATTCTGGGTTCGAGATGGCCAGAAGGTAAGTGTTTCATTACTTTTAAACACACACACATACACACACACACTCAGTCATCAACTTCCACATATGTTTGCTTTTAGAGGACAGAGATGGTTGTCTTAAATTAGCTTCACATCTAGAGTAATACCCTTCTCTGAATTAAAATTGCATCCAACAGACACCACACCAGGACGTAATTATTGCAAAACTGGCATGGGGTTTAAATTACTTGGGAAACTTTAACTGATTTGTCTCCAGAGTTGGTATGAGGAAAGATGTGGGTTTCTATGCTTATCCCGAGAACTCCCTAATGCTGCTATCAAATCCAGCATAGGAGTTATTATTTCTCACTCTGGGGCACATATGGTCTTCTAATGATGCTACTTCTTCATTAGTTAAAAAGGGCATCCTACCACATGTTATCTGGTTTGCCTCCAAGAAACAAGGTCTTGTCTGGCATTTTTTAAAATGTTTCCATAAAACTCAATCTACGTGTTTGGGGGATGCCTAGTACTGATTCTTCTAGATAGGACTAGCAAGCATTTCTCAAATAATGTCCTCTGAGAGGCTCTGATGAAGAAAAAATATTCTGCACTCAAGTAATCTTGGGAAGTCCTGCAAAGGCTATTTCCCTCCTGGAGGATCACAATCCACCTTGCTACATGAGGCCAGGGACTAGGTCTTTCACAGTCATTCTATACCCCTGGGCTCAGTCTGAGATTGGTATATAGTAGCTTAGTATGAAACACAGATTAGATAGAATAGTAAAGGCTCAGGAAGTCTTCGATAGGGAACTATTTACCTTTATTTAGCCTACTATTTCCCCCAAAGGTTTTACCTTAAAAAAAAAGTTCTTCGGTAACACTGCAACAGAGGAAGAAGAGAACTAATGCCATGTTTTAACTGCCTCCCTCATTCTTTAGGGTATGCATTCTATTACTTTAGCTCTGCATGTCAAGAGCTAAACGTTAGAGAAATGTCGCTTGTGCCCAAAGAGCTCATTAAGTTCCCTTAACAAAGTTTCCATCCCGCAGTTCCGAGTTAGTTGTAGCTATTACTTGTTGTAGAGAAGTTTGCAGCCCAGAAACCTTGTAAATAAGCAGAGTCAAGAATCGTAAAGTGAAAATAACCGTGAACAACTTGAAGTTTTACAGAAGCCTTGTGATCTAGCCTATGTGAGAAGAACAAAGAAGTGTTAAGCTTCCCTTGAAGCCCAGGTGGCCCCAAGACTGCAATCCGCCTTTACCCTTTAATCTTGAACCCTCCTGCTTCCCCTTTTCCCTTAGTGTAAAAGAAGCCCAAATTCCACTCCTAGTAAAGGTGGTTCTCTACGACTTTAGTCCGGTGTCTGCTCGGTTTGCTGGCTTCCTGAATGAAGTTGTTATTCCTTGCCCGTTGTCTCTCGACTTACTGACCAGTCCTGTGGCGAGAAGTAGGAGCTTGGACTTGGTAACAGCACCGTATTACATTCACAGACCATAATTTGATAATGATTATTGTCCTGCATTCTCTAAGGTTTACTTTCTTCCTTCAGTAACAGAATTTTTTAAAAACCTAAACTCAGCTATCATTCAAAACTACACATCTGGTCTGGAAATCTACATAGCATTTTATATTTGAAAGGTCAGGAAAAGGTAAACAATGGGAGAAATTTTAGAATGGGTAAGTCCTTGTACCCCAGAATCAGCTGTGTCACAAGTTCAAGACACTGACAATTTTAATGTACAATCCAGGGCTTACCACGGAAACTTCTGAGTAATTTGGGGCTCAGCTTAACACAAGACACAGCTAGGGACAGCTTCTCATAATCTTACAGGCCTCTGTCATCCTCTCAGACCCTTTTGGTGCTACTTCTCCCTTGCTAACGGGTTCAGCTACATCACCTTCTTCCACTGTAGCATTCAACACAATTTTAATCAAATAATTAGGTAATGATTGGCCTAATAACCATCTTTCTCTATAGACTGGAAGCTCCACAAGACGTAGATGGTGTTGGTCTTGCTCGGTGCTGCCTAAAATCCTGTGCTTGATGGGTATTTTGTTCTTTGATATTTCTTGGATTCATTCAGCTTTTCCAATTAAACGGGGCTTAGAAAATGCCACAGAACTCATGTTAGCTAACATTTTTTCCCTAACAGGACATTGTTTTTACTAAGAGAAAAAACAGTCAAACATCATTGTGGAAACCATTTGAGTAATTAAAATAGAGATTTCAGTTGTACCTATTTCACTAATGAAAGTCATTATTTCCTTTTATATCTCTGGTCAGCATTAGTTAAGTACTTTTACTTAACTCAGCTGCACCTCCTAAGCAAGCCCTGGTGCTAAGAATAATGAAAAGGCTATTTTTAGGGATTGCTTTCCTCCAGGAGCAAGTCATCTAGCCAAAAGCTAAATCCTCATGGAAATTAGGGCTGATCAGGCCCTAAGAAAAATTTCATTCTAAGTGAAATAGATTGTCGATGAAAATTGTTTTATACAAGTTCTCTCCTTTGAATTCCCTCTTTTCTCTGTATCTCAGGATCAGACCTTGGCAAGGTTGCTCTAAATCATGTTTGCGGCAAGTAAAGTAGATTTGCTTGGTCTGGATTCCTACAATCCTATTTTCCATTCTCTTTTCCTTTCCTTTTTAGTCATTTTCACAATCACCATTCCTGCCCTTTTAACCAGCTGTTCAGAAGACTGAGCAACAGGAGAATAGCTGAAGAAAGGATGGAGGAAGGTAAAACCACTTAGGTTTTACTTTAAAAAAAAAGACATTTATCTTGATTTTCTGTAAGCTGTTTTTGTTTTTGCTCTCCCTTTTTTCCCCCTCCCTCTTATTTGGTATTTTAACCCTTGTTTCTTTCTTTCCATCTTCCTGTATATCCTTCCTTTGGATTTTCTTAAATATCTGATGGCTGTTTTATCTGTCTCTCACCAATATACTGTTTTGTGGATTCTCAAGCATTTGTATGCCCAACACACATTCCTACCAAAAATTTAATGTTAAAGATGAATCATTAGCCAATTCATTAAACTAGGACTTGGTTTATATTTGAGAAATCCCATGTAAGATTCTCTTCATTAGACTGTTTTTAATAGAAAAAATTCTGCCTAATACTGAAAGCTGTAATCAAGTCAGTAGGTCATAGGAAACTGAAGAAATGCAATGTGGAAAATCACCTCACAGAAGAAAAGCCATAATCCCAGAAGGTAACCACCTTTAGGGGAACTTTAGGCAGGGTCCGTTTTACACTGGAAACTCTCCCAGTTCTGTAGATCCACACTTAGAATCTGGAGAATCCTCAAGTCACCTACGATTGTAACTTCGTCTTTTGAAAGCAGCGAACACATTTTTCGGACACAGAATTAAGACAGTAAGACAGACTGAAGCTGCTTGGGCTGACAGAGGGGTGCAGGCCAACTGATTTGCCCGTTCTCTTTCCCCCGTGTCCCCTCGATAAATTACAAGGTTCAGCAGAACCCATTTCAAAAACTGGATTTAATTTTATCCTAACTGTAGACGAACAGCACTTCTGGTCATCTAACTTCATACTTAATGTCTTCCTAGGTGCTTCACTGATACCTCACACTCAGTATGCAACAGACTCTTGTGGCCACCCTTCAGCCTCTTCCCCAAACTAATTCCATTTACTTTCACAAATTAGACTTGTGGGACAGGGACCACAATGCCTTCCTTCACTTCATGTCTTTTTCTAAGGAGACCCAAGGTGATAGCCTTTTGCAGAAATAGTATTCTGTGGAATCCCTTCCAGACATCCCTCCGCACAGGTTAGTCCTGCTGTCATTTTGTTCTCTTCAGTTTCTATCCGCCTCAGTAGAGAAGAGAGACTTCTCAAAGTTCAAGGGATTTTCAATTTTGGTGAAGAAGAAAAATTAGCCTGCCATTTGAACTTTCCAGTGTTCCTGAATCGGCTTCGTTTTGCCCGGCACTCAGCAAACCCAAGAAGCCCAGACCCCGAGGTTTACAGCAAAAAGGAGGTTCAGCAGAAAGCCAAGAAAGAAAACAGAAGAACACATCTCAAACCCACCTCCCGCCCGCCCGGAAGGCAAAAAGCTGGAGGAGGGTAGTAGCCTGGGGTGGGGTATTTATGGGATGAGGAACAAAGCAGCAGGGCGGGCAGAGGCGTGTGGGGCGTGGGGAAAGGTGATTGGAAAAAGGTGCGGGAATCTTCCTTCTGCGCAGGCGTAACTAGGCTACAGGGCTCCGCACGGGCAATTGGAGGTGCTTAGCACGATCTGAGGGTGGAGTTTTCCGTCCTCTGACGTCAAAAGGTCACCGAGCGGACACTGGCACATGCCCAGTTGGAGGGTCAGTGGGCCTATCTTGGCGTAACAGGCTCAGCCAGAACTAGACACAGCTGAGTCCAAGTTCCTGGAAAACAACTCAGGTGAACGTCTTACAGTTAAGGCTACGTGCCCCTTGGAGGACAAGCAAGGCTTTTGTAGCAACAAGTAAAACGAGCTTGATTAGCGAAGGCAGGTTACAGGTGACATGGACTTAACTAATTACTGGGTAATCATTACCCAATTGATTTCACCAGGATCTGTAATGAAGTACTCTGCTGAGAAGTCAGGTTTTAGAAAGTAGTTTGGATCTTTCTTTAGTTGGGGATTTTTGAGGACAGACTCCTTAATATGTGCCTTGATCTTGGAAGGACACATTGTTAAATCAGAATTTCCTTTTATTTGGGGTGGATTTCCCCAAGTCCATCCAAAAGTGTTTGTGAAACTGCTCAGTATAGGAGGCTCCCTAAGAGGAATCGCAAATCCATGCCTTTATGAGAGAACCTCAGATATGTCAAACCTTATGCCTCCTTTCTTATAACTCTTATTTCTTATTGGCATCTTTTATCTCTCTAGTTATTTCTTTTCAGTTAGTTGTTTTTCCCCAATTATTTTTAAATTCTCAAGGGCAGGACCATGTCTTACATTTACTGGAGAGCTGAGCAAATTATACAGATGAAAAATTATAAAAATGCATTAGTTGATAATCCTGTCCACTAGTAGTTAATAAAATCTGTACCAAAGTTTTGCTATTTCTCCATTATTCCCTGCAGACTGTTAGCTATTTATGTCTCAATAGATGGACAAAAGGGAATAGGTGAAAGTGTGGGAATTAATATTTATTGAGAACCTACTCTGTGCCACATATTATACCAGGTGCTTTGTGTGTTTTATTTCATTATACCTTTCCAACTATCCTGAAATGTCAGAATTGTAATCTTCACTTTACAGATGAGAGTTGGCATTGGAGAGTTGGCATTGGAATCCAATCTTTTTAGAACTCAATGACCATAGCTTTGTCTCCAACCTAGGATGCCTCCTGGGGTCTCATAAAAAGGACCTATAAATCCTTTTCTCTTTGCATTTTGAGAGAGTAAAACTTGATTCTAAGTACTCTGTGGTTGAAAGGTGTTTTTACTGGAGTTAAGCAAGGGGCCAGAGAGGATCCAGCTGAAAGCCTGTGTTCCCCAATGTGTATTAACAAATCATGAGTTCTTCAGGAGGGTTGAGAGATAATACATTAAGAATGATTCTGTGGCCAAATAAGTTTGGATATTGCTGGGTTATACAACATTAAACTGACTTCTTGGAGCTTTTAATTGATTAATTCATTCTACAAATATAGAATAGCTGGCACTGCGCTATTTGCTAGCCTATAGACACTGATCCTGCTCTCATGAAACTTTCAGTCTAGTGGGGGAGACATATGTCTAACAAGGACGAGAATTAAAATTTTGGCATGTCCAAGAAACTGAAACTTGGCCACTGTGTTCAGAGCATACAGAAGAAGAGGGACAGCACGGAGTTTGAAGAGGTGGGAAGTCATCAGATCATACCAGACTTTATACTTCATAGAGTTTGGCTTTTGTTCTACAGTATTTGAAATAGAAACGCCTCTGACGCTACACAGTGTAAAGTCAATTTTAATCGAGCCACCTTGCTGCTCTGGGTCGACATGAGTGACTAAAACGAAAGCTCTGCAAGGACAGGGCTTCATCTGTTTTCTTCACTGTTGTAATCAAAGTGACTGGGTTGGTTCCTGGTGCATAATAGGTGCCCAATGAACCTTGATTGAATGAATATGTAATTTGGAGGAGAGCAAGAGTGAAATTTAGAAATCCAGTTAGACAGATATTGCCAGAGTCCAGGTTAGAGGTTATGGAGCTTTAGATCAAGTTTATGTCAGGAAAGACGGAAAAAAGTCAACAAAATTAAGGACTATTTTGGAGACAGTAGTATCAGGACTTCCTGGTGGATTTGCTACTGTAGTTAAACAGGAAGAAAGAACCAAGGATAACTGAATTATCAAGTGGCTAATAATGGATAGGTTGATTATTAGGTTACTGTCTCCCAGCTTGAAGGCTGCCCTTCTACACTCCACCGTGTGGTTCTGGGGCTGGAACGCAACAAACCACCTTTCTGCTTTCCCAGCTGCTCCCTGTCAATCTCTGCCAATAGCAAGTGTGACAGAGAAACTGAAAAGCAGGAGGAAAGAGAAGGGCCCAGGTCCTTCCTGTAGGCTTTCTGCTCCCATAAAAATCACTCCAGCCTCCGACTTCTTGACCCCAGCAGAAGCTCTTCCTGCCCGTGGCAGAGGCTAACCCAGGTCGCAGTTTTCCGACACTCACAGAACCAGCCTCATGGCCCTCCTTTCAGAGACACCAGTGCCAACTGGCACTGCTTCCTTGGGTGTCTGACCTTCACCTCTAATTTTTTTTTTAATGTTTTTTATTGTCGTAGAAGTCACGTAATATAAAACATACTATTTTAACCCTATTTAACTGTACAGTTCAGTGGCACTAAGTACATTCACATTGTTGTGCAACTCTCACCATCATCCATCTCCCGCTTTTTCACCTTCCTAAACTGAAACTCTGTCCCCATTAAACACTAACTCTCCCCCTCCCCCCAGGACCCTGGCATCTACCAATGTACTTTATGACTCTATGAATTTGACTATTCTAGGTACCTCGTAGAAGTGGAATCAAACGGTATTTGTCTGCATCGAATGTATATTGGAATGCATTTTTTTTTTTTTTTTTTTTTTGCAGTACACAGGCCTCTCACTGCTGTGGCCTCTCCCGTTGCGGAGCACAGGCTTTGGACGCGCAGGCTCAACGGCCATGGCTCACGGGCCCAGCCGCTCCGCGGCATGTGGGATCTTCCCGGACCGGGGCACGAACCCGTGTCCCCTGCATCGGCAGGCGGACTCTCAACCACTGTGCCACCAGGGAAGCCCTGGAATGCATTTTTAGCATTAACTTAATATATGTCCTGCAAACAGACTGTACCTTTTTTTTCCCCCTGTGCTATACAGTAGGCCCTCACCAGCCATATTCATATTATCTGGTTAACAACTCTATACCTATATATCAAATACAAATATATCTTTGTATTTGAACAAGTCTCTGTTCAATTTACTGTTGTGGTTTCTCTCCCAACTGGACTCTGACCGATCCACTTGGCTTCTAATTTGATTGAGAGGAGTATGGGAAAGACTGGAAGATGCACAAATCAAATTGAAGGGGAAGAAGTGAAGAATTTGGAACTAAATATCTTTAGTTTGAAAGCCTGTGATAACTGCAAGTGGCGCTGTCAAGCAGACACTAGGGTAGATAAGTTTAGTGTTCCAAGGAGAAGGTTAAATGATATATAATTTGGGAAGTCAAGACTTTCGATCCACGGGACTGGATGATTTCACCTTGAAAGAGAATGGAAAGAGACGAAAAGAGATTTCACCTAGAGACACAAGAAAAAGGAGCCCTAGGATTGAGTAGCTACTCAATATGTTTATACTCACTGTGAATCAACAATTTTCATGAGAAAGAATCAAATATATTTTAGGAAACACTGGTCTAATCCTGCTCCCCTTCAGCCATGCAAGGGATGCTGCCGGGGAAGGCAGTGTGGTGAGCAGCCAGGCCCTGGGGGTCTCCTCTGGACCACTGAGAACACGTTCCTCCTTGCGGGCTATGTCGGACCGACGGGCATTCTCAGACCCAGATGCTGAAGGGCAACCTCCCAGGAAAGGAGAGCAGGGAACAGAATCACCCCTGCAACGTGTGAAGACATTTTGCTGTCAGCTGCAAGAGCTGAACTGCTAGCTGTATAATGTAGCAGATGTCTCCATCCACTTGACGCCACCCAAGTTCAGTCTTACAGGTCTTCTCTGCAGTGTCACTGGCAATTTAAGGAAGATACAGATAAACACCAGTCCCTGACAGAGAGTGTCTTACAGAAAGGGGAGATTCTTCTTCAGTGCTTCGTGGATAATACCCCAGTGTAAAGGATGTCCTTGGGAGGGTCTCAAAGCAGCCCAGGAGGCTGGAGAGCCATGCAGACGGTCTGTATGACTATATCTTAGCCTCTCTGGCCGTGCTTGCTGGTTGCATCCTCATCCCTGACAACACGCCATTGGCACAAAGGAGCACGTGTGACGGTGTTTAGCCTGGCAGCAACTTCTCAGGCAAAGATGTAATCTGTCAGCCAAAATCTGGCTGGTGGGGGGAAAACAACTTTCAGGGAGTCCTTGCAAGAGCCATTTAACACTGAATTCAAGGGGAAAACTCACTTGTACTAGCTTTAAAATGCCTTTCCCTTCCCTGAAGTAAGGGCTATCAAACTACTCTTTTTTATTGAAAATGAATCCTTCCAAGCTGAAAAAGTATCTGTGTCAGACCTTCTAGATCCTAAGCAAAGCACAAAGCAGCCAGGAGATAAACAGACGGACTGAGGGGAAGAATATCTCAGCCCTGCACTTGTGACTCTCCTCTTTCCCCACATGGAAGTCGGCAGAGGTCTGTGGTTAAATGCATGGGCTCTTAAGTCGGCAAAACCAGATTTGAATCCTGGCTTTAATGCTATGCAGCTGTACAATTTTAGGAAAGTTTGCCTTTTCTGAGTCTCAGTTTCCTTGGTGGCAAAATAGGAATAAGAATTTGTACCATACACTGCTGTAGGGAGAACCAAATTAAGCAACATCTCTAAAGGGGTAGCACAGAGCCAGGCACATTGTTGATTATCAATAAGTGGCAGCTGATGGTAGTAGTTAAGGCAGCCATCAGAACAGTAGTAGAAGAATATCCTATATGCCTCTATGCGAGAGTCCATACCCAATAGTTTCTTGCGAAGTGCTGAGCAGAGCATGGCTCCTTTCTGTAGACTTCTTGTTTAATGGAAGTTGTGTGTCAAGCTTCTGCCACTTTAGAGATCCTTTAAGCAAAATATTCTTCCTAATAAAGGGACAAGCAGTGAACAGCTGTGAGCATGGCCTTGGCTGTCTAGATGAAAGAACTCAACTCTTTATACGGTGTACTGCCAAGTTTCAGGATAATTCGTGGCTCAGCCAAACCCAAAAGGAAGGTGGTAAACGGCAGAACCTAAGACTAGGACAATACCGCGAAAATTTAGAAAGACTGATCCGGAGGAGGTCAGAACTGGTGTTATGCCTTGAGTTTGAGGAAAAGGGCCTATTTCAAATTTTAAAATATTCTCATCTCTTACAAAATGCCTCCTGACTTCTGTCCTGTGATTTTTAACTCAAGGTTTAAGGGGGAGTCTATAGGTGGCTGAAAAAAGACCAGTCACATTATTTTTATCTTGACGAGCAAAAGGCATTTCAGAATAAGTGCCGGAAAGTTTTTGTTACATTTGTGTAGTCAAAACCCTGTAACAGGCTAGGCTAGTTTTAGGCTTTGGTAACAACCACCAAATCTCAGTGGTTTAACACGTAAGAATGTATTTCTCGATGACTCAAAATCTGCTGTAGATCAAGCACTCCCTCGGCTGCTGTACTGCATGCAATGACTCAGAGATCTTATGTTCCCACCTCTCAAACCTGGGCTCCACACTCCTCAGGGGAAGGGAAGAGGCTCCACGAGAACACAGGGAGGTTTACTGCTTGCGCCTGGAAGGGACATGGGTCCTTGAAAGTTGGGCTCCCTGAGAAGACTCATAGATGGTGATTAACATGCAGGAGGATTAATAAAATATATAGGTTGCAAAAAAAAAAAAAACAAACCACGCAGGAGGTTTATTAGGGAATACTTCGGGGATCGATATTTTTGGAAGTGAAGGGAAGAAGCAAAGTTGGAAAGAGAGAGTAGTTGGGCTATGACACAGTCTCAACAAAGGCCTCATCCAACCCCACAATAACTCTGAATTTGGAATAGTCCTTCATGGTTGTCCCCTTTGGGAAAAGGATGGGGCTGGGATTTCTATCCCTAAGCCTCTTAGACATTGCATGTGGGCTGCCTCAGAAGGAGTGTGATACTTTCGGAAAGACGCCTCTCTTCAAACAAGGCCATCCTCTAAGTCTAAGAGGTGAATACTGTTACTTAATCTTCCTAAAAGGTAGGAAAACAGACCTTTCTGTTTGAAGGGGAAGATCTGGGATGCACAGCACAGCACACCTGTACCAAGTGGGATGAGTAAGGGAGAAACATAAAAGACAAAATCAGAAAGAGAATATTACATAAAATTATTTTTGGCAACTTGAAACAAAAACCAGACAACAGTCACTTAACTGAATATAGGTGTATTTTTATCACATTAGAAAAAATCTAGAGGTATGGAGTTCAAGGTGGTATCACATTCTGTGCTATCAGGGCCTCAAGATACCTTTATCTTTTGCTTCTCTATATTGAGCATGTAGGCTTTATCCTCATGGTCATGAAATAGTCACTCTCCCTATGGGTATTCCATTCCTAATCAAGGCAGGAAGAAGATAGGCGAAGGGTAAAAGAGCCATGCATGCTGAATTTGTCCTTTTCGGAAATGATGGGGAACAAAAGCTTTCCCAGAAGGACCTCACCAGAAGTCTTCCCCTCATACTTCCTTAGCTAGAAATGGGTTGTCTGGCTACTCCTAACTCACATGAATCCAGGGAGTTGAGAGTTTATGACTGAGCTCATGCTGTCACTCACAGCATCAGATTTCTGCTCACAAGAAAGAAGAGAACATTGATACAGTATTGGATAGTCAACCAGCACTGCCTGCCACAGGCAGGCAGACACCAGATCATGTAGGACCTTGGCATCCACAGGAAGGAGTCTGGATTTTATTCTAAATGTGATGCGTGGCCATCGAAGGGTTTGAAGGAGGAGAGTGCATGACTGAATTGACTCAGGCAGCTGGATGCAGAATGGGTTATAGAGAGGAAGGGAGGGAGAGGGGAGGCCATATAGGAGGCTGTTGTCTTAGGTCACCAGGCAGATGAGATGGCTCAGGTGACAGGGGCAGCAGTGCACAGGGCGTTTATGAAGACTCTCCAAACTTGAACGTGTAACTGCCATCTTGGCCAGATAAACCCATTCTGCTTAGACTCCTCCTACCATGAGGGGAGAGAGGCCTCTGAGAGGTAAACACGGTCTCAATTTGATCAGTCCCTTTAACAGAGCCTGCGGTCTTGGAGCTGAAAGCCAGCCTTCCCTCTAGGAAGATAAGGTATCATTATCTTCATTTTGTAGATGAGACAGTTGCACCTGCGAGCGACCATGCCACCTCTTTAACTTATGGTTAAAGACAATTACTTGAATTTGTTTCTGAATCTGACATTTGTGACACTTTGCTGAGTATGACATTTGTTTCCTTCCTCTATCTTTCTCCTTAGTTTCATTTCTCCTTTATTTATTTTCTCCTCAGTTTACTATGCTCTTAAGATTTCCAGATGTCCCCTTCAATACCTTTTTATGGGTTAAACCCGGACTGAAGATATGTATAAACAGCAAAGAGGAGAGGACTCCCTGGTAGTCTTATAAGTATAGAAAAAAAATTGTTTCTGGAAGTTTTGTCTGCAAATAAACAAACACAGGCCATCTGGCACCACCAAGCGGCTACTCCAGGAGTTGCATAGGAAAAAGTAAAACTTGTTTTTGCTTCCCGCCCGCCTGAGACACCAGACACCAGCAAATAGCTTGACTGCATACATCTTGGAGTGATGTTGTTTCATGAGCTTCTCTGAACCCTGGGATTCTCTCATGTAGATTTGGAGGAGAGTAAATAGTCTTTATAAGATGGGGGAAAGGATCATTGCTTTAGATCTTTCTTTGACTTGAAATACTCTTATCTCCATATATTCTGAATCCCAGAGTTTCCCAATTTATCCAAGGTCCTTTAGCTGGTAGGCAGGAAAACTGGGACTTGATCACTTCTCCCTGGCTCTTTGTCCAGTGTTCTCACAACTATGGTATCATAAATCACTGTTATATATAGACAACAGTGGCCAGAAGAAATCATGCACTTTTAGTTAGAAAATCAGTCTTGACGATCAGTGAGGGATAAAGATTGGGACGTCTCTGACTCTGATCCCTGTATCATTTACTGGCATTCTTTAGTAATTAGTAACCTCCACATGATAGGAACTCATCAAATGTATTTTGAATGAAAGGATGAATGAGTTTCTTTTCCATTCAGCGTAGCTGGAGTGCAAACAAACAATGTCCCAAGCCATTCTACAAGTGATCGTGTACCCAGAATATTATTTAACTCCTTTCCCATTGGGCTTGTCTCACAGGCGTTTCCTCGACATAGGAGAACAACTACGGATATATGATGATTACAATGTTTGATTCAAGCAATCAGCAATAAGCTTTCTACATCAGTCTAGTCCCTCAAATTACTAGGTTGTTGGATGATGCCAACCGATGCTGCAAAAAATATGTCTGAACAGTTCTATAAGTATGGGGACAGCCATCAGAATCCTGTCATTATTCAGTAGCCTAACTTTTGAGAAAGGCTTTTCAATAATTGGCAGGAGATACAGTAATGGGACCTTAGCTGTGAAAACTTAATACTCACTCTCAGTCCTGGCCTAATCCTAACAGTGACCCCCAATGGGTCTTATATGATTGAATCATCTCTTCTTTTAACTTCAGAGCCTTTATCTTCCTTCAAAGAAAATTCTGCTGAACTTATACTTACAGCTCTTTCTCCTATGCCTATGTCTGTTTAGAATTCTCCACTTTCATTATCTCAGAAAACAGCGTAGTATGGTAGACATTTGGAACCAAAAAGCTCTGGATTTGAATCCTGGTATTGGCACCTTATGGATTTATGGTCTTGGGCACAAACCTCAACCTCCCTGACTTACAGTTTCATCAACTACAAATTAAGGGTATTCATACACTGAAAGATTTACTGAGCACAGCATCTGATGTATACACACACACACATTATATACTAAATAAATGGGTGCAATTCAATCATTATTACCATTGTTATCATTAAGGTAATTTCCATCCAAAACAGTTATCTACAAATTTACTTTTTTGAAATTTGGCCTGGGTATGTAAGGTCATTAGGATGAGTGTGTCTCTTCTGTGTGCAGATATTCTAGGTCAGATAAAAGATCAAATGAGGGTATTTTCCCCTCAGCACTATCATGTAACAGGGGAACTAATTAGCTTCCATTCGCCATCTCTTGGGCCACCTTTCTGTGTTGTGCACAGTTGTAATTTTTCCACAGTATGGAAGTTTAAACTGTATTAATAGGGAAAATCTGCATGGATGTGTGACGATATCAAAAATATCAGTTGTACTTTTAGTACCTGTTTTTTGGAGAATGTACATTAAGTTCAAGTACCTATGCATTCAGTAGAGTTTTCACTTAAGTTAGTTCAAGTTAATTAAATTCATAACTAATCATGACAGCATCTATATGCTTTTGTAAATCAGTCATATGTTTACCATTAGGATGTACTGATTGCGTCTCGAGTCATTGCTTACTGAGTACATGAGTTCTCAGATCCTTTGTGGTAATGCCAAGGTCTTCTATGGGTCCCTGGCCCCTGGAAGGGCCTCCCTGATCTGGTCTAGACCTCTCATTTTTTAGTCAAAGCTACTGTGGATTAGAGGTGTGAAATGGTTTACCCACAGTCATATGGTTGGTCCATTTCAGAACAAGAAATTGGACCCACGTATCTAGAGGCTTTATCATATACTGATTCTGCCACACTAAAGTTTCCCAAACTTCAATCCCTCTTGTATAACACCTTCAAAATTCTTCCCATATCCGTCTATCTCTATGAATACTATTCACTTAATACTTTTGTTCAAATCAAATTTGTTTGCTCACTCCTTAAAACCCAGACTTGTCCTAAGAGCTATCCATAAAAACCACTGACTTTTAGATGCTAGGTTTCCCCCCAAAACTCATTTAATTATTATGCAATTATTAACATTTCTCTATAAAAATGTATTCATGTACCATCTTGCATCATCTCAGACACCACCTGTGGTACATGGACCACCCAGTATATACCCAGGCCAATCCTTGGAGTAGGAATTTCAGTGTTTCTCTTTCCTTCCAGTGCTTTTCTTTTCCCTCTTGCACATCTCAGTGAGCACTCTGGATAATCTTGTAAAGATGGAGCTTTAAACTCTTGTGAATTGAGGCACATACCCAATTGATGCCCCAAAAATGTAATTTAAGCTATATCTGAAATAACACCTGTCTCTAATGTAAATATGCACTGCAATTCTAGGTTCTGGTCATTTAATATATTTGCTATTTATTCTTTCTGTTTTCAGAGATTCTGAAGGAAGGATCTGGTCTGCTACAGTAAATAGAGCATGAAAATCAGGTCTGGCTTGAATTTTATCCTAGACATTAACCCTATCTCAGCTTTTGCAGGCTATTCTTACTGGCTGAGTTGTGGCCAATAATTAACTTTTCCCCCTGCTAAAAACACGTTAACCTTAAAGAGAAGATAGATACACATCATGTTTCAATTTTAAATGGTTCTGCACCATGGGATACATTTCTCTCTGTGTTGCCATCCTAGGGGCTGTATGTAAATTAAGCATGGGATAACAGAGTGGTGAAGTGCAGGCACTTGTACTTTGCCTGCCTGGATTTAAGTAACAACTCATCTAGTTTTTTTATATTAATTCCTTAGTCCATGTCAGTCTCAGTTTCATCATCTGTAAAATGGGGATAATAATAGCAACTACCTCATAAGGTTATGAGGGATAAATAAGATCTGATGGATTAACCTCTTAGCCTATTGCTTGACACTTACCAGGAGCTTGGCAAAATTAGTTTTTATTATAATAGTAAGGCTGGTTTACACCTTGGAAATTTAGGGTTTTATATAAGTGGGATGCTCAGGAGATACCATTTTAAAGGGCATGAAATGACCGGTGGTTTCCCATTAAAAAGGGGAAAATGTTAGGTTACTGCCTATTGACTCCTTCTTATACCCCAATTAAATTCTTAAATCTTCCATCTCAGGAAACCACTCCCATCACAACAAAGAAGTAACACTATTGCTACTTCCTCATGGGGATAATACCATAATACCATTGTTGGGCTGGACAAATACTAGCACCTAGATTGAAAGTGGTCAACATCCTTCTAAGAAAAGGTCATTTTTTCTTTTAGCAGCTCTTGGGGGTGAGAACGATGCCCAAAAAAAGCACGTGGCTTCACCAGACACTAAGGCATTCAGGGAAGCAAATGCCTCATGTCAGAAAAGAAAGAAAAAAAAGAGAGAGAGAGAGAGAGAGAAAGTGTAACCCTTTTGCACAGATTTCTTTATCAAAGCCAAGACAACTTAAAATATAAACTGGCTGATCTACTGGAACATTTATACCCATTTTTCCCTTATTTGACAATGCTCACTTGCTATTGTTCTTTTAAATCCTAATTCATTTTGTCCTTACTTGGAAGCAATGTTTCCACCATTTAGAAACAACAACAATAAAGCCACGCGCACAAGATCAAAAGACAGAAATCAAAGAGTTTTAACTCAGAACTGGTATAATCCAGCAGAAAAAGAGAAAAAGAGAAGTGGGGAGCTTCATCTACAGAGGAGACACCAGATTTATAAAGTCATTAAGCATGGTTACTTCATACAGCTCTCAAGTCTGTTTCAAATGAATATTTCAGGTTCTGACTCTCATTAGAACTGTAGCTAAAGGAACTAAAATGTGATAATGCAGCATTCCTTTCTCCATCCCCAGCACTCCCAAAATTATCTAAATTTTTTATAAGATGGTTTATGGAACATGATGTTGAATTGATGGTCAGGCCAGCGGGGGTCTATCCTCAACTCCACTACTAACTGTAGAGGCCTTGAGCTAGTTTATTCCTGGGGTTCATGTCTCTCATCTGTAAAACAGAGAAGGTATTATCACTAACATCCTATAATTCCATCACCCAGAACGACAGTGTGTTAGCAACTGAGGAAATATTTTAATCTGAGCAAGTCATTTGATTAAACTAGAAAAAAACAAAGGGGGAATAAGTTTTCCAAAGAATGCTTTTTCTTTCAACATTTCCATGTGGGAAAAAATCCACATTAAAAAAAGTTTTAAACCCTCTGATTCTCAAAACAACAAACAAAAAACACCCCAAAACAACAACAACCAAAAAATCGCACAATTTAAACAAGTTTTGTTCAAAACTCAGAATTCTGATATACTACCCTCTAGTGGAGACTGGAAGCAACGTTGCTAATTCCATCTGAAAGTACATTCAGACCTTTTGTTCACAGGACAGGAGTAGGGGGAGTTTTGTTTAAATTGTAATCATTTACAGTCCTCAAAGTGTAATCCAAAGATCTGGGCCCTCAGAATCAACCCAGCTTGCCAGAGCTCACTCAAGAGCAACTCAACCAGGCTCTTTGAGGGTAGGGTCTAGGGGTCAGCACAGTTAATGGAGAACTCAGCTAATTCCTAAACCCACTGGAATTTAAAAACCAATGTCCTAGCTCCCTAAGAGGCATGGTATGAATGTGAGCATTATCATAAATCTAGTGTGTAGTTAGGAGGCAAATCTCTAAACCCTGAGGAGAGGTACAAAGTTAAATTCTCTTTTCTTCATCTCAAGAAGTGGAAAATAAATACAACATCAGTTCCCTGGCAACTCCAAGATAAGGATCATGTTCCTTTGCACAGCACACAAGGTGCTTCACGGTCCACACGCTACATCCCAGCCACCAGGCCCTGGTGCTTCTATTACTCTTTGCCTCTGCCCCATATTGATACTATTGCCACCATTAAATTCCACCTAGAAATCTATGCAATTGATTCTGCATATTTAAACGTTATTCACTCTATATGGAATATGCCTTCCTCCAACTTAAATTTGATTGGAAATATCATTCCATTTTTATTTATCATTAATGAAACTGAAAAGGATAATGCTACACAAAATTGAGATCAACGGCAGAAGCATCAAAAGTTGTTCTGCAGGCTGCATTTATTCTATCCCATTTCCATACACCACTGTTTCCAAGTGTTTGCTGTGCAGAGACAGCCTATAGCAATGTTGCCAATGGCCACGGCCATTCCCCTTTCCAATCACATGGCTGACCTCAAGCCCCCTTCTTCTTTACTTGAGTTTAGAAATACTTGAGCAATAGACCCAGGGCAAGTATAAATAAAGATCAAAATGTCAACTTTATTTCTGACAAAAGCTTGGTTGGAGACTGCGGCTAGACCTTTGGGTACCACTGGAGGGAAGGTTTAGGACTACAGAACAGGCATCCTAACCAAGAACTTCTGCCCTGCATTGTTTTGGGGTCAAGATGGAAGAAAAGGAATCATATTCTGATGTTGTAGTCTTTTAGCAGTTTAGCTCTCCCCAATTTATAAAATGAACAAAGGGCTGCCTCTAAGAAGGCCCAGCTCTATAGAAACTCTGGAGCTACCCCTCTGCAGAACTGTTAAATGAGAAAAGTCGACTTTCTAAGCTCTGAAATTTATTTTTCAATATCTATTGAAATGATAACTTGCCTGTAAGCAGAGTTCTTGTTAACTGAGTGCAGTATGTTCTGCTCTGGGCCAAGTGGCCTGTGCTGATTGCTTGTTTCTCATAAAAGATGTTTTGTACATGTTACAGGCGACAGTTAAATGCAGTAGTAAAAATTTCAATTATTAATGTGATACTGAAAAGCTACTTCTTTTCTTAACAAAGTTTTTCTTGATGTAATTGTAGGTTCACATGTAACTGTAAGAAATAATATAGAGGTCCTTGCAGCATCAGGCAGGACACCGCCGAGGCGGACTCAATGGTGAGTGTTCCCACTGGGCCATCACCCATGGATCACCACCTAGAACCGCGGTGCCGCTGCGGCACCGCGGCACCGCACACATGTATAATCTGCAGCCTCCAAACCCAGGGTTAGACGGCACCGCTGCGGGCGAACTGCTCAGTGCTCAGGAATGACTGAGGCTGATGTAAATCCGAAGGCCTACCCTCTTGCAGATGCCCACCTCACCAAGAAACTGTTGGACCTCGTTCAGCAGTCATGTAACTACAAGCGGCTTCGAAAAGGAGCCAATGAGGCCACAAAAACCCTCAATAGAGGCATCTCTGAGTTCATTGTGATGGCTGCAGACGCCGAGCCCCTGGAGATCATCCTGCACCTCCCACTGCTGTGTGAGAACAAGAATATGCCCTACGTGTTTGTGCGCTCCAAGCAGGCCCTGGGGCGAGCCTGTGGGGCCTCCAGGCCTGTCATCGCCTGTTCTGTCACCATCAAAGAAGGCTCACAACTGAAGCAGCAGATCCAATCCATCCAACAGTCCATTGAAAGGCTCTTAGTCTAAACAGGTGGCCTCTGCCACACTCCCTGCTGCTGACTGCTACCCCAGGGGTTATGTATCGTTTGTCTGTTAGCATATAGTATTTCCAGCTACCTTCTATTGTTATAAAATATTTTAGTGCTCAATTTGGTTTTTGTATTTTTGTATTGTTTTTGTCTTGTTTTTAGGTTGTCATCTCCTTCCCAGCCTCTCCTGTAATCTCCACTTCCACTCTCTCTCTGCCACCTTATCCTCCCTTTTGGAAAATGCATGCCCAGAACAGGTGGAAGCAGGGTGGGTGACACCATTCAAAGGCAGGGAAGAGCCAAGGTAGAGATTTGGTTCCAGCTTTCAGGTGCCACCTTCCTACTGTGCAGGGCATGATGGAAGTAAACACTGTCCACTTTGTATCCCTTGTGCCCAGCATACAGGATCGTGTTTGAACAATCAAGGGGTTTCCTTTGCTCTCTAGGACATTATGTATCATTTGGGGAGGAAGCATGTATTCTGTGAGGTTGTTGGGTGTATGTCCCAAGAGTCAGTTTCTGATGTACCCCTGCTGTTTGCTTTTGGTAATATATTTCCCCCCAACTCCCACCTATGCCTCTGAGGGTGGCAGGGCAGCAACATACCAAAGAGATACGCTGCAAAATTCCAGAGGCGCCTTGGTGAGTGAGACATGGGACAGTTGACCTAGGTCTTGAAGGTGTGGCAAGAGGTTCTGGAATGGAGGATTCTGGGCCAGTCATGGAGAACTGGAAGCTACAGCAAAGATGATGGAATTCAAGGGAACATCCTTGCTTTGGTGAATGGAGATTTCTTCAGTAGACACTTGGTACCAGCTCTGAGAGCCCTTACCCCTTGCCTATTTCCTGCCATGATGTGGGTCAGATGTATGTATTCTCTATCACATCAGAAGGACAGTGCTACTGTGTCATTCTTGTGAGCATCCTAATACAGAACACATACATTCGTAAAATAAAAAAAAAAAAAGAAAGAATACAGAGAGATCCTTATACACTTTGCCTTATTTTTTCAGTCTATTTTCTCTCTTATGCAGATTGGGTGAATTCTACTGTGTCCTCAAGATCACCACTCTTATCCTCTGTCATCTCCACTCTACTCTTGATCCCATCCACTGAGTGATTCATTGGTGATGTTGTATTTTTGAGTTCTATAATTTCCATTTGTTTTTTTTAAGATAATTAATTTTATTTCCTTGCTGAAACTTTCTATTTTTCCATTTGTTTCAAGAGACTTTATAATTGATTGCTGAATCATTTTTATGATGACTGCTCTAAAATTCTGGTCAGGTAATTCCAACATCTGATTTACATCTGTGGATGTTGCCATCCGTTGGCTGTCTTCTGCCTTTCGAGTTGTGATTTTCTTGGTTCTTGGTGTGACATGATTTCAAGTTGTATTGTGGACATTTTGCCTATTATGTTAGGAGACTCTAGGTCCTATCTAAACCTTCCATTTTAACAGGCAGTCACCTGTTTAGATTTCACTTATAGATCTTGGCCTACTTTGTGGGCTGTGGTTTCAACGGCAGTTTAATTTTCAGAGCCTTTGTGGTATTTTTTTGGTCTGCTTGGTTTATGCCTGATGTTGCAAGCATGACTCCTTTTCCATTTGGGAGAATGGGAGAAGAATGACCCTATCTGGGCTGCCTTCTCTTGTTAGGTCAGGGATTGGGATATGATGGGTCCAGGCCATCTGCCCCTGTTGGGGGACACCCTGCCACTATTTTATTCCTTAAGTCCTGAGGAGACCTTCTCACCTTCCTCTTACACCCTTTCAGCATTCTCCTTGGTTGTCTCTTGTGTGGTTTCCAGGGTTTATATTTCTGTGGAGTGGGGAGGAGCAGGGAGAAATTCATCTACGCCATCTTGCTCTGACCCGAAGTCACTCTATTTTATTTTAAGGAAGGAAAAAACTCAACTGAAACAAATAATTCACATCATTTTTTCTGTGAGTCAGTTTCCATCTGCCATAGGGAAGAGGCAACATTAATTAGCCTTATTGGTTTTGCCCCTTTTTCTCCTCAGCAGTTCCTTCTTTTTCCACTCTCCACCTCCCCTTACTTGCCCCCCCCTTTAACCCTCCCATCTATGGAGGTATAATTTTGGAATGATTTTTAAACAGGAGAAACCAGTGGCAGGGAATGCAGAAACACAAAACAAAACAGCTTCCATGTTAGGTTAAACACAAAGGCAGCTATAAAACAGGGAGCCATGGGGCTTCCCTGGTGGCGCAGTGGTTGGGAGTCTGCCTGCCGATGCAGGGGACACGAGTTTGTGCCCCGGTCCGGGAAGATCCCACATGCCGCGGAGTGGCTGGGCCCGTGAGCCATGGCCGCTGAGCCTGCGCGTCCAGAGCCTGTGCTCCGCAACGGGAGAGGCCACAACAGTGAGAGGCCCGTGTACCGCAAAGGAAAAAAACAAAAAACAGGGAGCTTTAGGTACCAGTGGTTTTGTAGTACTATTAAATGAATTCTGTGATTTCCAATAAGAAGAGATCTGACATTCATTCACTTAATTTTACTGATTGATGGAGCTTGTATGTTTCAACATTCTTAGAGGTTATTTGTATTTCATAGGGATCAAAGTGAAACAAAACAGAGCCCTAAAGGCATAATTTCAGACAGCAAAGAAGTGAGGATATTATTTCCTAATAGTGAGTTTTGAAGTGTGGTAGAGGATAATTCAGTATATTCGTATCTTGGAGGAAACTATAGTATTTTTAAAGACTGGATTCTAAAATTATCACTGCTTTGTTATGTTTTTAATCATAATAGTTCATTTACTTTGAACTTTCAAAAAGTTTAGAGTTAAGATTTTTAGGTGTGATCAAAACCAAGATTGAGCAATATTGTTTTAGAGAATGAAGGGAAACAAACTCTGTCTTCCTATGGAACTGACCACTAATTAGGCCGTAAGGTGCAGGCTCTTGTCCGTTGAGTATAAGTTGTAGTGTGTGTTTTCCAGCTCTCTCTATAGATGTGGACTCAATATCTGTCTTTGCTGACATTTTCATCTAATACTCTGGCACTGGTCCTTCAAATCCACCTTCCCTCCCCCTTGACTGGGAAAGTGTGACTGGTGTTATGTAGCCATCTTACCGTTGTCAAGCAACGGTTTAATGCTTAAAAGACTTAGGAGATAGACTATGAGATGGACTTAGGTCCTTGACAATCTCATTTCTTTCTTTTTATCCCTATTGGGCTAAGGAGATTCAGTTTAATTAGGCTGGGGTTATATGTGAGATGGGGCAGGTGTCTGATCTTCTGCATCTCTTTTACTCCTTTATATCTTATTCCTCACCCATCACGAGTTTTGGGTTTTTTTACTATTTTTAAAAAATACAAAATGCATTAAGGCCATAACATACAAATCAATCAATACTGGCAAGAGAAGAATTTACTTATTTAGCAGAATAAAATGTGCAATCTTCTTTACTCTAAAAACTTAGCTGTTTTCTGTTTTTCCCTTTTTTTGTATTAGAAGCATTCATTCCATTTTAACAGAGCACTCACCTCCACTGTCTACACTCTAGGAGAAAAACAAATGCTTTCCCTCACCATGCAGACAATGTTAAAGGCAGTTTTCCCTGCACTTATGGAAAGAGAAAATTTTTCCTGTGACTCATGATCTGTGCTCTGAATGTTTGGTCCCCTGAAGTCTAGAAGGAAAAAAACGAAGAGACACACCTTTTGTGCGGAGCGATAAAGACGGTCTGGAGGTGTGTCTGGAGTGGGGAAATAAGTGAGGTGACTGATAAATACAAGTGATCTGACCCTGGGGCACTCGTTCCAGAGGGCACTGTATCATAACCTGTGACATGCACAGTGAGTGAACCAAAAGGAGGATCACTGTAAAGGACATGTTAAAAGGCCTATGACCTGCGGCGTCTTGGAGTCATTGCCAGTCACCCACATAGCCTTCGTGTGAGAATTTCCCATTATTCATAATGCAGGCCATGCAGCCTGTGCCAGTCGGGACTCCAGTTTGTACCGATAGAAACCCTGTTCACTTCATACCAGCACATCACCAGCTCTCTTCCCCACAGCGGTAGCATCTCCCCATGCTGTGAGACTTTATACTGTCCCCATCCAAAGGCTCCCTGTGTGTGCACCTCTAGACAATGCCATGAGACCTCTGAAGACCAAGTTCTAAAGCAGGACAGGGATGAGTATGGCCCCTATTTAGCTCATACATGGTTCAGTCTGAAGACGTGAAAAACATCTAGGCTTTCCATAGGCTGCAAGGTGGTACCAATCACAAGGTTCCACCTTCACTCTTACAGGATAGAGACAGAAACAGTGATAGTGTCGAAGGTTGCTTGTACCTCAGCAGGGGCTGGGGTTGGGGGAGGAAAAGGGGATGCAAACACAGGGGGAAAGGAGCCCAGAGACGGGACCTGCCGAACCCCTCCTAAGGCCGACTCTGAAAGACCTGACTTTGCCCAAGAGCTATTTCCCGCTCTCCAAGGTAAGAGATTCCTGATCCTGTTCAGTCGTGGGGCAACCCTGTACTTCAGGGAAGCCTGGACTCATTACCAACCCCAGAGTGAGTCTAATTTGATCTCTGCCATTTGTGGTAACTCTATTTCCCTTGTCAGGGATCGGTTTGAGAACGGGCCTATGACACATTTCTAACCAATTAGAGATGAGGGCTACACCACGAGGACTTCTAGACATTCTTCCTTTCTCTTAAAAAGATACGCCTATGGAAGAACTAAATTCTCTTCTCCCCTTTCCTCCATCTTGATAGATATTCAGGTTGACACGCCTGGAACTGTTACTGTCATCTCGTGACCGTGCGGGGAAAGCCGGAGGTATGAGAAGAATTTGAGCTGCAGCAATAATGAGGTTGAGACACTCAGTTAACCGACTCTGAAATGGCCCTATTTTTAGCTCTTGGATAGATAAGAAAACAAATCTTTCTTATTGTTTAAGCCAATTTTCGTTGAATTTTCTGTTACCTTCAGCCAAAAGCATACCAAATGAATTAATTACCTGATGAGAAAAGAAATCTTTTGCATCATTTCATGGACTTCTTGTGGATTCATGATCAGCAAGGAGTAACAGTATCTTCTTTCTGGTAATGGACTATACCTACACCCCATTCCAGGTGGTTCTGAGATTGCACAGATGACACTCTATGAAAGAATCTTTCTGTAATTTTCAAGCGTTTTTTTCTTTCAGCATGGTCAATATGGGGAATAAAACTGAGGAAAGGATCCCCCGAATTAGACTCTGAATAGATAAAATATTATATAAGAAAGTGAAAGTTAGGTGAACACATATGCAAATTCAAAACCAGAAGATAGAAATACCCATTTTCAGAATTGCAAAGCAAACTCAGAATCAGAGAGGTGGGAAGGGGCTTAGGTGAAAATGTATTAGAGTTTTATGAGAAGCAGATGTAGGCCCTAATAGCTGCATTTGGGGGTTTGGATGCCTGTGCAGAGAAGCTAGTCTAGGACACAGACACTATTTATACAGGGAACTAGAGCTGTGAGTCACGGGGATGGGCAGACTCCAGCCCCACCAGGTGGGGGAATCAGCAAGGAAGCTTGTTTTACATCCAAGGTTGAATTTAGAGAAAAGTAACCCAAGGAAATTCAAATGCATCACCACGTGAATGAGCAGGTCCAAATTCATGCCATCAGTGTGGAGCAGAAGCTCCTAACTGAGAAATCAACATAAAAACTGACCCAGAATGAGTGAAACCCGTGGACTCTCAGAAGCGGCAAAGCCACCATAACACAACAGGGAAAATACCACAGCTCAGGGAGCCCAGGATGCCAGGGAAGTAAGCCTCAACTGAAGATGAGCTTCCAGTTGAAGATTCAAACCATGGAAGGAAGTGAATCACTGAGAAGGAGAATAGGATGGTGCGACAGAAAGAAAACCTGGTACGAACAAGAAATAATAGAATTATCTAAAAGAAGATTTAAATAAGTATTTTTTAAATGTTTAAATAGGTAAAGAGGAAATAATAAAGATAAAGCAAGCACAAAACAGTATAAAAAGGACAGATTTGAGAAATGGGAAAGGATACAATGGAAATCTTTAAATGACAATCACAAAATTACTGCAATTTTTAAAAATCAATTACCTAGTTGAACAACAGTAAAAATACACACTCAAAAATAATGTATATATTGGAACACAGATCTAAGGAAGTGACCTAGAGTGTGGAAGAGAGAAATAAAAACAAGAGAAGTTGAGGCATGCAAGATAGGAAGATGGAGTCTAATATATGTCCGATAGGAGTTCTAGGATAAAATAAAGTGTATGAGGGAGACCTAATGTTATAAGAGAAAATGGCTGAGAACTTTCCAGAATTGAACAAATAGTCATCTAAGGCATCCTAAGATTTAAAGAGTACCCCAATATCCATATAGGACAGAGACAAGCAAACTCACGTCTAAAAGAATCATTGTGATAAAACTGCAGACTATCAAAGACAGGCAAAATTCTTAAAAGCTACCAGAGACTAAGAGACATATTCCTACAAAGGAATGACTATTCGACTGACAAAAGACTTCTAGTCAGCAATAAGAGCTGATGTTTTTAAGTAGTTGCTGTAGGCTGGGCAGTATTTTCGGTATCTCTTATTTAATGTTCATAACAATCTGATGGGGAAAATACCTTACTATCCCCATTTCACATATAAATACAGAACAATGAATAAAAGACAATGGAATAACATATTCAAAGTGGTGAGGCATAAACAATTCTACCTGTAACTCTATCTCTTACCATACCTTCATCAAGAGTGAAGCTTGGAGGTTGTTTCTTTCCTGACATATATTTAATAATCCATAAACATTTGGAAGTTGAATAGTAATACAAAATATGTGTCAACTATAACCGCCCCAGAAGTGTCAGATTGTGGTAAGTGCTTCAGAGTTATATATATGGTTGTTTTTGTGTGTACAGTGAGCAAGGTAGAAACTGGTGGAGTAGATATATTTTTAACCTAATCTTTGTTTTCTCACTGCCCAACCAGACTGATTTAAAGAAGTTATGCAATAAAATATTTGGGTTAAACTAGGACAGTGAGTCCTTTCCAAATATTCCTACAGAACAAAAGATGGTCTTCTGTATCAGTAAAAAGAGAGCCCTTTAAATATTTCAAACCAAAAGAATCTAATACAAGGGACTGTTTACTCAGATGATAGAATAGCTAAGGAACTAAACAGTATTATGAAGCGACCCTGCATTTAGCGAAAGCAAGGAAGCTATTACCAACCTAGGGCTGGAGTGTGAAAAGCAGGAGGTGGTTGTATCAGAGCTCAGGAGTCAGGGTCCCTGGTGGGCCTGTCTGAAGAGAACTGAGACCATGGAGAGAGGGGACATCCTCTAGGAACTGGAACCACACAGGTATTACATCAAGTACTGGAGTTGCCACCTGAAACAGAATGGGGGCTATCCTGGCTTTTTCCCTTCTTGCTCCCCACACTTGCACCCAGAGTCTCCCATTAGCTAAACCCATCTAAAAGCAGAAAGCGAGAGAGCCTGGGAAATGTAGTGTCCTCCAGTACACAACCGAGGAAAGAAGGGCAGAGAATGGATCTGGGAACAAAAGCCAAGTGATGGACCCAGCTCACCCTTAGCTGATGATGTCAGGTGAGTGGCTGCAATGGCTTTGAGCGTAAGGGCAGACGTGTTCAGTGTCAGAGGTCTGTTCAGTGTCTGCTCTGTTCTCTAACTCTCCCATCTGCCTGAGTTCCTCCGTTTTAGCTGGCTAGTCAGTGGCTTGAAAATGGCACGTGCATTTTGGGTGTGAATGACTAAACGAACTACTCTTTCAGGAAAAGGCTTTGCCTTCTTCCAATCAAGCTCTACAAATGGGAACTTCATTTAAGACCATCCATCTATTGAGCTTTGTGTAATACATATATCCTCTCAAAGCTGCTACGCCTAGAAACTTATAGTGGAGTATAAAAGTAGCTTTCCCTGTTGGAATGGCTTTTCTTATTTGTATTCTAAGTAACTCATTTAAGGCAGATATCGAAAGTTCCTCTTATTTGTATTTATTTTGCCCACAGAAAATTTACAGTTCACGTGACTGTTCTGCTTCAAAGAAATAATCAAAATACAAATTGCTTGAACTATAAAGGCAGGAGCTTAGAAAACCTTGGAGAAGGAAGAGAAATTAGGGCACATTTGAAACATAAGTGAGAGGGGTTTTTGCCATGGCTATCTTCAAATAACATCTCTAAAGCACAAGTAGAAGAGAATTTCGAGATTTACTTACTTCACAGAAACTTCATCCTTCCTGAAATTTTATTTTAGAGGAAGTGAACCAGAAAAGATGTCAATGGTAAAACTCTGTTTTCCTTTGGAGTAGATAACCAGAAACTATAACATGATTTTTCTGGAATCAGAGTTAAGCAATAACTGGTAGTCATCTTTATCTACCCTCAAAAGAAAAACCTTTGAACAAAGAATATGCAGTTAATCAAATAAAATGTTATTTTTTATTTAAAAGATATCAAGGGCTATAATATGAAATTTTAGCCAAAATATTTTTTCTTTTGTTCATCTTCTTTTAGCTTTGATAGAGGTGAATGGTTTAATGAAATATCACAGCATTGACTCTGACGGGCATTTTTGGGATTGAAAGTATGCTACTTTTGGTGGTGACGTGGTTAACTGTTAACTAATCTGTCTAAAACTGAGGTAGATTTTATAAACTGTCCCAATTTTTAAAAAATTTAGTGCTATTGTTAGGCAATGATTTTGACTTTTGAACTGCCTGTGTTTATAAATTCTCTACTTAATGTTCAGTGCATATAGTTGATATCACTTGATCAGTTATGTAAGAAAGCTTTCTTGAGTGAGTGTGTGTGTGTGTGTGTGTGTGTGTGTGTGTGTGTGTATTTCATAAAGAACGTTAGCACCCTCTTCTGTATGACTTTTGAGGCTGTAATTCCTACAATCTTTTTTTATTTCCTAACAGTGAACAGCTTGAATATTCATTAAATTTGCTCCTGATTAAAGTACCACCTCCGAGTAATTTAATTATACTGTATATTTCAGAAACACTGATAAGTGCTGGAGTCAAAAAACACTTCATTGCTAAATGTTACCCACTGGGAATAAGTGTTGGCTTATGAAAAGGGAAAAAAATGCTGCTTCCACATTTCTCAGAATGAGTATTTCCAATGATTTAAATATACAGAGCTATGCAAGGAGGAAGGGAACACAAGGACAGACAAGGAGAGCAGACTTGTATATTCTTCCTCCAGCTGTCAGTGCTTGAAGAAAAAATGGATGCCCTCGTATGGTTTAATCCCAGCCACTGACACAATTAAATATTCTTTTATTCAACTGGATTTTTTTTAAAGAAAATCGGACACCTTTTAAATCAGACTTCCTGGAGTCCCCCAGCTGCTCCTGATAGATACTGTATGAGGCTGATGAGGGAGATGTAACTGAAGTTGATTGATTCATTCATTCACACACTCATTCATGCTACAAATATTTTGTGAGCATCTATTGTGTGCCAGGCACTCTTCCAGCTACTGGAGATCCAGGGAACAGATCCAAGTTCCCAACCTCATAGAGATGACATTTCTAGCTAGGAAAGATGGATACAATGCAGAAATAACGTACAGAATATGCCTGATGATAAACTCTATGTAGAAAAATGAGGCAGGGTGAAGGGGATCAGAAGCGTGGGCGTACAGCAGGTGGGTATTTTATACAAAGTGGTTGGAAAAGTCCTCACTGATAAGCAGAGACTTGAGGTCAGTGAAAGTTTAAACCTCGTGGGGCATTTAGAGAAAGAGTATTCCAGGTGGAAGGAAGAGCATGGGCAAGCTCTCTGAGTTTGGACCCTTTAAATATTTCAAATGTTGTCTAGGGGCTCAGCATGACACAGTAGTTAAGACCTCGCTTGACTTTTGGAATTCGAAAACTTGGATAAGATTCTGTATATTAGCAAGTGACAAATGATTTGAAATCTCTGAGCCTTTATTTTATCACCTATAAAATGGGGATTCCTACAACTTCCTTCTTCCCAGTGTTACTGTAAAGACTAAGTGAGAGTGCAGACAAAGATATTCATTGTAATTGGCATTGTGCTGAGTTCAATAAACGTTAGCTATGACCAGGGAAAAAATGCTTCTCAGGGACACTTGAGTTTTCTGCAACATTTGTGTATTGAAATGGATCACACGAATGTTGAACTAGAACTCTCTTCTAAATATTAGTCCAACATTGTAACATGAGTAGAAATGTTTCTTTTTCTGTGTGGTCCTGAATAAGCTGTTTTCCCTTTATGAACCTTAAGTTTTGCAAAATGAGGAAATTAAGCTTAAACCAGTCACTTCAGTCTAAAGTCTTCAAGGTAGTATGAGAGCTTGTTTCCCTGTTTGAAAATTCCTGAAAATGAAATTTTATATTTACTTCCTTTTTTAATTGAAGTATGGTTGATTTGCAATGTGGTGCCAATCTCTGCTGTGCAGCAAAGTGACTCAGTTATATACATACGGACATTCGTTTTCTTTATATTCTTTTGCATTACAGTTTATCACAGCATATTGAATATAGTTCCCTGTGCTATACATTAGGACCTTGTTGTTTATCCATTCTGAATGTAATATATATATATTTACTTCTGATAAGGGTAATGAGGGACTTGACCATCAGGCTTGCTTGGGGCTGAATTACAAAGCGTGGAATTCGGTGGCTAAGACCACTGGCTGTGAAGTGTGATAGTACAGCCAAGGTGCTATCCCAAAAGGTTGCCCAGTTTACGTTTACCTCAAGAGCAATGCTTTCCCCAAATTCTTGTCTTCTTGAGATATTTTCAAAGGGCTCCATCATCCAGGTCTAAGTCCAACACTTGGACTACTTTTGGGTCCCTTCCACAGGGTTAATTCTCCTTCCAACCTTTCTCCCCAAATCCAACTCCTTCCCTTTCTGCCTCTAGAGGGAAAGCCATTTTTCCAAGCTCTTTCCATCAATCAGCCTAAATATGGTCAGATGAAGGGTCACAAGGCTGTGGGGGGAGGGCGAACCAAGAAGGAGAAGGCAGAAGAGGAAGGGGTCCATCTTCAGCCATTTCCATGAGGAAAATGCGGCCAAAAAATGAGATGAGGAGTCAGGAATCTAGTCTATTCCTTATACGGCATCTTTCTCCGTGTTTGAAAAGCAGTCTAAGGGTCATACAGCACAGATTGCCTTACCCAACCATATAATCTTTAAATGGGATTAAACAGAACTAGTCAGAGCATTGAAGGGACAGTTAACTGCCCACAGGCAAAATCATGTACAGAGAGGCTTCGGCATTGCTAGCTATTAAGTAGCAGTTCCAGCAAAGTCTACTCTGAGAAATGCTGCAACTCATATTAAAAATCTCCTTCCTTTTCCCTTGCAGAATGTATCAGACCTCAGAACCTGATACTGCTGACTCTGCAACTTACTGGATGTTGACTTTGGGCAAGTTTTCCAACCTCTCTGAGTGTCAGGCTCTATTTATAAAATGGGGGTAATGATAATGACCTAGCAGGGTTGCCTGGCACACAGTATGGCTTCAGGACATGGTAGCAATTATCATCAAGAAAAAGGGGCAGGGTGCTGGTTGTAAGGAGTTACTCAGATTGTAAGGTGCTTTCTAGCTGGAAGACAGGATGCTGATTTGGTTAAGATACAGGTAAGTATGAAATAGAAAATATAAGAAATGGACATGGAGAAGATCTGAAGAGGGAGAAGTCAGATATTTTAGATGTTACATGATTTGATTAAGGTGTTGAAAACGTAATCACGCAGTTGGCAGTTCTCATTCATTGCTCCTGAAGTTCTTACGTGTCTTAGCTTCTCTGTGGAATGCTTACCGGCAGCAAATCTATTATAGTGGCAATTCTTTGAAGCAGTGACATCATGGGACATGTGAATGGATGTTCTGCAACACTTGAATTGAGACCAAATCCATTGTGCTAATTAGTTATTGGAATCCTTGCATAATTACACATGCTCAAGGGCCATTCACTGGCTTTGTTAGCTGTCTCCCATGTCTGCTATCATGCGACGGTTGGACCGAATGCCGTTTTGATGAGAACTAGCTCTGTGTTTACAGAGTGGAGATATTACAACATTGTTGGAGCATAATTATTGCCTCTGTGTTGGTGACTCAGTTTTTCATCTTCAGATTTATTTTGTTCCTAACCTTATGTAATACTTATTCAGTTGCTGTCAAATGCAGTAAAGACTGAGAAGTAGTAGTTGCCTTAAACTCTATACAACCTGCCTCCCAAAACAAAACTCATTCAATCAATCAGTATATAACTCTTGAGAAAAATTCTATATAAACCACTTTAGAATTATTTAATACCACATTTTCATATCAATAAGCAATTAAGGCAATGCAAACATATATAGGGTGGATAAACAACAAGGTCCTACTGTATAGCACAGGGAACTATATTCAATATCCTGTTATAAACTATAATGGAAAAGAATATATATATATATGTACAACTGAGTCACTTTGCTGTACAGCAGAATTAAATACAACATTGTAAATCAACTATACTTCAATAAAATTTTTAAAAAGCAAACAAATAGAAAAAAAAGCAATTGAGGGAACACAAGGTGCAAAATGCTGGAACATCTGTAAGAATATGTTCAATCTCTTAATTAAAGACACGGGAAATCAGAAAATAAAGAGATAATATTTTCAGCTATCAATTTGGAAAAACTTTAAACATGGAAGAAAACCTAGTGGATGACACTATGGAGAAACAGGCATTTCTATACAAGATTGTGGTTTTGTAACCTTTCTGGAAAGGAGATGTGGTGATGTCCATTACTATTTACCATACACCTGCCCTTGCCCACTTTTTCCATGAATTCCAACGCTAGGATTTTTATTGTCAATATCTGTACATAAACTTCCAAGCTATGTAGGCAAGGACATTTACTGTAGCTTGTAACAGCGACAACATATGGAAACAACATAAATTACTAACCATAAAGAGTCATAATTAGTATATACGCACATATGTGAGATAATATTTGGTAATGTTAGCTGTTTAGGGAGGGCTGTTTGCTTGAATTTCTTTTCTCTCTGGTATACTGCATGCCTTGCTTCAGGATCAAAGGGCAGAGCAAAATGCAAATGTCAAATAAATAGAAAATGTTTGGCTTTTGAGTTTCAAAAAGTTTCAAAAGCCTTGACCCTGATATTTAGAAGCTTGTGCAGTAAATAAGAGAAACTTACCTATCTGGCCCCATAAATTAAAAACTTCCTGGCTTGGGGAAACGAGGAAGTCAGAAGGGGAGCATATACGTGCACTGGAAAGGAGCTTCCATTGAAGGCTGAATCCAGGGGTGGGAAGTAACAAAAACTACAGACTATTTTGCTGAGTCTGAGCGAAAAGAACATTTGCTCATTAGGTAGATGCCTAGAAACGACCAAGCCCTCTCCTGATCCCCTCCCCCGCATTTTCAGAGTATCCTGACATAGTGTTAAAAGAGTAGGAACGGAATGGCTGCCTGGTGTAACTAAAAGATGGGTCTAAAGAGCCTGCAAGACCTCCTCCCAGTCACAGCATGGCAAAGTAATCCTGTGTGTGTGTGAGAGTGACTTATAGACATGAAGGAGAACCGAAGGATCTAACGAGACTGGAGTGAGAGCCAGAGATGATCACCAGAGATCTACTAGGGTGAAGGACCAGATGGGACAAATACATCTCAGCATCTGTCAGCATGGAAAGTCAACAACCAAGGACAAGACTCTGCAGCCACAACCTCTGTTCTACCTAAGCCTCGTGAACTCAGCTAAATGCCAGACCCAGAATTGGCAGATATTAAGTTTGGACTGCACAGGGGAATAGAATCCTAAAATAAAATTAAGTTGAATTAAAGAAAACTAAGGATGACTGAACGTCTTCCTTGCCTGAGTTAGTGGGATGAGAGAGTCTCTCACTTCACATACCATGAAATAATGTGCAGCTATTGAAAGTAATGAGGCAAGTATATATGCTCCAATGTGAAAGATCTGCAAGATAAACTTTAAATTAAAAAAGGCAAGAGAAAGAACAATTTGAGTAGTGTGCATTCCATTTGCATAAAAATGTTATATGTTCTAACTGTTCCCAGGATATGGAAGAAATGATTAACTGTGATTTCCTCTAGAAACTGAGACTCTTCATTTAATACCATTTTATAAAGATTTCTTTTAAACCAAGAGCTTATATTATTTTATGATATACATTTATTATATGTAATAAAATATCCTCTTTATCCTTAAGTCATGTTTTGCGATCCATTACATTTAATTAGAATTCCATTTATGTAGCATTTACTTTGATAATTTCAGAATATAGGATGAAAATATGTGTCTTTAACATCTTCTGAGTATAGCATAAAGCTGCCAAAGAGAATTCATTTGGTTTTCTTTTTCAGTGAGAAGAGGTGTTGCAATCTGCCTTAAGGGAAAACTGCCCTCTCGCCATCATTTCTGTAAAAGTGGATATGCAAACTTGTCTCACCACAAAGCTACAGAAAACTTTCCTAAAAACGCGTCAATAACCAGAATAAGGATGCATAATTTGAAGAATTGGACAAAGTCATACATTTTCATACACTCTAGCATATGGTCAAACATACAGGTCACAGACACTGGGCATATCATCAAAATTTACATACGCATATAAAGAATGGTTCCTTCAAAGTCATCCTATAGTTATTCCAAGTCACAGAAAACATTTAATAAGTTATTTTGGGGGAATTACTTCCACCGTTATGGCACGTTGTTTTGAATGACCTAGCAGGAACCAAATCATCACCCTTTAAGGATAAATTTAAATTTTAATAGCACTCAAAGGCCATTTAGAGTCAAGTATGGTGAATAAGGCAGTTGCTCAATTTAGATAATAAATTTACAGTAAAAAAAAAAAAGCATGGTATAACTAAAATAACATGACTGCTCTACAGCACTGAAGGAAACAATGCCTAGCCCCCAAAGAAACTTGAGTGTTTTAAAAACTATAGCATCCTTTGAACAATTGCATTGCCTTCCTAACAGACTACTTTAAATTAATTTGGATGACTAAGTTTTATCCTGTCTGTTAAAAACCAACCTAATGACTTACAGTAGCATTCTCTATATTATAATTGTTTTAAAATATGGAACTATAAGATTTTTAAAGCTATATTTCTAAATACTTTAGATCAGCATTTAAAGTGGGTCATGACCGAATAGCCAGAGCAATCTTGAGGGAAAAAAATGGAGCTGGAGGAATCAGACACCCTGACTTCAGATTATAATACAAAGCTACAGTCATTAAGACAATATGGTACTGGCACAAAAACAGAAATATATATCAATGGAACAGCATAGAAACCCCAGAGATAAATCCAGGCACCTATGGTCAACTAATCTATGACCAAGGAGGCAAGGGTATATAATGGAGAAAAGACAGTCTCTTCAGTAAGTGATGCTGGGAAAACTGGACAGCTACACGCAAAAGAATGAAATTAGAACACTCCCTGACACCATACACAAAAATAAACTTAAAATGGATTAAAGACCTAAATGTCAGACTGGACACTATAAAACTCTTAGAAGAAAACATAGGAAGAACACTCTTTGACATAAATCACAGCAAGATCCTTTTTGACCCACCTCCTACAGTAATGGAAATAAAAACAAAAATAAACACATGGGACCTAATAAAACTTAAAAGCTTTTGCACAGCAAAGGAACCTTAAACAAGACAAAAAGACAACCCTCAGAACGGGAGAAAATATTTGCAAACCAATCAACGGACAAAGGATTAATCTCCAAAATATATAAATAGCTCATGCAGCTCAATATTAAAAAAACAAACAACCCAATCAAAAAATGGGCAGAAGACCTAAATAGACATTTCACCAAAGAAGACATATAGATAGCCAAGAGGCACATGAAAAGCTTCTCAACATCACTACTTATTAGAGAAATGCAAATCAAAACTACAATGAAGTATCACTTCACACTGGTTAGAATGGGCATCATCAGAAAATCTACAAACAACAAATGCTGGAAAGGGTGTGGAAAAAAGGGAACCCTCTTGCACTGTTGGTGGGAATGTAAATTGATACTGCCACTATGGAGAACAGTATGGAGGTTCCTTCAAAAACTAAAAATAAAATTACCATATGGCCCAGCAATCCCACTACTGGGCAAATACCCAGAGAAAACCAAAATTCAAAAAGACACATGCACCCCAATGTTCACTGCAGCACCATTTACAATAGACAGGTCATGGAAGCAACCAAAATGCCCATCGACAGACAAATGGATAAAGAAGATGTGGTACATATATACAATGGAATATTACTCGGCCACAAAAAGGAACAAAATTGGGTCATTTGTAGAGATGTGGATGGACCTAGAATCTGTCATACAGAGTGAAGTAAGTCAGAAAGAGAAAAACAAATATCCCGTATTATTGCATTTATGTAGAATCTAGAACAACGGTATAGATGAGCCGGTTTGCAAGGCAGAAATAGAGACACAGATGTAGAGAACAAACATGTGGACACCAAAGGGGGAAAGCCGGGAGGGTTTTGGTGGTGGTGGGATGAACTGGGAGATTGGGATTGACATATATACACTAATATGTACAAAATAGATAACTAATAAGAAACTGCTGTATAAAAAAAATAAATAAAATTCAAAAAAAAAATAAAGTGGGTCATGAAACCAATTTAGTGGTTGCAACCAATATTAAAAATACACAAGAGAAAATACCAGAGTGCATCAAATGTAATCAGCATAGGTGTGATTTTATCAAACTGTTTCACTTATATATTTTTAGTCAAGCATTCACTATTCAGCAAAAACGTATTGAGCAAACACAATACACTTGTCAGCCATTTGGACCACCAACTGGTCATCTCTCACCTAGATGGTCTCTAAGATCCGTTCAACCTTAACATTCTCTGAAATACTGAAGTCCAAGTTAAATTGCCTTTTCAAATTTTTTTCCCAGGTAATATTTTTAAGTGATGACTGTATGCTGGAATTCTGTGAACACTTTACTATAGTATCTCATGTAATCTTTGTTCCAATTAAAATTGTTGCATAACAAACAAACCATTCTAAAACATAGAGGCTCAAAACCACAGCAATTACTTACCTAGTTCACGAATTTTCAGCTCAAACAGCAATCAACAGAGAAGGCTCATGTCTGTTCCATGTCGTGTCAGTTGGGGCAGCTTCACTGGGGTTGGAGAATCTGCTGTCAGGATGTGTTACTGCATGGCTGGCAAGTTGGTGTGGCTGCCAGCTGGGAGCTCAGTCATGGCCAAGGGCAAGGAGCCCCCACTCCTCTCCATGAGTTTCTAGGTCTTCTTCTCAGCATGGCTGGGTGGATGGGTTCCTAGAACAAGCATCCCAAGAGATAGTAAGTGGAGCTGCTAGTTTCTTAAGGCTCCAGAATCTGACACCATGTATTCCACTGGTGAAGTGACCATAAAGCCCAGATTAAATAGGAGGCACTGACTCTACTCATTTGATGAGAGAAGTGTCCAAAAATTGGGGTGCCATGTTTCAAACTGCCACATCTTCAAATAACCACATGAGGTGTATTTTCTATTAATACATCCCAATCTTATAGACAAGGCAACTGACACAAAGAGATGTTCATCAATTTCTCCCAAGGTCACACAGCTTTTACATGTCACCGAAGACCTGAGTCCAGGTCTTCCTGTGTCCACAGCCAGGCTCCAGTGACGCTGCTGTTCTGTCTCTTCTTGTGATTAGTGCATATAAAACTCTACAGCCTTCATAATTTATAGTCAGGATTTGTTGCTTAAGGGTAAATGACCCATGAGTTCCATAAGTTGAGAAAAATATGGGTAGGGATCTCATCTGATAGTGAGTAGATGAAAAGGTGAAGGAACTCAGAAATCTGTGGAAGAAATATGGAAGGATTAGCAGATACACGATCAATATCATGCTTGAATTGAAGCAAAATAATAACGAGAAAGTCACTCTTGACGTATTAACTTTTTTGAAAAAATTATGCCAGATAGAGATGCACATCCCTTAAGCATGAACTGAAATTCTTTGAGCCTTTAAGAGGAAAAGTGCTCTAAGTGAAAAGTAATTTTATTATAAGCTGAAACAAGCCCTATCAGCACATAGCAGGAGTATGTGTGTTTTTTTCTTATGTCTCCAGAACTGAATACTAAATAGGGTCTAGTATTTTTTTCTGTGATTTTAATTATAAGTGGTACTTAGATATTCAACATGAAACTCAGTTCTACCCTTTGAGAATAACCCTTGCTCTCTAACACAAAATATAAAAATATTCAAAATTCAGTAGGGTGCAAGACACATTATTGGCTTGTTGACAGAACAAATTTCTTCCTAGAAGGAAAAACACAGGAGCCATTCAAAGTCATAGAAATAAATGTGTTTTAAAGTGTTCAAGCGTAGAGTGGCAGTTTGGTTTCCAACGACATTCTTTAACTTCCAAAGGTGTGCTTTCTGTTTTTAAAAAACAAAAACTCTTTAATCCTGAGAAACAATGTAAGGACTGTTTTTTTGTTGTTTTGGGGGGTTTTTTACATCCTTATTGGAGTATAACTGCTTTACAATGGTGTGTTCATTTCTGCTTTATAACAAAGTGAATCAGCTATACATATACATATATCCCCATATCTCCTCCCTCTTCCGTCTCCCTCCCACCCTCCCTATCCCACCCTTCTAGGTGGTCACAAAGCACCAAGCTGATCTCCCTGTGCCATGTGGCTGCTTTCCACTAGCTGACTATTTTACATTTGGTAGTGTATATATGTCCATGCCACTCTCTCACTTCATCCCAGTTTACCCTTCCCCCTCCCTGTGTCCTCAAGTTCATTCTCTATGTCTGCGTCTTTATTCCTGTCCTGCCCCTAGGTTCTTCAGAACCATTTTCTTTTTTTTTTAGATTCCATATATACGTGTTAGCATACGGTATTTGTTTTTCTCTTTCTGACTTACTTCACTCTGTATCACAGTCTCTAGATCCATCCACCTCACTACGAATAACTCAATTTCGTTTCTTTCTACGGCTGAGTAATAGTCCACTGTATATATGTGCCACATCTTCTTTATCCATTCATCTGTCGATGGACACTTAGGTTGCTTCCATGTCCTGGCTATTGTAAATAGTCCTGCAATGAACATTGTGGTACATGACTCTTTTTGAATTATGGTTTTCTCGGGGTATATGCCCAATAGAGGGATTGCTGGGTCATATAGCAGTTCTATTTTTAGTTTTTTAAGGAACCTCCATACTGTCCTCTATAGTGGCTGTATCAGTTTACATTCCTACCAACAGTACAAGAGGATTCCCTTTTCTCCACACCCTCTCCAGCATTTATTGTATGTAGATTTTTTGATGATGGCCATTCTGACCGGTGTGAGGTGATACCTCATTGTAGTTTTGATTTGCATTTCTCTGATGATTAGTGATGTTGAGTATCCTTTCATGTGTTTGTTGGCAAACTGTATATCTTCTTTGGAGAAATGTCTATTTAGGTCTTCTGCCCATTTTTGGATTGGGTTGTTTTTTTGATATGGAGCTGCATGAGCTGCTTATAAATTTTGGAGATTAATCCTTTGTCAGTTGCTTCATTTGCAAATATCTTCTCCCATTCTGAGGGTTGTCTTTTAGTCTTGTTTAAGGTTTCCTTTGCTGTGCAAAAGCTTTTAAGTTTCATTAGGTCCCATTTGTTTATTTTTGTTTTTATTTCCATTTCCCTAGGAGGTGGGTCAAAAAGGATCTTGCTGTGATTTATGTCATAGAGTGTTCTGCCTATGTTTTCCTCTAAAAGTTTTATAGTGTCTGGCCTTACATTTAGGTCTTTAATCCATTTTGAGTTTATTTTTGTGTACAGTGTTAGGGAGTGTTCTAATTTCATTCTTTTACATGTAGCTGTCCAGTTTTCCCAGCACTTATTGAAGTGGCTGTCTTTTCTCCATTGTATATTCTTGCCTCCTTTATCAAAAATAAGGTGACCATATGTGCATGGGTTTATCTCTGGGCTTTCTATCCTGTTCCACTGATCTCTATTTCTGTTTTTGTGCCAGTACCATACTGTCTTGATTACGGTAGCTTTGTAGTATAGTCTGCAGTCCAGGAGCCTGATTCCTCCAGCTCCGTTTTCTTTCTCAAGATTGCTTTGGCTATTCAGGGTCTTTTGTGTTTCCATACAAATTGTGACATTTTTTGTTCTAGTTCTGTGAAAAATGCCATTGGTAGTTTGATAGGGATTGCATTGAATCTGTAGAGTGCTTTGGGTAGTATAGTCATTTTCACAATGTTGATTCTTCCAATCCAAGAACATGGTATATCTCTCCATCTGTTTGTATCATCTTTAATTTCTTTCATCAGTGTCTTATAGTTTTCTGCATACAGGTCTTTTGTCTCCTTAAGTAAGGACTGTTTTTATTTTTCAGTCAGTAATAAAAATCTTGGCTTCCATGATGTTCAATACACTAATATGTGGAGAAGAGGATGATGTATTTGATCACCAGACTTTCACACTCCATCTGCACTGCTGGAACAATGCCTGTTGCATTCATTCTTGTAATGCCAATACTTAGTATTGTGTTTGTGTTAAGGAAACCTTCAATAAACAATTGTTGAATGAATGAGATGTTTCATTTGTTTCAAGAAACAATATTTAGTCATAATCTATGTCCACTTAATGGATTTAAATCAGATTCATCTATATTTAAAAATACACTTTACCTTGCTTCCTTTTCTTGTTACAGAGCAACAGGCACCTTAGAGACCATCTCTTCTAAACCTTTGTTACAGATGAAGAAATGGAGCCTAGAATCACAAAATCTAGCAAACCTTGCCAATGTTCGCAGATGTTGTAGTGATTCAAACCAGGTAGACTCCCATCCAAGTGAACAAAGACGTTGCTATCCTCATTATCAGTGTGAAACATGGCTACCCCTTACCAAACCAAACATGTGCCCACATTCCCCCAAGTGGGGTGTGGCCTGGAATAGAGAAGAATGTATCACATAAACAAATTCAAGCATTTGTTATTTCTTTTTTTTTTTTTAAGCACCATTAGCCTTATTATTCTATCTTTACATCACTTTTTTTTAACTGCTACATTCAAATGTTGAAAAGTATCTGTTGTGTTTGTTACGATAGTTCCTGGTACCCAGTAGTTTAACAGGAAGAAAACAAACATAAAGTTGTATTTGTTACAGCATCCTCCTGAGTCTCACTTGTTCTATATACTGGTTACATCTATGGAGACTGGTTTGCCCACTCTGCTCAAGAGGCACAATGACTAGGAACCATGAAGACAGTTTCATTTCTTTTAAAATCAGTAGAAAAAAAGAAACAATCCAGATTGGATTACATTCATCCTTATACCAAAAGAGTCATAAAGTACAGTTGTTAATGTTTTTGTAGAGAAAGGGCCCATGAAGGCAAAACTTCCCAGGGTCCAAGAAAATCATGATGTGGCCCTGGGCTCTCCTAGGCTGCTTGAAGAACAGGTGACCCTACAGAAGTGCACTGAGCTCATTGAAAATTGGGGCTCAATGGGTGTCCCTGGCAGTTGGAAATAGTAAGCTGATGTCTGGCTCCCATCTGACAAATATCCTGGGTTAGGTAATGGTGGGGAAGTCAAAGCCAGTGGTGGAAACTGTGGGGAACATGCTCTCTCAACGTTTGTTGGGGAAAAGGATTCATATGTTTTTCCCGTGGACCAATCCTGGGCCGCATTTAAGAGCACTGTCATAGGGCTTTCCTGGACTGTCAATAGGACCCCAACAAAAGGGTGCCTGAAGGGACTGCCAGGTTCCTAAGCAGCTGCAGAAGGAGGACATGACTGGCTAAGGTAGGGGCACATGCCTCAGCTTAAGGGGGGACCAGGTGAGTGGTTCCTAACAGGAGTTGGGAGTGTCATTTTGAAGAAGAGAAAATCTTTCAGGCTGAAAGAGAATAAAGCAATTTATAACAATGTCAGTTAACTAAGAGCTTTCCTGCTCCACTGACCTCTGTTTGTTTTTGTCAGAAAGATGTTAACAAGGGGAAGAGGAAGGGCCAGAAAAAGGAAGAAGAAGCAAACCACACCATCCTCCACCATGTGTATGCTTCTTACCTGCATTAGGTCCTGGCTGGGGCATCGGAGAACAGTAAACTTCTACTCAGTTTTGCCATTTTGATGATTATATGGGAATGGGAAGTCTACATTTCAGAATCAAGACTATTTTAAATGACCATCTAACATTTTATTAAGAGAGCAATCCAGTCATGCCTGAGGTTTGTTTCAGGGGCCTCAGGGACCTTCCCCGCCTCCATCAAATACATTTTAAGAGGATCAAGGGAAGGGAAACAAACCAAAACAAAACCTGGCAATTTGTTCAGTATCATCCATTTCAGCAAAAATATTCTGATACGGTTAAGAATTTCAGAAATGGTTTCACAAATTCAGATTTCCTGTCACTTGAATATTCATTATTTCACATCATGGAATAATCATTCTTCATGCAAACAAACAGACACAATGAGCACAGAATTTAACACGTGACTTTACATGCCAAGTCATAAGTGAGGCAAAAGAGTCCCCAAAGAGCCTTTAAAGAGAGGAAGGTGCCAGTCAATAATAACACTACATCCAGGCAGCAGAAAGACTGGGGGCTGAGCAAATCCCCACTTCATGTTGTAGAACGTTGATCACATCCATCAGTCCATTCTTGATACATACAAGGCATGTGTTTGATTGTGATTGTTTCTGTTTATATAAAAATATTCATGGAAAATATGGAATATTTTGAAAATTTAGAGAACTTAATATCAAACCTGTTTTCATATGGGGGAGTTGAATGGAGTTGTTTAGCATTCAAAGTGAGTCTCCCAAATATACAATTTTTTGTAATGTCTTCACTGTGTCAATCTTCAATTTCTAGGTAATTTTACTTAGATGAAATATTTGTGAAAAAGATTTTTTAAATAACTTTAGTGATAATAAATGACTAAGAATCTAGGGCTTCCCTGGTGGCACAGTGGTTAAGAATCTGCCTGCCAATGCAGGGGACACAGGTTCAATCCCTGGCCTGGGAGGATCCCACATGCCACAGAGCAACTAAGCCTGTGCACCACAACTACTGAGCCTGCACTCTAGAGCCTGCAAGCCACAACTACTGAGCCCGCCAGCCACAACTACTGAAGCCCGTGCACCTAGAGCCCATGCTTTGCAACAAGAGAAGCCACGACAGTGAGAAGCCCGCACACAGCAACAAAGACCCAACACAGCCAAAAATAAAAAGAAAGAAATAAATTTATAAAAAATAAAAATAAATAAATGACTAAGAACCCATTTATATATTTAAGTATCCCCAATATATATTATACCAATTATAAGCATAAATTCTATTTTCCTAATAATATAAAGATATGATGTGCTTATGAATACAGAAAATAACTAATGACAAATTTTCCTCACAAATGCTTGACCATGGAAAGGTAGGTGTGAGGGTTCAAGTTGAAATGAGTATTCACACAACTGCTTTTAAAATATGGAAAGCCTGGGACTTCCCTGGTGGTCCAATGCAGGGGACGTGGGTTCGATCCCTGGTCGGGGAACTAAGATCCCACCATGATAAAATGTAAAGTGAAAAATGTAGGCCATGTAATAATCTATATGGTATTATCTCATTTCTGTAAAATATAGCATATATGCTATTTGAAATATATAATAATGTATGTATATTATATTTGGGGGATATATACACGCATAATATATGCAAATATATTCATATATTTTATGTATATATATCTAATATATGCACTTATATATACACACACATGCACATATATCTCTATACAGGAGATTGTATATTCTTCTGGGCAATGGAAGTAGCAGGTAGAAAAGAGGGATTTCTACCTTAAGTAGTTGTATATTATTTGAAATTTTATATGTATTACTCTTAAAATATCTGTAAAATAAAGAGAAGAAAGGCTGCCCGAAGTGTTAATGTGCTTGTATTTCTCTCCATAAACTCTGCATAGGCACAAACACGTGCAACTTACACATTAAACCAAAAAACATTACCTTTAATTAATCTTTATACAGCGAGATAAAAGCCATCAGAGAAAATTACATTTTTCTCTTGGTTAATTTAAACCATGCTAAGGAAAAAGTAATCCAACACTCATTTTATTAAATGAAGACTTTCATAAACATGCTCCATTTCTTATTCTACCATTGAGCATAATCGGTCCTTGGCTAGAGAAATAACAGCACTAAGTAGTGATTAACATTTTTTTTTTTAACTTCAAGACATCAACCTGGAATTGCTAGATCTATCATATTTTAAAATTAAATTATTTTTTAGAGCAGTTTTAGGTTCCCAGCAAAACTGAGCAGAAGGCACAGCGATTTCTCATATACCCCCTGCTCCCCACCCCCATGAGCATAGCCTCCCCTGTTATCAACTTCCACTACCTGAGTGGTATAATTTTCACAATTGATGAAGCTATACTGATACAACATAATCACCCAATGTCCATAGTTTACAATATGGTCAATCTTGGTGTTGCATATTATATGGGATTGGAAAAATGTATGACATGTATCCATCATTATGGTATCATTCAGAGTATCTTCATTGCCTTAAAAATCCTCTGTGTGCCACCTGTTCATCCCTCCCTCCACCCTAACCTCTGGAAACCACTCTTGTTTTTCCTGTCTCCATAGTTTTGCCTTTTCCAGAATGTCATATAGCTGGAATCATACAGTATGTAGCCTTTTCAGATTGGCTTCCAATGTTTAAACGTACATTTAAGGTTCCTCCATGTCTTTTCATGAATTAATAGCTCAATTTATTTTTTTAATCAAGCATGTTCATGTCACCTCATTTAACGTCCTATAACACTAAGGTAAAACAAGATATCCTTTGGATATCTTGAAAAATAAATGAGAACAGTGCTTTTCTTGAGAACAAATGATGTTCCAAAAATCATTACTCAGAAGACTGAAACTAAAGAGCATATAAAGATTGAGAACGTGGAATGTATAAGAATAAACTTAACCAAGGAGGTAAAAGACTTTTACAGTGAAATTATAAACACTGATGAAAGAAATCAAAGGCATAAATAAACAGAAAGACATCTGTGTTCATGGATTAGAATCCGTAATAAGGTTAAAAATGCCCATAGCACCCAAAGCAATCAATCTACAATCAACGCAATTCCTATTTAAATCCCAAGTGCATTTTTCACAGAAACAGAAAAAAATTTTTAAATTCATATGGAATCACAAAGACCTTAAATAACCAAAACAATCTTTAGAAAGAAGAACAAATCTGAAGGTGTCACGCTTCCTGATTTCAAAATACATTATAAAGTTACAGCAATTAAAATAGTTGGTACCCACATAAAGACAGACGTAGACCAATGGAACAAAATCGAGAACCCAGAAATAAACACAGGCATTTACATTTAACAGATCTTCGACAAGATTGCCAAGATTACATAATCGGGAAAGGATAATCTCTTCAACAAAAGGTGTTGGGGAGGCTGGATATCCATGTGTTCTTTACCACAATTTAGAAACAGTTGAGAATGTAGGTGATCATCTCCGTAATATTTAATTAGGTAATTGGGGTTGGTAACGAAATAAAAGGCTCATCAATATCTCCAGTTTCCAGTTGTGGTCTGAGAGATGCATATTTTAGACTCTGGATAATTAGAAGGTATTAAGATAAGTTCAAACTCTCAAGAATTACTGGCTTCAAACTTGGCTTCACTTCCATTTAGTTGTATGAACTTGGGCAAGCAATTCATCTGTCGATGCTTCAGTTTTATTATTTGTGAAATATGGATAATAACTAACTCATAGTGTTATAAGGAGCTTATCATAGTGCCTGGCACATAGCAAACTCTCAATAGAAGTAACTTCCAGGGATGCTGTTGATGACCATGCTGACCATGGTTTGGGGACAGGATTCTTTCATTTTCTGTCTCATCTCCCTCTTTCTTTCTTCCTTTTTTTCTTGCTTCCTTCCTTCTCTCTTTTTTAGTATTTTTTTTTAAACCTGTCTTCTATTTCTGGCAAAGAGCCTGTGTAATTGTACCTTTCTTCTGGGTATTATTTGCCAAGCAGGTGTAAAGTGCAGTGCAATGTAATTTAGTAAAACCTAATTTAGGTTCTGGATTTGTGCTTCTCTCCGTGTGAGTGGCTCCAGCAGGGTCCTCACACAGCTGTCATGCCCTGTGAAAGAACCCAGGCCAGCAGAGAATATGACCATGAAGGACCAAAGGAGCCAATTTTCTAATGTTTCATATTTGACTTAATTTTTTTTTTACTTAAAGGTTTAGATTAGGAAGGAATAAGTAAATGTGTTCTTAGAATCACTGTACAGGGTAAGGTTTTCTTTTGCCTCGTTCAGAGCAGATGCAAAAGCCATTTTGTCATACTGCAACACAAGGTCTAAAGACCATCTGGAGAATTTATTAAAATTAAAAGGATGCAATACAATTTGGATTACATACTTTTATTAAAGATATGAGAGAATCGATCTGATCTTTTCTATCTTCACCATCTGTAAGTTTTTTATATATAAATGTTTCTTAAAACAAGAATAAAATTATTAGAGATTGCAAACACTGCCAAGTAAAACTATTTTTTAAGAAAATTATAAAAATCCCTGCCAAAGCTCTAGTTATAAACATTAAAGAAATAAAAAAACTTTCATGTTGAACTGTTATTTTTTGAGGTGTATCAGGAAGCCTCCCTCCTAAAAATGTTTTGAATGACTCAATATTCTTACCAACCAAAAAGAGAGAAGTATTTTGGGGGAAAAGAAATATGAATTATGAAAAGAAGAAGGGAAATAGAAGAAAACAAATGATTTTTCTAAAGTATTATAAGTAGTGGTTGTGTGATAACTACTTGGGGTGCAAATATCATAGACCATCTCCTTACCACTGGGGTAGGTCATATTTCTTGGCCTTTTAGTAACTTTCTGTATTAGATTCTTCTGAGTGCTTAACTTGTAACTCCTTTATTCTTTCTTACAAAGTGATGTGGGTGGTATAATTATTAACCCCATTTTACAGATAAGGAAACTGAGTGACAAGAGTTTAAGGGACTTACTTGTTCAAGATCACACACCTAGGAAGTGATCAAGCCAGCATATGATGAACTCAGTGAATCTGATTCCAGAACTTGTGTCATTACCTTTTATGCTGGACTCTTGCCTGGGGAAGAAGAATTTACCTCATTCAAAAATTGCAGTGAGGGCTTCCCTGGTGGCGCAGTGGTTGAGAGTCCGCCTGCCAATGCAGGGGACACGGGTTCGTGCCCCGGGCCGGGAAGATCCCACATGCCGCAGAGCGGCTGGGCCCGTGAGCCATGGCCGCTGAGCCTGCTCCGTCCGGAGCCTGTGCTCCGCAACGGGAGAGGCCACAACAGTGAGAGGCCCACGTACCGCAAAAAAAAAAAAAAATTGCAGTGAGTGGTGTGAGATTAACTCAATGCTGTTGTGATCCACGAGTCTATGAAAACGAGGGAGTGATCCAAGGAGAACGTCTAAAATGATGAGCATTTTGGAAAATACAGCTAATGATGAATGACAAAAATAATTAGAATGATTGAGCCTTTGAGAGGGGAGGGTATTTTTCTACTTGTGTTCATGGAATAATAGTAGTAGTAGTCATAAAAGTAGTAATAGACTATGGTGCCCATCTTTACTTTCTTTCTGCAGAGGAATTTTGTTTATGTTTCAGCAAGAAAAATATTTTTGCCTAAAGCTTGTGACTTTTTCAGATTTGCAATGGAAAATGCATATCCTCTTTTTCTTGGAAAGTTATGAGGGTGGGAGAAAAATCATGACTCTGCTGTTTACTATCCATAAAAGATTAGCTGAGATTTTTAAATTTCTTTGAGCCTGTGTTTTCTTGTCTGAACAAGAAACAGCAGTACATACGTATATGGTTGATGAGGATATTAAATGAGGTATGCCTATAGGGGTGCTTAGCATTCTGTCCAGCAACTACTTAACACATTCCAAGAGTCACTATTATGATTACTGTTACCATTATTCCCTGCAGTCAATGATAATTGCTCTGACATGAGTTTTGGTCCTCTAACGGGCAGGTACTAAAGCTTGGTCATACTGACACAGATAACTTTTGTTTAAAACAAAGATGGAAGTAGAAATAGCAAAAGCATTTTATGATGTGAGTTCACCCTGGCCAACCACCCTTGAAATTTTATATCAGTTCTGATAGTTAATTAAGAATGATCCTACTTGAATGCTAAAAATTCCATAGGAAGCCTATGGAATCTTATTTTGTGACGAAGTTTTAAGCCAAACAAAAAACACACATCCTTACATGTTATTGAAGCCATTTAAGACTGAAACATAGGTAAGTAAAGATGGCTTTACCCGATCATTGGGTGGAGAGATAATGCTATCTTTATTGTAAAATTAGAGATCTTGAAAATACTTCCACACCATCTCCTGTCCTGTGTACCAGTGACCCCATGCAAACCAAACACACAAATAAATATTACACAAACACGCTACTGGCTTTTGCTTTCACCCTCACTAGTTAAGAAAAGATTTGGAAAGATAAGGTTAGTAGTATGAGCAGAGGGTGAAATATGTAATATTTTGAATGACTTTCACTCATTACGTACTTCCAGTATTTTAAATATCATAATGTGTGGGTAGTATTTCCTCCTGTATTAAGTTGCTATGGATAAATTTTTTTTTTTTTTTTTTTTCGGTACGCGGGCCTCTCACTGCTGTGGCCTCTCCCATTGCGGAGCACAGGCTCCGGACGCGCAGGCTCAGAGGCCATGGCTCATGGGCCCAGCCGTTCTGCGGCATGTGGGATCCTCCCAGACCGGGGCACGAACCCGTGTCCCCTGCATCAGCAGGCGGACTCTCAACCACTGCGCCACCAGGGAAGCCCACTATGGATAAAATTTTAAATTACTTTTTCCTTTTTGCCACAAGAGATATAGGAAGATTAAACCCAGGTATGTTATTCCCTGAGAATGAGATTTAATTTGCCTGAATAACTCAAGTCTGTCTACAGCAGGTTGGTACTTTGGTTTTTGGTAGTTTTGATTCAGGATTAACCCTCTTTGAGATTCAAAATGGTTTTTTGAATTTTGTTTATTTTCTTGTCATCAAATATTGGAGCTTGAACAAATTGGGCTTATGGTATATCCCACTACAAGGTAAGACCTGTGAATTCAGGAATTTTGTCAAGCTGTTTATAGTTTACAGAGCAATACTAACCCATAGTAGCAGGCAGTCCTTACTTGTCGAATGCATACATCAAGGTTTCTCAACCTTGGCAACTACTGACATTTTCCATTTGATTCTTTGTTGTGGGCAGCTGTCTTCTGCATTGTAGGATGTTGAACAACATCGTTGGCCTCTACCCTCTAGATGCCAGTAGGTGTCAGTAGCACCAACCCACCCCTCCCAGCTGCGACAACCTCATATGTCTCCAATTATTGCCAAATGTCTTTTGGGGGAGGGAAGGGTCCACATTGCCCTTTATTGAAACCACTGCAGCAAGTGAATGTATTGCCTTGACATGTCAAAGGAAATCTTCCAAACTATAAGTTCCTGGCTGAACACGAATGAAGAATTTGGAAGCTATTTGATTTACATAATCAATACAGGGCACTAAAATGGATCATTTACTCTCCACCAATGTTAACAGGATTATTGAATCCTTTCGAGAGATTTGTTATTGTAAGAGGGAAATTATCTTTCGTCATCATGGGGCAGAAGAGAAGGGGTCACCCTCAGCCACTGAGAGTAATATTGTGGCAGTGTTTTATCATCCCTCCTACTTCTCCCAACCCAGTTCTTAAAGGAACCTAATGTTATTTCCAGGTCCGAATACAGAGGTTCTAGCCCCAATGTCTACAAAGTATTTAACATTGCAAATGGGATATGGAACTCTGGGTTATTTTGGTGACGCAGCTGTTGACAGCTCATACATTTCTGGAACGTGAGAAGCATCCTCTGACAATGTGCAATTGTTGTCTAAGCGACTACATTGCCATTTGCCACAGTTCTGGCTCCCTTCACGTGGTGTTTAGAGGACTTGGAAAATTTGCCACCGTATTAGCAAGGAGGAACGTTGGGTGTGAAGACAGGCCTGGGGGAATAGGCTCAGTCATCACACTTCATCCTCGCCAAGTTCTCAGCTCAAATGAAATGCAAGTGGATGGTATTTTAAATAAATCAATCTCTCTGTCTAAAGAGATACAAATGTTTAGATGATCTTAGGCACATCACTTAGCCTTTCTAACCTGGATATACTATCCATAAAAGAGGGGATGGCGGTGATGCTTAAATGATGTATTTAAAGTACCTAGCACAGTGGCTGGCATGTAGCGAGAACTGAAATGATATAAGCTATTATGATAATTATCATCATTATTAAACATATGCAGGAGGTGTTACACCGCATAAGCTAGTTGACAATAATGGAAAGAGGAAGGATTCAAGGACAATGAAGTCATACAGGGTGGAATCTTGGTTCAGCTACTTACTAGCTGTGTGAACACTTGTATCAATCAGCCTAGGTTATGCTGCATTGTAGTAAAAAAAAGACTTTAACATCTCAGTTGCTTACAGCTACAAATTAATTTCTTGCTCAGCTCCACATCCATCAAGGTCCAGTTGCAGCTCTACACTACATCAGTCTTATGCCAAGACCCAGGCTGTGAGTGTAGCCTCTGTGTAATATTGTACATTGTATTCATCATAGCAGAAGGAAATTAACAAGATGGCAAATCATGAAGAAGTTCTTAAAACTTCCGCTCAGAAATGCATTCATCACTTCTGCCCACAACCATTGACCAAAGCAAGTAACACTGCAACTCCTGAGTTCAAAGGGGCAAGGATATATAGCGGAGGGGCACTGCAGAGAGCGACAAGACGGTGCCACAATCGACCACGCCTCTAATGTGGGCCTCTGAGCCTTCACCTTTGCTTCTGTAGAAGTGTTAGCAGAAATTCAACTAATTCAACTAATACACACGGAGAGATTATGATGTACCAGACTCTGCCCAAGATACGTTATCTACAAAACCTCATCGAGTCCTCATAACAACCAGCTAAATTAATGTTGTTGGCTCCCTTTGACAGATTTTTAAAAACATGAGGTCTTGAGGACGTTAGATAACCTCACACACAAAATCATATACAAAAATTGCAGGACACACAGTAAGTATTTGTAGTTACATAATGGCTTATTTTTGAAACAACTTGTTTCTAATTGTTTTAGACTCTATCTGCATGTAGGAAGAGCAGTAGGCTCAAAATTGGCTGGCTGCAGATGGTGCAACTAGCCCTCTGGAGTTCTGACTCACTAACTTTCTAGTTTTTCTCCAACAAAACCCACGGGCAGGGGGCATCTACATTGGACACTCTTTCTTACCCAGTTTTGGCCTGCTGCCTCCCCTTCTCAGACTCTATTCATTTGCATCTTTCTCCCCAACTCCTGAATATTAATTACTCTCCCTCCTCCTCTTCCCCCCATCCCCCAACTCCAGACCTTTTTGGCAAATCTTATTAGTAAACAGATGGGCTATCTGTGTTGCTGGGAGACCACTTCATACATGGGGTCCAGTCCAAAGGGAGTGAGAAGGAAGGGGACATATCAACTACATGGTGGAATGGCTAAGCGTGCTGAAGACGACGACTCCTTCTTTTCTGATTATTTTGAATTCAACTCTGGCTTCATTCTCTGCACTCCCCTTCCATGGCCCTCAATTCTGTCATCCCTAAAATGAGAATAACACTACTACTAACCCATGGGGGTTTTGTGAATATTTAATGAAGTAATGTTTATAAAGCCCTTAACACAATTTGTGATTCATAGAAAGAACTCAATTGTCTTGTTGTTGTTTACTAGTTTTGGCAAGCTTAGCAGACTAAGGGAGAAAGAGTATGAGTTGAGGTGGGGATGCACTCAGGCCTATTTATGACGGACTGGGGGAGCTTCATTCGAGGGTTGTATCCTAGGCAAAGTATCCCAGTAGAAACAGCATGAGTTTTGAAGGAACTTGAATTCCAATCCCTGTTTAGCCCCTCATGAGCTATGTTAGCTTAGCAAATTCAGCCTCGCGAAGTCTATTTTTTTTTTCCTACTTTAAAAAATGGACATTATAATTCTCTCCTGACCTCACACAGTGGCCATGGGATTACCTGCCTGGCACACTGTCCCATATTTTCATGATTTATTCGTTTCCCCTCTCCCCCTTCTAGCTCCCTTCCCCCTGGCCTGACCCTCCGCTTACCCCTGAGGTAACGGGCAGTGTTTAGCCTGTTCCTTGATGTATCCCAGCACCTGGCACTGCTTGGTCACATGGAGAACGTTCCATGAAGGCTGAGAGGAATGACCGAGTCAGCAGTCTTTCTTTGGTGTTCAGAAGTCACCAGAACGCACACACCTCCCCACGTAAGGTGTGGGCTGCCTCTCTCTCTTACCTGGAAACCCCGTCCTCAGGCAGGGGACCGTCTTCCTGAGGGTGCCAGCCTGCTTTCCCCAAACCTACAGCCCCAAAGTTGCCCTGGAGCCTCAGGGAACCGGGCGCGAGCGGCCGCGCCGCTCCCAAGGTCGCATTTGGGCCTCGCCCACCTCCTCGTCCTCCCTTCCGGACCTCGCAGCTGGCCAATTGCAGCCTCCCCCGGGCCGCTGGGCGGGCTCCAGCGCCGTCCCGGTCTCCCGCCTCCACCGCAGCTCCGCCTCCCCACCCGCCCCTCCCACTCTCGCCGCCTGTGCTCACCTCACCCGCGCGCAGGCTTCGAGAACCCAGCGTCCGCGAGCCCGCGCCCGGCACCCAGCACTCCCCGGCCTAGCTCCTCCGGCTCTTTCGGAAAGGGGGCTTCTGGCTCTGAGGACGAGGACGGTAGTGGCCCTCAAACTTCATTTTCAAAGGCACCACTGGTTGAGAAGACCGAGCGAGGCGAGCTATGGACCCCGTGAGCCAGGTAGGACCGACTGGGCAGCGCGGGTGATGCCGCGGGACCCCCGGGCTCCGGATGCTGCGTCTCCAGACCCTTCCTCACGCTGTCTCTTTCTCTCTCTTGCCTCCTTGGTCCACAGCTGGCCTCGGCAGGCACCTTCCGGGTGCTGAAGGAGCCCCTTGCCTTCCTGCGAGCCCTGGAATTGGTGAGTAGCGGTGTGTGTGCGGGGAGGGGACCGAGGCGGCGAACCAGTAGGTGAGGAGAGGTCGGGTGCGGTGCTGTCTGCTCGGTTCTGCTCCAAGCCTGGGATGCAAAAGCCGCTTCCTTCAATCCTCCCCACTCCCCAGGTGCCATTCCGGGATGGCGGGGACAGGATGTAGGGTCCCGGCTTGGAGGCGGGAACGTGGACGAGTTTTTGCAGGCGCTTAGACGAGGTGTCATGTCTCATGTCACCGAGGCGCTTGCACACGCTCAGGGGCTGGGGAAAGAAGCCTCCTGGGGAGACCGGGAGGGGAACAGATGGGGGAGCTGCCGCTGGGCTCTGGCTGCTCACCTGGATTATTGCGGGGGTGAGGGCGTGAGAGGAGGGACCGGGGCTGAGCGGAGTAGCGAGCGGGGAGGGCTTTGCCAAGCTGGGAAAGTTGGTGAGCACTGGGGCAGCTCTCCGCCCCGCCCGGGATGCTTGGAAGCGCTGTGATCCGCGCTCCGCAGCCGGAGCTCCAGGGAGAGAGAAGCTTCGAGGCTGTGAAAGATACTGCCGTCGAGAGCGCGACTCCTTCTTCCCATCTCAGAGTTTCTCTACCCTGGCTGCTCTCGAGGGCTTTTCTGATTTCTTCTAGAACCTCCCAGCCTTCTCTGTGGAGCTTGCTTCAGCGACGGGGCTTTAGGAAGTTATAGTACTCTTCTCTTCTGTCCCCTTAACAAACAACTTGATAGTCCTAGGGCAACTTATCTGTTGGCAGAGGAGTGAGGCGCAGAAACAGTTACCCAGGGGGCCACAGAGCAATGTTAGTGTCAATGCTTGCATGATGGTTATTCAGAGTGAAATCTGCGGGTCACACATTCTCTTGCTAGGAGCTCTGAAAGGCAAGCGAACCTATCTGAACAGAAAGTTCAGAGCCCGTCATGTAGCATTAATCACAGGCCCTATCACTGACTAGCTGGGAAGTTATGTAAGAGCGTGTTCTGTCCTCCCAGATCTTAGCTCCAAGGCCCAGTATCCGGCTTTGGCAACACAAACTGTGGTACATGCTTACGTGGATGATCTACATTTGCCTTGTTTGTAAACCTGCATAAAAATGCACAAATATATCAACCACACATAACATCAGGACAGCATTTGGAAGGCTTCAACTATTGGTTTGGGGATAGCTATTCTAAAACTGTTTTCCTCACAGCCACCGGTTAAAGCAAGCAGGACTCACAGTCTGGGCAGCTTTCAGTTGACTTTCTCAGAGTTCTGTCCACATTTGATCATTCAGCCATTCAACAAACATTCTCTGTGGGAGAGTGATTTTTTTGCTCAGTGTAAAGGCTCCATTGTCAAGCCATTGTCTCTCCAAACAAAATTCAAAGGCCTGACATCATTTCTGACAGAATCTCTTATTGTTTCACACTGTCACTGTCACTCACCTGAAACATTAGTTTGTATCCCCTTCAGTTGCAACGTTATTTCATGTCACTCCCCACACACAGCCTCTATGAGTATCTTTCAGAGTGTGGTAAACCTGGATGAATTTTTTTTTCCATGCAGATTTCTGGACACGAAATAAAAATATTGGGAATGTGGGTGCCCAGGAATCTGGATTTTAAACAAGCTCCCTGGATAATTCTTATGCACATTAAAATTAGAGGACTACCACCCTAAGCTATACAAGGAGCCCCCCAAACTCCAAAGCGCTTTTTACCTTAAGGCTCTTGTTATTCTTATTAATACTATATGGAATGCCCTCACAGCCCAAGCTGAGAACAAATGTTTGTCTTTTAACCTCAGCTTAAAGATTACCTCCTCAGTGAAGATTTCTCTCATATTTGGTTCTTCCCCTTTCCTCTACCCCAAACTGAATGATTCACCCCACTCTTTGGGCTTCCATGACATCTTATCCATTCATTTATTCATGAGAATTTATCACACTGCCTTATAGTCTTTTCTTGGTGTGTGTGTGTGAGAGAGAGAGAGAGAGGGAGAGAGAACTTATTACATTTAAAATATTTTTTTGATTTATGTATAGTTGGTTTCCTCTCTCTCTTCTGGGCCTCTAAGGCTCTAAGGAAGAAGATATTTTGCTTGTAAATCAGCGATTAGCCTCTCATTTGTGGGAGAGAAGCTGAATAAGGGACCAGTGAAACCTTAAAAGGTCAGATAAGTTAGTTGATCACTACCTTTTGAAAGAGCTAAGGTCAAGAGATGAGAGCAGGGACATAGAAGCTTTGAGAAAGTTTATCAAAATGGAGAAAGGAAAATATCTCTTCTGTGCATGCCATGGGTGAAGAGTCACTCTGAGGTCTTTGTTTTCTGTGGGAGAGAGTGAGGAGAGAGTTCTAGCTCTTGGATGGCAGGAAATTTGTTCTGCTTGCTTCTGTGTTCCCCACAGGTGCCTTTCATGGTGCTCGGTAAACAGTAGTGATCAGCAAAAAGTGTAAATTGACCGTGACAGAGCACTAAAACACCTGGTTTCTCCTGTTCTGTGGGGCGACAGCTTCAAAGTTGGTAGTCTTGAAAGACTTTGAACTACAATCCTTTTTCTTTTTCAGTATTTATTCTGTAGAAGTAAAAGTGTATGTAAAGATCTATGCTCAAGGCTATTTACTGCAACATCCTTTGTAGAGGAAAGAACTAGAAACAATTAGTAAGTCCGTTAATAGGAAAATCGTTAATGTATGATTCATGCATGCTGTGAAATATTATACTGTCGTTAAAAAGATGGGTTAAATTAATATGCATTGTGCTGGCAGTCAGCATAGGTAACTGTGTTTGATAAAATTATTAAGTGCAGAAAAATGAGTTTCATTCTTAGTATTTGATGAAATTGTTATGTGGAAAAAAGTGGTTTTCGGTTTTCCTTCTTTTAATCAACACATGGGAAATGTATTCAGTCAAATTTCAGACTAATGTATAGCATATAATATTTTTGTAAAAATAAAAAAAGAAAATATAGTTATGTATGTGAATGTGGGCACGTGTGTTTGTAATTTGTATAACCATAGATGTATACCTCTGAACTGTTAATACTGATGTTTTTCCCAAAGGGTATAATTTGAGATTCAGTGGGGAGAGAAGAGGGTGAAGGAAAGCTGTGGTCTTCAGGAAGAATTACAGGCGTATCACTTGTCCACAGTTGTGCGCATGAGTAATTAAAAAAAATAACTTATATTTTAAATGATCTTCTATGGATTGACCATTTGAAGCAGTATTACTTCTAAATACATCCTCCACTTTGAGATTTATTGCCTTGGGGGGAAAATGCACTTTATTGATGTGTTCTTTGCTTAGGAAAGGCTCATGTATACAGTAGATTTAAAGTTTAAAAAACATGTAAAAGTCAAGTCTTCAGGGAAAAAGCTTTAGCCAATTTCAAAGACCTTGAGGCAAAACTTCCAAATCCTTAATCTCTACTTAAATGAGGTCAGGGGACTTTCCGCTATCTTTTGGGTCAAAACCAAAATTCAGGACACAGCACTGACTCTGGTGGTCTGTTTTGTTTATTCCCTGATGATAAAATAGGTCCAGAAAAATGTCTTAAACCATCATTTGGAGATGGTAAAAAAAATTTTTTTAATTGAACTTACCTTATTTCTCAGACTTACTAAATTGGTGTAGAATCCTGCCTTCCACTGATCATTCTTATTTTGCTACTTCAATTCTTTGCCAGTAGAATTTTGGCCTGCTTTTTTTTTTTCCTTTTAAAGCATTTTTCTTAATACATTCTTTTTTCTGTCTACTATTTGCAAGGCTCTGGATTTGCACCTGTGGGTTTATGTGTAATGGAATGTAGGGACCCCAACAGTTCCAAATTGTCCAGGACTTGAGTTGGTGCACATGTAAGGGCATCAAAGGGACTTCAGCTCCCCCAAATGATATTTGCTTGGCTGGCAGGTCCAGACTCCGCCCCTCTAAAATTAACTGCTGGGGCAACTTGCTTGATTCCTCTAATTCTTATTCTCTGACCTCCATCCCCCATTTTGCTGCCATTTCTGCTACAACCCCTGGGCTCCATATCTCCATTCTGCCTTTCCTTTCTGCCTTTCCAAAGGAGGCCAGCTTATCCAGAGATGCAGCATGTCTGATGTACGAGGCATAGAGCTCCTTGATTTAAATGGAGGTACCTGCTTCTCTAATCTTCATTCCTGAATCTGAATTCTGATCTATGTTTTTCAAACGTCATACTGCTTGCTTGATATGAATAGTATTTCTGATCATGTTATTGATAATAACACAGTAAGCATGTTTGATATAATATAATATAATATAATATAGTTATCATTTTAAACTCTTAAGGAGAGAAGTAACAGTAGCTACCTCTGTCATGCAGCCTTCATATGAGGCACTATATTCCAGTGCTTTCCATACATCATCGTATTGAATCTGTATGGCTTACATTCCCATTTCACCACGGAATTCAGGGGATGTTTATAACTCATCAGGGACAAAATTGTAGGAAATGGCAAAGCCAAGATTTGACATTCTCACTCCAAACTGTGTTCTCTTAAATGCTACACTCTTCTGCTTCCTTCAGTGCGGCAGGCACCTGCTGTAACTTATCCCTAATCCTCAGAAACGTTAAAAGGCAGGTGCTATCCGATTTTGCAGTGTTTATCTCACCCACTCTGATATGTATTTCAGGCGTTTTCTGAAAATGCCAAGGAGTGTTTATATTTAGAGACTAACTCAAGAGACGACAATTGTCTTTGATATTGTTTTATTGTCTGTTGGTTATTAATTAACCAAGGTAGAGTAGGTTCTAATTAAAAATCAGTATCTTTTCATTTAAAATACATAGAAAAAGATTTTGATTATAAAGCCAATAATTTAACCTTATTTTATGGGTCTTTTTTTTCTATTTTTTTAAAAATACCTGTGCATGAGTCAGACAACTCTTCTTTTCTAAGCATAAATAACACAGGAATTCTAACATACAACTTGTTTAAATTATGAGCTGCAGTCTGCCACTGAGGGTGGGATGTAATTTCAAAGCTACATTAATTTGGATTTAATTATAACTTCTAGCTTCTCAAGTGACAAAAATCATGTATAAAGGAAATATGAATCAATAAATACACTTTTCATAAAAGAGCAGCTCCCCAGTGGGCTAATGGATTTGTCCCTTCATGCTTTTCTGAGTTTCATTAAGACATTGGCATTTTGCGCCACGAATACAGAAAAAAAGATTAAAATACTGCGTATGGATTTGAATCCCAGTTTTATTCTTCCACTAGCTTGGTGACCTTGGGCAAGTTATTTAACTTTATTAGGTATCATTTTTTTCTCATCTGTAAAATGGGACTGATAACATCAATAGTTGCTACTTCAAAGGATTGCTATAAATGACTTAATTCACATAAACCACCTTGCATAGTGCCTGGGCTATAAAAAGTGCTCAGCAAATGATTGTGAAGGTGATGATGATGACATGATGATGATGATGGTGATAATGATGATAACAATTTGAGTGATTCTGGGAATGATGAAAAAGGAAGAAGTAGAAATCTACCGGAGAGTAATTTATAACATTATGGCAACTTCTTGCAAGTTAGAGCCTTAGCAAAGTTCTGACGTAGAAAATCTATATTCACAGTTATGTGTGTGCCTCTTTTGAGCCCCTCACCACTTATACCTTGCTGCCAGGGATTTTTTTTACCATAGCATGTGTGACTCTAGGGAATTGCTCCTTGGAATAATTGCATTCAGGGAACATTCCAGAGAGGCCAGTGTTGGACCTAAAGGAAAAGAAGAATTGCAGGAACTTAGTTCTAAGGAATTTTTTGCTGAGGTGTGAGGAGACAGTTTTCCTGATCTTTCTGAAATCATAATCCATAGACGTTGCTTATTCTTGAAAGAGTTACATGTATCCAACTGAATTCTCCAGGGTGTAGACAAAGGTTCTTATAGCATCAACCACTATAAGGCACTTACTAACCACACCCTAATACCCAGGTACACCTGGCTCTTGGGAATCACCCAGATAAAAATAGGAGAAGAACCCTGCTCTCATGCTCAAGTAGAAACATCACCCTTAGTTCTCTGTTCCCCAGAGGATTCACATTTCTTCCTGATTCAAGTAGGAAAAATAGTTTTATGTTAATATAAAAAAATAATAAAAAACCTCTAAGGAATACATCTACAAAACAATGACTTTCCTTTGAGTCTTCTCCTTCTGTCTTTGACCTTGGCTGTATTTGTAATTATTCTCGTTCATTCTATTAGCTTAGCCATCCTGTGAGAACCTCACTTCCTCACTGAATTTTGGGGACAATACCCCTTGCCTACCTTCTCATAGTTTTGGAAATTTTAAGTAAGAACAAGCAAGTAAAACACTTTGTAAACTACTAAATGTCCTCCAAAAGTAAAACATAGTTGTGATCATGATGATGGTGATGATAAGAGGCAATTTTTTCCAATCTAGGAGACTCTGGATATCATGGGATAATTGATGAAGACTGGGGTGTGAAGTATCTCTGCTCCCTGCGGGGCTGAGCCCTTCTCAACCACTCTCCATCCTCTAGCTTTTGCCCCAGTCTTTTTGATCTCTTTGGAACCTGCTGTCTGTTGAAACTGATGCATCATCAAAACTTGGAGGAAATCCACCCTCAACCCTTTTCGCTCTCACACTAAAAGCCTGTTTCTTGCTCTGTACACATTTCACCTTTATTAGATATTTCGGGGGCCTGGTGATGGTCTCTTGCTGGGCTGATGGACTTTTGCACATGCCCCTTCGTGTGCTTAGAACACACACTCTTTTCACCAACCCCCCTTTGGCTGGAAAATTCCTCTTCTCTTTTCAGGTGTCAATTTAGACATCACTTCTTTTGGACTTTTTTTTTTTAATTTATTTATTTTTGGCTGCGTTGGGTCTTTGTTGCACGTGGGCTTTCTCTAGTTGTGGTGAGCGGGGACTACTCTTCATTGTGGTGCGTGGGCTTCTCACTGTGGTGGCTTCTCTTGCTGAGGAGTACAGGCCCTAGGTGCGTGGGCTTCAGTAGTTGTGGCTTGCGGGCTCTAGAGCGCAGCCTCAGTAGTTGTGGCACGCGGGCTTAGTTGCTCTGTGGCATGTGGGATCTTCCCGGACCAGGGATCGAACCCATGCCCCCTGCATTGGCAGGTGGATTCTTTTTTTTTTTTTTTGCGGTACTTGGGCCTCTCACTGTTGTGGCCTCTCCCGTTGCGGAGCACAGGCTCCAGATGGCAGGCTCAGCGGCCATGGCTCACGGGCCCAGCCGCTCCGCGGCATGTGGGTTCTTCCCAGACCGGGGCACGAACCCACGTCCCCTGCATCGGCAGGCGGACTCTCAACCACTGCCCCACCAGGGAAGCCCGGCAGGTGGATTCTTAACCACTGCGCCACCAGGGAAGTCCAACATCACTTATTTTGGGAGGGCCTCTCAGTAGGGAGGTCCCTCCAGATGAAGTCAGTCTCCTGATGGCTCCCAGAGCACACTGTTTAGTGACTTTTTTTTTTTACATTTTAGCTCCTCAAACAGACTAAAGGCTCTGTGAAAACAAGGATCTTGTTTGTCTTGTTCATCAGTACATTCTAAGTATCTAACACAGTGCTTGACACATGGTAGGAACACCTCCAGGGGCATTCATAAGTCCCACCAAAACACCCAGGCAATTGAACATAGGAAGCAGGCAATTGACAATATTCAATATCCTGAGATAAACCATAATGGAAAAGAATATAAAAAAGAATGTATAGGGCTTCCCTGGTGGCTCAGTGGTTGACAGTCCGCCTGCCGATGCAGGGGACATGGGTTCGTGCCCCAGTCTGGGAGGATCCCATATGCCGCGGGGCGGCTGGGCCCATGGGCCATGGCCGCTGGGCCTGCGTGTCCGGAGCCTGTGCTCTGCAACAGGAGAGGCCACAGCAGTGAGAGGCCCGCGTACCGCAAATAAATAAATAAAAGAATATATATATATATATGTATAACTGAATCACTTTGCTGTACAGCAGAAATTAACACAACTCTATAGATCAACTGTACTTCAATAAAAAACCTAAAACATCCAGGCAGTAGGTGCTTAGTAAGTACTGGTTGAAGAAAGTGAGGGAAAGAAGGAGGGAGGAAAGAGAATAGAGAATGAATAAATGAATCCTTGAGAACACATTGGGTGGAGTGTCAAGTACCTGTCATGATCTCCATTGTGAAGAGGAATTGTAGGGACTCCCGTAGAAACAAAGGTTTAGCTGTCAGTCTTGGTTGTGGAGGAGAGTAACTCCTGACTCAACTGTCAAGGAAAGAGGGCAGCTGCAGGCATGCCCACTGCACAGCGCGGAAGGAGAAAGAACTCTTAGGGAAAATAATTGCGCGAGGAGTGGCACAGGCGCAGGCTGCAGGTCTTGGGTTCAAGGCAACGCCTTAGCAAGAGTGTTGCCGGTATCGAGCCTTGGCCGCCATCCCACTGCCTTCTTGGTGTGTTCCCTTTCTCCTGCTCGTTGAGCTCATTCTTTCTGTGATTCTCATCTCACGTCCTAAGAGAAGGAATACGATTGGCTCAGTGGATAATTTGTTCAGGGGACACAACCGTCGGCCCCAGGCCATATCAGGCTATGGATTGGCTGCCCTGGGCCAGAGGTTCACTGCGAGTCCCTGTCACTTGTGGCCTGAATACAAAGTGTCATGAGATTCAAAACATGTCCCCTAGACTGTTCTTTAAGTCCCGGGCACTTTAGGCACAGGGAGAGGTGTATGTGTCTTGTGGACGAAGAAGGCGGAACTGGTAATTTTCTTAAGGAGAAGACATTGCCTCTTTGAGATTTGGGGAGCAGGCTTCCTGGAATTCGCTCTGACGAGGGGCCATTGGGGGGATCCACACCGATAATGTGATCTGGAGGGGCTGTGCCTTTGCCCTTTCAACACGTGGGCTCTGCCAGCTGGTGCCGCTTGTTCATCAGTTGAAAAGCCTCTTTCTGAGAATAACGACGGGGTTTTTCCTTAGTCATGAGATAGCCTATTCGTGAAGGAAAACGTATAACCCCAAACCACACATATTTCATCTTTGTTCATAAATTGGTAGGTTAATTCAACACTGGCCCTTAACCCAAGACTACATTAATGAGTACCTCAGTTATCTGCTTGTGTTTATTAACATGGTAGAAAAACATGAATGGATGGGGGGGTTAATTTAATATCCCTATGCAAATAAAATTTTTTATCTTGAATGTTTACTCATGGGAGAGTCATTGGCTTGCCTGGTGTGATGGGTCCTGTTTGTTTCAGGAGGGTATGGGGGAGGAATTGGTTGACAAGCAAGAATCCTATGAAAAACCTGGAAGGTAATATGGGGCTTGAAGGAGTCTGGGCCTTGGAATGAGCTTTTTGCTGGAAGCCTGGCTCTTCTCTCCAGCCATGGGACACTGAGCAGATTACATGATTGTGCTTGTTCTCAGGTCCGAGGCCGTCAAATGAAGGTCATGAAAGTCACATCTTTGGGTTACCGTGAGGGTTCAGTAAGACAGTGTTTATAAAACCCCCAGCAGAGCATCTGGTTTATATTGAGGCTCCCTAACTATAACTAAGGAAGAGGTTGTTAAAGACAATGATATGTTATCTGTAAATAAAATTAAGCATTCCAAAATTTTTCAGGAGAGTATAAACATAAAGTTTGGTCAATATATTATCATCATATTGTTTTTTATTTCTATTCTCTCTTCATTGTGAGATAATCATAAAATATACACAAATAGTAGTAACACTAATACATAGAGACAAGGACTTAACCTAAGTGCCCTACATGTGTTATTTCACTTGATCTCACTTTACTTTCGAAGGACCAAATAATAACCCTTTTTATATGTGAAGGAACTGAGGCCTAGAGAGGGCAAACAACTTGCTTAAAATCATATAGCGAGCATGTGAGAGAGCTAGGACTTGAACCCAGGCATCTAGATGCCAGGCCCCTTGATCTTAATCATTTTTCCATATCACCACCCATTAGTAGTGATCACTCATTACCTCTGAATCTTGAAGTTAAATGATTTCCTCAATGAAAACAGCCAGGACAATATATATAATTGCTTCTTAAAGTCATGTCTTCTTATTCCTCATTCAGGTCCCTTTCTGCTATCTCATGTTGTCAGAGCACAAAGAAAAATATAAATGCTCATCCCCATAAAGACTAAGGATGTCCAGACCTTCTCAGGGACCTTTTTCCTTCTCAAAAATACTCCTAACCCCTGAGAAAATTTTAGTGATCTGTGTATCTTTTCTAACAAAATCTTTATTCACTGATCCATTGCATAAAGAAATTCAGGCTTAGGAATGTGTTGTTGAAACATGCCTATAAAGAGTTTTGTAGAAGTCAGAAAGGATCCAGATATTTAGCAAGATGATGAACACTTAAGTTTTCTTTGGATGCCTGATAAATTACTTGAGTCAAACAGATTCCATCATGGATGCAGGAAGAGCAAATGAATTGTCTGCCCATTGTGTGTGTGTGTGTGTGTGTGTGTGTGTGTGTGTGTGTGTGTGTGTGTGTGTGTGTGTGAGCTGCCATCCTTTGGATTTGTCACTTTGAAGGATTTATGTGCCAAATAAGAAGACATACCCCCTATGGCTTTAACAAGAAGCGCTCACACAGCCATCTTGTCTACCATGAGACTGCCTTTCTGTCCCTGACTCTCAGCTTCTTGAACTGTAAAATGAGGATAAAATCTAGAACACAGACTTGTGAAATAAGCTGAGCCAACATGTATGGAAGTTCCCATAAGAGGGCTCAATAAATATTGAATGTTCCCAGATCTAGAAAACTAAAGCTCAGGTGTCTGGGGACTCTTTACTATAGGAGCAATGCCTGATGTGTTACTTTTACTTTTCATCTACAGTTGCAGTTATCTGAGGAAAGGGAGAAGGCATATGTTCATGTTTCATAATCATTGACTAGACTGTGTAGAAGAACTTTTGTCATCAGAATCGCATCACAGATTCTATTTATGAAGGAACTGAAAGCAAAACATGAATATATGTATTTGAAATCTATTTTAGATGACGTGCTTCATTGGTTAAAAAAACAAAGAATATATATGAAATTGTTTGTGGCATTAAACTTTAACCTAGAGTTTAGAGGGAAAAGTATAGTCTTTCTGGGGCAAAGACTATGCTTATTAGCAAGAATGATAAATTTGAAGTATATATATTATTTATACTTTTTATTACTATTTTAAATTGCTGGCCCTTTCTGTTTTCTTTTTAATGCCTGGCTTTATTCATTACATTTCCCTCATTTGGTAACAGAAAGAATGACTGGGTTTGACTGTCAGCTCCACCACTGACAAGCTAGGTAACCTTGGGCACCTTACTTAACCCCTTTGGGCCTTTCATATACATAAGAGTAGAAATAATAATAATTAGCAGGAAGAATTATTGTGTTGGTTAAATGAGATGACACTTGCAAAGAGTGATGGCTCATAGCAAGCACTCAGTACATTTTTATTTCCTTTCCTTCTTTCCCTCAGAATGTGTTTTACTGCCAATGTAAATTTCTAAAGAATTTGTGAAATTCTGGAAAATTTCACAAGTCTTTTTGTTTCTCTAGGTGTTCCTTGGTGTTCTCATGTTCTCTCTTTCTCTCTCTCTCTCTCTCTCTCTCTCTCTCTCTCTCTTTCATACACACACACATGCACACACACGCATTCTTTGTACTAAAGACCATAAAGAGCAGGTACCTAAGCCAAATGAATTCAAATGGGACAGTATGATCTGGCAGGTGTGGTCGTCAAGGAGAATGATGAGAGTAGATCATCAAGTCCTAGATCAGTGTCCCAGACACATTGGAGCCCCAGGCTGTCTGCAGGCTTTGGCTAGATGACCATGAATTTGCTTTTCTGAAAGGAATAACGTACTTTTTTATTTTAAAGAAAAAGCCCCCATAAACAGTGGGAGTTCACTAAATGGCTGTAAATAAATGCGCTCTTGTTATGTGCCAGGCTGTCCTAAATCAGTGCTATGTACATTATATATACAATTTACAATTTCATTCAAGTCTTACATTGACCTCATAAGGTCCACTTGCCCAAAGCTACTGAGCTGATAGATGACCAAGGCAGGATTTCAAGCCATGTATGTTTGACCTCCTGCCTCTCCCACGCTGCTGTGATGTAAACATACTACGTATGTGGGTATTGGGGGGTGGATTTCTTTTGACTTGCTATTTACAGCCATTTTTATGCATAAGTTATTTGTTTAGTAATTTAAAATCACAAAACTATAAGCAAAAGTTAGTAAAGCACAATTACTCAATGTCCTTCTACTGAGAGACAACTAAGGTTAATATTTGGAAAAATATTCTTTCAGACATGTTGATGTACCTTTTTTCCCTGAAAAAAAAATGATGCGTTAGATTGCTAGGGCTGCCATAACATAGTACCACAAACTGGGTGGGTTTAACAATAGAAATTTATTGTCTCATAGTTCTGGAGACCAGAGATCTGAGATCAAGGTGTGGGTAGAGTTGGTTCCTTCTGAAGACCACGTGGGAGAAACTGTTCTTTACCTTTCTGCTAGTTTCTGGTGGTTTGCTGTCAATCTTTGGTGTTCCTTAACTTGTAGATGATGTATTGCCTGAATTTCTGCCTTTGTCTTCACATGGTGTTCTCCCTGTGTGTGTATCTGTGTCCACATTTCCCTCTTTATATAACACAAGTCATATTGGATTAGGGCCCACCCAATGCCAGTGTGACTTCATCTTCACTAATTACATCTGCAATGACCCTATTCCCAAATAAGGTCACATTCTTAGGTACTAAAAGTAAGGATTTCAACATATGAATCTTGGAAGGACACGCTTCAACCCATAACAGATGGGTTCTTAGAATAGATACTACTTTGTCATCTGCTTTGCCACTAGATAAAATATCTTTCTTCACAATTTTAATGGCTGTGTATTATTACACTGTATGCCTATACTAGAAATTATTTAACTAGTCTCTACTTTTAATAGTTTTTAAATGGATATTATTTTTAAAACCTGCAAACAATCCCTTCTTAAAGATAAATGTTTACTGTACCTCTGTTATTATTTACTTAGTTTCCACATGTAGAATTTCTTGTTCAAAAGGTTATGCATTTTTAAGGTATTTGAAACAAATGCCAGATTGCCCTCCAATGAGGTGCTTCCACTGTGGGCATTACCAGTTAAAAGGTTTCCTAATTTCATAGACGAAAATGTAATCTTGATTAAATTTGTACTTCTTTAATTTGCAGTGAGATTGCACATTTTTTTATAAGATTGTTCATCTTCTCATTTTCATTTGGAAACATTTTAATGGACAGAATGGATTTGTAAAGCAGTAGCTGAGGCTGCCAAATTCATGATGCTGTTCACGTGGGCTTTTAAGCTGCTGCCTTAATCTTTCTTGGTCATTGTACTACTCCACCATTTGGAAATTACTTAGATTGCTGTACTCTGACTTGGGTAGAGAGGCAAATACTGAGCCTTCCTTTCTCTGAATCATTATATAAGAATAGATTTATGTAATATTTAGCATACCAAAGTTAATTTCTGTGTTATGAATCTTTAATAATATAACTTTATAATCTAAATTTATCATCCAATTTGCATTTATTTATATTTTTAATATTAAACTTATTTATCATCAGTAACTTATTTTACCTTAAATGATACTCATAAGTGTTGGTCCATACTCAGTACCTTTCTGAAATGTGAAGCTCACGCATAGGTATATAGTGACTTAGGCATACAGATTTATACATACCTTCTTCGGGCTTGAGGCACTTGGAACTTTAATAACTCTTTTGAGGGGAAGGCAGAGTGGATGGGGTGCTATTGCATCATCTGAGGAATCGTGGGGTGTATCTGGCTCATGATTGTAGAATGCCCTTTCAATAAAATAAAATGAATTCAGCAGCTGCCTGATGCCAAGGGCATTTCCTCTCTCTCGGATCACATTCCTGACCACACTTGTTATTAACAATGATAACATTATGGTTGCACTCTGCCTCTGCCTCACGCAGGGCTATTTTGGGCCACCTTGGCCTCTCTGAATTAAAATAACGGTTGTTAACATTCACTGTATACTTACTGAGCTCCAGGCCCTGTACAAAATGCTTTCAACAAGTATGCCATTTAATTCTAGTGACTCTATTACAAGGCATACATCATTATTTCCCCTTCTTTAGGCAAGAAATCTGAAGATTAGAAAAACAAGTTTAGTTGTGTATGGTTTAAGTGTGTGTAGTTGATAACAAAAGAGCTGAGATTTGAACCCAGGTCTTCAGTACTTCGGAAAGATACTGTGTGCTTCACCTAGCAGTTGTAGAGGAAGAAGAGTTCCCATTCTCTCCCAGAGACCAGATCCCTATGGGAAGAACCATCCCAGCCAACAGGGCTGCTGTCTGTAGCCCTCAGTGAACCCAACTGAGGGACAGTCCCAACCATTTAGCCAGACCGATGGTACCTGTCAGGGCAAAATCCACCAAGGTGGTGGTTTAACTGAACCTACTTATTTGTCTCAGTTAGGTGGGGAATTCTCTTGTGGGCCGGCAGAGCAAAATTCTTGAGTTCTCTTTGCAGCTTTGCAGTTCAAAGGCAAGTACTTTTTTTTAAAAAAGCATGTCTAAAAGCGAAAGAGTGGCATGGACATATATACACTACCAAATGTAAAATAGATAGCTAGTGGGAAGCAGCCACATAGCACAGGGAGATCAGCTCGGTGCTTTGTGACTACCTAGAGGGGTGGGATAGGGAGGGTGGGAGGGAGGGAGACGCAAGAGGGAAGAGATATGGGAACATATGTATATGTATAACTGATTCACTTTGTTATAAAGCAGAAACTAACACACCATTGTAAAACAATTATACTCCAATAAAGATGTAAAAATAAAAAAGCATGTCTAATGAATTCACTTGATAAAAGAATAAATGAAAGAAAGCATGGTTTTTATTTGCTTTGAATTGTAAAAGCAATTCTGATTTGTAGAAATCAGTACCACAGTGGCCTAGGCAAAGGATGGAAAATACTCAAAAAGAGCCAGGGACTGGTTGCTCCCTGCCTTTTCAGTTTGTCAGGAAGGTCTCCACCACCCCTTAACTGACCCCCATCTGCTTGTAAAAATGCAAAGATCCTTGAGCTTGTAAACCTTTTGTTTTATTGCCTTGTTTGGGGCGACACTCAGTTTCCTCTCCGATACTGGTTAGCCTGCCTTGGAAGAACCTGGGGAACATGCCCATGGCCATCTGGCTGGTAAATGTTGGGGGCCAGAATGCAAACCAGGTTTGCTGGGGGCCAGGCAGCTAATGTGTGAGGAAGCAGGAAGCAGGCTGCCGTAAGAGGCAACACTGCTGACCAGAGGTGATGGCATTTCTGCCTATAGATGCAGCTGCTTCCACTCTAGCCAGCTGTTGCTGAGCAAGAGCATAGGCCTAAAGTGTCTAGAAATTTCCACTTTTCTTAAGAAAACGGCAATAAGAATTCTGGTGCTATCCTTGGGAGGTTTTTTGTTTGTTTTTTTTAATTTATTTATTTTATTTATTTATTTTTGGCTGCGCTGGGTCTTTGCTGCTGCTGGCGGGCTTTCTCTAGTTGCGGTGAGCAGGGGCTACTCTTAGCAGTGCGTGGGCTTCTCAATGTGGTGGCTTCTCTTGTTGTGGAGCGCGGGCTTCGGTAGTTGTGGCTCATGGGCTCTAGAGCGCAGGCTCAGTAGTTGTGGTGCACGGGCTTAGTTGCTCAGCGGCATGTGGGATCTTCCTGGACCAGGGCTCAAACCCATGTCCCCTGCATTGGCAGGCGTGCTACCAGGGAAGCCTCTCCTTGGGAGGTCTTAATGTTGGAACTGTCTTCTATTTTTCAAACACCAGGAGGCCCATACTTTGCAGAATACACAAAGCATGGCTGACTTCTGGATGTAGCCCACAGTCTCCAGCTTGTTCCCACTGAACCCCAGAATCCTGGCACCTGGAGGCTTTGTCTCTGTGCCCCCAAGGACCTGGCCCAGTTCCTCTTGCACAGAAAATTCTCAGGAACCATTTGACTGATGGATGAATGGGAACTTCGGTGTTCAGAAATTAACCCTAGCTTGGTTTTTGAAATGATGGAATTAGTGACTTCAAAGATCCCTTTTGCCTTTTGTCAGATAAAATAAAAATTTATTTTCACTAAATATCTAGGAAGCATAAAAATATAAGGTCTATGTCTTGGACCAAAACCATAATGGGAATGGAGGCCATGGCTCCTAGTAGCAATGTAGGATAGGTTAGTAATACAGCCCTGGGTCCCAGACAGTGCATTGAGAAGAACTGAATTTCTCAGTCAATCAGTGTAATCTCAAAGAATTCTGTTCATAAAAAGTGCAGTTTAATTGTTTATAGTTTAAGGAATCAGTGACTAATGGGGGAGAAGTCTGTATATCTAGAGTTGACTGTCCAATAGAACATTCTGCAATGATGGAAGTGTTCTATTCTTCACTGTCCAGTGTAGCAGTCACTAGCCATGTGTGGCTATGGGTCACTTGAAACTGAGCCACCAAATTTTTAATTCAATTTATTTATAATTAATTTAAATTTAAATAGCTAGTGTTTACCATATTGGACAGCCCGTGTGCAGAGAATCAGACCATCTATCTGTCTTGCAAGGGTGATGTGCTAAACTTCAGCAAAAAACTTAATAGGGACTGGCTCTGTTCTTTAAAACATTCAATTTTACATTTATTTTTCAACACACATCATACAGTTGGTGGCAGGGAGTTTTTCAAGCCAACTTCTAGAAATTTATCAGACCCTGCCTGAATTTTCCGAGCTTTACCAGCCCTTTATGCTTTTTATGCATTTTATGTACTTCCATATGTTTGTGAACTTTATACATTTATACATCAATTTTATAGATTGAAATAAAAAGATAAAACAAACTAATAACCTTTTCTATTTGCCCCCTGATATGAAGCAAGATGACAGTTGTTAAAATTTGTACTAATCTGTTAGCACAAGAATATCTCATAATAATAGTTACTATTTTTTAATGAGGATATGCATTTTATTTGGGAAGCAGGCTAAAAGTTACACAGATTGCTCAGTATCATGTTATGCAGAAAAATTAATTTCTTTAAGGTTTAGTTATCAAGAAATCATGTTGAGACATTTATTTATTCCATGATAAGCAAGGTAGTCTGGTAATGTTTTGACAGTGGCCATATGAGCAGTATAATTAGCATGCAAGTATACATTTAAGAGGAATAAGAGCATGGTAATCAGATCAAGAGAGCAACAGTGGTACAGATGCGTCACTATTGTGGTGTCAGCCATATGAGCAAGACCTGAAAGTGAGCAAGTCTGCATGTCTCACACGCTGCTTGCCCGCTGTTTCAGTCACCCATAGATAGTATAGAATTTTCAAGTTGGCCCTAGTGTCCTAGTTTTGCAGTGTCTTTGTTTGGGTTCCCTTGAGAGCAACACCTAAGTCAAAAGCAGCATCTATGAGGGTAATTTACTGGGAAGTGATCCCAGGGAATAGGAATGAGGCACCAGGGAAGTGAAATGGGGATGGGAAGGAGGCATAACCGATAACTCATAGGGCTTCCTGAGAGAGCTTCATGCAATGCATCTCAGAACTAAGTACCTTGGGGACAAAAGGGGGAAATAGTAACCTTTCGGCTCCCACCCCTGTTACTCAGGGGTGGCCTCATGGAAAGTAACTCCTGTCTTAGTTTTAGTTTCCCAAAAGCACACTCTGAGGTAAGGATGACAGTAGTTTCTTTGGCAGGTAATTCCTGCAAACACTGGTAAGGGGGTAGAGAAATGGGACAGGGAATGGGAGGCAATAGAGAACACATTATTTAAAATGTTACCACCATTGGCAATTGAAGGTTAATCCCAGTGGGAGATACTGGAGGCCAGCGTAGAACACTCATTGGCTATAATTGTGTCACCTTGCTATTTCTGAAGAGGCTGGAAAATGTAGTTTGTAGCTAGGTGTGTTGATACCTCCAACAGAACTGTTACTAAAGAAGAGGAAGAGACTGGATCTTGGGGAGTTACCAGTTTCTGACACAGCTCCTCAACAGATATTTTTCAAATAGTTGCTGAATTCTCCACTTTGCTTTGGCTGAATTTATATTTTAAAACAAAAATCTTTTCTGATCCTTATCAGAGATCATTAAGCAGGAGTCATTTGGTTGCAAGGAACAGGAACCCATTCAAACTGGCTTAGGGGAAAAATAGGATATATTGGAAGGAATCAGGGTTATCAAAAAACAAGATTAGTCAGGCTTCACGAGAGAGAGGAAGAGGAAAGGGAGAGCTGGGAGGTGAAAAATCCCCCTCCATCGTCTTGCCGCGCCCTTGTTTCATTTGCTCTTCGCTCCTCTTTGTATCTTGGCTCCATTTCTCTGACTTTTACTGTCAGTATCTTGCTCTGCTTTTTGTATTCAAGGAAGGCACCATCTGCCCCCTGCCTGATTCTAACCACAAAGTAGGAGCATCCAGCACTGTTGCTCTTGGCACAAATTCTCCAGAGACGGAGAATGGCTGACTCAGACTCACCTTTGGTGTGGTTCAGCTAAGGTTCTATCCCCAGATCTGGGCAAAGGAGTAGGACCACACAGTATACAGAGGCTAGCCAGTGTTGGAGGGAAGGAGATTCTTCTAGAAGGGGCAATGAGTGGGGAGAAAAGGGTTGCTATCTCTACTTCACTGAGAGTGACTTTCTTCAAGTATGAGAAATTGCAACATTTATAAGAAAGCAGAATCCCAAGGCAGTTGGTAATCATTGCTGAATCACAAACTCCCAGGAGAATGGTGGTAGTAGTTCCACAATAATTGAGAAGTGAGCACAAATGAGGTGTCTCTGTGGGTGGTGACCGCCACTTAGATGGTGGGGACACTCCTTTTCAGACCATCTCCTGTGCAGCAGGAAGAGGCTCTTCCATGTTTTGAACGTGGCATTGTTGAATTCATTAATCATTAGAGGTGCTTGGTATTAAAATTAGCAGCAGATGATGAGTGTCCTTGATTGCAGAATTGGAATATGTTTTTCTCTGGTGCTCCAGAGTGATTGGGATATGTTTTTGATAACTGTTCCAAGTTTCCCTGCCAGTTTCAGAAGAACTCTTCACAGAAGAGCTGGTTGGGGTACAGAAATGGGGAGTGGAAGAAGGCGGGAATATGACTCACCTCCAAGTGATGCCTTGCAAATTGTACTTTGGCAAGTGATATTTTATAAAATGTGTTACCCAGAACCCCCTTTAAAAATGCTACTTGTGTTCTGAGTTCTGAGTGTGAATTCTAGAGGGTACATTCTCTCTCTCTCCATCCATCCATCCATCCATCCATCTTCATTCTAAGGTAATGTCAGCATGGATCTGCTGACTCAAATGCTTTGGTTTAAAAAAATGTGGCATGGTATTGGTATTCACTAGCTTGATGCCGGCCTTCAGGTATGCTTTAAGGATAAAATAATCGTGCTGGGTTCGTGTACTTCCAACTTCAGCTATTGTGAATGTTGATTGCTAACAGATCACAGCTGTCCCCTACCCAGAAAATTGCCTTTGGCTGAATGAAAGCCACCAAAACTAGGAACTTATTCTCTGCCCCAGGGGAAACCTACAGCTGGTAACTGTCTAATACTGGGGTACACAAAAGACTGGGTCCCTTGCCTCAGGGTGGGACCATGTCTGGTACAATTCACACTTGAGAGCAGCTGGCGGGGTCAGACTGAAGCTGGCCTCTGGCTGACGCCACATCCTTGAGCATCCCCTTCCTTGAGCTCTCCAGGAAACAGCTCTCTGCTGTTCCCTGGAGAGCACTTCCCTGGTAAATCAAGAGCACTCCAATCTCTGTCTCAGGCTCTGCCTCTAGTGAACCTGTTCAAAGATAGGGATATTACTGCCGTTAGACCCAACTTTTTAAAAAGCGTATTGGCGAAGGAAGCTGTGGAGGGTTGGAAGTAGTTCTATTACATGCAGTGAAATAAGATTTAGTGAAAAGAGAACTGGATTTGAAAATCCAGGCTTGAATCTCTGTTCCCCCACATGACCTTAAACAAGTCACTTTCTGAGCCTCCACTCCCTCGTTGGGAAAATAGGAGTATGTACTGATCTTTCCTTCATCATCTCTTGCGAATCTGGTGTTTTGTAGACATATCCTTTTTTTTTAGTAGTGTTACTGTGACAAGTTGGAGAAATAGATCTGGATATTTATATAATGTTTTGAATGACCTTTAGAATAAGATGTGCTTATTATACCTAATGTAGAGTGGGCCCTTAAAAGTGTTGTGAATTTTGAGCAATTCTTCAAAAATATTTATACTTAAAAAGGCATACGTTTGTAACTATTGGCTTACTTAAGAGACAGCTCAAGCCATAGAACAAAATCTAGAAAAGGTTCCATTACAAGGATTTAACTATTTTTTTTTAAGTTGGACTGGTAGGGAAGAAATGGGTAGAGGACATGGTTTACTGTCTCATACTGGGTTTCATGCATATACCAACATTCACTAGTTTGATAAATTTATTTTTGTTCTGAAGTGTATCAACAATTAAAATTTCCTACAGTATTCCTTCACCAGAGTAAGAGACCTTCTGTCCTGGGGCTGTGATATGAATCTTCTGGAAATGACATGTTGCAATATATACAACTCTTGCACATATATTGCTGCAGGCTTATGCTTAAATACATATGATTTAAGGAGGAGAGTTGAACTATTTTAGAAAATTCTCCATAGAAGCTTAGCAGTAACTAGCAAATGGATGCTTATGACATGAATTTGTGTAACTTTCTGATGCCTTTGGATTTTGTCAAGTTCCCATCTTATCTTCTGCAGCAGCTGCTCACCTGTTGTCTGTCTAATGAATTAATTTTACTCTAATATTGAATGTTACCACAAGCTTCACTGGAATGTATGCTTCATGAGGATAAGCCTATCTGTGAACTTCACCTCTACAATTCCATTACCTAGAGCTGTGCCTGTTTCATTGCAGGCACTCAGATATTTCCCAAGTGAATGGATGTATGAATAAATGAATTAGTCCTTTTCCCACCTGGAATGCCATTCCTCATCAGCATCCCTTGTTTGATCATTTTTTTCCCCTGTTGAAATTCTACCCATTCTTCTAGAACCATGTCAGATTCTCAGATTGTTCCTTTTACTTACTTGAACTTTCATGAAAGAAATTTCTTACCCTGTTTTGGGAGACTCATGGTTTCACTGTCTGCCCTAATGAGTTAGACTGGTGTTTCCCAACATAAACTTGGCTTTGCAGCAGGAATCTCTTCCTGTTATTATTCAAACATAATGAACATTATATCCAAAGCCACAGGACTATAAGTCATTGGAACAGAATTAAATCTTATTGGGCCTGACCCCAAGTTTATTATGCAATCCTCCGTGGCACTTTATTTCAGTAGTCTTCAAATTATCTAGGCATATATTACATTCTTCGGTAAAAGATAATTTTTACCAAAAATTTTAATGTATTGGTTTTCATTTTTGAAATAAAGCATTGATACTATTCAACAGCCACGTTGAATAAATGTGCATAATTTATCCTATTCATTTAAAAATAATTTTTTCTAAATATAAATGTAATAGATGGTCATCATCCTAAATTTAGAAATGAGCAGTGAGTACAGCAAAGAATTCACTTTCAGAAACGTATATTTTCAGAGGTGAAGATCATCAGGTATAAAAAGTTGCAAAACATTCATATAGAAATACTGGCTTTAGAAATATTCTACCCTGTAATTCAGAACTCAGAAAAAAAATCTGAGAATAAAATGCTCTGTATGATCTTATCTTATAAACATCACTGCTATTTTCATGGTGCCCTATGTGCAAGTTTCCCTTTCAAGCAGGGTGACATAGAGGGAGGGAGGCCTGAGTTTGTTCATCAAAGGACCTTGATTCTGGTCCTGACTCTGTCATGTACTAGCTGTTAAGACCCTGGGCAAAGCACTTCTCTCTGTGAGTGGTACCTGCTTAGCTTATTTCCCAGATTTTGGAGATCAAATAGTATATGAGCCATGTGTGTGATCATGCCTACTAAACACTGTATGCACAGAAGGTAATTTATCCTGTGGAGTCCGACAGATTCATGTTCAAGTTTGAACTCAGTTACTTTCACATGTGGGAAAGTTTTTCATCTTATCTGTAAAACTGGGATTAATATACCTACCTCATACATTTATTGTGACCATGAAATTTTTAAATGCATGTAAAATACTTAGGATAAGTACTCGGCAAAGGCTAGCTACTATAAAGAGTTATGAAGAATGAGGACTTTAGTTTCTTCTATTTCTCCTTTTAAAAAAATCCATTTTCACTTTACAGACATGTTAGACTCTGCCAGCAATTTTGGGTGAGGTTTTGAAAAAAGCTACATCATTGTTTGGTGTTACCTGGTCATCTCCTATAGAGCTGAATGGTCCTTTTGAGTTTTACCAAGAGAAAGCTGAGTTATCTGCAGACATTGGCCATCATCATCTTCTGTGAGGGTTAAGGGCTGAAGGGTTCATGGCCCAATGAGATCCTCTGCAGTTAATGAAACCCTCTCAGTGGGTAATTCTGGGGAGCTGAGGAGCAAAAGTCTGCTGTTACCAAGGGCTGTAGAACTGATCCAGCATAAAAAGCTGCACCAACCAACTTTACCTTGAAACATCACATGAATTCTCCAATGAGTGCTTTTGGTGTTTCTTTGCTTCTTTTCTTATTCTAGGACTGTTCAAAAAAGCCGTTCATTCCACAGTCAGTGATAGCATTTGAATGGCAAATTTTCTTCAAACAAGTAACAGCTGGGTTCATTTTATATTGCATTGTAAATGGCTGCTAGCAGATCCTTTTCTGCAAGTGGGTTCTGTTATAGGAGAAAGCATTTGGGAACTAAGGGGAGAGAGAAAGGTATCACCAATGCCAGCCCAGCTTCCCAAACAACTGTAAGGCCTTCAGTCACCTTGAGAATCACTCACCTTGAGTAAGAAAAGTGTGGGTGTCAAAGAAATTTTAAATTACTGGTCATTTGGATGTAGTTTGTCTCTTTAAACAATGTCAGAATTGCTAAGAGCAAAGGAAAGACCAGGCCAGAGAAATGGCATAACTTACAAGGCAATTGATCCTTCAGGTCGCAGGGCTTGCTACAACCGTTCATTTCTTGTTAAAAGATTTTGTCCCTCTCAGAGCCTCCCAGTTGGAGTTCTCTGATTTAAAAAATGACTAGTGAGAATTGTATGAATGACTCATGAAAAAATACTCAACGTTTTCTTCCTCTTGGGACTAGAAGTATCACAATCTCCCCCACTCTTCTTTTTTTAATGAAAACATCATTTATGTCTCACTGGAAGGAGAGGATTGGTAATGAAGGGTTGGCCTTTCTGGAAGTTAAATTTATGTTACTTAATTTTATTAATTAAGTTGTTTAATATAAAATGGATAATTGTATTGTTTAGTGATAAGACAAATTAGTGTCTTAGTAAATATGATTTCATATGATAATTTTTATTAAATCCTTCTTGTGAAGAAGACTACGATAGTGATTACAAGATTTTACACAAGTTAAGGATCAGGGGGAAAAAAAAGTTAAAAAAAAAAGGGAATTCCCTGGCGGTCTAGTGGTTAGGACTCCTCGCTCTCACTGCCGAGAGGGCCCAGGTTCAATACCTGGTCGGGGAACTAAAATCCCACGAGCCATGCGGTACGGCCAAAAAAAAAAAAAAGTTTAAGGTTAAGATAGATCTTGATTTCGGTCCTGATCCTGCCACATTACCTATAGAACAATGGGGAAAGTTTTATATTCTCTCTGAGCCTCAGTTTCCAGAGGTATATAATGGGTCTGCTTTTCGAATGACATTATGTACCAGCTGGTCTCCAGGATGGTCCTCAATGACCCTCCCTCCTGGTGTTCACATCTTGGTGTGGTCCCCTCCCGCACTCCGCCGAATTGGTCTGTCCGGTGGAGAGGCCCGGCCCGGGAGGCAGAAAACTGAAACCTCCAGCCAACAGCCAGAGGGGAAAGGAGGCCTGCCAAAAAATCACATGAATGACCTTGAAAGTGTATTCTCCAGCCCTGTTGAGCCTTGAGATGCCTCTAGCCCAAGCGGACAGTTTGACTGAGTCTCCTGACACACCCTGAGCCAGCATCATCCAGCTCAGCATTCCTGGGTTCCCGGCCCAGAAAGTATGTGAAATAGTAAATGTTTGTTATTTGAAGTGGCTAATTTTTGAGCTAATTTGCTACGTAGTAGTTGATAACCAACATGCATGACGACAGGAAGAAGAGTATTTCTTACACTCTACACATTTGAAAACTTGTTGAATATTTAAGTAGGGAGTATATGAGATTTGTGTCTTAGATTTTCTTCCTTACCTAAACCCTATGTTTTCTGTCAGTTCTCAAACTATATTGTGATTAATAATCACCTGGGGAACTTGCTTAAAAACAGTATACCTGGGCCCCACCACCAGAAATTCTGACTTAATAAATCAAGGCCAGGGCTTAGGCATCTTTCTTTTTAACAAGCACCCACACACCAGCTCACAGAAACTCTGCCCTTGTCCAACTGAGCTGTTTCTCTCAGAACCAACTCCAGTCCTTATATATCTTAGAATGACAGTCCATCCTGGTTTGCTATGGACTTTTCCCAGGTCTAATCCTATGTCCCAGGAAATCCCTCAGTTGTGGGCTCACTAGGAGGATTGGTCATTTTCGCAACTTCCCATACCAGCCTCTGCAACCAGAATGCCCTCTTCACCCCAGTTTCTGCATCTCTACCTGTCAGCGTCTCACCCAACCTTCAAGGCCCAGTTCAGATGCCACGTCTCCATTCCAGACAGCTTTTCGGGTTCCTCTGAAAATCCTGAGAGCCTTTAGATTCTCAGAGCATGTTTCCTTTTCCAGCAACTTATAAAAGTAACATTTGTACCTTCTTTATCCTTTATAAACTCCTGGAGGCAAGGACTGCTGTCTTATTCATCTCATAATGTCAGGCTCCTTGATTTGAAGTGTGGATTCAAGATCAGGTGCCAGCTTGCTGCAGCCCCAAGGAGCAAACCTTTGGGGCAGGAAAGAAAGCCTCTCTCTTTAGTGAGGTTTCTTAATATGCTCCCTTTCAGTATGTTTGAATTTAAAGCAATCCTGTATTCCTCACTCTGGAAACAGTAAATAGGCTGCCATTATGAATAGGACGCTGCACAGAAGCAGGTGACTTCTTCCCTGACACCTGACAGTTCCTAACGGGCAGAGTGAACTGACATTTTCCTAGGGACTGCCACTTATACCCGACCTGTGTCTGTCAGATTTACCCATGATGAAAAACAATATAAAATTAATTTGTAGATGGCCCATTAAAATTTGCCAAGGAGTTCATTATAATGATAAAGATCAAAGTAGCAGGGAACTCAATATGCTTAATTACGACTTCAAAATGCAAAGAAATCCATCAAAGCACTCTCTCATCCTTGAAAAGGATGGAGTTCTCTATGCCCAGCTTCAGATGGATTCTATACAAAAAGAAGACTGCCCTTGGGGGACAGGTAATTTTAATCATGGGTTTGACGTCAACTCGGTTTCCACTCGAGGAAGGCAAATTCATTCAGCTGATCTAGGGAGGGAAGGGAGGCTTTTCTTTTCAACTGTCTTCATTTTTTTTTTTTAATTGGGATATAGTTGTTTTACAATGTTGTGTTAGTTTCTACTGTACAGCAAAGTGGAGTTCCCTGTGCTATACAGCAGGTTCTTATTAGTTATCTATTTTATACATATTGGTGTATATGTGTCAATCCCAATCACCCAATTCATCGCCCCCCACCCCTGCTTCCCCACTTGGCGTCCATACGTTTGTTCTCTAACATCCGTGTCTCTATTTCTGCCTTGCGAACCGGTTCATCTGTACCATTTTTCTAGATTCCGTATATACGCATTAATATACGATATTTGTTTTTCTCTTTCTGACTTTCTTCACTCTATATGACAGTCTCTAGGTCCATCCACATCTCTACAAATGACCCAGTTTTGTTCCTTTTTTATGGCGGAGTAATACTCCATTGTATATATGTACCACATCTTCTTTATCCATTCATCTCTCGATGGACATTTAGGTTGCTTCCATGACCTGGCTATTGTAAATAGTGCTGCAGTTAACATTGGGGTGCATGTGTTTTTTGAATTACAGTTTTCTCTGGGTATATGCCCAGTCAACTGTCCTCATTTTTATTATGCTTGCTTTCCTAAAATATAAAATGTACAGTCTCCCTGGTGAAGGCAGAATAACTGGAGGACATTTCTGGGCAATAATAATAATACTAGGTGTCATGTATTGAATACTTAGTCTGTTCTAGGATCTGTGCTAAGTGAATGCATCTCTTTTGGGTGAAGTTTCTCACTATGATCCCTTTGTGAATTTAAAGTAGTCTTGTGCTTTATCCAATATCGGATAGTGCTTTATTCAACTTAGGTTTCCCAGTAAGACAAAGGAGGAGTTACTGTCTCCATTTTACAAGTGAGGAGATAGAGACTCTGAGATGAAGTGACTCACCCAGGGGTCACACACAAGCTACAAGAATCATCCAGGATTCAAACCCAGGCAGTCCGACTTCCAAACCCAAGTTCATAGCTACTGCATTACTCCACCACCCTCACCACCTTCTTAAACAAGAGGTTTCTATTGAAATCAATTTGCTTCTAGATACATCATTTAAAAAACGTTACTAACACATTGATAGAGTATCAAGTTCACTTTAATTCCTTTATTCCTTAATATGTTTGTTTCCCCAGAAGATGTATACTCATTATTTATATTTTCTTATTGACCGACATATAATTTCAGGAATGTTTCATCCTCCTTTCTCTTTGCCCTTTAATTAGCAGCTTCCTCGGCTTCTAGCTGGCAGTTTTGTGGTCTTTCCTTTCCCTGTCATCTCACCTCTGCCAAACAATTTTAAGTTGAAGAAATTTCTCCATGAAAATCCTTTCTCATGCAGATAATCAGCCCTCAATTTACAAGTTCTATAAATTTCGATTTTCGTATATTAAATTGTCTTAACAGAGGTCACACAATGAGATGAAGTGAGACATCCTGTGTTGATAAGATTCCTAGGGGGAGTCTATTTAAAAAGTTCTCTTTCAAGAAAAAGCTAGACTCTAGTCTAATTGCAGTTGGTATTAAGGGGCTAATAGAGATCTGATATCAGACTTGGGAAGGACATAGTTCATGGCTCACATTAGGGAAAAATAATGAATAAGGATTTTTACCAAAGTTAAGGACTTTGAAGGACAAAGAGTAAAGGAAGATTATCTTTAATAATATTAGAAAATATTAAGGAAGAGGAAGACGGAGGGCCTAAGTATCCATTAAATATAAGAAATAATAGAACTAAGAAAACATTGGTACGATTTATGTCAGAGAATGTTTTGCCTGTGTTCTCTTGTAGGAGTTTTATGGTGTCATGTCTTATACCTAAGTCTTTAAGGCATTTTGAGTTCATTTTTGTATATGGTGTGAGGGTGTGTTCTAACTTCATTGATTTACATGCTATCCAACTTTCCCAACACTACTTGCTGAAGAGACCGTCTTTTTTTCGTTGTATGTTATTGCTTCCTTTGTTGAACATTACTCAACTATAAGTGTGTGGGTTTATTTTGGGCTCTCTATTCTGTTCCATTGATCCATATGTCTGCTTTTGTGCCAATACTTTTGTGCCAATACACTGTTTTGATTACTGTAGCTTTGTAATATTGTCTGAAATCTGGGAGAGTTATGCCTCCTGCTTTGTTCTTTTTCCTCAGGGTTGCTTTGGCAATTCTGGGTGTTTTGCGGTTCCATATAAATTTTAGGATTATTTGTTTTAATTCTGTGAAAAAAGTATGGGTAATTTGACAGGGATCACATTAAATCTGTAGATTGCTTGCGTAATATGGCCATTTTAAGAAGATTAATTCTTCCAATCCAGGAGCATGGGCTATCTTTCCATTTCTTTGAATCATCTTCAATTTCCTTTATTAATGTTTTATAGTTCTCAGCATATAAAGCTTTCAGTTATACATATGTATACATTCTTTTTTATATTATTTTCCATTCTAGTTTATCACAGGATATTGAATATAGTTCCCTGTGCTATACAGTAGGACCTTGTTCTTTATCTATTTCATATACAGTAGTTTGTACCTGCTAATCCCAAACTCTTAATTATTCCCCCCGCCCCGGCCTTTTCCCCTTTGGTAACTATAAGTTTGCTCTCTGTGTCAGACAGATTCTACCTCGTGTTGTCAAGATGGCTATGGCAGCCCCAGCCTATGCCTTCTCAGGTCCAAGTCCACTGGAAAAAATGTCTACTCTTGTTCTCTAAGGTCTTAACAAAAGGTTCATGCTGCCCCACTGGCTCTGATGGACTCACGTGCCCAACACTGAGCCAGTCCTGAGGCTGCTGTGGGGCACTGGCTGGCTTAGGCCTTAGAACCAGCAGGGGAGTCCTACCTGAACCACAGCATGAATGTTGGGAGGGCTTGTTTTCCTGATAAAATTAGGAAAGGGGCACATGGGACCAGCTCAGACCGTGAGAGTGTCTTGCTTCAGATGCCTGAGGTAAACACGTGCAGACCAGTGTGTTAGAGGGGCTGCTGGTGGGCTGTTCCCTGCATTCTCTTGCCTAGCTAACTCAAGGCCATCCAGAATACACACACACATCATTTAATGCAGTTGTCCTTCCCACATTCTGCCAAAAATCAGATGTGTAAAGTTGAGTGTGCACGTGTGAACAGAAGGCAAGAGACAGTGGTAGTATTTTTGTTGTTTTGTTGCTTAGTTTCATTTAAAAATCTTTTTGCTTTCTTTGTGTTTTTAATTAACTTCTGGCTTTCCCCTTAACATCTTACTCTAAGAAGAAATGAGATGTAATTACATTCATAAGAGAATCTCAGTTGTTGGTTTGAGAAATTTCATCTGTGCCTCTGACAACCACTGGCTGACAGTAGGGAAAATGATGGTGAAGGAAATCTGATAGACTTTTCCATGGACGTGCCCAGTGTGGCATCTGTAGAAATAGGTGATCTCAAAGGTAAAATAGATGATGTACATAATGCAATCCAAATCTAAAGTTGTGTGTATGTATGTATGAACATATATATGTACAAATATATACACGTATTCATATCCATCTATGTATACTTTGAAATATTACACAGGATATGTCTTTATCTAAAAAATACCTTCAACACCCATGTTAAAGCCAGTTTTCTATGCATTATTTTCAATTTAATACTCTATCTAAACTTAGCATAGGAAAGACTCTTGTGTGGCAGTTAGGAGGCCTGGGACACATTTATCTCTGCAGTTCAATCCTTGTAAGACTTAAAAAAAACAAAACAAAACAAAACCCTTCCTCTTTCTGGGCCTCACTTTCCTCATTTTTAAAAGGAAAAGGCAGACAAGATGGTTCTTTTCAGATCTAGAATTCCATGGTTCTCTAGACCCTCCCATTGGGAATATCATAAAGTCCAGTGCTGTGCAACTAGGAAATAAATCTAACATTGAAGTGAGTCATATAGAATAATTCAAACAGCAAAGAATAATGTGTACATCAAAGTCACTCACCCTGTAAGTGGATAGTGTTGGACATGTTGATGAAATTTTATCTAGGATTTTCTTTGCCTCTGTGCCCAAAGATACATGCATATGATTTTACATATGTTAACATTGACTGTACTTGCTGTTCTGTAACCTGATGGTCAAAGACTTAATTTGCTCTTACTAAAACTATAAATTCACGACCTTTTACCAGCTGGGATCTAAGTGCTGCCCAGCACTCTCTCTGTTTCCTTAGTCAGCTCTCTCTGCTGTTTAGGGGGACTGTTGCAAACTAGGCCACATCTTACACTTCAGCCATATCCATCTCTCCCTTCCCTGCCGGCAGACACACTCATTTCCTACTTCCAGAGAAGACAGAACCCGTTTCTTTCAACTTCCTGCTATAAAACCCACTTACATAACTTACATAACTTTTCTCCTTCCTTCGTGAAAGAGGTTCCAGGCCTGCTCATTGCTGTTCTGTCCACCTGTGTCCTGGATCCCTGCCTCTCCCGGAGTGGCCTTGCCCCATCCAAGTCTGCAGTACTGAGCTCCCCAAAGGTCTCCACTCCCTGGCCACAAGCCCCATCTCAGTTCCTTGCAAAGGGCAACTTCTTTCCTGTCTTAGGACTCGTTCTTGTCCCTGTTTCTGAAATGGTCTTTCCTCCACTCTCCCCAGGGCTGGCCACATTCCATCTTTCACATTTCCATTTCCTTTGCAAGTGCTTCTGTAACAGTCTCAGGAGATGCCTCTTGACCTTGATAGATTCTGTATTAGTACCACACTTGTTTCTTTCACAGCAGTGATCACAGTAGACATTGTAGGATTCTTGGGTTGTTCCTTTGTTCATTGTCTCTCTCACAGAGTTAGAAACTTCATAATGGCAGCAACTCTGTTTTAACGACTAAGGTATACTCAGGGCCAAGCAGAGTACCAAATACTGTTATCATGTGTTGATCGAATGAATGAATGAGTGAACAAATATCTTCCTAACTTGGGAAACATTTCATCTGAAGAAAAGTTGACCTAATGTTTTATCTAGGCCAGACTCGTAAACATTTAGAGATTAAATTTTATGGTATTACCCCAGAGTCTTCATGATTCTAATCCAGGTCTTCTTGAAAAGTTTGCACTGTCTTCTCAGAACCAATTGAATGTCACATACAAGTTCACCTGAAAAGTAAGATATGAATAGACATTTTAATATGTTATATGAATTTAACCCTTTTCCTTACTTGTGTGGTAAGAAATTAATACGGAAGAATTTCCATTTGAAATTGCCCTTACTTCGTGGATATAACACTGGAGAGTTCTGACAACGTTCTGCTGAGTCAAAACTTGTTGTAGCCTATTCAAGAGGTTTGAAGTAACACATTTTCACAGACATGTGAATTTGGGATTTAGAAAAACTACTTAATTCTGTAAGGTCATGTTATTTTTGTCACTCTACTTTGAGTCCAGTAAGTTAGGAGATGTCTAGTGAATGACTGAGTGAGTGAATGAACCATTATTAGCTGATTGGTGTAACAGAACTTTTAGACCCTAATAACTCATCCGTACATTTCAGGAATTGTAATTACTAATTTTTTTGCTGACTTTCTGCATGGAAATGGCATCACTTGGAGAGACAGAAATTTTTAATCGTAGTTTTGTGCTTTACTCTGTGACCTTGTTGTTCTCTGTTTCCCCCTCTGTAAAATGAAGATGCAGTACTTGGTTTTACAGAAATCCCTACCATTTCAAAGAAATTGTAATCCAAAAGCCAGGAGCAGTAACAGTGCTAGAAAACATGTATTATGGAGAAGTCGGGAGAACAAAGGGCATTGCTTGGATAAGCATGCTGGATGTGGATTGGATTCTTAACTCAAAATAACCTAATTACTTAGACTGCATTTGGAAGTTCGGAATTTCTGACTGCATACCCGTCAGAAATTTCTTTCAATTATAGAAAAGATTTTACATATTTTGGACTTATTTTTTTTTAAATATCAACATTTTATAGCCTTTTCATTTTGTCAAAATATGCCTTCGGGGGCTTAGTCCAATTATGACCTATAAATACAGTAACACTTTTCTTTGTCATCTTAGTATGTAAGTAAAACTTATTTTACTGTTGGAAAATGAGGCTCCTGGGGAAAAGATCAAAGAGGAAAGTGTGCTTTATTCTCTCTCTGATCTTGCTTTGTTGACAATTGTGAGGGTCACATATTTCAGTAAGAATCCATTTCTATTTCTGGAATAGATTAATGTGATTACTGTTATAAAGATTATGAAAGTCAAGTTGTGGGCACAGAGAAAGGAGCAATTAATTTTGAGCCCCTGAAGGATGAGTGGTATGTGTGTCCAAATCGCCTGTGAGTTTGCTGGTTTCTTAAAAATATGGATTGTGCTTTATTTTGTCTGTCATTCGAATACCAGTTCGTTGCTTAGCACGTGGTAGGTGCTTACGCTTTATCATCTAGAGCGGGAGAAACTCTCTCTGCTTCCCTTTTAGGGAGAAGAGTTTAAATTTCTAGCCCTCTGTATATGCATGGAAGTTCTCTGTGTGGGTACACACATGTCTCCATGTGGGTAGCCAGTCTGAACACAAAGAAAACACCCCTTGAATAAAATCAGCTGAAGGTTTCCTTGTGCCCTAACGTTAGAAGCTCCCAGTGGGCCCTCTGAAGTTTCCCTTGAAGGGGGCAGCTAAAAAGCAGCCATGTCATGCTGGCTGCCGGGGAATTTGCAGTTCTCAGCTCTAAGGAGGTTGACGTTGTGGCTGTTCTTTTCACCAAGGCAGTCCACCCTTGTTACTCACCCAGTGAGGTCTGTGACAACAGTCAGTGGGGAGAGATGTTGCCTTGCAGTGTCCCTGCTTGGCCAGAACGCTAGGAAATTATTCCTAATGGAGGAATAGTAGGAGAACCGACACCAGTTGGAGACGTTCACAGCAATCCTTTGCATTCAGGGCTTAGAGGAATATAGGGTTCCCATGATATCACCCACAAACATTTGTATAGATGCTGAAGATATGAGCACATGTAACAGAGGAGATGGACACACACTTTTTTTTTTTTTTTTTGCGATATGCGGGCCTCTCACTGCCATGGCCTCTCCCGTTGCGGAGCACAGGCTCAGGACGCGCAGGCTCAGCGGCCATGGCTCACGGGCCCAGCTGCTCCACAGCATGTGCGATCCTCCCGGACCAGGGCACGAACCCGTGTCCCCCGCATCGGCAGGCGGACTCTCAACCACTGCGCCACCAGGGAAGCCCAGACACACACTTTTGAGAGCCACATATGGACTGGTTACTGTGGTAGGCACTTTACTTTCTCTAACTCATTGATTTCCTATAGATTTTCAAGTAAGTGGTGGTATTTCCACTTTGCAGATGAGGAAACAAAGTCAGAGAGGAGAAGCACTCTTCTGAGGTCATATAATTGGAAGAGGATAAAAGAGAGCTTGGATCCACATCCACCTGATACCCCAAAAATCTGCATGCTTGACCACTGGTCTGTACCGCCTCCACAAATATAAATGTATTTAGAAGTGTTACATTACTGATCATATAAAGGCTTTTTTTATATATGTCTTTAAGTCTTTAATCCCCACAATGACTCTGTGAGTTAGGTGACTCCGTCCCCATCTTACAAAGGAAAAACTAAAGTGCTAAGAGCCAAGTCACTTGCCCATGACACTCAGCCTTTCGGTGTTACAGCTTAGATCTGTGTGGGGTCAAAGGCCAAGCCCTTTTCCCTCAATCCCAGTGTCTCCCCTGCCCTTGAGAAGCTCCTCACGGAGACGAATAGACACAGATGTAAAGAGATTTACAAGTCCCCATCGAAGACTTACTTGCTCCTTAGGAGTGATCTTTTCTGGAAGAGGCTGCAAAGTCACGGTAAGAGCCACCTGTCCATGGGGCATTTCTCCTGCATAATCATCCCGTTAAGGAACGGGGGGAGGCCATCCACTGGGCATGATCCAGTAAGAGCTTGCTCAGGTAGACACTGAAAAGAAAAGACCGGAAGATAAGACCTTAAACCTCAAAGAGACCTCTTTTTCAAGATCCAGGAAAGGCTCAGACAGAAAGAGTAGTTTAAGCACATCAATAGAATTCAAGTAGCAGGACTCTAGCTGCAGAGCCACTGTGCCATTTGTCAGGGCAGATCTTTTGACATTGATTCCTTTTGAAACAACAGCAGAGCTTTTGAATCCTCAGCAAGCTTTCTCTCAAGGACAAAATGCTCAAAAGCTGGCTCCAGAGGAAATAAGAAAGGGCTAACGGAATAGTATACATTGACTCAGGGATTAGCGATGCTCACTTTGCAATGGACAGTCCACCATTTTTCTCTTCATTTTGTGGTTTCAGTTTCTAAACTTCTGGGTCCTTTGGCAAAACAGCTGGGAACTGGATGAAACATAGTCAGTTCCATGAGCATTCACTGAACTCCTACTATGATAGAAAGATGAAAGATGAAATTAAGTCTCTATCCTTGAACTTGATAATTGTTGAGATAAAATATACACAGTTCAGTGATTCAGTTAAGATGGCTGAGTGGAAGGATGTGCGCTCACTCCCTTTTGCAAGAGCACCAGAATCACAACCAACTGCTGAACAGTCATCAACAGGAAGACACTGGAACTCACCAAAAAAGATACCCCACATCCAAAGACACAGGAGAAGCCGCAATGACATGGTAGGAGGGACACAATCACAATAAAATCAAATCCCATAACCGCTGGATGGGTGAGTCACAAACTGGAGAACACTTATACCACAGAAGTCCACCCACTGGAGTAAAGGTTCTGAGCCCCACGTTGGAATTCCCAACTTGGGGGTCTGGCAATGGGAGGAGGAATTCCTAGAGAATCACATTTTGAAGGCTAGGGGGATTTGATTGCAGGTCTTTGACACGTCTGGGGGAAACAGAAACTCCACTCTTGGAGGGCACACACAAAGTAGTGTGCGCATCAGCACCCAGGAGGAAGGAGCAGTGACCCCAGGGGAGACTGAGCCAGACCTACCTGCTAGTGTTGGAGGGTCTCCTGCAGAGGCAGGGGGTGGCTGTGGCTCACCATGAGGACAAGGACACTGGCAGCAGAAGTTCTGGGAAGTAATCCTTGGCGTGAGCCCTCCCACAGTCCACCATTAGCCCCACCAAAGAGCCAGGTAGGCTCCAGTGCTGGGTTGCCTCAGGCCAAACAAACAACAGGGAGGGAACTCAGCAGCCCCCATCAGCAGACAAGCAGATTAAAGTTTTTCTGAGCTCTGCCCACCAGAGCAACACCCAGCTCTACCCACCACCAGTCCCTCCCATCAAGAAACTTGCACAAGCCTCTTAGATAGCCTCATCCACCAGAGGGCAGACAGCAGATGCAAGAAGAACTGCAGTCCTGCAGCCTGTGGAACAAAAACCACATTCAAAGAAAGATAGACAAAATGAAAAGGCAGAGGACTATGTACTAGATGAAGAAACAAGATAAAACCCCAGAGAAACAACTAAATGAAGTAGAGATAGGCAACCTTACAGAAAAAGAATTCAGAATAATGATAGTGAAGATGATCCAGGACCTCGGAAAAAGAATGGAGGCAAAGATCGAGAAGATGCAAAAAATGTTTAATGAAGACCTAGAAGAATTAAAGAACAAACAGAGAGATGAACAATACAATAACTGAAATGAAAAATACACTAGAAGGAATCAATAGCAGAATAACTGAGGCAAAAGAATGGATAAGTGACCTGGAGACAGAATGGTGGAATTCACTGCCATGGAACAGAATAAAGAAAAAAGAATGAAAAGAAATGAAGATGGCCTAAGAGACCTCTGGGACAACATTAAATGCAACAACATTTGCATTATAGTGGTCCCAAAAGGAGAAGAGAGAGAGAAAGGACCTAAGAAAATATTTGAAGAGATTATAGTTGAAAACTTCCCTAATATGGGAAAAGAAATAGCCACCCAAGTCCAGGAAGCACAGAGAGTCCCAGGCAGGATAAACCCAAGGATAAACGTGCCAAGACACATAGTAATCAAATTGCCGAAAATTAAAGACAAAGAAAAATTATTAAAAGCAACAAGGGAGGGCTTCCCTGGTGGCACAGTGGTTGAGAGTCCGCCTGCCGATGCAGGGGACACAGGTTCGTGCCCCAGTCTGGGAAGATCCCACATGCTGCGGAGCGGCTGGGCCCGTGAGCCGTGGCCGCTGAGCCTGCGCGTCCAGAGCCTGTGCTCCGCAACAGGAGAGGCCACAACAGTGAGAGGCCTGAGTACCACAAAAAAAAAAAAAAAAGCAACAAGGGAAAAACAACAAACAAAATAATATACCAGGGAACTCCCATAAGGTTAACAGCTGATTTCTCAGCAGAAACTCTACAAGCCAAGCCAGAAGGGAGTGGCATGATATATTTAAAGTGATGAAAGGGAAAAAGCCTATGACCAAGATTGCTCTACCCAGCAAGGATCTCATTCAGATTCGATGGAGAAATCAAAAGCTTTACAGACAAGCAAAAGCTAAGAGAATTCAGCACCACCAAACCAGCTTCACAACAAATGCTAAAGGAACTTCTTTAAGTAGGAAACACAAGAGAAGAAAAGGACCTACAAAAACAAACCCAAAACAATTAAGAAAATGGTAATAGGAACATACATATTGATAATTACCTTAAATGTGAATGGATTAAATGCTGCAAACAAAAGACACAAGCTTGCTGAATGGATACAAAAAGCTGTCCTCAAGAGACCCACTTCAGACCTAGGTACATACAGACTGAAAGTGAGGGGATGGAAAAAGATATTCCATGCAAGTGGAAATCAAAAGAAAGCTGGAGTAGCAATACTCATAACAGATAAAATAGACTTAAAGTAAAGAGTGTTGGGACTTCTCTGGTGGTGCAGTGGTTAAGAATCCGCCTGCCAATGCAGGGGACACGGGTTCAATCCCTGGTCTGGGAAGATTCCACGTGTTGCGGAGCAACTAAGCCCATGCACCACAACTACAGAGCCTGCGCTCTAGAGCCTGCAAGCCACAACTACTGAGCCCATGTACCACAACTACTGAAGCTTGCGCACCTAGAACATGTGCTCCTCAAGAAGAAAAGCCACCACAATAAGAAGACCACGCGCCACAACGAAGAGTAGCCCCCACTCACCGCAAGTAGAGGAAGCCCACATGCAGCCATGAAGACCCAACACAGCCAAAAATAAATATATATATAATTTTTTTAAAAAAAAGGTTTAATAAAAAAATAAATAAATAAAATAAAGAATGTTATAAGAGACAAGGAAGGACACTACATAATGATCAAGGGATCAATCCAAGAAGAAGATATAAAAATTATAAATATATATGCACCCAACATAGGAGCCCCTCAGTACATAAGGTAAATGCTAACAGCTATAAAGGAGAAAATTGACAGTAACGCAATAACAGTGGGGGACTTTAACACCTCACTTACACCAATGGACAGATCATCCAGACAGAAAATTAATAAGGAAACACGAGATTTAAATGACACAGTAGACCAGATATATTTAATTGATATTTATAGGACATTCCATCCAAAAATAGCAGATTACACTTTCTTTTCAAGTGCACATGGAACATTCTCCAGGATAGATCACAGCTTGGGTCACAAATCAAGCCTTGGTAAATTTAACAAAATTGAAATCATATCAAGCATCTTTTCCGACCACAATGCTGTGAGACTAGAAATCAATTACAGGGAAAAAAACGTAAAAAACACAAACACATGGAGGCTAAAGAATACATTACTAAATAAGCAAGAGATCACTGAAGAAATCAAAGAGGAAGTCAAAAATTACCTAGAGACAAATGACAACAAAAACACGACGATCCGAAATCTGTGGGGTGCCGCAAAAGCAGTTCTAAGAGGGAAGCTTATAGCAATAAAATCCTACCTCAAGGGGCTTCCCTGGTGGTGCAGTGGTTGAGAGTCCGCCTGCCGATGCATGGGACATGGGTTCGTGCCCCGGTCCAGGAAGATCCCACATGCCGCGGAGCGGCTGGGCCCATGAGCCATGGCCGCTGAGCCTGCGCGTCCGGAGCCTGTGCTCCACAACGGGAGAGGCCACAACAGTGAGAGGCCTGCGTACCGCAAAAAAAAAAAAAAAAAAAAAAAATGGATTAAAGACCTAAATGTAAGACCAGACACTATAAAACTCTTAGAGGAAAACATAGGAAGAACACTCTTTGACATAAATCACAGCAAGATCTTTTTTGACACACCTCCTACAGTAATGGAAATAAAAACAAAAATAAACACATGGGACCTAATGAAACTTAAAAGCTTTTGCACAGCAAAGGAAACCATAAACAAGACGAAAAGACAACCCTCAGAATGGGAGAAAATATTTGCAAATGAATCAATGGACAAAGGATTAATCTCCAAAATATATAAATAGCTCATGCAGCTCAATATTAAAAAAACAAACAACCCAATCCAAAAATGGGCAGAAGACCTATATAGACATTTCTCCAAAGAAGACATACAGATGGCCAAGAGGCACATGAAAAGCTGCTCAACATCACTAATTATTAGAGAAACGCAAATCAAAACTACAATGAGGTATCACCTCACACCAGTTAGAATGGGCATCATCAGAAAATCTACAAACAACAAATGCTGGAGAGGGTGTGGAGAAAAGAGAACCCTCTTGAACTGTTGGTGGGAATGTAAATCGATACAACCACTATAGAAAACAGTATGGAGGTTCCTTAAAAAACTGAAAATAAAATTACCATATGACCCAGCAATCCCACTACTGGGCATGTACACAGAGAAAAACATAATTCAAAAAGACACATGTGCCCAAATGTTCATCGCAGCACTGTTTACAGTAGCCAGGTCACAGAAGCAACCTAAATGCCCATCGACAGACGAATGGATAAAGAAGATGTGGTACATATACACAATGGAATATTAGCCATAAAAAGGAACGAAATTAGGTCATTTGTAGAGACATGGATGGACCTAGAGACTGTGATACAGAGTGAAGTAAGTCAGAAAGAGAACAACAAATATCATATATTATCGCATATATGTGGAATCTAGAAAAATGGTAGAGATGAACTGGTTTGCAAGGCAGAAATAGAGACACAGATGTAGAGAAGAAACATATGGACACCAAGGGGGGAAAGCGGGGAGGGGGTTGTTCGTGGTTGGATGAATTGGGAGATTGGATTGACATATATACACTAATATGTATAAAATAGGTAACTAATAAGAACCTGCTGTATAAAAAAATAAAATAAAATTCAAAAAAATTATACACAGTTCACTGTCAACTAAAAAAAGGCACAGCCTACAAGCTGACAGTTATGTTTTATTCCTGGACCTTACTTAGGACTATGGCCCAGGAGACAACCTCCCAGATAGCTCTGAGGAACTGTTCCCAAGAGGTAAGGGCGGAACCAGGATATATAGGAGTTTTTGCTCAGGGAGAAAAAAAAAAAAAGACTTGTAGTCAAACATCAAAAGATTACTGCTAACCACAAAAAAACAGACATCTCAAGTTAATGATCTCAGTGAGTCTGGGCTCACTGAAATTATTTCTTTCATTTGCATCTTAGCTGTCTCCGGCCAGTATCCTGTTTTTCTCCATCCTGAATTCCCCCCAGGGTGCACCATTAAGGTGGCTCCAGTGGCTGATGGCTTGTTGCGGGGAATGGCAGGCAACATTCTTTGTTTACTGAAATAGCAGGCAACATTCTTTGTCCACACCAGAATGCCTCAGTTATGTTGGAAAGTACTCCTTTATACTCACAGAGTAATTTATTCCTGAGAGGTGATTTCCTGCTAAGACATCAGGAAAGGCTTCTTGGAGGAGGAAGCATTTGAGTAGTTGTTCTGGATTTAAAGACTATAGGACCTGGTGAGTTATAAATAGAATGGTGGTTCTAGAATAGGGGGGGGAAGCAAAAGCAAAAGACGCAAATGAAAGAAGGTACATTCAAAGAGATTATATTAAAGTAAGCTCAAAATAGGACAGGAAGTAATGCTTGACTTTCCTTCAGCCCTTACTTTGTTCCAAGAATTATGTTAAGTTTTTCACATGCATTCTCTCATTTAATACTCAGAATCTCTCCACGAGATAGGTATTATTATTTGCACTTTACTGACAAGGACAGTGACGTCCAGAAAGGTTAAGTAACTTGCTCAAGTCACACAGTAGATAGCAGACTCGTCATTTAACCCCAGTCTGATTGCAAAATCCTAATGTTTAGCCACGGACAATATACTGCCTCAATAGATAGTCATTTGTGGCTGGAATATTGGCCAATAGCAAGAAGTAATACTACTGAAAATTTAATATTATAACTATCACCTGCCCCCAGGGAGTATTTTCAGTGTAAAGGTACTAGGCAAATCACTTTGATTTGACTTGATCCGCACCACAGTTGTGTAAGTATCATTAATTTCATTTTAAGATGAGTAAACTGAGAGAGTAACTAACTTGATGAAAGGATGTTAAGGGAGCAGCAGATCTGAATCAGTATCAGTGACCTCAGCCATTACATTGTATTGCTTCCTAAGACTGGGACCAGATGACTCCTGTAGCTAACATGGAAATATGAAGGTTTGTGAGCTGGGAGATGATATGGCTTGATCTGGGCTTTTGGATGGTTAACCTGGAACTGGCATTGGATAGATTATATTGATAGAATGGAAAATCAGAAGAGAGAGAGAGAGAGCAGTTTTAGGACCTACTGCAAGAGTCCATGTAAGAGGTCCTATCCAGGTGAGATGTGTGGTCCAGGTAGTTGGTCCTGAAAGCTGAAAGTGCAATAGAGACCCCTGGGAGGAGAGACAGGAAGCATACAGTATTGGGTCTATGAATGATAAGTGTGGCTCTTCGGTGCCTTGAAATCTGGATCGCTTGCTAGAGAGAGAGGCTGCCTTTAGTGAATCTGCTGGCCCTTGAGCTAGGAGCTATTTAGTATGGAGAGAACCTGGAGCTGTGATTACCAGACACTGGGTTGCAGCTGCAGCCACCCAGAATTAGCCTGGCCAGATGGTGATGGGTAACTGGCTGTTCTCCACGGACCTCGAGAGAGAACACAACAAATATCACAAGTGAGAGGCACATGGCTTCCCATGGACTCAGGAAACTTGCGTTGTGTGTTTCTGATTCTCTCAAGGTATTTTCTTCCCATTTTATCTCAGTTATATGAACTCAGATTGATAATGGTGAAGAATGCTTTATACAAATCAGATTTTCTTTTAATGAGGCCATCTGGTAGGTTGTCTGGATTTGTATATCCTGATAGCCAGAAAGTCCTCCCAGCAGGTAAGAAGCTGAAAAATTCTCTGCTTGTACAGTATTAGTAAAAACTATTTACAGCATGGCAGAACAGCCACTGCAATTACAACTTAATTGTGCGGTGACGAGAGACAGGATGTTAATTAGACCTCTCAGATAATAGTAATGACCACTGACTACTACCAGGCATTTTTTTCACATGTAAAAGGTACGAATTCTCAGCATGACTCGCTTGGGGTATACAAGAAACATAACTTAACAGTTTCTTTAATAAAATAATTTGAGCCCGCAATCTACCTAGTGATCAGAACATCATCCACATACTTTGAAGAAAGGTGTGATTCCGAAATGTGTTAGTCAAGCCAGGTTTGGAATTCAATCATGTTCAGAATCACCCTTCCTCCAGTGTATTCCTCCCTTTGACCCGGGGAGGGTACTAAGCCCAGGAGAGCTTACTAAAGTGCCAACCTGCTGACAGTAGGGACTGGGTGTCCACTTCTCTGTCTGGACCTGGCAGGCCCTCTGCTAGCCTCCTACACTCAATGTAAAGTCATTTAATCAGATCTTTATAAACCTGCAAATAGAGACCAGTTAATCTGCCAGTTCTGACTTGCCCCCATTAGACTCCTGGCTCAGATAACCTGGTGAGGTGAAGCTCAATCCTCCCGTTATTCCCAGTGGAAACTATCTACACAGTGGGTGTCTCACACTTAGCTCCTTGTGCCTGTAACAGGACCTGGTACTGGTCCATTTTACCTCTCCTCCTCAGCCAACTTTCACTTCCCCCTTAAGACCCAGGGGAAATTTTGCAGGTCCCATCCTCACAACACTTTAGGGCTCTGGAGGTCTTGGGACTATAAGAGGAGATTCATTTCGTCTCCATACCCCTGTGTGTCTGAGATGGAACCAGAAGCTGAGAAATTGTCATTTTTATTCATTGGTCCACTTCTGAGGACTCCAGCCCCAGGACAAATGGTGACCCATGTCTCCCCACCTGAATGGGGCTGAGGCAGGGAGAGTAAAAGAAGAGATTGGTAAAGACCTCAAATTATGATTCGGCCACACATGGGTGATCTCTAATCTCCACAACACCTCTTGGTCATGGAAACAATGACTTAAATGAGAAAAATGAGGCCTTGAAAAGTTAAGGAACATGTTAGAGGTCCCACTAAAGCCAGCAGCGGTGCAGGCGTTTGGACAGAGCTGTTTGACTGCAAACGGTGAGCTCTTTCTTACCCATCACTCTCCAGGTAGTAGAGGCAGAGGCTGGCTTATGTTAATCACATAGAACTTATTTCTCAGGGTATGTATTTGGGACTGTTGTATGAACCAAATTACCTTGTGATGGAACGACTTTATTTTTCCATTATCAGCTATCAGGAGCCACAGTTAAGCCATGTCAGTGTTGTGAAAGTCTCCTTCATACAAATGGGATTATGCTGGGGTTCCAGAGGACATCACCATTTCTTGTGGATTAAAAGGAACTTCAGAAGGTCACTGGTTGGGATTTTGCTTTGTTTACTCCAGATCACCGAGTGGCCAGTCTTGTCCCAAAGGTGATATCCTGGCATGATGAAACTGAAAGCCTGGAAGCCTAGATTCTGGTCCTTGGTCTTCACCTTCCCACAGTGATGCCCCGATACCCATGTCTTCTTCATCCCCCATTGGTGTCTCTCTGTTAAATAGCACCAAGAAAGGGAGTTGTGGTTGTTAATAACTTGGAGATCTTCAGAAGAAAGCAGAAGTCCATGGCAAGAATTGGACTCAGTAACTCATGGAAGTTAATTGAAGGGTTGTGCCTGTACTCTTGCTAATTAAGTTTACATTGGGCTGGTTTTAGGATGTGTAATACGGAAATATCTTGGATTTAAATGACCATCAGATCCATTTCCCCACTCCTAACTTTTCCCAAAATTAGTAGTGATGTTTTCTCAATCCATTAGAAGACTAAATCCCTTCTAGAAATAAAATGAACCACTGACATTTTATTTTTAGCATTTTGTTTTTTTTTTCAGTGACTTGATATATATTAATTACTAGCTATGTTAAAGTTGCAGTCATTTGTGCAAATTGGGAGGAGGAAAATAGCCACTGACTGTGACGAATTGAGATGAATATACACACTATAAAAGGAAATATGCCTCCACCAAAATGACTAAAATGAACAAAACAATACTACGTGATAACAAGGTTAGAGAAGAATGGAAGCTTTCTTACACTGCTGGTTGGGGATGTCAGTGGATGTGACTTTGGATAACTATTTAGTAGTACCTACTAAAGTAGATATATATGTAGGTTCATGTGGAATATATGTAGGTATATCATATATATGCAGTATGTAATTGTATATAATATATATTATATACAGTAATATTATATATTATTATATGTAATGTAACTTACATGGCCAAGCAGTTCTTAAGTATGTGTTCCCCAAAAGATACAAATAAATATGTTCATAACAGACTATTTGTAAAACCACAAATGTTCATCAGTAGCATGATAGGCACATCCATTATGATGAATTTATACACTGAGCTGCTTACAGCAAGAAGAATGATCAGACTGAGTTCACACACCATGGATGAATTTCACACAAAAAATAAAAAGAAACTAGATACAGAAGAGAATATAGTAGGTAATTCAATTTTTAAAATGATCTACAGTCTTGGAAGTCAAGACAATAGCTAACTTTGCTGGGAAGAGGGTAGGATGGGACTTCTGGGGTTCTGATGATATTCTTTTTGTTGATCTAGGAACTGAGTCGATCGATGTGTTCACTCTGTAAAAATTCATTGAGCTCTTTTGCACTTTTCTGTATGTAATAGGTCAAGAAATTTGCTTTGCAAAGGGCACTGTGTGAAAAGGACCAGGAGAGGGCCAGGTGGAAAAAGCAGGGCAAACTAAATATTGTTAACAAATGAATAAGATATAAATTGCGAAATTTTATTCAAACATAGACTGTCACGTATGCTGAATCTAAAATAGATTTTCATGGGCCCATCACTAGGTGTTAGCATTACTTTTACGAAAGTCTACAAATTTCATATCTGTCATAAGACCAGATATATCATTCAAGATGTTCAATACTAAGCCATAAAAAATATACATACCCTCAGAAAAACTGTGATAGAAGCAGAGAGATCCTTCTCACTCTTCCCTTTCTCCCCAGGCTCTAGAAGCTCAGAGCCGTCCTCTCCCTCTTTGGGTCTGTCCAGATTCTTTTATTCAGGCAGCACATTTCACTACAATTAGGTGACCCGTTTAGCATTCCTAGCCTGAGTCAGCCCATTTCATATCAAATGAAACTGGTCTATATTTAAAAGGAGGAATTCATAATGTACCAGCGTGATCTAAAAACTTAATCACTGGGTTGAGAGCTCCCGGCCCCAGTTCCCCTAACATGCCTGTTCTCTCTGGCTTTGACTCACAATCATGTGTTTTTTAAATGGACAAGAGGATGAGCATAAAAGCAAAATTGCTGGTGACTAAGAATAGTAGCCAGCAGTCCTGGGAAGAATGAAATGCTCTAGGGCTGAGCAGGAAAACTGTGGAGGCTTGTGCACTGTGGTCATGCAAACCAGCATATGACCGGAGGATGGACGTGACCTCTGAAGAACTGAATTCCTGAGAGCTGGTGTCTGAATCCACTGTGATTAAATAAACCTGCCACGTTTGTTAGTGGCTTGTGTGTAGACACGAGTATTGGATGGCTTTACTTTTTTTCTGCCTTTTACTTATTATAATGTCCAGGAGAGTCCAGGACCTGTTTTTCCAAATTTACTGTCATATCTCCAACAGTTATCAAATAAGATGCACTATAGTAACTGCACATTATATTTCCTATTTGAATGATTTGAATACAATCTGTAAGTCAAATCCAACCTTCAGATGATCTCAGCTATCCCAGTTCTGGAAACTAGGGCCAGTCCTCAAGGTCCTTAGTGCAAAAGTAATAATTATTATCAATGAGCCTAGAAAAATATACTGCCTGTTCAAGCAAATAAAGACTTGAACTATTCAGCAACCTGGCTCCAGAGCTCTTAATTCATAGTCGAGGGTTTTTTAAATATTAAAAATAATAGCTAATAATAATTGAAAGCTCACTATATATCAGCCACTAACCATTTAACCTACATTATAATTTAATTTTCACAATAACCCAAAGAGGTAACTACTCTTCTTAGGCCTATTTTACAGGTGAGACAACTGAGGCACAGAGAGGTAACTTGCCTAAAATGGCACAGCCATTTAGTGGTCAAGTCAGTATTTGAACCCAGGATCTAAAATAGATAAATATATCTAAAATAGTCGAATCCTTTAACCAACCTGCTCTGCTAACCTTTAGGAAGTCATCATGATGTTGTAATTTACTAACCTGCTAACCAAGTCATCATGATGTTGTAACTTGGAAGAAAATGAATGAATTTGTTCTTAATACAAATTATTTCTTGAATCAGACCAAATCTCCAAATGTAATGCAACACATTTCTTGAGGAGAGGACTGTACTTCCTAGTGACTAGTAAGGTGGATTACAAGTTTAAGACCATCTTGGTTTACACCTGGGGCCTGGAACAGTTCACAGTATTCCTTTTCACTCACTAAAGTGTCTCGGGACAATAAACTATATGGTTACCCTATGAACATATTTGTCTTTGCCAAAGATGTCCAGACTTCTCAATTAAAGCTCAGGTGTCTAGAATCTATCAAGGATGAGACCAATTTTTTCATCTGACCCGGGGATTTCAGGATTAAGACCAGGCTGCGGCTTGACTAGAAACAAGCTGTCCAGGCACCTCTGGGCTTTACCCATAAAGGGGATCCTTGGTTGGCCAAGCAGCTCCCTCTCTTACCTTCCCCTTATTAGAGCAGGGAAGTAACAGCACAGCCTTGAAATCAGATGGCCTGCAGGGGGCCATGTAACACCTTGTTCCCAGGGCTATGGGCATCTGGGCAGAGATTTTAGCATCAATTTGGGCTGGCTGAGCTGAGAATCCTGTGATCTGACACGTGTCAGCTCAGCTGTGCCTGGTGTTGTCAGGAAGCTCAATGACCCTTTCTGGCCTTTAAAGTGCTTCTCAGCCCTCAGGAGCTTTTTATCCAGCCCATGTACCCTACAGAAAAGCAGTCCTGGGGCCCTGTCAGTCCTTGGTGGTGGGACTGGTCAGTCTCCTCCAGGTCCTTTGCGTGCATTCTTCTGAAACACAGGACTTCAGGAACGGACCTCTACATAAGAGTTAAATGCCCCTCATGGGAATAGTGAGGACTCTTCTAATTGTGAGCGTTAAAAACATTCCTCAACTGGCTTAGGCAAAACAAACAAACAGACAAATAAAAAATCCTTTAAAATCTGGGTTCAGATTCCTGCATGAGATATGGCCAGTTCCAGGATTTCAAATGATGTCTTTGGGATCTGTCTTTCTCCATCTCTTGGCTGTTCTTCCCTGTATTTGTAGACAGTCTCATTACACGCAGCCACAATGATCACAACCAGGTCCAAGCTTCAGTAGTTCTTCATGCTTGAGACCTCAGAGAAAGAGACCACTGCTCTCTGTGTGCGTTTCAGCCCTTAGATAAATGCTCTAACCAAACAAGAGATGAAAGAGGAGATGGTGAACACTTAAAAAAGTGTTTTTATATGCTAGTCACAGTTTAATACTTTATTCACATGTATTAGTTCACTTAATCTCTCCGTGAGCTGTATGAAAGAAAAATTATTAGTAGTATTACTATCTCTATTTTACAGATAAGGAAACTGAGGTACAAACAGATTAATTTGTTCAAGGTCATATAGCTTGTAATTGGTGAGCTGATTTTTTTAAAAAATTAGTGAAGTATAGTTGATTTACAGTGTGTTAATTTCTTCTGTACAGCAAAGTGACTCAGTTATACATATATATATTCTTTTTCATATTCTTTTCCATTATGGTTTGTCACAGGATATTGAATATAGTTCCCTGTGCTATACAGTAGAACCTTGTTTTTTATCCATCCTATATATAATAGTTTGCTTCTGCTAATCCCAAACTCCCGTTCCTTCCCTCCCCTCCCCTCCCTCCCTGGTGGCAACCAGAAATCTGTTCTTTATGTCTGTGAATCTGTTTTTGTTTCATACATATGTTGATTTGTACTGTATTTTAGATTCCACATATAAGTGATATCATATGATATTTGTCTTTCTCTTTCTGACTTATTAATACTTCACTTAGTATGATAATCTCTAGGTCCATCCATGTTGCTGTAAATGGCATTATTTCATTCTTTTTGATGGCTGGGTAGTATTCCATTGTATATATGTACCACATCTTCTTTAGGTGAGCTGATATTTGAACCCAGGGAGTCTAACTATGGATATCCCACTGTACCATAGAGGCAAATAATGGATAGCTCCACCAGATGAGGAAGAAACAGTTTTCTAAAATAAAACTTTCTGTTCAGACAAAAATCTAACAATAACAGAGGTCACTAACATTGTCCAATAGACCTAAATCATACGTGTACAGGTCACTGAACCCTCCAATTCTTCATCCTCGTTTTAAGGAAAGTATTGGTCTAGATGAGGATCTGAAATATACAACACACATACCACAACCACCATTATGCCCGTTCTATTCCCCTGGCAGACATTGCTAATCTATCATCACATTATTTGTCCCTTAAATCTGGATGCAGCCTCAGGATCCTTCTCCACACACTAATCCAGGGAGCCTTGCTAATTGGACAGAGTTTACAAGTGAAAATGAAACCTGTTGCCATTCTAGGATTAAAAGATTGCTGAAGACATTTCCAAGGCTAATGTTTCAGAATTCTTCTGAGGCAGCTGAGGCAGTCAGAAAGCATAATTACAAAGCATAATCACAAGAGTTTATTAGTTGCTATGAGCAAGGGTAGTTCTAAGAATCCTTCAAGACTTCTCTAACCAATTCTCCAGTTCATCCTGCCAAACTGTTTGGTTTGTTCCATCCTTTTCCTCCTCTTCTAATAAGAACAGAAATAGTGATCACATACCATAAATCCCTCTTCTTATATGTTCATGTACGTTTGCACCCACTCTCTGAAGTGCATTCCATTAGGACTCCTGAGACAAGCCAGAAGTCTCGAAGGGGTCTAGGGCTCCATTACAAACCCAGGTACATATTTTTACCTGGGGAGCTTGAAATAAATTCTTTACAGGACCTGAACCTGTTCTCAGAAGCTCTGGGTAGTACACTCTCCCACTTCCTTTATGAGAAAATGGAAACTCAGAGAGTTCAAGAGACTTTTCTAAAGTTACACAGCTGGAAGTAACAGAATTGGGTCCTGGATCTCAGGCTTCTAGCAACACATCTACAAATATATACTGAGCTTTTCCAGTCCAGGTTGCGTGTTCAAACCTAGAAGCTGAGGGTTTGAAAGAGGCTTAAGCCAGTGTTTCTGTCTGGCATGTACTTTCTAATTGGCGAGACAGGACGAATAAAAAACACTGATGAGGTAACAGGTAGGTGCTCTATGAATCCTGAAGTTACCTTTAGCTTGTGGGCAATCTTGAGGGCTGTGCTTTCATCCTCTCCGGACTCTGTTCTCTTTCAAATGATATCTACCATATAGATCTAGAATAAAAAGTTCCAAACTAAGCAAGTGAGGAAGGGAATAAGATGGCTGAGTCTTCTAATTGGACTTCCTGGAGTCTCATGCCTCCTTGCCTTGGAAACTTGAGGCTTGTGGTTCCCAGGGCATGGCTTTCTCTTTGCTCATGTCCCTGACTCATCCTTTACATGAAGCTCCAACCTCCCTTCTGCAGGAAGGTGTTCCCTGATGGCCACCTCCCACTCCTGCCCTCAAATTTGGTCTCCTTTATTGCCTGTGTGGCTCTGGGCAGCTCACCTGTGTTAGGCTCATAAAGTAACTGATCATTTAATGATTGTTTCTCACCCTGGAGTGTAAACTCCACGAGGGTCAAAATATGTCTGTCCCTTCTCCTGTTGGATCCCCAGGACTTAGTTCAGTACTTTGCTCAGAGCACCCCTTCAATATATTTATTGGAGGAAGAAAGAAGGGAAGGAGGATGCAAGAGAAGAGTATACAACTTACGGTCTTAACCTTAATAATAATTATGAAAATGAGACTAACATTTATTGATCCCTTATGATGTCCCAGGCTGCTTCTCTCATTTCCCTCAGATGTAGGTTTCATCATTCCTATTTTATAAATAAGAGATCAAAGCCCAGAAAGGTTTCATAACTCACCTAAAATCACTCTGCTATCAGGTGATGCATGGAGGATGTATCACCTCTGTCTGACTCCAAGGTTCTTCCTGGAGTCTATATCATTCAAGAGCAGAGTTTCTTAACGTTGGCTCTATTGACATTTGGGGCCGCATAATCCTTTATTGTTGGGACTCCCTTGTGCCCTGTAGGATGTTTGGCAGCATCCCTGGCCTCGACTCATAGATGCCAGTAGCACCTTCCCCTACTACCATTTCCAAAAATGTTTCCAGACAGGGCCAATGTCCCCTGGGAGACAAAATCATCCCTGGCTGAGAACCACTGTCGTAGAGTAATAAGCCACCTCCTAAAAACAGCAGATTGAAATTCATACTTTCTCAAGAACAGGCTTTTTCCTCATCCTTATGTTTATCTTAACCTTCCTTTGCTGAATTCAAATTAAGGAAACTTTCAAATCTGGTGAACTCTTCATTGGTTACACTCTCTCTTTGGACTTTTCAGAAACTTGACAAGTAGAAAGTTCCTGCTGTCCTCAGCTCAGCCTGGTGTCATCTTTGAATCGGAACAGCAAAGACAATAGCCTCAATTTCAAGGGAAGCCAAGCACTAAAGTAATGGCTCAGACTGAAGGGGGAATTTCTGATTTGCTATCAGATTACCTCTTTTTCGTTCATGGCAGTCACTAGTCCAAAGACAATTATAAAATTTAATCTGCAACTAAATTTTGTCTTTTCCAGCTAACTCATTTTTATATGTTTATTCACATTCAGTGCAAAGGGGAATTGTTTTAAAAGCTGAAATGTTTCACTGAAAGATTTTCTGAACAAACTCTATTTAAAGAATGAAGCAATGGTCTGTATTAATAGAGAAATTGGTGACACCTGGTGGTAGACCCTATTAAAGCTTCTTAGAGTTTAAACAGGGTTACTATTATTTTTTTAAAAGAGAATAATCTGTGCTATTTCAGTCACATACTATAAAGTATTTTTGGCTCACAGCTGTTTTAATGAGCAGGGCAGGAGTATATAATTACAAATATTTAGCAGTGGAATTCAGAAGAGCTAATACATCTTTTCTTCTGGCATGTAAGAGCCTCGTGCAGGCGGAACGGGGTCAGAGGCAATCCATATGCTTATAAGACCTCCACCAGGAATTGGCTTTGACTCTTACAATCAGAAAGTTTACCTTGGGTGACTGTAAAATGTGGCCCACCTGGAAAGGGTATGGCTTGGACGAGGTTGCTACAAGGGAGAGTCTGGTGAGATGGGAGATAACTGCTGTTTGCCTGGTGTGGCAAAGGATATAGTCAAGAGACACCAGGTAGGTACACGTAACAGCCATTGTCATGGCTACCTTTCATTAGCTCCTCTGCTAAAGTTTGGACTGAGTTGTCTCAGTGGAGAGTGTGTGTGTGTGTGTGTGTGTGTGTGTGTGTGTGTGTGTGTGTCTAGGCAGATGATGGTGTTTAGAGGCCCCTTCACTAGTCACAGGTACTCAGAGGGAAAGCTGGGTGCCTCAGAGGAGAATGCTTCTCTTGCTTTTACAAACCCATTGTGCAGATTTTGAATCCTGGGCTGATTCATAATTGCTATTTCCCTGCAGTCACTCCTGACCCAGCCTCTTGCTAATGAGTGTTTCCTTTGTTTCCTTGTAGCCGCTGAAATTAGTTCCATTAGGAGATGCCTAGAAATCATGCTACTGGAAGACAGTTTAATTCTGGAACAGGGACTGAGCCCCCAAAATGGGCCCTGCACTAACATCTGGAGTATAAAGCCAACTGAGAAATAGGCCTGTACTCGGGGGTACAAAGTCCAGGGGAAACAGTGGTCACGACAGTGTTGGGTTTGGTGCTATGTAGACAGAGCACCAAGTGCAAGTGGGCATGAAGGAGGGCTGGGCCAGTAGAACCCACCAGATCTGGAAGTCCACGAGCTTTCCACCTTCCTTGAGTTTGGTTGACCCAGTGCCCTAGGAGTAGTCATGCCTTTGGAAAACTGTTCATCTGAGGGCTTCTTCTGAGCTCAGTAGCCTTAACTCACGTGTTCTCTTGATTAACAAAACTCTCTCACCCTCCTGGCCTTGTACGTTCCGTCTGGGCCATTGTTCTCTGCAGACTCTTCTGCTTGCCTGTCTCCTATCTTTTTTAAAGGCCACTTTCCTGGCTGCACTCAAGTTCACAGTAGCTTCCTTTCTTATGTCTCATTTATCAACAAATAGAAATATTGGAAACAACCTAAATGTCTGACCATTAGAATTTGGTTAAATATATCATGGGATGATAGGCAACAGCAAAAAGTGATGACATATAAAATTGCTTAAAAGTATATTCATAATATTTAGTTAAGCAAAAAATTAGATTATAAAAGAGTATGTATAACATATTCCAGTGGCCACTGCCACAAATTGCTGCTTTAGGATGAAACTAGCAATCGTCCCAAGAAAGTACTGAGTGAGGACAGGGGGTGGAGGGTAGAGATCATACATAACAGGATTCCAAATGTGTAAAATACACATATACACACACTACATGGAGTAAAAGACTGATGAAATATTCACCAAAGTGTTAACAGTGATCACCTCTGGGTATTCATAAACATTTAATATTTTATAACCTAAAAACTTTATTTTTAAATCTAGCCTCAAAGCAATCCAATGGAGAAAGGATAGTCTTTTAACAAATAGTGCTGGAACAACTGGACATTTATAAAAAAAAAATAAAACTAGACACTGACTTACGGCTTTCGCAAAATTCAAGTCAAAATGGATCAGAGACCTAAATGTAAGATCAAAATTATATAACTTCTAAAAGAGGACATAGGAGGAAGTCTAGATGACCCTGGGTTTAGTGATGACTTTTTAGATACAACACCAAAAATATGATCTATGAAAGAAAAAAATTTGAAAATTCAACTTTATTAATTTAAAAAACTTCTCCTCTGGGAAGGGTACTGTTAGGAAAATGAAGTCACAGACTGGGAGAAAAAATTTGTGGAACACATATCTGATAAAGGCCTACTAACCAAGATACATATCTATATTTTAAATCTTGAAACAACAATAACAGAACAATGAAAGACTGTATAGACACCTAGCTTAGGAAGATTGTAAATGGAAAATGCTCATATGAAAAGATGCTCAACATCAGATGTCATTAGAGAATTGCAAATTAAAACAACAATGAGATACCACTACATATCTGTTAGATTGGCTAAAATGCAAAACAATGACACCACCAAATGCTGGTGAGGCTGTGGAGCAACAGGAACTCTCATTCACTGATGGTAGGAATGCAAAATTCTACAGCCACTGTGGAAGGCAGTCTCTACTTATAGCCTCTACTCTGGAAGGCAGTTTGTCAGTTTCTTACACAACTAAACCTAGCCCACTATATGATGAAGCAAGTGTGCCCTAGATATTTACCCACATGAGTTGAAAACGTATGCATACACAAAACATGGCCCACAAATGTTTATAGCAGCCTTATTCACAACTGCCAAATACTGGAAGCAACCAAGATATCCTTCAATAGTTGGATGGATAAACAAACTGTGGTACCTCTGAACACTGAAATATTATTCAGCAATAAAAAGAAATGAGCTATCAAGCCACAAAAGACATGGAAGAACCTTAAACATATATTAGTAAGTGAAAGAAGCTGGTCTGAAGAGGCTACATACTGTGTGATTCCAATTATATGACATTTTAGGGAAGGCAAAACTGTAGAGATAGTAAAATGATCAGTGGTTGCCAGGGCTTCGGGAGGGATGAATAGATGAAGCTTAAGGGGTGTTTAGGGCAGTGAAACTATTCTGTGTGATACCATAATGGTGTATACATGACATCACACATTTGACAAAACCCATAGAATATATATCACAAAGAGTGAGCCCTAGTGTGAAGTATGGACTTTAGTTAATAATATTGTATCAGTATTGGTTTCCCAGTTGTAACAAATGTCCACACCGATGCAAGATGTTAATTATAGGGGAAATGTGTTTTATGGTGGAGGGGGGCAGTGGAGAGAGGGAATGTATGAGAATTATCTGTTCAATTTTTATGTAAACCTAAAACTACTCTGAGAAATAAAACTCTATTCATTTTTTTAGAAAGAAATCTGGCCTCCAATAAACCCTTTGAAAACTCTCCTCTGACATTTGGCCCTGTGGCATACCAGTCTGGCTTCTCACCCACTCGCATTCACGAGACGGCAAGTCATAAGCGGGAGGAAGTCTAGATGTCTAGTTCCCTCAAAATACCAAAGAAAGCACCTGGGGGTGGGGGCATCTGGCTTTCTTGGTCATCCCTTCTCTTCTTTTTTGAACATCTTCAAACAACGAATCAAGTTGATGACAGTAGAGTAAACCTCCCAGTAGGAGATCTGTCTGAAAAGCCTTCTCAGATGCCTTCTGAATGTTTTTCAGAGGCTCCAAATTCAAGCTTATCTCTGTCAACAGCCTGATGTGTAAGAACCATTAGAGAGCCATGGCCCAGATCCTAATCTAAGAGTTACATACACACAGGAGTAGGGTTATTAATTCCATTTATACCTGAGAAAAATTGCAGCTCAAGGAGTCTGAGTAGTTTGCCCAAAAGGGCACATAGCTGGTGAACACACATAGTGACACTGCAGGGACCAGTGATCATCGTCTCTGCTCTGTTCAGACGGGCTTCCCAGAGGCAGGGACATCTCAGAATCCAGCAGTCCCACCACATGCCAACTCGTTTTCTAGCTTTGCTTGCCTCCTTCAACTCTTACTTTGCATTGCAGTTCCATCACTGTCCAAAGTGGGGTGACCACGCCAGTGAACGTTAGGGTACCCTCCCTTCTCCCCCAGTCGAGACACTACTGATGATTTAAGGTCAGGCAGACAGTCCCTTTTCTAGAATCCTTGCCTCATGCTTTGGCTTTTAATTCCCTGAAGACGAGGACCTTTTCTCGGCTTCATCTCTGTTGTCTGGTACACTGTCAGGTGCTTGGATAGCACTCAATAAACTTCTGTCAGATGAATAAGTGAATGAATGGAATAATACCTCTATCATAACAGTCATTTCATGCTGACATGGTGTCATTGTCATTTATTAAGCACATTTTTATGAAGCACCTACTAAATTCCAGGGAGCCATGATGAGGATACAGCAGTGAACACGACAGGCAATGTCCCTGCTCACGTGGTGCTTATTTTCTGCTGGGAAGAGACAGAGAATAAGCAAATTAACAAATTTTGTAGTGCACTTAATTTTTTAATTGAATTTTTGTTGAGATAATTGTAGATTCACATGCAAGTGTAAGAAATATATATCCCACATGTGACAGTGCAGGACCCATATTGGGGGCTCAATTCCTGTTCCAGAATTAAACTGTCTTCCAACAGCAACATCATAGTACAGAATCACAACCAGGATAGTGACATTGATACAGTCCCCCTTCTTTTTAAGACTTCCTCAGTTTTACTTGTACTTGTGTGTGTGTGTGTGTGTGTGTGTGTGTGTGTCTACACATCTATATGATTTTATCATGTGCAGGCTCATGTATCCTCCACCACAGTCAAGACAGAAAAGGATAAAGGATCTCTTGTGTTGCCTTTATAACCATATTCACCTCCTTTTCCCATCTTGTCCTGAACCCCTGGCAACCAGTGATCTGTTCTCTTTTTCTGTAATTTTTTCTTTTTTAAGAATGTTATATAAATGGACTCTTTCAATATGTAACCTTTGGGGTCTGGCTTTCTTCAGTAAGGGTAATTCCCTTTAGATTGATCCAGGTTGTTCTGTGTATCAATATTTAGTCCTTTTAATTGCTGAGTAGTAGTCCATGGTATAGGTGGAGCCCAGTTTGTCTAAGAATTCACTCACTGAAGAATATCTAGGCTGGTTTTGGTTCATGGCTGTTAGGAATGCACATTTGTGTATAGGTTTTGTGTGACTGTAAGTTTTTTTCTTCTCCATATTTTATTATAAAATGTTTCAAACATAAAGCAAGGTTGAAATAATTTCAGTGAACACCTATATACCCACTACCCAGATTCTATCATTAGTTTTTTAATTAATAGGCTTTATTTTTAAAGCAGTACTTGGTTTACAGAACGGTTGACCAGATAGTGTAGAGGGTTTCCATATACCCGTCCTCCTCTGTATACAGTTCCCCTATTATTTATAATCTTGCATTCATGTGGTATATTTGTTACAATTAATAAACCAATATTGATAGATTATTATTAACTAAAGTCCATAGTTTACATTAGGTATTCACTCTGTATCATAGTCTTACGAGTTTTGTCAAACGCACAGTGTCGTGTATACACCTTTACTGTATCATACAAAATAGTTTCAGCACCCTAAAAATCCTCTGCGCTCTGCCAGTTCATCCCTCCCTCCATCCCTGCTGGGGTCCCTGACAACCGCTGATCTCTTTACTGTCTCTGAAATTATACAACATGTGGCCTCTCAGGCTGGCTTCTTTCACTTCCCAGTGTACATTTAAGGTTCTTCCATGTCTTTCATGGCTTGAGAGCTCCTTTCTTTTTATTGCTGAATAATATTCCATCGTTGGCGGTGCCCCAGTTTGTTTATCCGTTCAACTATTGAAGGATATCCTGGTTGCTTTCCGTTTCTGGCAATTATCAATAAGACTGCTATAAACATCTGTGGGCAGTTTTTGTGTGAATGTATGCTTCAACTCATTGGAGTGAGTACTGGGGACACAATTTCTGGATGGGATGGTAGACCAGGTTCAGCTTTGTGAGAACCTGCCCAACTGTGTTCTAGAATGATTGTACCATTTTGCATTCCCACCATCAATGAACGAGAGTTCCTGTTGCTACACATCCTCATCAGCATTTGGTGTTGGGAGTGTTTGCATTTTAACCACTCGTTGCTGTGGTATCTCACGGCTTTAATTTGCAATTCCCTAATGACATTTCATGTTGAGCATCTTTTCATATGCTTTTTTTTTTTGCTGTCTGTGAGATATCTGTTCAGACCTTTTACCCAGTTTTAATTGGGTTGTTTGGTTTTTTTATTGTTGAGTTTTCAGAGTTCTTTATATATCTTGGATACAAGTTCTTTATCAGACAGGGTTTTGCAAATATGTTCTCCTATTCTGTGGCATGCCTCTTCATTTTATTAACAGTGTCTTTTACAGAGCAAAAGTTTTTAACTTTTAATGAAGCCCAATTTATCAATTATTTTCTTTCATGCATTGTGTTTTTAGTGTTGTATCTAAGAAGTTTTTAGCAAATCCAAATCAACTAGATCTTCTCTTGTCATCTTCTAGAAATATTAATAGTTTTGCATTTTATATTGAGATGTATTATTCACTGAAGTTAATTTTGTGAAAGTTGTAAGGTCCATATTTAGATTTTTTTTTTTTTTTTTTTTTGCCTGGGAGTAAGTACTTGCTCCAGCACCATTTGTTGAAAACGCTGTTCTTTCTTCATTGAATAGCCTTTGTTCCTTTGTCAAAATCAGTTGACTCTATTGATGCAGGTCTATTTCTGGGCTCTCTGATCAGTTCCATTGGTCTAGTCTTCTGTTGTTTCTCCTATACCGCATTGTATTGATTATTGTAGATGTTCTTTACCAACCTGAAGAAGTTCCTCTTTAGTCCTAGTTTGCCTGGAGTTTTTAATCATGAATGGCTGTTGGATTTTGTCAAATGACTGATATGATTGGACAATTTTATTTGTTTAGTTTGTTGATGTGGTGAGTCACATTGATGAGTGATGAGTCAAATTTGCATACCTAGGGTAAATTTTAGGTACATACTTGATCATGACCAGTGACCAGGTATACACTTAGTCATGGTATATAATTATTTATCTACATTGTTGGACAAAGTTTGCTAATGTTTTGTTGAAGATTTTATGTATAAATTCATGAGAGATACTGGTCTGCAGTTTTTAATTCTGTGATGTCTTTGTCAGGGTGATGCTGGCCTCATAAAATGAGTTGAAAAGTGTTCCTTTCTCTTCTGTTTTCTGGAAGAGATGGTGTAAAATTGGTGTTAATTATTTTTTAAATGTTTGGTAGAATTTCTAGTGAAACCTTCTGGGATGAGGATTTCTTTATTGGAAGTTCTTTAATTATAAATTCAATTTCTTTAATGGCTATAGCATTATCCAGATTGTTTATTTCACGTTGATTGAGTTTTGGTAGTTTATTGTTTTGGAGAATTGGTCCATTTCTTCTAAGCTGTAGAATTTATGAGTATAAAGTTATTTGTCATATTCCCTTATTATTCTTTTGCACATGCTTTTAAATAATAAGTGTTATGAATACAGAAAACAAGGATGATAAGGAAAGGCCTCTCCAAGGAGGCGATTAAGTGAGTTAAGATCTGAAGGAGCCAGCCGTGGATAACTGGAGAAAGCATTACTGGCAGAGAGAGACGTCAGTGCAAAGGCCCAGAGGAGGGGACAAGCTTGGCATGTTTAAGGAAGAGAAAAACAGCCGGAGTAGGAAAAGCTATAAGAGAGAGGAGGAATGGGGTTAGAGAATGTGGTGGCTTTGGGCCATGGGAAGGACCTTAGATGTTATTGTAGAAGTGGGACATAGTTGCATGGTTTAAAGCAGGAGAAACCATGCCTGAATTTATATTGATAAAAGATCGTTATGGCTGCTATGTGGGGAATGGATGCTAGGAAAGCCACGAATCAGAAGACAAGTGATGAAGAGTTGGCAGTTTTCTCTCCAAAAGGATGGTGGCTTGGCTCTGAGGGGTAACTGGGAAGATGGAGAGTTGGAACCAGAGTGGGAACATGGTTTGAAGATACTGTTTCTATCCCTCTTTGCCCAACTGGCCTGAACTTCTTCTCTTGAGGACAAGGATTAGCCATACTTTTTGGTTGCTCTTTCAGCACAGTTACTTTTTTTTTTTCAGACCATCTAAATTTGCAAAGTTGAAATAAAGTTCAGACCATCAAAAATCATTTCAGCTATATTTTTTCTTTCCTTCTGTCCAGAAAGACCATAGACTGGGTGGCTTATAAACAACAGAAATTTATTCCTCATAGTTCTGGAGTCTGGGAAGTCCAAGATCAAGGTTGGGGCAGGTTTGGGGTCTGTTTCCTGGCTGATAGAGGACCATCTTCTTGCCCAGTCCTCACGTGGCAGAAGAGGTGGGGAAGCTTTCTGGGGTCTCTTTTTAAGGGTATTAATCCCATTTATAACCTCATCACCTCCCAAAGACCCCACTTCCAAATACTATCACACTGGAAATGAGGATTTAACATGAGTTTTGGGGGGACACAGACATTCAGTCTGCAGTTCAGACCATCTAAATCCCTGAAGTTTAAATAAAGATCAGACAGTCAAAAATCAGAGCAACACTATTTTGGCTTTTCTTCTACAGCGTTAACGAGCCTAAAATTTTTGTACAGGCTCATAATTCCCAGCCTCACGTTAGAGGGTTTCTCAAAAAGGCTTCAGCCGTTTGTTTTCTCAGAGCTTTAGGCCATTGTTCAGTTTTGAGAGATAACAAGAGTACAGTTTAATGTGCTACAGATGTCTGGGACGGTGACTCAGGCTCCTGGCAGAAATCCAAGTCAGGAAACCTGCTGTTGCAATTCGTATTCTTCGTGTCAGTGCCGGAAACGGCTGGAGCTGTAATTGCAGAGTTTATAGTGATGGAAATGCAGCCAAACCCCAAGTGAAGCCTCACAGATGTACATCATTAGGAAAGCTCTCAGCCTCGCTCCTATGCTGTTCAGAAGCGATTCATTTGCAATCAATTTCAAAGATTCTGTGGACGGGAAGAAAGTTCTCTCATATTGTCTAACTCCCTTTGAAATCTGCCCTCCTGACACTTTGATAAAAGGTAATGACCAAACTTCTTGTGTTCGACAGAATTTGCTTATAATAACAAACTGGGCATAAAAAAAAAAAGATCCGAAGTATCAACAGCCCTTTAGATAATGGAATACACCATTTTCCACTTGACGCAATTGTCCAATTGTCTGCAGCCTCTCCCTTTTCCTTACCTATTTTATGATTCATAAGGAGGCAGACACTTGACCTCACAAGTCAGAAAGCCCTGGATCCTCATTTTAGAAGCTCTGCTTTTTTTCCTAATACGAAAGTCCCCCCAAAATTTCTTTTGGTCAACTTCAATGCATAAACTTTTTGAAATATAGAGGCAATAGTTAATATGTAATTATAATATTAAATCTTACCATATTAATATATAGATTAATTCCTTCTTTAATGTATTCAGATCCCAGTGGGAAACAGGTGTAGAGTCAAAGAAGATGGTTCACTACAAAGGGAGTATTAATAAGAGTGTAGTTGGTATAGGGGGACCACATGGGGCAGGGCATTTGCCTGGGGTTTGTAGCAGCAGAGAGGTTCTCATCATAAGCCCAGAGGGATGCAGGAAGAAGCACCTCTGGAATCTGGAAAAAGGGAGCTGTCATGAGAGAGTGGTGACCTCCAGTGAGGGGCATAGCCTGGTCGAGGGGCCCTTGCAGGGAACAAGGCTGAGGAATCAATCACTCTCCCCCTCTTCCCCATCCTCTGATCTCTGGCTGGGCTCCCGTTGGCTGAATCCAACCCATAACAGAGCCCAAGGGAGCCCATGGGTGTGGTCTACCTAGGTTATCTCCTGGGGAGAGGATAGGGGAGAGAAAGCTGGGAAGTGGATCTGGAGAGACAAATTCATATGTTTTTAAAAGATTTCTATCCTAAAATATTAATTTTGAAATATTGCCTTTGTCAATTTCATCATTTACTGAAACTATTATATTTGAACTCTATTCATGGATCAATTTTGTTTTCATCACTAGAGCCATCTCTGAGTCACCTAATATGGTTCTATGAGATCTTCACTTTTTAAATAATAGAACTTCTAAATCTTTCTATGATCCTATTACTGGAATTTTTTACCCAAGTCACAAACAGACTTTCACATATTATTATTTTTTCATTCTTCTTATAGATCAATTATGTTTATATACTTTGCTATATAACTACTTACTGTTTTACTTCTAAAAATTATATTAAGAGGTTATTTTTAATGGTATTTGTTCCTTCTACTTGAAAGGTCATACTAATAGAAAGTATGAAATATGTATTAAATTTCTTCGCTTCTCTTTTGACCAATTCTATCAGCTTGCCTTAATAAGTGCACAAAAGTAGGATTGACTGAGGTCACTTCAGAACTGTTGTGCCTTCCCCAAGTGGCACTTGGTGATGGAATACCGTATAATTTGAGAGATTTTGTAATGATATACATGTAAGGCTGTTCCTTTTTACTTCAGGAATAATTTTGTGAGGGAAACATTCTCTTGTTCAGACATATGATGCTAAAACTATCTAGATCTCAGTTTCTTCATCTGTAGAATAAGAATAATACTTGTACTTACTTCAGAGAATTACTGAGAAAAATTGAGAGAAGGTAACACAAAACTGAGGACATTCTAAGTACCTAATGTCATTTGGTTCATGTTAATTATTTATAAGATTTCTCAATGGCCCTAAATAATCCATTTCTTTAAAGAACTATTTTTAAAAAAGAATTTATTTGGCTGCACCGTGTCTTAGTTGCGGCATGCAGGATCTTTTTAGTTGTGGCATGTGGACTCTTAGTTGTAACGTATGGGATCTAGTTCTCTGACCAGGGATGGAACCCTGCATTGGGAGGGTCCTGCATAGGGAGTGCAGAGTCTTAGCCATTGGACCACCAGGGAAGTCCCTAAAGAGCTATCTTAACTGACGAGTACTCAAAGTCAGACTAGTAGGTAGTAAGATTAAAGGCATGATTCAGCATGATGATTCAGGCATGATGAAATGCAAATGTGTGGTTGAAAAACATTTTCATCTGGTTGCTGTGGATAAATTCCCTCATTTCTAGTTTGAATTTCGGCAGGAGGCAGGCTAGTTTCTGGACGATTAGAGATGGTTTATGAAGACCTATTTATCTTCTGCCTGAATTCCACACCTACCAGATTCCTTCCTGTAAGTAAACTATTGCTGAATCTACTCGGACCTCTTTCTGTTGGTTTGAGAACTGAAGGACCTTCTGCCTCATTTTAAACAGTTCTCTTTGCCCAGTAGGTGGCAGAGCATGGGTGAATCAGCTGTACCTGCCTCAGGTACCAAATGATGCTGTTTTGCCTTGCTTTCCATATTTGTCTTTTAGTTCCATTCTGGTTCTTTTTCTTGTCTTTCTCTTAAAGGTAAAATGCAAAAAATAGGAATAAGCCATTGAGTTTGTCCAATTATATTTAAGCTAATGAAAGCTTAAACTGTAAGCTGTTCTTAATACCCTGGCATTATATTTCTAAAAGGCAGGTCTTTCTGTAGTCCCTTCATGCAGAAACTGGTAAGAAGAGCTAACATGTCATGATTTTCCATTTCAGTATCCCTTCTACAGCATTGTAGGAAAGGAATCTTAATTATCACATTTACAGTTATAATTAGTACTCCAAATACTAAGGAGAAGGGAAAACATGTAGGTTAATCCCCCCCTACACACACACACACACACACACACACACACACACACTTATTAACTTTTCAGTGGACAGGGAGATTTTTCCTTACAATAAGGACCTGTATCATTCTAGCTTCTCATGCTTGCTAAATTGCCTACAAGGTCTTTGCTGGGGATGAGAGACTAGGAATAGGGGAGTTCTGTCTCGTTCATTTTTTTTTTTTTTTTTGGCAAATGAGGACGTCAGAGCATACCATGATAGAGGGAGAAAGAAAATGCATATTGCTACAGTTGTGTGTTTGTGAGTGAGTGTGTGCTTTGTGGTGAAGAGGACAGAGATGTTTCACCATTATGCAGAACATCCCAAAGGTATCAGGCAAAAGTGTAAAGTCAGGTGCCTCAGGGGCCAGGCAGGTCACATGATGCAGGAAGCAGGCTGGCTGTTAGAAAACCATCAATGTGTGAAATAGAAATGACTCTTGCACTCAGTAGTGACATCACAGAAGTGTGCATGTGTGCACATGAGAGACAGACACACTGGGGCAACTTGGAGAGCCCTTGCCACTCGTGGTTAATAGTTTAACCAGCATTGTGTGGGCTGAACCATGTCTGTAGCCTGGAGCTGCCCCAGAGCCCATCAGTGAGTGATTTCTTGACCTCTTATCAAGGTACAGCTACTCTGGGCCCCTCTTAATCCCTCCTTGTTTCACCCGTGAGGAATTTGACCCCCACTGGGGTTACCTGAGGTCAAATCCTCACTTTCTTGACTATGTGCCTTTTCTGAGACACTTTGCTTCCCTCTTGCATATTTTTCCCTCTAGTACTTAATCCTAATTGTTTCTTAGATTGTCCTAAAGTGACCAGTTATCTCTCATCTTTGTTGGTTTTGCAGGAAGACATATGCTCAGTGTCTCATAGGTCAGAATTCTGAGTGATCCACTCACTTGGTCTTGGTGAATTTAACCCTCAGAACAGATAGGCACCGTGAGTTACTGCTCGTTTATTTGTTGCAGGTCTTGCTCTTTTCATCTGCTTACTTCATCTGGTTTCAGGGATAAGAGGATACTCTGTGCCTAATGGGTTTGACAGTTTGAGTTCAAGCTGCAATATGATATACATCCAGTAGAGGGCAGGTGTGCTTTTCAAATCAACTGTGTGAGTGTGCAGTAGCGGGGAAATCATTTCAGCTGGCTTTCCTCTAATGCTCCAAGAAGCAAGAATTCTTGGTTATTTGTTGCTTTAAGGAAATGTAGGCCAGGTTTGTCCTAGCTGATAAAGTAGAAGCAGTGGTTTTTTCGCACTTTTAGGCAATAGAGATCAAATTTGGGAGCAGTGGATGATATACTGAGAAATACTAAACCGACGACAAATTTCTAAAGGTAGATGTGACATTTGGTTTTGTTAATCCCAAGCTAGTTTGTTTTTTTTTAAACATCTTTATTGGAGTATAATTTCTTTACAATGGTGTGTTAGTTTCTGCTTTATAACAAAGTGAATCAGTTATACGTATACATATGTTCCCATATCTCTTCCCTCTTGCGTCTCCCTCCCTCCCACCCTCCCTATCCCACCCCTCTAGGTGGTCACAAAGCACCGAGCTGATCTCCCTGTGCTATGTGGCTGCTTCCTACTAGCTATCTATTTTACGTTTGGTAGTGTATATATGTCCATGCCCCTCTCTCGCTTTGTCCCAGCTTACCCTTCCCCCTCCCCATAGTCTGTCATACAGAGTGAAGTAAGTCAGAAAGAGAAAAACAAATACCGTATGCTAACACACATCTATGGAATCTAAGAAAAAAAAAAAAAAGGTCATGATGTACCTAGGGGTAAGACGGGAATAAAGACACAGACCTACTAGAGCATGGACTTGAAGATATCCTGGCTAGTTCTAGAGTAATGTCCTATGTAACATAGTGTTCAAAGATTATCTAATATTCATGGTTTCCTTTATTCAACTAATTCAACTAATTTGAACCCCAACTAAGAACTTGCTGTATGATAAGTAAAGTTCTAGGCACTAGGCATACTGCAGAGACAAGAAAAACACATCCGTGTGGTCATGCAACTTACATTCTAAGTAAGGGTGAAGTAAAACAAGTGAACAAATGAATGATGACTGATTCGGGTAGTTATAACTGCTAAGATCCTATGATAGACAGTGTGGAGTTTGAGGGGCAGTGTGGTTCAGGTGATATGAAACGTGCTCTCTGAGGAGGTGGCATTAGAGCTGACCTGAATGAAAGACAGGAGCCAGCCAGGCAAAGACTTGGAGGAGGGGTTCCAGACAGAGGGGACAGCAAGTATGATGGTCCTGGGGTGGGAACGATGCCAGTGAAGCTGGAGTGGGGAGAGCTGGGAGGAGAGGGGGTGAAAATACACTGAAAGAGGTGGTGAGGAACCTTGCATTCAAGACGTGCAGGTGTTGGCAAGGAGCTGCTGTTTGCCTCGTAAAATTGTAGTTTTAGTGTCATCCCCCCGTTGTTCTTGAAGATCGCAGAAGAATCTCCCAAGGAGCTTGTCAGATAGGCAGAGTCTGCTGGAAATTCTGATTCGCAGGTCTAAGTTGAGGCCTATGGCTCCTTCTCTTTAAGCTCCATGGCTTCCCTTTGCAAGGGGTCCGTGGACCACATTTTGAGAAAACGCTGGTTTATCAGTTAGGGTTCTGTGGTTGCAAGCAACAGATTTCAACTCCAGCTAAGTGAAGTAAACAGAGAATTTATGGAAGGCAGCTGGGGAGCTAATGGAACAAGGGGAAGTTGATTAACAAGACCCAAAGATGTTCTGGGCAGCTAGATTTGCAGAAACAATGGGGCATCTTTTCCAGACACTGCAGTGTAGAGATCAAGTCCAAGCCAGGTACTCTGCCTCCCAGTGCTATTTACCCTTTCATTACCACCTAGTTATTAAGCATCAACCAATGACCAGGCATTGTGCTAGGCACTGGTGATACAGTGATAAACAAGTGAGTCCTTCTAAATCCATGTCTTCCTTTCTCCATGTACATTTATTTGTTAATTGAGCAAACATTTATTAACACCTACTGTATACAAGGTGCTGGGGGTGAAATAGAAATCCACCAAAGAGTCTTCATCTTAAGGAAACATATAATCAAGGAAGATAGGCACAACTAGTTTATTAGGGGAATTCAGAGGGAAAAGAGATTGCTATCAACCCACAGGAGTTGAGATGTCCTCCCAGGAATAAGCTGGATCATCATTATTCGTCCTCCTTGACAGTGAGGGAGACTTCACGAGGCTGCGTATAGTTAGGCGTGCCATGGGTTACCTTCTAAAATGGAACCTCTGACTTTGGCCTTGAGCCTCCTGTGGTTTAAGCTGCACATTCTGGGCTTATGTAACATTCATGCTGGGTTATAGAGTCCTCGGTCATGCAGCACTGAGTGGAGCTTTGGGGATTAGCCAGGAGTTGGATCACAGTGAGGACAGGTCAGTTGGATGATTCCGGCCCTCCGTAGTCACACTCCTGCCTGACTCACTGGTGACTCCAACCCTCCTCATCTCAGCTCCACTCGAAACAAACCATCCCCTCCACTTACAAACGTTTTACATCACTCTAAGCTGTGAATGCATCCAGCTAGGTGACTGAGGCGGGCTTCTTAATGCTGGGGGTGGTGATATGATAGGAATCCATGAAGAGGCATTGTCTTAGCATGGAGAGATCTAATTTTTTGTGTGAATTTTAATACACAAAAGTAGAGTGCTGTCAGCTCCTTGTTTTTCACTTACTTGCTTTTCATGCTTTATGTTACATTTATTTATTTTTTTAATTTTTATTTTATATTGGGGTATAGTTGATTTACAATGTTGTTAGTTTCTGACATAAAGCAAAGTGATTTAGTTATACATATACATATATGTTATTTTTTAGATTCTTTTCCCATATAAGTTATTACAGAATATTGAGTAGAGTTCCCTGTGCTATACAGTAGGTCCTTATTGATTATCTATTTTTGGTGTTATGTTTAGAAAGACCAACTGACACTTTAAATTTGAAGGGTTTGGCTTTCTTATGAGGTTGTATGTAGGAAAGGTAAGAACACAGATTCTGAGGTCACGCTGCCTGTGTTCAAATCTCAGCTCTGGCGCTTCCTCGTTACAAGAACTTAGGCAAGTTGCTGAACTTCTCTGTGCTTCAGTTTCCTCTTTGTAGGAGCTCTGATGATAATAACTATCTTATAGAGTGCATCAGTTAGCAGTTGCCATAAAAGTGCTGTGTAACAGGCTACCCTATAACTCAGAGGTTGAGTTGTATAAATAAGAGTCAGTTGGAGGTTAGTGGATTATGCTGAGCTGAGATCACCTCGGCTGGTTCCGCTCCAAACTGCAAGTTAGGGTTTGCTACTCCCTGGACCAGCAGACTGGCACTTCTTATGATGATGGCAAAGTCATAAGATAAAAGCACATAAGGTCTGTTAAGAGGTAGACTTGGAATTGGCACACCATTACTTCTGCCTTGTCCTGTTGACCAAAGCACATGGCCAAGCCCAAAGTCAAAGGGCAGAGTTATATACTCTGCCCCTGCAGTGAAAGGAACTGCAAAGTCGTATGGCAAAGGGAGTGGCTACGGGGAGGAGTGAAGAATGGAGACAAATAATGCACACAACACATAATGTTATTGTGGGAATTAAATATATGAATATGTCTTAAGTGCTTCAAAAGGTGCCTGATACATAGTAAATGCTATATCAGGACTTGTTTTTTATCACCATTCTTTTTCTAATGTCGTCTTGGTCTAGAAAATTTTGCAGGAATGATCATTAGCATCTTGAGACAGAATGGAGCCTGCTTTATAAGCTAGGGACATGCATGTTTATAATAAGCATCATCAATATTTGTTGAGTGTGTTTTCATATCCATTATGTAATGTGACCTTCACAGTAAATCTGGGGAGTGCGAATGACTTTGCCTTTTGCAAGTAAGGAGGCAGAAGCTCACAGATGCAGACTTACAGGACAAGAGATCTTAGGATTTCACCCAAGGTGTCTGGCTTCAAAGCCTGTGGCAGTGAGACCAGCATCTACTGCAGGCCCTAAGCCCCCACCTCCCAGATCATTCAGATTTCCAGGGCTAAGATAATGGCCGTTGATAATAGTTTTCCCACTGGTTGTCCCAGATCTTCGCTGGCCCCACTTCCCAATCCATTCTACACTCATCAGCCAGGGTGAGTCTTTAAAAATGCAATTTTGAGCATGCTACTCACCTGCATAAAATCTTGAACAAGTTACTCTTTCAAAAATCTTAAGATTCTTAACATCTCCTCCAAGACCCTGATGTTCCAGGTCCTACTTTGCTTTGCATCCTCCATCCCCTCCCATTCTCCCTTGCCTCTGGGTGCTCTGACTTCCCCAACCCTTGCTCAGGCCCCTTCCTTAGCATGAGACCTTTGCAAATGTTCTTCCTCATGCCTGGGCCTCTCTCCCCCTCTCCCTGGCTCTCCACCTGGTTGTTTGACTCATGTACCATGTTGTAACCTAGAAGACCACTTCCTCAAGGAAGGTGCCCTGTCCTCCCCGAAGGTCAGTTCCTTCTTGCCTGCATTCTCTCAGGGCTGTTCACCTGCATTAATAGCACTTGTCAAAGCTGTGACCCTCTGTTGGGTATGATGTCGCCACAGGTAGGATGTGGCTCTTCAACCTGTGACCTTCTCTACATGCCACCCAGCCTTGGGACTCCAAATTCCCTCCTACTCATCCTTGGTCTCAGCTCAAGCCTGTCTCCTTAAGGAGCAGGACATGGCATTGTTAGTCTTGTCTTGCCTCATCCTTCTCTTCTGTAGTACTTTCCACAGTTGTAACTTTTTTATTCATTATCTGCCTTTTGTACAAATCAGTAAGCTCCATGAACTTAGCAATGACTGCCGTGCTCATTGTATTGCTAGCAGCCAGCACAGGGGCTGGTGAAGAAGCTTGGTTAGAGTTGTTTCACTAAACACCATTGGAATCACAAGGCATCAAGAGTGTTTCATCAAGAGTGTTTGGCTAACTTCTGTGGGGTTCTTTGGAACTTTGTTCAAGGAATACAACAATCGCATGGCATTCATTAAACACCTACTATGTGTTAGACACTATTCTAAATGCTTTACAAACATTATCTCATTTAAACCTCAGAATAACACTCTTAGGGTTCTGTTATCATTCTCTCTATTGCTGATGGGGGAATAAAACTGAGAGAGACAGGCAAAACAATTTGTTCAAGGTCAATAGGCAATGGTGTCTTCCCTGAATCCCCGAGACTGGGTCAGTGCCCTCCTCATTTTGCTGTGCTCCCAAAGGACTCAGGACATGTGTCATTGTCATTACTGCCCCTCTCCTCATGAGACTGTGAGAGCCAATGGTCTCACTCATCTTTCTAGTCCCCATGTCTACATATCAAGTACCCAATTAATGTTCACCGAATATGAAATATATTTGTCCCAATACAAACCCATAAGCAGCTTCAGAAATGGAAAAAGAAGGATTTTCCCAATAGATTAAGGCAAATGAAACTAAGCAAGGAAATCAGTAGAGGTAAGCAAAGCAGAAGTAATAATAAAATCTATACCCTCATTGACTTGTTGTAAGACCGAAATGATTTAACATGTAAAAAATGCTTAAAACAGTGCTTTTCACGTGAAAAATGCCCTGCAAATAGTAACTATCATTATACAAACCTTTGTGACTTGGCCCAGACATCAGAGACCTGTTTCTCACTTCTCTGGAATTGGAATGGGCTTTCTTGGCTTTGGCAGGGTTTGGATCCTGTGTTCTAGCTCTGTCCCTGGTTGTGCCTGGGGGGTGAACAGCCCTTAGCTCTACTGCTGCTCTAAGGCTCTCACCCCCTCCCTGTTCCCTAGTCCCACGGTATGCTTTCCCATCTGAGACCCAAAGATCCCTCCCACTTTAGGCTGCCTCTTACCAACCTCTCTGGAATCTCCACTCGTAGCTTGGAGCCTGGCCTAGCTAGTTTCTGGCTGAGCTAGGATAGTGGCCCAGGCAGTTTGACATTAGAACCACTGAAGGTAAGCACTTTATGATCTACCTCTCCTTCCTCAAGAGTCTCACATAAAATTTAATGTCTTTCCATTATTTTTTTATGATACTAAGAATTTGTAAAAAGCCTTCTATCTGATATTAAGAAATGCAAATATTTTCCATGTTTTTCTTCAACATATACACAGAAAAATGCTGAATACCAGACACTGTGCGGGGCTCCGAGGAGCACATGAGTGAACAAGAGAAACACCCTTCTTCTTCTAGGTAGTAACCTAATGAGAGGCTGGCCTTCAATAAGATCTCCATAGGACCTTACCTTGTACTTCATGTAGAAGAATTTTATCAGATTCTCCCAGCAAGAGAGTATACCCACCTCTAAGTATCTGAATGTGAATTGAATGTCTGTACCTGGGCACAGAATAATAGCTCTCCACCCTCAGAATAGCTCTACTGTTAGGAAAATTCACCTCAAAGTTGGATTGTTTGCACTTTGTGACAGAGGCTCAGTGTAAAATCACAGTGTGCTACCAAAGGAGAAAAAGCAAACTCCCTGTGGCTTTGAGACGTCTCCTGAAATTTCAGGTTGGCAACTGCTGGCTCTCCCAGAGAGAGGCTCTTTTCTGTTTGAAGTTGTGCCTCTCTCCAGCCCCTCCTCGCCACCAGGAAGTCACTTTGAACCGCACTGTTGGCTCCAGGCCTTTGAAAACTTCTTGCTAAGGAGACCAGGCAGCAGCTGTGTAATATTCTGACTTTAGAGAGAGGTGGTTATCTTACAAACACATCTGGCTTCAAGTCCCAGCTCTTTGTGACTACCTTTGTGATTTTAGTCAAGTTTCTTAATGTCTCTGGACTTCAGTATTCATATTTACAGAATGGGGATAATAATAATAATTATATGCGTATTTACAGAATGGGGATAATAATATATGCCTCAGTTTCCGGTTGCAAACAACAGAAACTTATTTTCGTAAATGTAAGGGGACACAAGGTGGAGAATTTATTTGAAGATTATGGGATAACTTGGGTTATCCCATAATCTATGGGATCCCATAGGTTATCTACCCATAATTGATGGGTAGATTTAGTGAAAATACAAAGAAGCATACTCAAAGAATGACAATTAAGCAGTCCTGGGGATTCATGAATTAGGAATTAAAAGCTAGTCTCATCAGATTGTCAAATATACATCCCAGTTTGTACCCCTCTTCTGAAATCCAGACTTAATATCCAACTGCCATGTGAAATCTCCACCTAGAGTTATAATAGGCACCTTAAAATTAATATTTATAAAATAAAATTTGCTTCTTCCTCCAAATCCTGGCCATCCCTATTTTTGTAATCATATCCCCTTTCATCCAGTTACTTTAGCCAAAAATCTTATAGACAGCTTCATTGTCTTCTACTCACACCTCACATCCAGTCCATCAGCAAATTCTTCAGTCGTGCCTTCAACCTATACCTGATTCTCACCACGTCTCACCTCCCACACGTCAACCACACAGAAGCCCTCCTTTCTTAACTGGACCATTGCAATGACCTCTTATCTCTTCTCCCAGCTTCACTTCTTGCCCCTGTCCCAATTCTATTCTATGCAAAGAAGTCAGATTAATTATTTTTAAAACAAAACTAAAACATATCACTTATCCTTGAACCCTCTAATGACTTTCCATTTCATTAAAAATAAAATCCAACATCTTGAGTTTGGCCTACAGGACCCAACATTATCCAGACACTGGCTACATCTCCAAACGCGCTGTGTAGCTCTCTCCCCCTTACTTGGCACTTGAGCCTCCTCCATAGTCATTGAATAGACTATAGATTCAACCAACCTTGGGTCAATATATTTGAAAAAGAACTCCAGAAAGTTCCAATAATCAAAACTTGAGTTTGCCATGGGCAGGTAACTATTTAAATAATATTTGCACTGCATTTACAACTACTTACATAGTATTTACATTGTGATAGGTATTATAAATAATGTTGAGATGATTTGAAGTATACAGGAGCATAGGTTGTATGCAAATACTTCACCATTTTATGTAAGGGACTTGAACATCCATGGATTTTGGTATGGGAGCCTGGAGGAAGGTATCTTGGAATCAATCCCTCATGGGTATGGAGGGATGACTATATATTGATTCTACTTTCTGAAATCTGTTCCTTTCAGTCCTTTCTTTCTACAACTTGCTCTATACCTTCAGCCTCTTGATAGACAAGTAATAAGACAAAATTTCATGGAGAGCCAAAGCCATTATCTGAATGATTCCTGAGGAAAGTGACTGTTGGCACCAATAGAATTACCTGAATTCCAAACAGTTCCCTGAATATGGAGACTGGGTAGTAGTGAGTATGATGCAAAAATTTCTACAGTATTTATGTGCAACTAATCTTCATGGTAGCAAATACAGCTTTAGGTTTTTATACCATCCAGAGTAATGTTCTTGTGTACTTAAAATATCGGAAGCCAGCATCATTTCCCATAATTATTAGTTGTTTTATTGCTATCTTGTGCTGCAATTTAAAAAATTCTCCATGCACACCATCTGTGTTATAAGAGGAAATATCAGCTCTTTGATGTTTAGCTATTTAGCTATTTTCTTCTAAGGAAGATAAGAGAAATAGTAATAATAATAATAATTTCTCATGTTCAACTTCACATCTTCTCCTTTGAGTGTTAAAAAATTAGATAAGCAGAGCCAGCAACATTTTCTCCTTTCTTTTGTGTATGAATACCAAGACTCTAGAAGTTTCTGAGACTTTCCCAGGGGCTGTAGCTGGTAGGTGACTGAAGAGCAAAGCAAATTCAATTCTCTTGAAACCATGGCTTAGAGACAGATGAGGTGTATTCAAAATCTGGCAGCCGAAATCCATGGGCTTGTGTTGTTGCTCTTACACTGATTCTCTCTGTGATCTTAGGCAAGTCACTTAACCTTTCTGAGCCTCGTTTTCCTCATCTAGAACATAGAAAATGATAGCGAACTCCTGGGGCTATTGTAGGGATTAAACAAGATGAGCTGCTTTGTACTCATGTAATCATTTATTTACTTATTCATTGAAGTATTATTTGAACCCCACGCAGTTTCAGGTAATGTCTAGATACTCAGAATACAGCCCTCAGTAAGACAGTCTTTGCTTTTATGTAACATCCAGACTAGTAGGTAACAGTGAAAGCGCTTTAAGGCTCATGTAATAGTATTTCCTTCTGCTCTTTTTTTGTAACCTCCTCTGTAGAATCATTGCCTGCACCAGTTATGAAAATTGTGTATGATAATGAGGAAGAGCATTAAGTATGAAAGGAAATTTATCACCACTACCTTATTACTATTGTTGGCACTATTGTCCCCAAAGAAGCAGGTTCCTGGATTTGGAAGGATGATAAAATGTTAACAAATACCACTGAGTAATAATAATATTGAAGTTACCATCTGCAAAAGCTTTCCCATACTCAGCTCCTGTTCTTTTTCCCATTTTCTCTGACAAAAAGAGGGACCATCAGTCTAGAAATGTAAAACACGTCACTGCTAAGGATATTGCATCTACACTGATGTGAAGTGGCAGAAACCTGGATGAGTCCATTTGTCTATTCTAGATGAACTGTACTTTTTGTGCAAGGTAATAAGCGAGCTTCTCAGTTTGTTTGGATATTGGTGATGCTTTTTAAAAAGGGGTGGGAGAGGTAAGTAGATAGTACGACCTATAGATTCAGGAGCTTAATGTCAATCCAGTGGCAAATTTTAGATAATCCAATAGATAGATGGCTTATGAGCACATAGAGAAGGAAGAAGGTAAACTAGAAGTATAAACTTCACTGCCTCTTTAAAAAAATAAGGTTAGATCAAAAGAAATTTTGAATGGATATGTCTGGATGTAAGTAAGGTATTTGGAAAAATCACTCAAGAAATTCTTGTTGTCAGCTTGGATAACAGAGTCAGTGAATTCTAAATTGGTTGAGCTGTCAAACATAAACTATAAATTAAAAGCCACCAGAGTTCAGATGGTCTCTGTCCTTGGTCCTGATCCATGCACTGCCACCAACAACTTGTATTAAGACCTCAAGGAGTGGTTCCCAAACATTTGAATTACCAGGGGCACATGGGGGAGATAAAACTACTTAGATCTAATGTTGGAGATTACGATTCTGTGGGCATGAGATGGGACCTGGGGTGTTCTACTTTTAAAAAGTTTCTGTCATCAGTCTTGTACATGACATTAGCTTGGAGGATAAATGAATACATTAGGTGGCTGAATTATAATCTCAAGTGACCTGGATAAACTGAAACAAGGGCCAAGTTTAATGAAATGACATCAAAAACATAGGGGTAAATGCAGAGGTTTACTTTGGAGGCTCTGGAAAGCCATCGGAACTAGTACATGAAGGGGGAGTGATAGCTTAAGATCAGTGATTACAAGCAATATGTAGAGGTTGGCTGACTGCAAAGTAAAACCATGCCAGCAGAGGGCTGTGGCTTCCAGCCCAGCAAATGTGAGCTGACGCACAGGCTATTTGCCAAGGGACGAGAGTTCAACTGTACAGCTTATAACTCACCCCGCAGATTCCACCGTGTGACACCCTGTGTGTTCAACAACCAGAATGTCCTTCTAGAAGAATAAAATTCGGAGTTCCAATGATCTACAGCAGTCTAGTCCAGAGGTACTCAAACAGAGTTGCGTGGATCTCAGGGTTCCACAGGGAGGCTTCCTGACTCGGGGTTGTGTCGGGGAGGCAGTTGATGGTGCTCAGCATTCCTGCCCCCAAGGGAGCTTCAACCGTAGCAGCTCTGCTGTTATCTCTTTTACACTTTAGGTGTCCAAATAGAGGCTTGTATGGGAAATTTAATTTTAAATCTGGTTGATTAAAATTTATCGTGGGGAAATAAAGCTGAAGAATTTCTGAAAAGTCTGTCAGCCTTACAATATTTGCTGTCAAAAATATCATCAGGGTGTATTTTCTCCAAAGGATGCTAAAAGAGGAAGGAAACATATACAGCGCTCTTCCCATTAATTTGGGGAAAAACTGTTACCCAGGGCAAAAAAAAAAGGCCTCTATCTATCTATCTATCTATCTATCTTCTGAATGAAATTGTTCTTGTATTACACTTTCTATTTAGCTGAAAAGCAATGCAGATGTTTTGACCTTTGGTACCACTTCAGCATGATGAGTCTAAAATAAGGACATGCCTCATCTTCTGATTATTTCTCACATAAACGTGGTGAGCAAATGATCTGTGCACAGCTTTTGATGTTCTCTTCCCTGATTTCCTTTGTTGCAGCAGCAGCTCTTTGCTATTTTAAATGATACTGAACATTGTCTGTATAATTCATTAATATTTGCATTTAGTGATTACATCGATAAAAGATTTGGGAGACAATTACGCTGAACCTATTTTATTTTCTGCAAAAGAGGCAGAATCTTATTTAGTTTACTCCTGGCACTCATTAACCCATATATATTCTCTGATTGTGTATTGAATTCAATTAGAATTTAAATCTTTTCAAGACTTCCCTGGGATAAAATTGAGGGTTTACTTTTTCCCTATAGGTTTCTTTTTCTTCTAAAATGCTAATTTTATCTGGGGGTGGGATGAGGAGAGGAATATTTATTGTCTTGGATAAATTTAGACAATCTATATCACTACAATTATAGGGCTAGAAGAGAGTAACTTCACTATGCTATGAAAGGAAAAAAGCCAAATATGATATAAACCAAAAAAAGGTCACTCTCAGAAACTTCTGGATCACATCTTCAAGTAAAGAATGTACACCTTTAAAGATAACATTGTCATCTGGTAAATCATTCATTGTCATTCACTGAGCAAGGGTTTATTATACTTTCTATATGCTGTTTGCTCCTGTTCAGAAAACAGGGTACATAGAAGACACAGTTCCTTCTTGCTGGCAGCTCATCAGTCTAGGCTAGGATATAGGAGAGGGATACACTTGGAACACACGTAGTTTTACAGTCTCTATGCTGGAGTTACAATAAGTGTTGCTGAGTAAGAGTCATAGGACCATTAGTGAGAACTTACTCTGTGCCAGGCACTGTCACTTGCATATATTATCACATTTGCTCCTTACAATGTCCCATTTTGAAAATAAAAAGCACCCAAGAGTGGTTAAGAAACTTGCCCAGTATCACACAGTGAGTGTACAGAGTGAGGATTAAATGAGATACTAAATAGTAAGCAGTAATCACAGTGCCTGGTACACGATGTGCTTCTGGAGCGTCAGCTTGTACAGCAGGTGGTGGCAGTGGCAGTAGTAATACCACATGCCAATGTCCTTCATATCAACCCCATGAGCTCCTTAGCAGTTTTGATCCTAATATTTCAGTTGAGAAACAGGCCCAGCGAGGGTAAATGACTTGCTTGGGGATACCAGACATTGAAATGGCAAAGCGGGAGCTCAAATCTGTCCTTTTTTTTTTTTTTTTTTTTTTTTTTTTTTTTGCGGTACGCGGGCCTCTCACTGCTGTGGCCTCTCCCACTGCAGAGCACAGGCTCCGGACACACAGGCTCAGCGACCATGGCTCACGGGCCCAGCCGCTCCGCGGCACGTGGGATCTTCCCGGACCGGGGCACGAACCCGTGTCCCCTGCATGGGCAGGTGGACTCTCAACCACTGCGCCACCAGGGAAGCCCCAAATCTGTCCTTTTTGTCCAGGCTTCCTAGCTCTGGAGTTTGGATTTTGTTTTTCAGAGGGCTGGTATACTCACTGAAAAATTTCTGCAGGGGATGACGATGACAACACTGGTGGTTAAAGGCTGGCATTGTAGTGATATTTTGGAGAGACTGGCTGGTGAAGGTCAAGTCAGGTAAGAGGCCTAGGATCAGTTTGGAGATGATCACATCCATCAAGTGGGATAAAAATGATGTAATGAGAAACGAGATGTGGGTTTTGACAGTAAGGAATGGTAAAAAAAAAAAGAGAGGAGATGCACCTGAGTGATGTGTAGAAGGAAGGCTCTATGGAAATTAATGTCAGGCTGTGGGGCATGAAAAGGAGGGTTGGCTAGACCAAGAGCAGGTGCAAGGCTAAGGACTGTGTCTCTTTCATTCAACTGGTATCTGCATTGCTTAGCACAGTGTGTATGTCCCAGCAGGGCTCTCCAAACACTTGTAGGAAACATTGATGAATGTCCAAGATAATGCCAAGCTTCCAGCCTGAGTATCCTGCACAGAAACAAAGAGAGTGCTGGCAAGGGTGCTGGTTTGAGGGAAAGAGGAATGTGATTTTGCAGATTCTTTTTTTTTTTTTTAATTTTATTGGAGTATAGTTGATTTACAATGTTGTGTTACTTTCAGGTGTACAGCAAAGTGACTCAGTTATACATATATGTATATTCATTCTTTTTCCGATTCTTTACCCATATAGGTTGTCACAGAATATTGAGTAGAGTCCCCTGTGCTATACAGCAGGTCCTTGTTGGTTATCTATTTTATATATACTAGTGTGTGTGTGTTCAAACAATTGCGGGTGCAGAACCTAGCATTGAATGTAAGAGACTCAAGTTCGGAGGCAGTTCAGGTCTGGAGATATCACTTCAGGGCCACCTGTGTAGAAGGTGATGGTGAAGTGAAAAGGGCAGAGTTTTCTTAAGGAAAGTGAGAACAGAGAAGACCCGGAAGAGTGAGGAGCCCTTCGGTGTGGAAAGTTACGGTCCCAAAGGAAGCAATGTATTTCCAAAAGAAGGCAGCGAACAGTGTCCAGTGCTACAGAATGAACCAGGAGAAGTAGGATGGAGAAATGGTCCTTGAATGTGGCCAAAGAACTTTATCGGTAGCTTTGGAAAGAGCTATTTTATTTATATGGTGTTGTTTCAAGTAGATTGCAAAGACTTGCTGCGGGGATTGTAGTGTGAAAATGATGACCTCTCGTTGATAGATACTCAAAGCAGACCTGAGCCGGGGGGTTTATTAGAGTTGAGAAGCAAGTTTTATGTGAGGATGCCGTTATTTTCAAGATTAGGAAGAAATAAAGCATCTGTGCTTATGGTCTGTGTTGTGGGCTGAATTTTGTTCCCCCAAATTCACGTGTTGATGTCCCAACCCCTAGTAACTCAGAATTTAACTGTATTTGGAAGCAAGGTCTTCAAAGAGTTGATTGAATTAAAATGAGCCATTAGGATGGGGTCCAGACCCAATATGACCAGTGTCCTTACAAGAAGAGAAAGATGCCAAGGGTGTGTGTGCACAGTGGGTGAGCACGTGATGAGGCAGCAAGAGGACAGTCATATGCAAGCCACAGGGAGAGGCCTCAGGAGAAACCAACACTCCTCACACATTCTCTTGGACTTCGAGCCTCTAGAATTGTGAGAAAGTAAATTTGTGTTGTGTAAACCCCCAGTGTGTGGTACTCTGGCAGCCAGAGCTGACTAAGGCAGTCTGCAAGGCGGGGACAAAGGTAAATGTGCAAAGAGGGACAGCCTGGAAAAGAACACTGTACATGCAGAAGCAGTATAAAGTCAGTTGAGAAATTAAAACAATTAAGTGCTTATTGTCAAGTAACCTGACCTATGTGATATTTCTTGATCATTTACTTTTCTTAAAACATTTCAATTCTTGTCTTTTTCCACTGAACACACCCATCCATTCCTTTGAAATTTGGAGCCAGGTGTTCAAACTCCCTAAGGTCTGATCTCTTTTTCCATTCTGCTGCCTTTTTGTGGCTGTTGTTATTTAATAAATTGCTATCTGTTGGTGTGAAGGTGAATGAGAGAGATATTGCTCTCAAGGCCTTCTATGTCCTTTTCTTAATTTGCTCATAATTGGGATGTTTCTCGGTAATCTAGTACTATATTTTACTTACCACTTTAAAGCATTTTTTAGACTCCCTTCTTGTTTCTTTGTCATTGTATGAAATTCTGAGATTGATTCAGGCCAGTGAAGACTAAGCAGATTTTCCTTCCCCACCCACAGTATCCAAAGATTCAGAAACTCAGAGCTTGTCCAAGTCCTTTTCTTGTCCCATGAGATTTGTCATGGATGAACTCCTTCACATTAGCTTATTTGAATCTTCCTATCTGAAGCAGAGAATAAAATTCAAAAGTGGTCCGGGAGGGTCCCACATGCCACGGAGCGGCTGGGCCTGTGAGCCATGGCCGCTGGGCCTGCGCGTCCGGAGCCTGTGCTCCGCAACGGGAGAGGCCACAGCTGTGAGAGGCCCGCGTACCGCAAAAAAAACAAAAAACAAAAAATAAAAAAACATATTGACAAGCTGTCTAGTGCACCAATAAAGAATCTGTTGGACACTGTCTTTTAATAGAACTTCATAATCTTCTGTAGAGATCTGAAAACAAAATTTGTACTTATCCCAAATATTATCCTGGAACTTAAATGTGCCCATTTCATGCTGGGATGAAAGCGGACCGATGCCACATGGCTTTTTCTATATGATTTGTGTGCATAGTTGGAAATTTCTAGGTCAGAGGCAAAACTGCAGGATGGATCTTTTGGCACATTTTGGGTTTCAAAATAAGGGAAGTTTTTCAAATTTTATATTTTATACTATCAGGTTGAGCTCTGAATTCATGAGTGAGAACCTTGCAAAAATTTAGTGCTGAGTTGAAGAATCCTGTATAAATAGAGTACATTCAGAAGCTCAGAAAATATCCTCCAAGCCACATCGGTGAATGAAAATTTAAATAATCTAATTTTTGATTGTATAATTAAAGCACTTTTAGACCCTGAGTCTCCAAGTCCTGCAGGGTTTCCAGTTACACTTATATGATATTTTGATTATAGTTGGTATAAATGGAAGTGCCTACCATCAGTTTTTGCTGAAGACTTAGGTTTACAATTAAATTGTATTCTACACAGTCGCCCTACATGATATTTAATGTCAGTATAGTGATTTCATTGGGTACTACTTTAAAAGAAATATTATCTAGATGCCAGTGTGTCCAAAACTCCTATCGCCAGCCCTGACCTGCCCTTGAAATTCCAGACTTGAATATGTAATGGTCCACCAGACATGTCTACTTGGATGTCTTAAGGCATCTAAAAAGTAACATGTCCAGAAAAGGAATTCTTGGTTTCCACCTTAAAACCTGCTCCTCCAGAATTCTTCTATCAGGACATAGCACCACCAGCCACCCAACTAAACAGCCCCAAACCTAAGAGTCAACCTTGGTTTCTTTCCTTTTCTCTCCCTTCCCTTTCAAATTCATCAGCAAGTGCTGTCAGTAGCACTTTTTGGACATATCTCAAATCCATCTGCTCCTGTCCATCGTCACTACTCCTACCCTAGTCCAAGCCATCACCATCTTTCAAAAGGGCTCCTGCAATCATCTTCTTTTTTATTTTTTTGTGATTCAAAATTTTTATAGATTATACACCATTTATTGTTACTGTAAAATATTGGCTATGTTCTCTGTGCTATACAATATATCTTTGTAGCTTATTTATTTTATACAGAGCATTTGGTACCTCCTAATCCCCTACTCCTATCTTGCCCCTCCCCTGTATTAGTCTTCTAACCTGAACCTTCTTCTACTCTTGCCCCTTCAAATCCATTTCCCTTAACAGCTTCAGGAATGATCTTGTTGTAGTGTGAATCAGTTCACATCACTTCCCTGTGAAACCTCTTATGGTTTCTCCTTACACTTAGGGTAAAATACAGACTCTGTAACATGGTCCTACATGATATGACCTCTTGCCCACCTCTCTACCTCACTATACACCTCTCTCTACCTTAGTCACTCTTCTCCCTTCACCCTGAGCCTCTTTCTATTTCTGTAAATACGTAAAACTTCCCACCCCAGGGCCTTTGCACTTGCTGAATTTCAGCCCCAAACAATGCCCTGCCTACCACTCCCCTTCTCTTTCATGTCTTCCCTTGATGAGGTCTTTCTCCTCATTCAGGCTTTATAGCTCAGGTACCAAGTTATGGGAGTGACCTTTCTTGATCATCTCACCTAAAGTAGCTACATACATCCCCCTTCTCTTTCTATCACTTCCCTTATATTTGATTCATGCAACTAGTTACCATCTAAAAATTCTTTTTCTTTCTTTGTTTACTGACTCTTTCCTCCACTACAATGTAAGCTTTACAAAAACGAAGACCCTACTTGTCTTATTTGCTATTATATTCCTAGTGCCTAACACAGCTCCTGGCACATAATAAATGCTTAGATGCAGACTCATGTCAGTGTTGTATGCTCATTTTAGTGGTTTCCAGAAAGTCATGCCTTAGACTAATTTCCCTCCTTACCATTCCCTCTTAAATATCCCCTTTTACCAACTTCAGCTTACTTAGCTCTGTATGAGTTGAGGTGATAGTTCATTTCTAAATCATCAGTAAAAAGGTTAAAGAAAAACCAGGATTAATATATGTTGATAGAGTTTATAGATTCTGATACTATATAATAGAGATGACATTTTTGAAAAGCATCTGCTGGTCAATGATTTAAACATTTATTTAGCAAAGAGCACATGAAAAATAAATATTTAAGCACCAGAAAAATGTTTTCTTACTGAGATCTCTCTACACAATGTGACATTTTACTTCCAGCTTTTTAGCCAGTGGTTCTCTAGTTTCCTGAAGCTTAAACAGACAAAGTTAACAATTGTAGGTTTAAAGGGCAACGTGCTCCGTGTTAGAAGTCACTTTCAGGTAAGAAAAGAAGTCTTATTTTGTAAGTATAATTATCAGGTTTAAGTGAAACTGACAGCCTGGAAAGGTACAATAAAATAGCTTCAGGACAATAGCAGATTTCGGTAAGGTAATGCCAACATATCATCTTTAATGAAATCACATACTTTGAGTTAAAGTCTTTGTTTTAGTGTACTATAAAAATAAAAGATGAAAAAAAATTTTAAAGAATCAAACAGCAAGGGTGAAGCATACCAAGTGAGATACATTTTGGATGCTTTAAAAAACCTGCTTCATGAAGTCACAATGCTCCAGAAAATTGGAATCTATGTTATTAAACAAAAACATTAATTATATGGTTTTATACTAAGCAGAGCACTGTAGAGTTATTATACAGAATGTTCAGTGTTTTGTGATTTTTTTACCCTTACTGCCAAGTTGAATCTTTAATAAACAAATAGAATGGAAACTGGAGGAAAATAAGAAACTTGGACTGTTAGAATAAATAGGCACAAAATATTAAACAGATCAAGTTCACTAAAAAGTCTCATTAGTATTGGTTCAGAAAGTAAAGAATAAAAAGTTCAAGTTATTCTTTAGAGTTGATCTATGGATCCATATAACATTTACTATAAGCATAAAATCAAACATTTTATAAAGAAAAATGATACAATCTAGTAGACTATTTTCAACAAGGAATAACTCCATATGTGTATTTAGATAAAATTACAGATATTTATAATATTAGTATTATAACTGGATATCTAATACAATATTTCATTATGTGACTTTACATTGCCCAAAGTCATAGCATTAAATAACATTAAATCATAGACTGGAAAAGGTGTTCACTGTCAAATTCTTTCTCTCTTTAAAACTATTATGGAATTTTGCAAGCACAAACAAAAGAGAGAATAGTATGTTCATACACTGATCACCCAAGTTTATGTCTCTTGCTAAATTTTAGAAATTTTCAGCCATAATTCTCTGGAGCACTTTTTCAGCTCTGTCCTCTTTCTTCTCTCCTTCTGGGACTCCAATGACATGAGCGTTAGATCTTTTGTTTTAGTTCCACAAATCCTTGAGTCTCTGTTCAGTCAGCAAGACAGAAAACTTTTAGACGCTAGCTATTCTATACCAAACACCACTGAAAACAGCTGTGGACCCCACCTTCCCCCCAGCCAGCAAAGGTCAAGTGGGAAGGCTAGACTTCCAAATTCTCCAGGCTGTAATGAGGAACGCTAACCACCTACTCCTCACTCCCAACCAGGGTGACGGGAGAAGGCTGTGTAGGTAGCCAGGACTTTCCTGCCTGCTGGGCAGTAACAAAGCCCCATCACCCCCTGCAGGGTCCAGAAAACCACCTAAGGAGCCTGGATTTCCATCCCTGCTGAAGTGGATCAGAAGAAGCTTAGTAGAGATGCACCTGTGCCGCACTCCCCTGTTGTCCGTGGAGAGAGCAGTAACCAGACACTTGTACTGCTCCAAGCCAGGGAGGATCATCAGAGACCTAGGCGGAGGCTGGATTTCCCGCTCCCACCAACACTAACAAGTAACCCTCTGCTTCTTAGGTGTCATTGGAGGCCCAGTGGGGAACTTGGACTTCTCCTCCCATCTGGCAATAATGAGGCAGCATTCTCCTCCCCCACCCCTCCTGGGGTGGTATCAGAGGAAGCCAGTTAAAGCAGAGATTTGGAGTATCATCAGATGAGAGAGACTTTGCTCTTTTCCTGGCCCTTTGTCTAAACAGAGTAGGGACGTTTTGGTCTGCACCCCGTGGTGTTTTCAGGGTGCTGGTTTCTTCATCTCTGTGTCTGGGATAAAATAGGCCAAAAGCAAACCCAGGGAACTCACCGCCATGTTGTTTCTTCAGTTGCGAGCTCCCTAGCAGCCTGCCTTTTCCTTTCTCCCTTTCAGAGTCTTCTTATGTCTGTTTTCCATACAATTTCCAAACTACAAACTACAATTTGTGGTTGTACTTTGTGTGAGGAATAATGAAAACGATCCCTACTCCCATCTTTCCCCTCGGCTGGTTTTTATGTTCTCACCTCATCCCCTTCTCCTGCCATTTATTTATTGGAAAAAGGAGTGTTTTTATTTTTTTGTTTGTTTTGAAGAATTTCCAACATTCTGGATTGCTGATTGCATTTTTATGTATCATTTAGTAGGTTCTTCTATTTCCTGTATTTCCATAGGCTGACAGAACCAGAGACTTGATTAGTTTTGGGTTTAATTCTTTAGACAGATATCTTGTAGATGGTGCTGTGACCGTCACACTAGGAGATGCTAAACATCTGGATCTCTTACTTTCAGGGAAGTACAGATTTATCAGAGAGCTAAGGAGTTGTTGGCTTTACTCATCCATTATATAGTTTCCTATCCACTTTCCCTGATGACTTTCACATTCAGTTCTCTTTTGGTGCTGATAAAATAGCCCACCTTTTACCCAGTGGCATTCTGAACGAAATTGATCATAAAATCGAGGAGTAGCAAGTACATGGCAGCCATTGAAGTGTTAATTGGGGAAAACAACTTAGCATGAGACTTATTAGCTCCCAAGAGAAAGAAGTGGATCTGAACCAAGATTTTGCTTTATCCTTCCCACATTCATTAAGCAGATAAGTCAGTCTAGCTCTCCTGGAGCAGCATGAGCAAAGGGATGGAAGAGGCCATTAGTTACCCTAGTAGGACTCCTGCCTGTATGTAGTGACAGCTCTCCTCCTTGCAATCCCAAGAAGCATGTCTTGGCTTCCTGTCTTTCTCCTCTACAACAGTTTAATGGAGAGCTGTCAATACAATTTTACTAAAGTTTAGTAAAATGTTTGTTTTTTACAGATGACTTCTGTTTATGTCATAAGATACCAGTTTTTAATTATGATAGTGATAGAGGCTTTCTTTTGAAAAATAAATGATTAAAATAAAAACATGAAGTAATATAAAGAATGTAAAGGTAAAGAACGGTATGGTGAAATATAGCTATGACAATAATTGTATAATAACTAAGCATTAGGTAAATGCTTAATATTTGTAGTACTCAGATTAAACACCTAATGACATTGTTGTATCGATGTGGACACCCAGAGAGGAAAAACGCCTTGTCCAAAGCATCACATGATTTGAAGGCAATCAGTGCTGGATCTGAACTCCAGTTACCTAATGCCTATTCGGTTGCTCCTTTCTGGCTATGCTTTTCCCGAATAGTGCTGGGGAGACTGTGTGACCTCAGGGCTAGAGTCTGAGAACATTTCATTGCAGCACTGTGAAGGCAGGGTCCGGGACTCTCTTATTTATTGCTGTATCCCCAGCACCTAGTGGAGAGTGCAGCCCAGAGTGAGTGCTTCTTAAGCATTTGTTGGATGCTAATCTACATCCTGCAAAATAGTATCTTTTACTTCTAAATAGAGCATCCTTTGTTGAGATTCAATTAAGGTCAATTTCTCACCTCCCTTTCTTCCCCAGAGTCTGTTTATGACATTATCTTTGCCTGACCAAAATGTGTTTTCAAGTTTCCTATATCTCAACTAGTCAGTCTCAGGAAAAAGCCTTAGAATTCCTTAACCATGGTTAGAGTTTGTCCTAGAAAGGAAATTAACAGTATGTCCTAAGGTAGACCGGTTCATGGTGGTAAACATAACCACCCATTATAATGCTAGAATGTTCAAGCATTTGGCAAAGTTCTGATGTTAAGCCTTTCAGTCAGTATTTTTTCCAGTTTATTGAGGTATGAATGACAAATAAAAATTGTATGTATTTAGGTTGTACACGTGATTTTTTAAAGTGTCATACATGATGATTTAATATACGTATGTATTGTGAAATGATTACTACAAGCAAGTTAATGAACACATCCATTACCTCACACAGTTAGCTTTTCTTAGTGAATTTCAAGTATACAATATAGTATTAACTATAGTCACCATGCTGTACGTTAGATCCCCAGAACTCATTCATCTTATAACTGGAAGTTTGTACCCTTTGACCAGCATCTCCCCATTTTGCCCACGTCCGAGCCTCTGGAAACCACCGTTCTACTCTCTGGTTTTATGAGTTCAACTTTTTCTGATTCCATATGTAAGTGAAATCACACAGCATTTACCTATTTGTGTCTCACTCATTTTACTTAGCATAATGTCCTCCAGGTTCATGCAAATGGCAGGATTTCCTTCTCTGATATAGATAAATAATATTTCATTATATGTCTTTTATAGATAGAAGTGAAATATATATATATGTATTTGAATATATCACATTTTCTTCATATGTTGATGGATACTTTGGTTGGTTCCATAATAATGGAACAGTGAACACTGGAGTGTAGATATCTCTTCGAGATAGAAATTTCATTTTCTTTGGATATACATCCAGAAGTGAGGCTGCTGGATCATATGGTAATTCTATGTTTAATTTCTTGAGGAGCCTCCATACTGTTTTCCATAATGGCTGCACCAATTTACATTCCCATCCATAATGTACAAAGCTTTTCTTTTCCCTGCATCCTACCCAACCTGTTATCTCTTGTCTTTTTTGGTAATATCCATCCTAACAGATGTGAGGTGACATGTCATTGTGGTTTTGATCTGCATTTCCCTGGTGATTAGTGATGTAAAGCACCCTTTCATGTACCTGTTGGCCATTTGCATGTCTTCTTTGGAAAATGTGTGTACAGGTCCTTTGCCCATTTTTTAATTGGGTTGTTTGTTTTTTTGCTGTTGAGTTGGAGGAATTCCTTATATATTTTGAATGTTAATGCCTTATCATATTTATGGTTTGCAAATATTTTCTCCCATTCCTTAGGTTGCTTTTTCGTTTGGTTGGTTATTTCCTATGCTGTGCAGATGCTTTTCAGTTGGATGTGGTCCCACTCGTTTATTTTTGTTTTTGTTTCCTATGCTTTGGGTATCATATCTAAAAAAATCACTGCCAAGACCAATGTCAAGCTGGTTTTTCCCTATGTTTTCTTTTAGGATTTTTACCATTTCAGGTCTTACATTTAAGTTTTTAATCCATTTTGAGTTAAGTTTTTTGAATATGAAGATAGGAATCCAGTTTCATTCCTTTGCATGTGGATATCCAGTTTCCCTAAAACCATTTATTGAAGAGACTATCCTTTCCTCATTGTGTGTTCTTGGTGCCCTTGTCAAAGATTTGTTGACTGTATATGCATGGGTTTATTTCTGGGTTCTTGATTCTGTTCCATTGGTATATGTGTCTGTTTTTATGCCTGTACCATGCTGTTTTAATGACTGTAGCTTTGTAACACAGTTTGTAATATAGTATGAAGAAGGAAGTGTGATGCCTCCAGCTATGTAATCAGTATTTTTTAGTAGAAATTTATGGAGTTCCTATGTGCGTGGACTGTGCCAAATGCTTGATATTGATTTTTCTCTTTCAGACACCATAACAACCCTGTGAGTTAGGTGCTATTATTACCTCCTTTACTAAAAAATAGAGACCGAGGGTTAGAGATGTTAAGTAACCTGTCCAGTGAAGCATAGCTACTGGCTTTGAAACTGGATTCAATTTCAGATCTTTCTAACTAGAGAGGAGAACTCTTAACCTCTCTTCACACTTGTCCTTGAAATGACTTAATTTAGAAGGCATTCTCGAGGTGGAAAGAGCACAAGATTAAAAAAAAAAATTTTTAGTTGAAGTAGAGTTGGTTTACAATGTTGTGTTAATTTCTGCTGTACAATAAAGTGATTCATTTATACATACATATATATATATATATACATCCTTTTTTAATATTCTTTTCCATCATGGTTTATCATAGGATACTGAATATATTTCCCTGTGCTGTACAGTAGGACCTTGTTGTTTATCCATTCTGTGTATAATAGCTTACATCTGCTAACCCCAGTCTCCCACTCTATTCCTCCCCAAACCCCCTCCCCCTTGGCAACCACAAGTCTGTTCTCTATGTCTGTGAGTCTGTTTCTGTTTCATAGATAGGTTTACTTGTGTCATATTTTAGATTCCACTTATAAGTGATATCATATGGTATGTGTCTTTCTCTTTCTGACTTACTTCACTTAGTGTGATAATCTCTAGTTGCATCCATGTTGCTGCAAATGGGGAAGAGCATAAGATTTAGATTTGAGAGGACCCCCTGGCCCCAGCTTTCATACTTACAGCTTTATGACTTGATGCAAATATGAACTTTACTCACCTAAAACCACTTCCTCGATTTTTGCATTATACTGATACCTCCAGTATTATTATTTACTCAGTATGTACCTGATATCCTTCTTTGAGTAGATGACTCTGAAGGTAACTACAATGAGGAAGAAAGTATTATTAATATCTTCCTAAATACTACTCACTGCTTTGAAGGTGACAATCATATGTTCCCCCCATCCTTCCATTGCCTTCTCTCCCTTCTGCTCTCCTTCCCTTTCTTTCTTGAAGATTATTTAGTAATAATTATGGAGGTGTTAAAGATGTGCTAGCACCAAACTGAGACTTTCTCCTGGGTGTAATAAGAAATACTGAAAAATAATGGAAAAGGGAGTAATTTTTGATAATGTGGTTCGATGTCATTAGTTTAGTGTATCACCTAAATATTACCTCTCATTCTAAGAACGTGCCCCACAATTTGAAGATCATTGGCTTAAACTCTTTGAGAATGTTCATCAAAATCAAATGGAAGCATGGAAATGAAATCACTCAGTAAACTGGAAATTTCCTTTAGAACTTCCCTTCACACTGAAGAAACATAAACTCATAATGTGGCTGTAACATTAATAGCACCTCTAGCTCTCCTCTCTGCTACCACTAATTTATATTTTTTCCAAAAATTATCTAGAAAATGCTTTCAAATGAGGTAGTGGCTGAGGACTGGGAGTATGTGCTTAGACTTTCTATGAGGCCAAGAGAAAACCCTCTATTGCAAGTTTGGGGAAACATACATGATATGCTGTTTAATGCTCTTTTAATGATGGAGTCAGTCAACAACTCTTTTGAAGCACATGCTATATGTAAGTCACTCTATGGAGAAAAAACAAATATGGTTCTTAACCTCTCAGAACTAAAAGTCTTGCATAGACTATCAAAGCTGAGAGACTCAAGACCAAACGTTCGCCCTATCATAGAGCATACCCGATGAATGCTGAATTATATCTTGGGAATCATAACTAGCTAGAAGGTCATTAACCTTAATTTCATCTTGTTCAACCTCTCCTGGCTCCCTGTAATGCATCAGGTCTATGGTCCGTACTAATTATTGTGGTAGCACACAGCTAACATGTGCAGAGTACTTGTTACAGATGAAGCTCCGTGGTGGATGGCTTCCCACATTTCTCATAACCGCCTGTTATCCTTATTTTACGGATAAGAAATGGAGACACAGGGCTTCCCTGGTGGCGCAGTGGTTGAGAGTCCGCCTGCCGATGCGGGGGACGCGGGTTTGTGCCCCGGTCCGAGAGGATCCCACATGCCACGGAACGGCTGGGCCCGTGAGCCATGGCCGCTGGGCCTGTGCGTCCGGAGCATGTGCTCCGTGACGGGAGAGGCCATGGCGGTGAGAGGCCCGCGTACCGCAAAAAAAAAAAAAAAGGAGGCACAGAGTGTGCTTATGCTGAGTGGCATTTGAACCCTGTTTTAATTGACCCCATAGCTTCTGCCTTGGCTGTTGAGCCTGATTGTCTCACCCCCAAAGTAAAGGAATAAACTTCTCCCCTGTAGGAGTCCACATGTTCCTTTGCCGCCTGCCATCTTAGAAGGCATGGGGAGGTACTGGGTTCTGGAGTAATGACAAGGTGTCTGCCTTTCTCGTTAGCAGGCTTTGTTTGAATCTTTTCGATGGCATTCTTAATGTTCCTGAAACCTGCTTTGTGTTTGTTTAATTATAATATAGTCTGGCACTTTGACATTTAATTTTCTTGTTTGGCTGTAATTATCTTCTATGAGAGTAAGAGCAGAGTTGGATTATATTTACTTCCTTTTTTCTTTTTCTTTTGTTTCTTTTTCTTAACATGCAAATCTGACTGTGACTCACTGTGTTCCGTTGCGGGTGACTGACCTGGGCTTACCCTTAAGGGATGTAGCTGTACAGCCAGCCAGGGTCAAGCTGCTGGGCGCAGGGGGCTGGTCCTGCGGAACGCAGCGTGGGGCTGCCCAAGGTCAGCACATCAGGCTGTGCCGGGCATCCGCGGCTCATGGTGATCCTCGGGCCATAGGAGAACCTCGACAAGACAGCGGGGACCCTGCCAACTGGCCTCGGCTCTTCTTTCCAGATAATTAGGATTTTTCAGAACAAATGGTCTTGCCCCTCAAGAATCCCATGTCTCTGGGGTGAGGTGGTATCTGGCCTGGTAGTCCTCTTAGAAGAACTGCCATCTCTCTAAATCGGGACCATCCTTTAACAGATCATGCGATGTTTCATAGAGCAAAGCAAATGTCTGGCACTCACTCACAGCGTTATGCTCATGTAATGATTTGACCTGATATCCACAACAGCCCCACAAGAGAGGGTTTCCTCTCATTTAGTTATTTGCATACCACCTCTGCAATTTTTATTACATCCATGTACTACCTTGTATCCAAGTAGACTATGGTATTTTTTTTTCAATCACTACTTTTTAAATAAATGTAAAAATGTAAAGCGCCAAAATATTCGGAAGGAAGGGTACAAATCTGTGATTTTCTCATAGGTGGGCTTTACGTCTCTTAACCTTTAGAATTTTCCACTGGCAAGTTCATCGTAATGATCTCTAAATGTCACTGCAGCCCCTGCCTCTTTCCATACTTAAGTTTACCACTATGTTAAGAGAACTTTAGCACTGCTGTGATCCTATGTGATTAGAACAACTTTGAATGTATTCTCCTAAATCTTTCTCATCCAGCCAAAGACTCCTCTGCACTAACCTAGCTTCAGAATTTGGAGTGTGGGTAGAGAAAGACAGAGTGGGAAGGAATATAGGAACACAATCATAGTCAAAGAGGCCCAGTTTATCAAAGAGCTGGGCCAGAAGGGGGAGCTGGGGAAACAGGAAAAAGGGGGTGGAGGCTATGGAGGGAGCTGGGGGTTTGAAATGAGAGGTACGAAGCCGCTGTGGGTGTGAGAGCTCGAGGCGAGGGAAACATCTTGGGGATGGGTATATCGCTGTGTGTGAAAGGTTGAGTTTCCCAGGAAGTTGACTCTGAGTCAGAGATGAGTACTCAGGACATTTATCAGCAAGGGCTTGAGTCAACACCTGGGGAGAGGAAGCAGGATGGGGCAGAGGAAGAAGATGAGCCGCAGTATAGTCAGAGAAAGACTTCAGCTGAGCCTGCAGGAGTTCTGAAGGCAGGATGACCCTTCAGAGCTGTCCCCGCATCAGTCAGCCCTTGAGTGTGGGTTGTCCCAGGAAAGGGGGAGAGGACTCTGGGCAAGGCGGCCCTCTTCATCTGAAGCCATCCCTGAAGGGGCTGCCAGATGGGTGCTGTCTGCTGGCGGCATGACCCACAGCTTGGGTTGATAGGTCCCTTCTTCCTGAAGGGCTATCTGGGTGGCATATCACAGCATCCACCATACTGTGCATTATGAACTGGATGCCATTTAATATTCAAGTAAAATCTGGAGTTACTTTTCAAGCTATATATATATATATTTTTTTTTTAATGGTACATTTAAGCACTGGCTGTGCAGAGACTGAGCCCCGTGAGGTCCAGGGAGTTATTAGATTTATACCCAGAAATTTAATATTAGATTCCCAAAGCTATTAATTGATACCTGCTCACATAACACAAATTTCCGTAAGTAGAAAAAAAGGGGTAGGGAGAAATGGTTTTTATTACATTTTAACAAAACAGTGGTCCTTATCTCTGAAATTAGATCTTTTTAGCCTTTGTATGAGGAGATTTAGAATTTTGGCTACAACTGGGCTTTTATTTTTATCAAATTATGATCAGCAAGAGTAAGAGTGGTGGTATCTTTGGAACTGCTGTGAGTGAAATTAGGAATAAAAGAATATGTTTCATTTAGCTCCCCTTGTGCATAGCACATGGAGAAACATGGCGTTAAATGGATGGAGTGTGAGTTTGGACTCCAGACAAAATTTTTTGGGGGGCTCCAAATAAACAAAACATATCTTAAGCATAAAAAAGAGAGGAAAGAGAAAATCGTGAGTCTCATCATGACTGGGGCCCAGTGCAAATGATGTTATCAGGTTGGCTCCTTTCTCAGGCAGGCTCCCCCTAAGATGGCTGTTGATGATCGTGGGCTTACATCATCCCAGTTTAAGTACGGAACAGAATGAGTGTCTCCCCTATCGATGGTTCCAGCCAACTCTGTGGGACTGATGCGCTTTGGCTGTGATATATGGGGTATATGGATGCCAGTCAGATAAAACACCTAACATCTACCATCCTTTCATACCAAAGTGAAAATTACACCTCTGCCACTTTTATTTGGCAAATTACTTCCATTCTTTTCCCCTCACTGTTCTCATATATAAAATGGGGCTGATAATTCTGATTTGGCAGGATTGGTGTTATGATAGTTGTTGATGTGTACATAAAAGCTCTTTGAAACATAGGGGGTGCCCACTAATTAAGAACTATCATTACAGTTAATAGCAAGCACGCTCTGGGTTCTATTCTGTTTCCACAGTATTATCTCACTTTCCATTAGGAACCTATGAAAAGCCTTTAAATTGGACCAATCACTAATGACATCCATCTTTTCATAGGATAGTTAACGTTGTCCTAGCACCATGAAGAGAAAAAACATGTGATATCTCAGCATTTTCCACCCTGCACACAGATTGGCAACAGGGAAATAGTTCTCTCTCTAAAGATCATGATCAACAAATATGTTTTGCAGCCCAATTTTGAATCTTAGTCAAAAGAGTGAACAGAAGTAGATAGAATTTCAGTCAGGCCTTTCTCTTGATGGTGCATTTAACAAATCAGAGTAGCAAGAATACGTTCTCCAGATGGTACCCAGGTGGCTGTTAAATACCTCAAAGGCAGGAAACCCAGAAAGGGATGAATGACTATGAAATTCACGTGTGATGGGTTTTGATGTGAGTGACTGAAAGGTTAGAGATAAATGAGACTTTACACCTGAAAGAAAGGGATCTGGGCTGATCTCTGATGATTGCTTTCTGAGGACATGTATCTCCTTTGCCATCGTGGGAATATAATGCCAGCAGCACCATGTAAGAGGAAATAGAGCAGTGGTGTGGTCGGACAGTCGTGGGCAAGCATCCTCTTGTGTGAACTTGGGCAAAATGTTTTAATGCCCTAGACCTCGGAGTCTTCATCCTTTCACACATTCCTAGTGATCCTCTGGCTCCAGCCTAATTTTTTTCTTTAATTCTCTTAAAAACGCACCTTTCCCCAGCGCCTTCTCTCACAGCATTTGCTCTGCCTGGAATGCTCATCTCTAACTTCTCGCAGCGACTCACCCAAGCCCTCCTTCTTCTTGGAAGTTCTCTGTGCTCCCTGGGTTTCCTGATGCCTCCACAGTTCACTGTGCTGGTCCAGAACCCTCTGCCCTCTTTCTTGTGTTTCCCCGTAGACTGTGAGCCCGTGAAGCTCAGGATCATATCTACTGTGCTCCCAGGTGTATGCTCAATGCCAAGGATAGTGCTGGGCCATAGTAAGTCCTCAGTATTTTTTGAATGGATTAATTATCATTAAAATTAGATATACTGAATTTCATCACAACCCAGCTGCTTCTAATAATAAGCTTTTGGCCTATTTATGGGGGAAAACATCGAGGATGGATCTTCCTAGAATCCTCTCCATCTCTACTGAGCATTCTAGCCAGGCTTGAAAATGGGCTGGTGGACTCCTACCCGCCACCCATCTTTCCAGTCCCTCCCTGGGGCCCACCCTAGGCCACTGCAGACTCTACCTCATTGTGACATGGCAAGTCCGTAAAACTGGCACCAGTGTGTCTTTGTGACTCTCCATTTCATATAGGCATTTATTTTGGCTTCCTGAGGACATTTGTATCTGTTAGTCATTCAGGTAACAGGAATCTACTGAGTACCACTTTGCACCTCTACCTGGATGGAGGAATCCAGCCTCATGTTTATCTGAATTTGAAGAATTCTCTTTCTGAAAGTCTGTAGTATCAACAGCACCATTAGCACCCACTACCATTAGCTGAGGACTTACTATGTGCTGTATACTATATTAGGGCAATCATAATAATTGCTAATACCTATGAGCATTTATGTGCCACACACACGTTAGGTATGTCTGTGTGTTTGTGGGTGTGTATATAAATACATACTGGCTTAATTCTCACAACAACCTTATGAGGTGGGTACAATTATTACCTCTCCTAAAGATGAGAAAAATGAGGCAAAAAAAAATATTAAGTAGCTCATTGGAGATCACAGGAAGATAGTGGCAGAGCTGAGGTGTGAACCCAGATGAATGGGTTCAGAGTCTGCTTGAACTCCTCTGCTAACCCCATCTGCTTGACAGATGAGGAGACTGTAACTTATAAAAGTAATTTTATGTACCCAGAGTCTCATGGCTAAAAAATAACAGAGGCGAAATAATAATTCAAGTATGCCCAACTTTGGTGGTCCTTGATGACCATGTCTACTGCTCTTCCCTAAGCTGTGCTGCCTCTTATCAGACGTGAGGGATGAGCAGAACCTTCTAAGTGTGAGCTTATGTTATCAGTCATCTCTACCTCCATTAGGACTAGCAACTCTATTGCCTAACTAAAATGGCCTATCAATGATTACTGTTTGTGTAATGATACATTTATCATGGAGAAGAGAAGACACAAGGATCAGCCCCAGTAATGGCACCGCACATCCCTCCTTCAAGGTCTCGCATTAGTATACTCAGAGTGGAATATTAGATTGCCTAATTCCAGGCAGTAAGAGTCAAGTTCTCAGAAATGATACTGCTCTTTGGTTTCAGAGGCAAAAATCAAATAGATTCTCAGGTTACACTATTGTACACAAACTCTCCAAATTACTGCTTTCCATCCCACATTTGCCCAACCAGAGGGATGACCGTATACACAGAAGGACCCCTAAAATAAGGCTCTTCGTGATCCTTGAAGAAATGGCATTGTGTGTCTGTGTGTGTCTGTTTATGGAATTTTGGAAATCTGTTGTCTTCCCTGTGGTCTTGAGCATCATCTGGGGAATAGAACTGCATCCTTATAAGGCTGCTGTGAGAATCTGGGGAGATAATGTATGGGGGAAGAACTTTGAAAACTGCAAAGTGGTGAACAAATGGAAAGTGGTATTATTCATCATCATCCCGGGAATTCAGTTATACCTCAGGTGCCTGATGGTTCAGCCATAATATCCCGCCCAAGTGAAAACTCTGCTTTTTCTGTAAAGTGATACTGAACGAGGCCTCCATTTTCTTAATGCTGTCACTCAGTAAGCAGCATTTTCTTTTTATTAGCTTTTCTTAACACAAGTAATGTATGAATGAATTATTCTTGGGAAAAAAACTATATTAAAATTGCATAGGTAAATCTCCAGTTTTTCTTGATTCACATCCTACTTCCCATCTGGCCTCCTTCCTCAGAGGCAAGCACTATAGTGAGTCTATTTTGATTCTTCTAGACATTTTTTATGCTTTTCTATATGTATATGGCCCTGGAAAACTAAATGGTATGGGTGGGAATCTTTCGCATAAATGATATCATTCTGTATGCATTGTTCTGCAGCTGGACTCAACTATAAATCACTGGAAATATGCTTGGACATTTATTATTTTGTTACATAGAGACATAAGCCGTTCATTGGAAAAGCTGTGTGATTTGGAACAGGATCAAATATACCAACATTTATTTTATCCCTCTTCTTACTGTTAAATAGCTTCCTTCCTCCCTCGCTTCCTCCCTTCCTTCCTTCCTTCCTCTCTCTCTCTCCCTTTCTTTCTTTCTTTCTTTCTTTTTTCTTTCTTTCTCTTTCTTTCTTTTCTCCCTCCCTTCCTTCCTTCCTTCCTTCCTTCCTTCCTTCCTTCCTTCCTTCCTTCCTTCCTTCCTTTCTTTCTTTCTTTCTTTCCTTCCTTCCTTCTTTCTTTCTCTGTAACATAGATAAGGCTACAATAAATAGTCTCATGCATGTTTCCTTCTGCATGTTATGTGAGTGTTTTCCTAAGGTAAATACTAAGTACAGTTATTGGGTCACAGAGTATACAGGTCTCCGAAGTGGCTGCACATTTTATATTTACTCCTTTCATCAGTGTTAGAGAGTGACTATTCCCCCACATTTTCATGGAAATATTGGCGTATTTCTTTATGTTTGCTAATTTAATGAATAATAAATGGTATGTCATTGCTATCTCCTTGTTGATGGAGAGCTTTTTATTTCATAGCCTTTGTTTATTTGTCTACAGAACATTTTCTTTTTTCATTGATTTGTGAAAGTTCTTTACATATTATGGCTCCTATTTTTGGTCTGTTATATACATATTATAAATACTTTCTAAGTAGGCAAAATTTTAACACCTATCTAAAAGTGTATATAAATAAAATTTTCCTTTTCATACTTCGTGTCCTTACATAAATGTCTCCTCCTCAGGGAAATCTTTTTTGACCTCCCAGATCAGATCAGGTCTCTTGGTATACTCCTTCAAGACACCATGTGCTTTTCCTTCATTGCATCTGGCATAATGCTAATTAATTATTTGACTAATCATTATTTTTTATATCTGTTTCTCCTGTCAGAATGTAATCTCCCCAAGGTCAGGATTGTGTTTCATCTTAGCCAATACTTTTCCCCAGATCACAGCACTATCACATAGTAGGTAAAAAATAAATATATGCTTGGTGATCATATGAGCTTTGGAACAAGTCTGAAGTGACCTTGAACAAGTCTTTTAAAGCTCTCTTAGCCTTTTTCCTTACCTGTAACACATTTTGTAATTCTATTTTCTGCTTGTTCTTCCTTTTTGTTTAATTTGATGTTGGAGTCTAGTTTTTTTTTTTTTTTTTTAACATCTTTATTGGGGTATAATTGCTGGAGTCTTGGAAGCTTGACTACCCTACGTTCTCCTACAAATGGACCTTGAGAGCTTGTTTGGAGGTTCTAGCAGGGGAGCGCAGCTACTCGTATACCCTTGACTGAAGAACGGTCCTCCTCTATCAGGGAAGGTCGTCCTCTTCGACCGAGCACGCAGCTTCGGGAGGGACGCACATGGAGCGGTGAGGGAGGAAGGGGACACCCGCCTAGCCAGCCAGATCAGCCGAATCAACCCTGGTGATCAATGGGGTGACAGATGTCACAGCCAGATCGCCCTCACATCCTGGAGTCTAGTTTTTAACTCTACTCATTCTAACCCAGAATTTGGTCTAAATTAAATCTTGTTTTGACTCTGTCCAAGGGATTATTACTAGAAAAAATGGAAAACTACATTCACATGAGGATCTCCTGGTTTGGTCCCTGAGGACAATATTGAATGAGATTCTAAGTGTACTTAACTTTTTGTTCTTGCTTTCTTAAAAATTGGGCAATTGCATCCACATTTTTTTTTTTAATCATGGTGAAATCTCTTACATTTAAAGCAAACCATTTGCAGCATTTTTGGATCAAAGGAGCCATTCAGCTTTCTTCTAAAGAGGAAATGCTCCCCAGATTTCCGTGGGCGGTAAGCATGTTGAATTGCTATAGGCCACACTGCCAATATCTAACCAAAGAAAGCTTAAATACCAAGTCTTATTCTGTTCAGAATCACTTCTCCAGGATTTTACCTCTGAGAGAATAGAAATATGTTCAAAGAAATAAAAATGTCTTAAGTGATCATGCTTTAAACAGTGCTTTAGCCAAAAGCCAATATTAACCACTAAAGCAATTCTGAGCTTTAGCATCAGATAAAGTTTACAATTATCTCATATTTATGGGGCAGAGTTTATTTTACAAAATCTTCAGTTTAAATAGGCACATTCATCAGGATATGAATCTACTAGTTTATACCACCATATGAAAAGCAGTGTGCTATTATAACCCACACATGGTGGGTAATACTGGGTTTAAATCAGACTTGCTTCAGGGCTTGACTACTGATTATTAAACAGTTTTGATGCTTGAAGCGGAAATCATACTGGTTGCTGGTTTCTGGCCCCAGTTTCCATGTTATTCAGAGAGTTGTGTTGGATGTCCATCCTTCTTTGCCTAAACCACAAGATTATTGAAGATAATGCTACCAAAGGCAACTTGCATGTTGCTTCTTTACTCTGTTAAATTATTTCCTTATAATAAATTTCCAGAACTAGAAATAGCCTCTTTATGACTCTTAGTATGTGAATTTATCCTAGTGTTTTTCCAGAAGGGTGGCACACATTTTCAGTGCTGCTGGCAAAATATCTGCAATAATAATAATAACCATAACAAAATGACTAGCTTCTATTTGTTGAGTGGTTGTTGTGTGTTAGGCACTGTGCTAAGCACTTTACACACACATTATCTTTTCTGAACCTCCCAACAACCCTGTGTCATAGGTACTATAATTATGCCTATTTCCAGATGGAGGTGATGAGATTCAGAGAATCAGAGAGACTAATCAAGTTCCCTAAGGTCACACAGCTCATAAGTGTTGTCTCTCCATTACATGTGAAGTAATAGTAGTATTAACTAGCAATAACAGATAACAAGTATTGAATGTTTAATATATACCAAGTATTGCATGTATAGACATTATATATTATATATATTATATTATATATATATATTATCTGTACATCACCTTTTTAATGTATTTAACTTTATCACTATAACTTTATCTGCATTGGATATTGTACTTCAAATTTTCTTTCTATCTTCTTCTCTTTTTCTTATTTAGTGGGTACAAAATCATCCCTTGGGGTTAAAAAAAATGTTTCTTAATTGTAAAGGTGAGCATCTCTCCTATTCAATATCCAATTTCCTCATCCTTTTTAAGGATTTAATGAGTGAAAACATGGAAAGCATTGAGAGCATTCCCAGCCCATAGTAAGCAGCCTAATAAAGTTAGCTATTACTTAAGAATAACCTAATAATAACCACTCAAGCATAACCAGCCATCTATAGTTGAACTCCTGCCCAGACAGAGACCAGCTGTTGCTGGCTGCGTATTTACCCCCTTGGGGTGACTATACCCGCACATTGGACAGTCCCTTGTATGACGTCAGCTCCACAATTAATTAATTCTGAGGCTGGCATGCCCTCTCCATGAAAGGACTCTCTGCCCTTCAGTTCAGTGATTCATCATATCACAAGACTCCTCAAGATCTTTCTTCCAAGAAAAGCTATTAGTCTAAAAATGAAACTTTGAGAGCTCCCTTTCTGACAAAACAGATTTTATAGAAACCCGAGGAAGAAAATTATAAAACCAACTCTGTGGGCTAGTCAATATCCCACGTCTAGAGGGAGAGGGTGCGGGAGAAGTTTTCAATCACTCCTTCCTGAGACATCCTTAAATCAACTTCCCATTCAGAAACAGTATTAGTTCAGGTATCGTCTCTTTCCAACCAACATCTTCAATTCCCAGACTGACAACCTCTTAACCCATCAAGAACACTCCTGATTAAGTCTCTGGGCTGTCAGGTCTTTGGTTTGAAAAGATGTGATGGGGGGCTGAGTTCTCCCTCCAGCTCAGGGACCACCAGTACTCAAAATCTGACAAAGGGGCAAATAGTAAAAGTTAACTATTTCATACCTGTGTTTTATTTTGTTTTCTGTGAGAACTCTCTGCTTATGATTCTCTAGTAATAGAATAAGGGAGCGGTCTGAAGCCTTAAGGGCATTGACATGAAAATATGGTGGAGTAAGTTAGCTCTAAGAGGCTTTAAAGAAGGGAGACAAGAGGAAGTGTTTTGTTGGGTGACAAGGTATCTTGGCACTGCATTTACTGAGGCCTGGAGCCCACCACTTAACCCCTCTCCAGTCATGGATCTAGAAAATGAGAGAGTTGATTCAAATTGGTAGTTTTTAAACTTTTTAATGCAGTGGAACCCTTTAACAAACTCTTACTTGGAACTCTGATGTATGAAACAGACAGAAATCTACTTCAACTCTGGTTGAAGTAGAACTGAGGGGCCCAAAGTGCTTGGGCCTTCATTTCACTTATTTCTTCCTTTTCTTTCCCCTCGTCCGATTTCTCCCCCATTCTCCTCTTCTGGCAGCTTCTGAGGTACCTTTGAGGGACTCTTGGACCCAGATTGTCACAGTTAGGAAATCATGGCTTTCAGCAAATCCTAAGGTCTTACTAGTTCTGAAGATTTTTGATGTCAGAAGCCAGGTCAATATTAGGCCATTGAGCATGGTGTACAAAAAAGACTGTCAACTTGGGAATTAGGCAGACTTGGGTTTCAATCCATGCGCTGCCATGGGCTAGCCACAGAACGTTGGACAAGTCAGTTATCTTCTTTACAAAAACGCTTTTCTCTTCTGAGGAAGATGAGTGCTTCCTCAAAAAAATAAACAGTAATAAAGCCCATGACCAATGTTCGAGAGATATTAATTCTCTTCTTTCCTGTGTGCCAAGAATTGTCTTTGGAGTAAGTAAAAAGTGACATTGAGATAGGCATTCCAGTAGCTTTGGCAAAGAAATCATCTGGGGGTATGTAACATACCCATAACATATGGAAAACAGAATTTCCAGTTATCCTTGGAGATGGACAGAGGAGGGAGAAGCTTTTCACTGTTCCAAGAGAGTTTTATGAAGAGGAGGATGAAAGCTTTCTTAGAAGAACCTAGAAAGAAAAGAAAAAAATAGAAAAAAAAAAAAAAAAAGAAGAACCTATGATACAAAATGATCAAGTAACCAATTTGGCTCTTGGGAGCGTGACTTAGCCCAAGTCCGATGGTTCTTCACCGTCTGTAAGTGAAGTCAGTTGCCAAAGGAAGGGAGGACTCTTCATTTCAAGTGGTGACAAATTTGACTGCGTAAATAGAGTATGGGGGAAGTGTCTTAGGAGCAGTGCCTTATAAAAAGATTTTGAGTGATCAGTAAAAGCAAATGGCATCTTGGGCTCTGTTAACAAAAGCCGGGTCTCTATGACAAAGAGATATGCTCTCTTTACTCTCTGCTGCTTCAAACATGCACGAAGAACTGTATTTGAATCTGACCACTTGAGAGTATTCTTTCAGAGGGATCTATCAGATGATGACAACTAAATGAGGCAGGAATGAAGAACACATCCCATGGGGCTTCCCTGGTGGTGCAGTGGTTAAGAATCCACCTGCCAATGCAGGGGACATGGGTTCAAGCCCTGGTCCGGGAAGATCCCACATGCCGCGGAGCAACTAAGCCCGTGCACCACAACTACTGAGCCTGCGCTCTAGAGCCCGCGAGCCATAACTACTAAGGCCTACATGCCTGGAGCCCATGCTCTGCAACAAGAGAAGCCACCACAGTGAGAAGCCCGCACACCACAATGAACAGTAGTCCCCGCTCATCACAACTAGAGAAAGCCCACGGGCAGCAATGAAGACCCAACGCAGCCAAAAATAAAATAAAATAAATAAATAAACAAACAAATAAATAAAAAGAACACATCCCATGAGGAATGTTTGAACGAGACCCAGGCTGGGAAATAGGCAGAAACGAAGACATTTCTTGGACGAGGAAGCAGGAACACATGACTGCTTTTATGGTAGGAAAAGCTCACCAGGACCTACAGCTAGAACAAATGAGATGCAAGATGTTGGAGCAAGTTTCTCCAACCTTGAACCATTCAGTCTGAGACGCAGAACCCATGTGGAAAGTGTCTGATTAGATCAGCTTAGGTCACAATGCCTAGTGCATTGAGGATCTGGCTGTGGTAGACTAGGTTATCACGCCAACACTTTACCTCCTCCCACGTAACAGAGTTATACATCCACAGTCATTGCCACATGTCTTTGTAGTTCGTTTCACTAAATTATTTATTGTTTGTGTCTTGACTTTGTATTCAGCTATGTAGGTTGCTTTGTCCAATCGAAAGAGGTAGAAGTGACATGTCAATTCCTAGTCTGTGCCTTGAAAGGTTTCCCATATTTCTGCTTGTTCTTTTGTGCCTCTGCTACTTCTGTGAGAAGGCAATGCCTTTATTGTTCAATGGACATGAGAGTCACTGGAAGCAGAGCCATATAGCTGAGCCAACCCCCAACAAATTCTGTAGAGAAATGAGTGAGCTCAGCCAAGATCAACCAAGCCATCCCACCTGACCTGTAGATGTGTGAGGAAAAGAATGATGATATTTATATGCAAACAAGATCTGGGGGCTCTTACACAGCAATAGCTTGTTTTCTCAATGAGATACAGTGTATTAGTTATCTGTCACTGCATAGCAAATTAGCCCAAACTTAAAGGCTCAAAATAATAGTAAGTTTTTATTATTCCAAATAATTTCTGTGGGTCAGGCATCCAGAAGCAGTTTAGTTGAAAGGATCTGACTTGGGGTTTTACATGAAGCCACAGTTAAGATGTCAGCCAGGGCTACAACTACCTGAAGGGCTGGGTGGTTTCCTTCCAAGATAGCTTACTCACATGGATGGTGAGCTGGAGCTGTCTGTTGGCAGAACACCTCATTTCCTTGTCACACGGACTTCCCTGCTCATGTGTCCTCACAACCCTGGCAGCTGGCCTTCCCCACAGCAAGAAGTTCCCCAAGAGAGAGTTCAAAGAGGGGGCCCCAATTCCTTCTTGGTGATGGATTGGGAAGTCACCCACCATGACTGTTGCAACATTCTATTCCTTTGAAAAGAGTCTCTAAGTTTAGCCCCCACTTAAGGGGAGGAGAATTCCGCTCCACCATTCAAAAGGACATATTTTAAAGCCCCACAGGCAGGTACTAGGTTAAGAGATCATTGAATCGAACAAAATGCAGGAGAGGTAGGTCCCCAAAATAAAATAAGGTAGTTCCCCCCCAAAAAATATTTGAGTTATTTCTCAAAATAAAATGCTAAAGGAAGGGGAAGTGGAAGCAGAGAAATCAAAAAATAAACACAAAAGGAGGAAATGTCATATAAAGTAGGCTTAGACTCCCTTGATATGCCCTGAGGAAAAGGAATAGGGTAATGTGTGTAAGAGCTCCAGCAAGACAGAGTGGCGTGATATACTGTGATGGAAGATCCTCTGAGGTTGTCCAGAAGAAAGCAAAATTGGCAGTAGAGTGACCAGTGGCAGAGGTAAGGTCAGGGCACAAGAACTAGATGTAATACACACAGAAGGTTTAATTATAATGCTGATGAAGAAGAGATTCCAGATTCCAAAGAGGCCCCTGCTGTTCATCCTTAATTTCATATATTCAAGCCTGTCTACTCATGAAGAAAGAGGACTATTGCAGAAGAAGGAGCCCCTGCTGTTCTAGTTAAAGATGCAGGTGGAAGTAGCAAAAGGGGTTTGAAGAAGACCACTTTCTAGATCAGGTAACATTGGCATTTGAGGCCAGATAATTCTTTGTTGTGGGGTCCATCCTGTGCATTATCTGATGCTTAGCAACTTATCCTCTGGACACCAGTAGCACTCCCCACTAAGCTGTGACAATCAAACATGTCTTCGCATATTGTCAAGTTTCCTGGGGTGTTTAAAGGGTGCAGAATCTCCCTCAGTTGAAAACCACTGCTCTAGATGATAAAAATCACAGGATTGAATTCCAACATGAATCCCAGTTCCCATCTCAAAAATGAAAAAGTATTTTGTAACATGTCTGTCCATGATGATCAGAGCACTGAAGGATTCTAGAAACTCTGCCCTTTCATCATTTTTTTCTGCATTAACCCCTCTGGCAGCTTCCCCCTAACAGGAGAAAGGGCCAGTCTGTTTGTGGGCAGAGCTGGGGAGGCTCCCTCCCATTCTGATAACTCCAAGATGGAGGAAGTGGATGGGGTGTGGACTGTGCCTTCACTGAAGGAGAGGGCAGCAAGTAGGGCCACAAGTCTAAAGTCAGTCCCACCTTCAAGCCTTTGCTTTAGCTGTTTCCTCTGCCTGGAGCTCTCTTCTCACAGATCTGCATATGGCTAGTTCTTTTTGATCAAACAGGGCTCAGTTCAAATGTCACTTTTTCAGAGACGACCCAACCAAAAATAGTGCATCCCCTCAATCATGCCTTATCTCATTATACTGTTGCTTTTTTTGTTTTTTTACCACAATATTTCACCTCTGAATTTGTTTTCTTAGTTTGAGCAGGTACTTATTTCCTATTTCCAAACACTCACTAGAGTGTGAGCCCCACTGGGGCAAGGATCTTATCTTTTTCATTCATTGCTGTATTCCTTGTGCCTGGCACTGAGTGGCAGCTCAAACAATCTGTGTTGTACAAATGAGTACAGCATACTATGCTTGACATGGTCATTACAAGTGTGATGGTATTGCAAATGTGGAAATACAGGGGGCCGTGGGAGTGAGCACAGAGCTTGGAGATCTAAACTGTCTCATAGTATAACATGAGACCAGAAGGCTTTGGCCAGGAGTAAAGACTAAAACAGTAAACAGCTATATATATATTCTAGAATATATATATTAACCCATTTAATCCTCGCAGTAACCCCACGAAGTGGGTACCTTTGTTGGACACCATCGCCATTTAGCAAATGAGAAAATCAAATGGGTACCCAGAGGCTAAGCTAACTTGCTCAAGGTCATTGTGGTATGGAGAGCTGAGATATGAACCTGAATGTTCTCATATTAGAGCCGCACCCTGAACCATCGCACTAATGGAGGAAGACAGAGGAGTAGCATGGTTGATGTCACAGAGGTGAGAGAGAACATGATGTTGGAAGCTGGAAGGAGTCCAGATGGATTATGTGGAGAGAACAAAGAAGCGGGTGGCAAGGGATGAAGTAAGCCAGATAGAAAGGAAGATGATCAAGGAAGACCTCATCAAAAGACCATCATCAGCAAACTCTGGGAGTCATCCTTAATGGAGCACAACTCTCACATTGCACCTTAACATCAGCCATCCCATAAGCCATTGGATGGATTTAATTTCTTATGACCAGGTCCAATTTACCAGTTGGTAATATTTAGAAAGGTATTCATGGTAGCTGTCCTACCTTCAACCACCATTTTTTTAAAAAAATATTTATTTATTTATTTTTGCTGTGTGTGGTCTTCGTTCCTGTGCGAGGGCTTTCTCTAGTTGCGGCAAGCGGGGGCCATTCTTCATCGCAGCACATGGGCCTCTCACTGTCGCGGCCTCTCTTGTTGCGGAGCACAGGTTCCAGATGCGCAGGCTCAGTAGTTGTGGCTCATGGACCTAGTTGCTCCGCGGCATGTGGGATCTTCCCAGACCAGGGCTCGAACCCGTGTCCCCTGCATTGGCAGGCAGATTATCAACCACTGTGCCACCTGAGAAGCCCCCAACCACCATTTACAGGGAGAACAAAAACACTGAGCCGAGATGCATAGCATCCTGGTTGGGTTTATTTTTTTCAAGAAGAGGCAACAGCATTAGTTTTTATCCTGGAATAGATGGTTTGTCCAGTTGTAGATGCTGTAGAAAGGAAGCTGAATGTTAATTAGATGTCAACAGTAATTATGGTGATTATGTTTTTTGAATAGTTATTGGGAATAGCTGGATCCACATCTAGAATGTGATGTGAATGACATTTTAATAGTTTTTAAGAGAAAAAGAGAGCAGCCTGTTACTAAGAAAATTACAGTGAATAGAATTAGAGTAAAATAGGTTTCTTAACAAAGGACTGTAACAATGATAATAGTCACACATGAAGTATATAGGATATGTTGAGGAAAATCATAAAAAAAGGTTTTGAGACAGGATCCCTTATTTAAAAGAAAACCAATTATCTTAAATCTCTGCCTCAAGGTTTCATTGGAATATTTTAGGCTGTATCCTTCTGATTTTCCTTAGAACTGGGTCATATCACAGATTTTATTAGCCTATCATTTTAATGATATTTTAATTACATGCTTTTTATCTACTACAGGGACTCTGGTTCTGCAATAACTTCTATGATCATCCACTTCATAAGACATTTTTATTTAATTTATTTTTAGTGTTTTTTAAAATCACAATTTGGAGTATCAATATTTAAGGCAGATATTTATTCTTTTTTTAATATTGAAGGAGCCCTCCTTATTTATTTATTTAAAGGATGCTCTATTTAAAAGAATCAAGTCACTTGATTCTTTTAAATAGAGCACCTGCTTCATGTATTTAACACATTTCATATGAACCTTGAAGGTAAGGCAAGCTTAATCTACCCTCTCAAGCTGGAATTTAAAAATCTACAGAAGGGAGAGGCATTGCTCTAATTCTTTGTAATCACAAATTACCAGTAGGCAGTGTCGACGAACATCCTAGCATTTATTTAGTCATTCATTCAAAAATATTTGTCGCAGACCTACCAGTGTCACGTGTCACAGAAGAGGAGTGGGCAGTAATCCACACCATTATTTGGTGACATTCCTAAGGAAAATGACATATTGCCATTGGTATTAGTGGCTCCCTATGACAGCTACTGCAGCCCAGGTGATGGCTGTCCCTCCCCTATCCCAGCTGAGAAATGTGGTCGACATACAGTGATGAACAAGAGAGGCTCAGTCCCTGTCCATAACCGTCTATGGGAGGTCTCCAGAATGCAATACGTGTGATCAATAGTCTAACAGAAGAAATACCTGAAACTGTGGAGCACATGGGTGGTATACAACAAGGGTTAAAGAAACCTTCCCAGCAGAAATGGCCTATCAGCTGATAGAAGGTGGTACCAACTGCAGAGGTAGGGCAAGAGTGAACATCAGATGCAGAGCACTGAAAGCAAGAGTGTGGGACCCCCACAAGGAAGTGAAAATAGTTCTGTAAGGCCAGATTGTGAAAGATGGAGGAGGCTATGTTTAGTGTTGAGTTCAGCTAAGTTTAGGACCCTGTGACAGCCAGGACTTTATCTTAAGAGCAATCAGAAGCAGATAAAAAGTGTTGAGCAAGAGAGTGAACAGATCAGATTAACCTTTGAGGAGGCTCCTCCAGGCTGCCATGTGCTGAGTGGTTTGGAAAGACCAAGGCTGTCATCAGGGAGAGTGGTTTGGAGGCTCCTTCCTGTGAGATCCTGGGTAGGAGATGGTGGTGGCTGGAGCTAAGGGGTAAAAAAGAGTAAATGGATTTGAAGACAGCATTAAGTAACAGAATCCACAGAACTTGGTTTACTGTACTGACTTCTGTGTTACTGGAGAACATTTCGATGTGCTGGGTTCAACAATACTGTGTTACTGGAGAACATTTCGATGTGCTGGGTTCAACCATAACACCAAAATAATAACAGCGATCATAATAATAGCACTTACTGGGTGTATACCCCATGAAGAGCACTTTTGATTAACACTTCTTATTTAATCTTCACACCACCACCATGAATTAGACATTGTCAGGGACAGAGAGAAAAAACTAGGGACCAGGGAAGTTGAATCTCTTGCCCAGGGTCACACTACGAGTAGGTGGCAGAGCCGTGATTTGAGTGCTGGCAGTCTGACTCCAGAGCCCATGTCCTTGCTGGAGATAAATGTTGGAGACCAATAATGGGATTCATATAACATCTGAGTCTTGAGGTATGTAGGCTAAGAGTGTAGTTTGTTTGTTTTTTACTACCAATACTCTGTTTACTTGTCAGGACCAATATCCTTGGGTTTTCAATGAGATTTACTCCTTTTGCTATGGAGAAAACGTAGGTTTGGGGTGGGAAAGAGAAAAAGAAGGAAGAAATCAAATATTTAACAGTCTAAGCATGGATTAGGTATCCAGTACTTTACCTATACCAGGTACTTTTCTAGGTGCTTCATTTTTATTTCTCACTCTGCCAGGTGCAGGGGATGTATTATTTTTAATCTTCTAAGAAACTCCAGGTGGCAGGAGGTGTGGTTCCATTTGATGGATTCAGAACCCAAGATTGACAGTGGTTTAGCTTTATGTCCAAGGTCATTCCTCTAGGACAGGGCAGAGCCCAGCCAGGCTCTTGTTCTCTTTGCAGAGCACACCGCTGCCTCTCGAAGAGAAAAGTAGGACAGAGATGTGCAAGGCAGGTAGACCGTGGGGCAGAAAGAAACAAGGATGCAAAAAGTAGAGAAGAAAAAGGAAAGCTTTAATGAGTGTACAGTTTGGAGCTGGGCAATCCCACCGCAGGTCTCATTAGAATAACAGGGTTCTCCTCTCTTTGCATTGGTGCCAAGTTCCTTGATAGTGGGAGTGTGTTCTATTAGCTTTAGTGCCCCACTTTGAACTCCACAACAATTAGAAGTCAGGACCAGAACATAAGTTCCAGTCTAGATACTTTTACTGCTGGTAGAAGTGGTTTGGTGCCCTTTGGATTGTTAAAGATCATTCCTTGTTGAATAATTGAGAGTCCAAGGAATGTTAGCTCACCTCTGAGTTTCCTTGGAGTAGATGATACCTCGACTCACAGTCTGTCTGTCCTTCCCCAGGATCTTAAAATTGGAGGACTGAAGCACTGGCCGTTTAAATAACTTATTTACCTATTGAAAGTCACACATGTCCCTGGTGGTAAAGCTTACACAAAGTTATTTCCATTGCATCTTGGCTTTCCATGGAGCAGTCACCTGACCCGTACATGGCTGCAGCAGCAATAACCCATTGCAGCACAGACCAGGAGTGGTTCAAGAGTAGTAATGCTCTGTCCAGGTGGCTTCTTTATCCCTGTGATTAATAGAGGGTCTAATTTACAGCAAGCTCTCAAAAAATGCTTGAATGAATGAAGAGTAGCAGGAATGATGAGCAACTTATTCCTGTATAGTGAGGCAGTGTAGTTTAGTGGTCAAGCCTCTGGATGCTGAGATCAGATTGTCTAGGTTCAGATCATCCTAGCTACGTGTTTGACATTTAGCTCTCTTGCCCTCAGTTTTCTCCCCTGTAAAATGGAAATAATCCTGTGGTAAGATAACTCCACTTAAAGTGCTGAGTAAGACCTGATGTATATATAGTAAGTGCTCCATGTGTTAGCTGCTACTTATTCGTCAGTTTTAATAACTTACAAGTGAAATGCCTTATTTATACATCATCTTATATCATTGCCCAAAGATACCTTTGCTCAAGAGAAAAAAAAGAAATACACATGCAGAAATCATTCTTTTGAGAGGTGGATCCAGAGGTGCAGTCTAATTTTGTTGGGGAGCGAAACAAACAGGGTGAATAGAAAGGGTAATTGGATGTTAGGCTATAACGCAGAGCGGGTGTCTCCATTTTCCCACCCAAGTACAGATGCTTGGGCTCTCCCGGCAGTAACACCATGTTGATATTGATGGCCTGTCTTTCAGAAGGTTAGACTACCCAGGTCCATTTGAAGGGGCTGAAACTGTCCACTTGGATTGGGGTCAGCAAAGACGCTGGACCTACTAAGGGCATCTTTCTGTTGAATGATTCACAGGCATCTTTAGCACACTGGCCGACTGGGCTTCTGAGAAAGCTCTGGGACACGGAGTCTCACCCGTGGAAGTTCATGGGCTTTGGCTTGGCTTCCCCATGGCCTCCCACAGAGAGCCTCTGCAGTCTCCCTACTCACTCTACCCTCTACTCTTCATGAAGTCTCTCCTCTGTGACTCCACCACTGTCCCTCGGGATTTTGAGCCCCACTCCTCTCTTCCTGTCTTCTCTGCCCTCTGGGGATGAGGCACCCTTGTCTTGTCTCCCTACAGATGGATCAGTCTGCAGCTTTCTTTCTTCTCGTTCTGATAAGATCAGAGCATAAACCTGATCTCCTTCCTTCATTCCTCAGAGGCTTCCATTTTGATTCTCAAAAGCCCTTTCTTCTCTCAACAGCATTCCTTATATATCAAAAGCCATGGTTTCAAAGCTGTTGTTTCTGATGTGGGCTTCAAGAACATAGTTTGGAATTCAGAAACACTGAACATCAGTTTCTTTTGTTCCTTTTACATTTCTGCTGTAACCACACCAGTTCTCCTTGAGGCAATGTGGTGCTTCTAACTGATAGGATGAAGGGTCATAATCAAGGAAAGGAAGAAAAGTACAATGATTGATGTTTTAAGATCCTATCGTGCTACATTACATCCGCTCATTCTGAGTCCCATTTTCAGGTTTCAGCAAGTTGCTGCCTGTCTTTGACTCCATGCTGACACTGATCCCTGGGCTCTGCTATCATACCCTCACGAAGATATACGAGTACTAGGGTGACGTGGGTTTCCTGAAGTTCACACTCATTCATCACAACATCTTTCATCCTTATTTTACAGATGAGGAAACTGAGATTCAGAAAAGTTGAGGCCATCATTTTTGCTGTTCATCACATTTTCAGCTCCCCTTTTTAAGTGCTGTTCTACCCCCTTGGTATTAAGTATACCTATATAATTTATTTGGTAAATATGAGTAGAAGTGATGCATGTTACTTATGGGTGAAACTCTGAGAGTCAATGCACAATTCACCATACTCTCTTTCTCTGTGTCTCAACAATGCGTTCCAGGTGGTGGAAACTCAATTCACTTACATCCTGGAATAAGGATGACATAGAGCAGAGCCCCGTCTAACCCTTAGTGGACAGGTAATAACACACAAGAAAGATAACTTTGTTGCTTTAAGCCACTGGGTTTTGGAGGTTGTTTGTAAGCCTGACTTGACCTTGATCATCCTGATTAATACAGAAGTCACTCATTCATGCAGTTATTTATCCATTTACTCATTCAATAGATGATTAGCGAATATCTACTCTGTGCCAGATATTGGCTAGGTACTGCAAAAACAAAGCATGATATTTATTGTTATAGCCTCTGACAACTTATCCACCAAAGTCATGAAATGATTAAGTTAGGTTTCATACTTAAACCATTGGATTCCAGAGTTTGTGCTCTGAAATGCTGCATTCTACTGTCTCAAACAGAGATTTCTAGAATAGTTTACAATTGGTTTTTTAAATCTTTCAGGGGCTGGGTCTCATCTATCTTAGCATAGCAGGCTAAATTCCTTATGTGTTGTCAGTTCAGTTGTAATGGACAAAGTAAAATAACTTAGACTCACCACCAAAGAGAGGCTGAACAAGATGCCAGAACTTGGCCATGTTTTATGGGGAAGGCATCAGTCATGTTTTCTGGCTGCCTAGCAACTTTTAAATCCTGTTATGTTTACAGGATTTTCCCACTTGATGGTTCCCACCTCCCCAGTGTGGGAGCCTGAAAACTCACTTACAGCTTCCTTTGCAGCTAGAACACAGAGCCATATAACAATTCTCTACCAAGCAGACTCACCCCCTCTAGACTTTAATTCAGAAATGAGCAATCAGAGGGAAAAGGCTTACTGTGGAATCCGTTTAGCTGGGGAGGGGCAACAGAGGGGTCCCGGTGTTGAGAGCAGTGCTGGCAGGGGTGAGTGCCTGGCATGTGTGTTGCATCTGTAATGAGGCTGCAGTGTTGAAAGTAGCTCATTCAATAGTACCACTGCTGGGGGGAGCAGCGTTCTTCTCATCAGGCTAGTTCTAGAATATGATTTGGGACATTATTCCTGGAAACTTGGCATTAAGCCCAGTTCTCTAAACCTCCCAATAATTCTGTGAGCTACCCACTATCCTTTAATGAACTTGTTTTCTGCTTAATCAGCCACAGTCAGCTTCTGCTTCTGGTAAGGAAGAGCCCCAGCTGATGCAGTGTGGAAGCTGCGTCAGAAAAGTTTCCAGCCAGATCCTGGGGAAAGAGAGCAGCAAATGGCTAATCTAAAGGTGCATGGGTGTGAAGGTGGAGAATTAAAGTCTAGGAAATCTGAGATCAAAGGTGGGAAGGGTTGAAAAGGAGGCAAGCCTCGGGTTCCCCATGAACACATTGGGGTGAACAGCATCCTTCTGCAGGCCCATGACTCTTAGATCCATTCATTTAGTCATTCAACAAATATTTAGAGAGCATAGACTGTGGGCCTGGCTCCACGCTGGGCACCGGGGGATATAATGGTGGATAAACCAGGCATAATCCCAATAGTTTTATGTAACGGGAAGGCTGGTCATAATCAAATGATTGCAGTAATGAACAAATACACAATTACAAACGAATAATAAAAGAAAGTGATGTTCTAAGTGCATATAATAGGATGACATGACCAAGTGTGGGAGAGCAGTGAAACCTTCCTGAGGAGGTGATTTTGGAGCTGAGATCAGAAGAGTAAGGACAAGCAGGGGGTGGGACACAGCAGAAGAACATGCCAGTAGATATGAGCAGCATGTGCACAGATGCCAGAGACAGAGTGAACGTGGTCTATTTGAAGAACTATAAAGCTGATGAGATGGAGGGGAACAGAAAAGGTGATAATGGAGTGAGGTTAAGGCTGTACTGATACAGCAGAGTCAGGGAAAACCATGTAGAGTCCAGAAGCTCTATTAAGGGTTTTGATCTTTTTCCAAAAATCCACAGGAGGCTCTTGAATTAAGTCATGCACTAACACTGCCAGATTTGCATTCTGAAATGCCATGCTGATTATAGTGGGGACAGAGTATGTGGTCCACGAGTGGAGTGAATACAAGAAAGTGAATTAGGAGCCTATTGCAATAGTCTAGGCATGAGTGGGTTGCCAGATCAGGCTAGGGCATTGGCAAGAGAGATGGAGAAGGGTAGAGGGATTGGAGAGATGGAGAGGAGGAAAATCAATGAACTTCACAGTGAGTTAGATATGTGATTTGTGGGCCCCAGCTTTTATGACTTGGGCAACTTACATAAGGACCATTGGAATAGCAACAGTTTGAGCAACAAAAGAGCAGGGACAGTACATGCTGAGACTGGGGTGTCTTTGTAACATTCAAGGGAGGAAATAAGTACAGAGGTAGCTGAATATGAAGATCTGAAGCTCCATAGAGAGTTTTGCCCTGGAGATATCTCTCTCTTGATCTCAAAGGCAGAATCTTCTGTTAATCCCATATCCCTAATTTGTCCCTTCCCCCTCCCCTCTCCCCTTTGGTAACCACAGTTTGCTTTCTGTGTCAGTAAGTCTGTTTGTGTTTTGCATATACATTCATTTGTATTAATTTTTAGATCCTGCAAATAAGTGATGTCACGTAGTATTTGTCTTTCTCTGTCTGACTTATCTCACTAAGCAGAATATTCTCTAGGTCCATCCACATTGCTGCAAATGGCAGTGTTTCATTCCTTTTTACAGCTGAGTAATTTTTTTAATATTCCATTGTGTATATATACCACATTTTATTAATGCTATATAAAATATATCTATATAAAATAGATAAGCAACGAGGATATACTGTATAGCACAGGGAATTATACCCATTATCTTGTAATAACCTATAATGGAATATAATCTGCAAAAATACTGAATGACTATGCAGTATACCTGAAACTAACACAATATTGTAATCAACTATACTTCAATTAAAAATAAGTAAAATCAAAAAAACCCCACAAAACTGGGGGGAAAAAATCAGAATCTTCTGAAATTACAATCTGACTAAATCCAGACTGAAAAACCCAAGTTTGGTACATTCACCCACTTATGCAATTCAGTTTTATCGAGCATAGACTTTGCACCAAGTGTGGGCATACAGAGACAAGAAGGGGACACGGACTTAGAGGAGCATATAGTATAGTTGTCAAGTGGAAGAGTCAAGACACGAGCATAATAAAATGTAAGTAGTGGAGGTATGGACAGAAGTCTTTAAAAAGGCGCATTTTGGAGCGCGTATTTTAGGGTTGAGGTACAGGTATGAGTTTTGTTCTGGGAATGGGGGACAGTGCTACAAAGGCTTAGAGACATCGGTCAGTACATTGTTCTTAAGGAATCACCAATATTATTAAGTAAGGCTGAAGCAAGGGAATTGGGGGCTGGGCAGCAGTAGAAGGTGAGGCTAGAGATTTAGGCAGAATCCTGGTATCAGCAATCCTATAAACATTTTTAACTTTAACCTAAAGATTGCCAGGTGTCACAGAAGCATTTCAAGAATGGGAGAATGGAATCAGATTTGTGTCTTGCATAGATAGGTGGATGGCTTTAACAAGAGATCAATCTCCAGTATCCAAACTTGCTCTCTGCATCTTTTCGGTAGAGGATTTTATATTTATTAGTACCTTTAGGGTTCCAAGTGTCCATGTCATTATCTTATCTCATGTGAAGCATGGCAGTTAGAAAATGCATACTTCATCCTTTTCACGGTTAAATTAGGTAACGATCACAAAATGTCATTGGCTTGCTCCCTTGTTAGAAGCCGTAAAATAACCTTCCTCATTAAGCAACCGTATTCTCATCACAAAGCAAATTTGGAACAAGGTACAGTGTGTCTTTAATCTCTCTTTAATCGATGTAGATTACCTCCTATCATGTTCCATGACTCGCCATGTCTTGACTATAGGTGACTTGAACTATGAAGTCCTCTTACATCATTCTGCCACAATTTGCCAAAGGCTCAGAAGGTAGCTATCGGAGGTAAAAGTTTGGGTTTGTTTGGTCTTAATTTAAATGAGTAAATAATTGAGAACAAATTCTAAGAAGGAGTCCCTGCAGGCTTATGTAATGATTTATTTGGTCCACCAATAAAGCAAGACAGAAAATTAAGTTTTGCTAGTTAGGCTAAAGCCATTTTATGTTTCTTCACTGACGTAGGTGATGAGGACAAAAATTAAGACAAGATACTTGGAACAAATAGAGCCCCAAGTACCACTTCAACAGAGAACAGCTATGCTAAGCTAGGACTTCAGCTAGCACTACTATGGACGCTTCTGGCTTAGCCTATTCAAATCACTCTGAGTGCTGGTCGTTCTGTATGTTGTTACATGTAAGTTGCTGGCAGCTGCTGCTCAAGGTGATTGCTGCTTGAAAAAGAGGAAATAAGGGACTGGGGAAAAACATCGCCACCAAATGTGTTTTCCACGCTGCCCAGATGCTAAAAGGTTCTGGTGCTATGGAAATTATGGGGGAGTTGAACATTAACAAAAGAAATGATCTCTTAAAAGCAAGGAGCTGCAGTATCATCAAATAAGGAAACTTCTCTGTTTATTTCTTTAGTGACAATTGGAGGTGAGAATAAGAAACTCGAAGAAGAAAAAACATATATATATATATCTCTGAAATAGAAACAAAGACCCATGGTTGTTTTTCAGGTGGTAACTTGAGTATCTTGATTGACAGCCTCTGTTATGAAGCCAATATTGTGAATAAAAAATGATTCTTATGTGGGAAGAAAAACAAAGGAGGCTTACAGTGGTTTAATAACGGCTTTCTGCTGGCTGGGTAGTTGAAAACTTAAAATATAGTTGACAGTAATTAGTTTTGTGTTTCTTTTTTCTTAACAACATTAAACATCCAATATCTTTTTTAAAAAACACACAGACAATAGAAACCCATCTGATGAACTCCTTACTCTTTGGAGTTTTATTAAGCTGTGAACGTTTCCCCTGAGCCTAGGTTCTAAGTCTAATGAATTGGAAGAAGTGTAAAAAGAGATTTTACGTAGCAAATCCGTCAAGTGCCTTCATCAAGGGAACAGTGATAGTAAGATGTCAGCAATGTTGGGGCAAAAAAAAACCTACCCCTGTCTCTTCATTTTTGCAATTTATAAATATTGTCAATATTCAAGGTGATTACAATAACTTTCAAAACCACCCATCACTAATGAAAAACTGGAAAATTTATCCACTGAATATTTTGAAACAATCAAGATGAAATCCACCTGCTACTGAGGTGTTTTGTTGTTGTTGTTAAAACAGAATGTATTTGGGATGGAGAGTATGAGAGTCTGATTGCTGACTGTATAAACGGCAGCTTTTCAGGTTAGATATATAGTAATTCAACCAAATCATTGGCACGTGAGATGACATTCTTTAGCACACATGTTCGTGCTTAAGTCTTCCCCTTAAGTGTATGTGTATATTTTGAAATTTACCACTTTCTAACTTATAGTAAGGTAGTAAAGTGCTTTCTTTTTCTCTCTCTCAGCAGTGAATATTTCCTAAACTCAGTGATGTGTGCAGGAGGCTTGTCCTGGCTCCCAAGAGCCAATGGTCCAGTTTTCAAGGACTCTGTGAGCTGGTTGTTAAACATGGTCATTTTTAAAAATTAAATCGTATAGACTTAGAACTGAATAGGTTATATTAAAAAAAGAATAAACACTTAAAAGTCACCATTTTCTAATTATTTCACTACCTCTTACTGTAATCTGTGCTCTTAGGGTGATTCACGTGTGTTGTATTATTCCATTTCAGTTCACATGGCTATATGTAGTAAGAAGCTTGGCATTGTATTGTATTTCATTCTATTTTATATGAGTGTGTTTATGTGTAGCTACATAGATACACTCATACACAGGATATGTATCAAACATGCCTAAGGTCTGAACATTCTCACTGTTCTCAGTCTTTCCACCCAATAATCTGGAAAGTCGCATTACAACCGCCCAGATTTTAGGCCCATGAGCCACTAAGATTTAATGGAATATTTGGCTTAATAGAGCCTTCATAGTTTGTATGCATTTTTAATTTCGTCTTGAAGGGCAACATTTATGTACCTGTGCGTTCTTCCCACTTTGTCTAGGGTTTCTCCACATGCATGCTGACAAGGAACTGTGCCTTTGTAGTATCTCACCTGTTAAACAAACTTATTTATTTGAGGGCTTGTGGGAAGGGCCACAGCCTGGCCCTCGAAGGCTCTCTAAATAATCAGACAGTGTGAGTAATGGTACACCTACTCGATGTGGACTCAGCCCACCTGAGTTCTAGGTCTGGCCTTGCCTCTAGGTCACTGGGTTGAACTGGACTAGGTGTTTCCCTGCCTTACCCTCAAAATTGCTATAACCACCAAAATAGAAGTAGGACTAGACAAAGTCTAGTCTAATATCCCTTAGATGTGATGTCAGATATCACAGATATCAGATACTTAGAACTACAAAATGTTTCCCAGGCACGTTATTACTGCCTTGCCCACCCTCCTGGGCTCAAGGAAAGTGGTGCAAGGGGAGGAGGGGGGCTAAACTGAGAATCTTGTGGTGACAGAGCTACCCCTAGGGTTGCAAACTGGCAGCTCTTGTGTCATATCAGGTCTCAAGCCTGATAATTTGTCCCATATAACGTTTAGTGTTTCTTAAAAATTATTTGCCAGTGTTTAAAAGTCAAAATTTCATATTGGATTGCCAGCTTTTCTTGAAAAATTGAGGTCTAGCAACCTTGGTCCTCACATTTCCTGATTGCAGTGGGATCTGGGGCCTAGTAGCTGCTGCCTCAATTAAGTGGGTCAGGGACGTTATAGGATAATCATACCTTGAATCCTGACTATAGGAGATGATTTTCCAGGAAAGGCATATGGAACTCTCACATGAGGCATCACAACACTCTTCCTTCTAAACATAAGATAGAGAAAATATCATTGTAGACATCGCTTATAAACAATACCAGGAGTAGGTTCATTTTCTTTGTTGAAAGTAGTCCACTTGGTGAAATTCCAGTTTCTTCACAGGAAAACCTTCCTAGGGAAATAGCTGTGATGGTTTGCATAAAATTTTAAGACTGTATCTACATAGGAATAAATCTAACAAAGGAAGTGTAAGATCTTATGGGGAAAAATGCAAAATTTTATTAAGACATCTAGCTGCGGAGCGGCTGGGCCCGTGAGCCATGGCCGCTGAGCCTGCGCGTCCGGAGCCTGTGCTCAGCAACGGGAGAGGCCACAGCAGTGAGAGGCCCGCGTACCGCAAAAAAAAAAAAAAAGACATCTAAAAGAAGACAAGAAAAATTGGTTAGATACAAAAAATGCCCATGGTGAGAAGACTCAGTATTGTAAAGATGCAAATTTCTCCAAATTGGTCTGTAAATTCAGTGCAATTCAAATTTTTAAAAATGCATCAAATGTTTTTAGATAAATTTGTTTTCCACTTTATCTGAAGAAGTAAAATCCAGGAAAGGCCAAGATAATTCTGAAAGAGAAGATGAAAGAGATAGGGACCTTCAAGATGGCTGAGGAGTAAGACATGGAGATCACCTCCCTCCACACAAATATATCAAAAATACATCTACATGTGGAACAACTCCTACAGAACACCTATTGAACACTGGCAGAAGACCTCAGACTTCCCAAAAGACAAGAAACTCCCACGTACCTGGCCGCATGGCTGACAGGGTCTTGGTGCTCTGGCCGGGTGTCAGGCCTGAGCCTCTGAGGTGGGAGAGCTAAGTTAAGGACATTGGGCCACCAGAGACCTCCTGGACCCACATAATATCAGTCGGCAAAAGCTATCCCAGAGATCTCCATCTCAACGCTAAGACCCAGCTTGACTCAATGACCAGCAAGCTCCAGTGCTTGACACCCCATACCAAACAACTAGCAAGACAGGAACACCACCCCACCCATTAGCAGAGTGGCTGCCTAAAATCATACTAAGTTCACAGACACCCCAAAACACACCACCGGATGCGGTCCTGCCCACCAGAAAGACAAGGTCCAGCCTCATCCACCAGAACACAGGCACCAGTCACCTCCACCAGGAAGCCTATACAACCCACTGAACCAACCTTACCCACTGCAGACAGACACCAAAAACAACGGGAACTACAAAACTGCAGTCTGCAAAAAGGAGACGCCAAACACAGTAAGTTAAGCAAAATGAGAAGACAGAGAAATACGCAGCAGATGAAGGAGCAAGGTAAAAACCCACCAGGCCAAGCAAACTAAGAGGAAATAGGCAGTCTACCTGAAAAAGAATTCAGAGTAATGATAGTAAAGATGATCCAAGATCTTGGAAATAGAATGGAGAAAATACAAGAAATGTTTAACAAGGACCTAGTAGAACTAAAGAGCAAACAGACAATGATGAACAACACAATAAATGAAATTAAAAGTTCTCTAGAAGGAATCAATAGCAGAATAACTGAGGCAGATAAGTGACCTGGAAGATAAAATAGTGGAAATAACTACTGCAGAGCAGAATAAAGAAAAAAGAATTAAAAGAATTGAGGACAGTCTTAGAGACCTCTGGGACAACATTAAACACACCAACATTCAAATTATAGGGGTCCCAGAAGAAGAAGAGAAAAAGAAAGGGACTGAGAAAATATTTGGAGAGATTATAGTTGAAAACTTCCCTAATATGGGAAAGGAAATAGTCAAGTCCAGGAAACACAGAGAGTCCCATACAGGGTAAATCCAAGGAGAAACATGCCAAGACACATATTAATCAAACTATCAAAAATTAAGTACAAAGAAAAAATATTAAAGGCAGCAAGGGAAAAGCAACAAATAACATACAAGGGAATCCCCACAAGGTTAACAGCTGATCTTTCCGCAGAAACTGCAAGCCAGAAGAGAGTGACAGGACATATTTAAAGTGATGAAAGGGAAAAACCTACAACCAAGATGACTCTACCCAGCAAGGTAGATTTGATGGAGAAATTAAAACCGTTACACACAAGCAAAAGCTAAAAGAATTCAGCACCACCAAACCAGCTTTACAACAAAATGCTAAAGGAACTTCTCTAGGCAGGAAACACAAGACAACGAAAAGACCTACAATAATAAATCCAAAACAGTTAAGAAAATGGTAATAGGAACATACATATTGATAATTACCTTAACTGCAAATGGATTAAATGCTCCAACCAAGAGACACAGACTGGCTGAATGGATATAAGAACAAGATCCATATATATGCTGTCTACAAGAGACCCACTTCAGACCTAGGGACACATACAGACTGAAAGTGAGGGGATGGAAAAAGATATTCCATGCAAACGGAAATCAAAAGAAAGCTGGAGCAGCAATTCTCATATCAGACAAAATAGACTTTAAAATAAAGACTATTACAAGAGTCAAAGAAGGACACTACATAATGATCAAGGGATCAATCCAAGAAGAAGATAAAACAATGGTAAATATTTATGCACCCAACATAGGAGCACCTCAATACATAAGGCAAATACTAACAGCCATGAAAGGGGAGACCAACAGTAACACATTCATAGTAGGGGACTTTAACACCCGACTTTCACCAATGGACAGATCATCCAAGATGAAAATAAATAAGGAAACGCAAAATTTAAATGATACATTAAACAAGATGGACTTAATTGATATTTATAGGACATTCCATCCAAAAAGAACAGAATACACTTTCTTCTCAGGTGCTCTTGGAACATTTCTGGGATAGATCATATCTTGGGTCACAAATCAAGCCTTGGTAAATTTAAGAAAATTGAAATCATATCAAGTATGTTTTCCGACCACAAGGATATGAGACTGGATATCAGTTACAGCAAAAAACTAAAAAATACAAACACATGGAGGCTAAACAGTACGCTACTAAATAGGCAAGAGATCACTGAAGAAATCAAAGAGGAAATCAAAAAATACCTAGAAACAAATGACAATGAAAACACAATGGCCCCAAACCTATGAGATGCAGCAAAAGCAGTTCTAAGAAGGAAGTTTATAGCACTACAGTCCTACCTCAAGAAACAATAAAAGTCTCAAACAACCTAACCTTACACCTAAAGCAATTAGAGAAAGAACAAAAAAACCCCAAAGTTAGCAGAAGGAAATAAATCATAAAGATCAGATCAGAAATAAATGAAAAAGAAATAAAGGAAACGTAGCAAAGATCAATGAAACTAAAAGCTGGTCCTTTGAGAAGATAAACAAAATTGATAAACCTTTAGCCAGACTCATGAAGAAAAGAAGGAAGAAGACTCAAATCATAGAAATGAAAAAGGAGAAGGAACAGCGGACACTGCAGAAATACAAAGGATCATGAGAGATTGCTACAAGCAATTCTATGCCAATAAAATGGACAATCTGGAAGAAATGGAAATTCTTAGAAAAGCACAACCTTCCGAGACTGAACCAGGAAGAAACAGAAAATATAAACAGACCAATCGCAAACACTGAAATTGAAACTGTGATTAAAAATCTTCCAACAAACAAAAGCCCAGGAACAGATAGCTTCATAGGCGAATTCTATCAAACATTTAGAGAATAGCTAACACCTATCCTTCTCAAACTCTTCCAAAATAGAGCAGAGGGAGGAACTCTCCCAAACTCATTCTACGAGGCCACCATCACCCTGATTCCAAAACCAGACAAAGATGTCACTAAGAAAACTACAGGCCAATATCACTGAGGAACATAGATGCAAAAATCCTCATCGATATACTAGCAAACAGAATCCAACAGCACATTAAAAGGATCATACACCACGATCAAGTGGGGTTTATCACAGGAATGCAAGGATTCTTTAATATATGCAAATCAATCAATGTGATAAACCATATTAACATTGAAGGAGAAAAACCATATGCTCATCTCAATAGATGCAGAAAAGGCTTTTGACAAAATTCAACACCCATTTATGATAAAACCCTCCAGAAAGTAGGCATAGAGGGAACTTACCTCAAAATAATAAAGGCCATGTATGACAAACCCACAGCCAACGTCATTCTCAGTGGTGAAAAACTGAAACCACTTCCTCTAAGATCAGGAACAAGACAAGGTTGTCCACTCTCACCACTATTATTCAACATAGTTTTGGAAATTTTAGCCACAGCAATCAGAGAATAAAAAGAAAAAAAGGAATCCAAATCGGAAAAGAAGAAGTAAAGCTGTCATTGTTTGCAGATGACATGATACTATACATAGAGAATCCTGAAGATGCTACCAGAAAACTACTAGAGCTAATCAATGAATTTGGTAAAGTAGCAGGATACAAAATTAATGCACAGAAATCTCTTGCATTCCTATACCCTAATGATAAAAAATCTGAAAGAGAAATTAAGGAAACACTCCCATTTACCATTGCAACAAAAAGAATAAAATACCTAGGAATAAACCTACCTAAGGAGACAGAAGACCTGTATGCAGAAAACTATAAGACACCGTTGAAAGAAATTAAAGATGATACAAACAGATGGAGAGAGATACCATGTTCTTGGATTGGAAGAATCAACATTGTGAAAATGACTATACTATGCAAAGCAATCTACAGATTCAATGCAATCCCTATCAAACTACCAATGACATTTTTCACAGAAGTAGAACAAAAAATTTCACAATTTGTATGGAAACACAAAAGACCCCAAATAGCCAAAGCAAGCTTGAGAAATAAAAACGGAGCTGGAGGAATCAGGCTCCTGGACTTCAGACTATACTACAAAGCTACAGTAATCAAGACAGTATGGTACTGGCACAAAAACAGAAATAGAGGTCAATGGAACAGGATAGAAAGCCCATAGATAAACCCATGCACATATGGTCACCTTATTTTTGATAAAGGAGGCAAGAATATACAGTGGAGAAAGGACAGCCTCTTCAATAAGTGGTGCTGGGAAAACTGGACAGCTACATGTAAAAGAATGAAATTAGAACATTCCCTAACACCATACACAAAAATAAATTCAAAATAGATTAAAGACCTAAATGTAAGGCCAGACAGTATCAAACGCTTAGAGGAAAACATAGAACACTCTATGACATAAATCACAGCAAGATCCTTTTTGACCCATCTCCTAGAGAAATGGAAATAAAAACAAAAATAAACAAATGGGACCTAATGAAACTTAAAAGCTTTTGCACAGCAAAGGAAACCATAAAGAAGATGAAAAGACAACCCTCAGAATGGGAGAAGATATTTGCAAATGAAGCAACTGACAAAGGATTAATCTCTAAAATTTATAGACAGCTCATGCAGCTCAATATCAAAAAAAAAACAAACAACCCAATCCAAAAATGGGCAGAAGACCCCAAAAGACATTTCTCCAAAGAATATATACAGATTGCCAACAAACACATGAAAGGATGCTCAACATCACTAATCATTAGAGAAATGCAAATCAAAACTACAATGAGGTATCACCTCACACCAGTCAGAATGGCCATCCTCAAAAAAATCTACAAACAATAAATGCTGGAGAGGATATGGAGAAAAGGGAACCCTCTTGCACTGTTGGTGGGAAGGTAAACTGATACAGCCGCTATGGAGAACAGTATGAAGGTTCCTTAAAAAACTAAAAATAGAACTACCATACGACCCAGCAATCCCACTACTGGGCATATACCCTGAGAAAACCGTAATTCAAAAAGAGTCATGCACCACAATATTCATTGCAGCTCTATTTGCAATAGGCAGGACATGGAAGCAACCTAAGTGTTCATCAACAGATGAATGGAAAAAGAAGATGTGATACATATATGCAATGGAATATTACTCAGCCATAAAAAGAAACGAAATTGAGTTATTTGTAGTGAGGTGGATGGACCTAGAGACTGTCATACAGAGTGAAGTAAGTCAGAAAGAGAAAAAAGAATACTGTATGCTAACACATATATATGGAATCTAAAAACAAAAAAGGTTCTGAAGAACCTAGGGGCAGGACAGGAATAAAGACACAAACATAGAGAATGAATTTGAGGACATGGGGAGGGGGAAGGGTAAGCTGGGAGAAAGTGAGAGAGTGGCATGGACTTATTTATACTACTAAATGTAAAATAGATAGCTAGTGGGAAGCAGCCACATAGCACAGGGAGATCAGCTTGGTGCTTTGTGACCACCTAGAGGGGTGGGATAGGGAGGGTGGGAAGGAGACGGAAGAGGGAGGATATATGGGGATACATGTATATGTATAGCTGATTCACTTTGTTATACAGCAGAAACTAACACACCATTGTAAAGCAATTATACTCCAATAAAGATGTTAAAAATAAAAAAAAAAATTTAAAGTTACAAATTAAAAAAAAAAGATGAAAGAGAAGCGAATGTCATATGAAGCTGATTGCAACGATATTATATTTAAAACAGTGTCATATTAGTTCATTAATAATCAAGTACACCAGTGCAGCAGAATAGAAAGCTGAAAAATAGATCCATGCACATATAAGAATTGTTATATCAGACATTGAAAATCAGTGGAATAAGAATGAACTATTTGATAAGTAGAGTTAAGAAAATTGGCTTTCCTTATAGAAAAAAAATAATTGTGCCCCTACCTCCCTTCATACAAAAATAAACTCCAGAAGGATTAAAGATGTTAATGGGGAAAACAAAACTCTTAAAACTATGATAAAAAAAAAATTAAGAAAACATCTTTATAACAGGTCTGGGAGGGGGTTCTTAAAACAAGTAATAAAAACAAATATTTTTAAGATAAATTACTTAGACTTTATTAAAATTAAAATTTTATATGACAAAGGATATCTTAAAGTTAAAAGACAGTAGTCAACTTGGAAAAGACATTTTCAACATGTATAAGGATAAACAAAGAACTTGCATTTTTAATACATGAAGAACTCTTATGAATCAGTGAGGAAGAAACCACAAAATAACCCAACAGAAAAATTGCAGAAGATAGTAAGAGGCCATTCACAGGAGAGGACACTCAAGGAGGCAATAAAATAGGAAAAATTAATCAGTGGCACCAATCAAGAAAATTCAAATTAAAATAAGAGAAATGAAAACACATGTCCACATAAGACTTGTGGTTTTATTTGTAATTTCCAAAAAACTGGAAACTCCCTAAATGCCCAGGAATGTATAGACAAAATGTGGTGTATCCATACACTGAATAGAAACTAAGTACTGATATACAACAAAGTGGGTGAATCTGAAAAATTATTATGCTGAGTGAAAATCCAGACCAAAGGGGAAAAAAAGTATATGCTGAATGATTCCATTAATTTAAAAAATCTAGAAAATGCAAACTGATCTTTGGTGAAAGAAAGCAGATCATTTGTTACTTGGTGTATTCATTTTCCATTACTGCATGATTATTATGACAAACTTACTTACAGACCTAAAGCAACACATTTATTATCTCACAGTTCCCACAGGACAGCAGTTAGCTGGGTTATCTGCTCAGGCTGAAATCAGGGCTGCAAACTCTTCTGAGGCTCTGGGTCCTCTTTCAAGATCTCTGGTTGTTGGCAGAATTCAGTTCCTTGCAGCTGTAGGATTGAGACCCTAAACTCTGCAGGCAGCTGTCTTTGTTATGTGGCTGTCTCTACAACACTGCAGTTTGGTTCTTCTTGTCTGCTTTTTCAAATATTTGTGGCTTCTTTCTCTGACCTTTAGAACCTCTTTTAAAGGGCTCACATGATTAGATCAGACCCATCTGGGATGACCTTCCTTTTGATTAACTTAATCAAGTTAATCAGCCTGATTGGGAACCTTAAGTCAACTGATTAGGAACCTTAATTATATTTGCAAAATTTCTTCACCTTTGCCACATATGTAACGTAATCACTGGAGTGCTGTTCTATCCTCTGTACAGGTCTCATTCACATTCAAGGTGAGAGGATTACATAGGATATGTATACCTGTGGGGAAACTTGAGAGCCGTCTTAGAATTTTATCATACCAGGGTCAGAAGTTGAGAGAGATGCAGAGAGGTACTTATTACTCCAATTTTATTATAATTATTATTACCTCAGATGTGTTTTGTATCAGGTAAGAAAACCATAGTATCCAGAATCCATATTTGTTTTTTTTTAAAAAAGCAAGCTTGGGACTTCCCTGGTGGCACAGTGGTTAAGAATCCACCTGCCAGGGCTTCCCTGGTGGTGCAGTGGTTGGGAGTCCGCCTGCCGATGCAGGGGACACGGGTTCGTGCCCCGGTCCGGGAAGATCCCACATGCTGCGGAGCGGCTGGGCCCGTGGGCCATGGCCGCTGAGCCTGCGCGTCCGGAGCCTGTGCTCCGCAACGGGAGAGGCCACAACAGTAAGAGGCCCGCGTACCGCAAAAAAAAAAAAAAAAAGAATCCACCTGCCAATGCAGGGGACATGGGTTCGAGCCCTGGTCCAGGAAGATCCCACATGCCGCGGAGCAACTAAGCCCGTGCGCCACAACTACTGAGCATGGGCTCTAGAGCCTGCAAGCCACAAGTACTGAAGCCCGCGCACCTAGAGCCCGTGCTCCGCAACAAGAGAAGCCAGCGCAATGAGAAGCCCGCGCACCGCAACGAAGAGTAGCCCCCGCTCGCTGCAATTAGAGAAAGCCCACGTGCAGCAACAAACACCCAAAGCAGACAAAAATAATTAATTAATTAATTATTTAAAAAAAAAAAAAAACAAGCTTGAATTGTCTGAGTTTAATATACCAATGCCCCAGGACAGGTTTCTAATCCCTTTATTAACAAACACATAATGTTTGTAAATGTGTGTAAAATGTACACAATGTTAACAGTCCCTTTGACAATATGGGACACTTTGGAGAGTGGAGGCATATCCGTAAGGTATACTAGACGTTATGTTTATGCAGGAGAATTTTCTCTCCCACTCTTCATAAATCCAAAGCCAAATGTCATTACACCACGCTCTATCCAGAGAGCAGAGAGAACAAAGGAAACAGTGCAAATGACGGTTATCTTCCTCCTTCAGCCAAATTAAGAGAGGGAGACAAGGGGAATGCAAGAGCTCTGGGTGTGAATATTTAACACAGTGATCTTTCTTACTGGGGCATGTGCAGGATCCCAGTCACATTAGCCCCATCCTCTAAGGAGGCAGGAGAGGGAAAGGGCAGTCTGCCTACCTCGCTACACAGTTTGTTTATAAAATGAAATGATGTGCCATTGAAAAATCCTGTTTTCACAGACTAGTATGTGGAATGGGGGAAATACTTAGAATATAATCATCAGGAAGGGAAGGCAAGATTAAATCCTATGTATAGAGTAATCCACATTTTGGTTAAAAAAAAAAAAATGAGCAAATATTCATTTGCATAGAGAAGAGACTGGAAGGATCTACTCTTCACTAAAAGAGTATTTATCTGAATGGTGGGATTCAGTGAATACTTTCCTGCATATTTCTGACCATAATAGACATAATTTGAAAGAGAAGGAAAAGATGCAGGTTTAAGTTAATTTATTATTATAGGTATATGCACTAGGAATCATTAAAGGCACACATGAAGGTAGCTTACAGCTCTAGCAGAGGGTTCCCCATGTAAGTGATCCATCTCAAGGTACTCCTCTGCCAGTAATGGTATTAGAACCGCCGTTTTTGAGCTCTCACTATTTCCAAGCACTTGGTAGAGAACATCTTATTTATTCCTTGTAGCACTTCATAAAGACCGATTCACTGTAGCCTAGTTGCTACAAGCTTAGGTTCCAGAATCAGCCTGCCTAGTTTCAAATTTATCCCTCACTGCCTCTGTGACCTAGACGAGTTAACCCCTCTGAGCCTAAGTCTCTGCATCTATAAAAGGGGATAACAGTAGCACCTACATCAGAGTTCTTATAAGTAATAGATGAAATAATGATATGCGGTAAATGTTGAGCATTCAAAAAAAGTGTGCTATAATTATCCCCATTATATGGATGGAGATGTTAAGGCTCAGAGAAGCTGAGTTATTTTCCAAGGTCACTTGTCTCTAAGTAGAGAAGCATTCAAACACTTGTCTTCTCAAGTGTCAAGCTTTTAATCTTTATACTAGGAATTACTTTCATTGCTAAACCACATGGAGCTTAAGACTTTACAGATAATTAAGTTGGGCTGGAATTTTTCTTTTTGTCTCTCTAAATAATTTAACTCGCTTTGAGCTGGAATTCAACTTCCAAATTAATTTAAAATAATTTTTAAATAACTCTAAAACCCTATCAATCCTTCCAGGTCTACCAAAATAAATACTCTTGTTGTGATACCTATCTTGACAGCTCCATTTCTTAAAGAAATAACATGACAAAAGAATGTCTTCCCAAACCTCGAATGTGGAAGACAAAACAAATCTTGTGCTATTTGTTTGAAAGGATGAGTTATATGCAGCGGTAAGCTCTTTATCTTAAAAAAAAGTATTACAAAGCTTCATGGAGACAATAAAATTTAGAAGAATCTGTTGTCTTGATTTTATTTACTGCTTTCTTTTTTTGAAAGCTAACACTGAGCTCTATATTGATATACAAGATAAACTAGTTCTTGGTATATTTCAACTTGTCTGAAAGTCAGTTACTTTGGTTACAGTTCAGAGGACATGTTCTCAGTGAAGAAAAAAAGATATTCACATTAATCATTTTCCCAGTGTATAACGTATGTATCAATGAAGATGAGGTAAAGGCTGGCCTTGGGAAGAAAAGTTAAGTGCTTGGAACAAGGGTGTCAGCAGATTTCTGTCCTTTGATGAACTCAGGATTACTCTCCCAGTTGTAAGCCATATGGGAACAGTGGCTCAGAAGTCCCAAGGCATAGGTTCCAATCCCAGCTCAGCCATTGCTTGACTCCCTAAGGAGATTTGAGCTTCTTATTTCATCTTTCCCGGTCTTGATCTTCCACCTGAAAAACGAGGAGGGAGTGGTTAATGAGGCAGTGATTCGCCAAACTGGCTGTATAGCACAATCACATGGGCAAAATCTTAAAACATACAGATTCTCGGACCCAACTCCAGACCTATTGCCTCAGAATCTTTGGCTTTGTGCCTCTCAAGAATCTGTATGTTAAATAAGTTCATGGGCTCAGACTTGTATACCCACTTAGTTCTTGCCAGGCGTTGGTGTTTGGAAACCACCAGACTGCTGATTTCTGATTTACAAGGTTGAGGACAGTTGTACTGTTGTCGGACATGGATTCTTGCAGTGCTTCTCGTCTCAATAAAAACTGAATAGATGAAATGGAAGCTGAGTAAACCCATAATTCCCTCTAAGCACTGGTTTCCTCAGATGCATTGTCGTCTATCTGCTTATTTATATTTAACGTGTGATATTATAATATCACAAGAAATATATATTTTGATCTTCATCCCCAGTTTTTTGCACCGAGATCCTAAAATCTTGTAAATTTCTGAGTGATGGGGCTGATAGGACTGTCTTACCCAGAGCTCCTAAATCCCTTGCAATTTCCTGACTGATAGGAACGTATTTTGTTCTCATGAGGCAGGCCCCAAGATAGCTTCAAGATGGGGGCTGGTCACCAGAAAGACCAAATCTTGATGAGAAGCTTAAAACTTTCAGCCCCACTCTCCAGCCTCCAAGGACTGGAAAAGGGCTAAAGATTGAGTTAATAATCCATCACGCCTGTGTGATGAAACCTTCATAAAACCCCCTAAATGATGGGGTTTAAAGAACTCCTGGGGGGACTTCCCTGGTGGCTCAGTGGTTAAAAATCTGCCTGCCAATGCAGGGGACATGGGTTTGAGCCCTGGTCCAGATGCTGCGGAGCAACTAAGCCCATGAGCCACAACTACTGACCCCACGAGCCACAACTACTGAAGCCCGCGCTCCTAGGGCCCGTGCTCTGCAATAAGAGAAGCCACTGCAGTGAGAAGCCCACACACCATAACGAAGAGTAGCCCCCACTCGCTGCAACTAGAGAAAGCCTGTGCACAGCAACCAAGACCCAACGCAGCCAAAAATTAATTAATTAATTGATTAATTAAAAAAAAAAAGAACTGCCGGGTTCGTGACTGCATCCATGTGCTAGAAGGGTAGCATAACTCCAGCTCCGCAGGAATAGAAGCTCCTGTGCTCAGGATCCTCGCAGACCTTGCCCTATGTACCTCTTCATCTGGCTGTTCATTTGCATCCTTGATAATATCCTTTATAATAAACCAGTAATAGCAAGTGAAGCGTTTCCCTGAGTTCTGTGAGCCAATGCAGCAAATTAGAAGACCAATAACATGCTCATTGCACTGCATCATTGCCTCTCCTAAGGAACTGTAGACAATTTAAATATCCGGCAATAGAGGGAATATTTAAATAAATTTTTGTATATCCATTGTATGACATGTCAGAGAGCCATTAAAAAGCATGACTTATGATTACCACTAGGTCAACTATAAGCATGCATATTTTGTCAGCTATTGCTACATAACAAACCACATAACAGTAGGCATTTATTATTTCTCATCGATCTATGGATAAACAGGCTTGCTGGTGATGAGCTGGGCTTGCTCTTGTGTCTATAGTCAGCTGTCAAGTCAGCCAGAGACTCACTAGTCTGGAACAACCTCATGGCCATATTTAAGCGGTCAGCTGGCTGTTGGCTGGGCAAGGTAGTGACTAGACCATGGGTCTTTTCCAAATCATTCATCAGGCTATCCCAGCATTATTCACATGCTTGCTTGGAAAACTTCCAAGAAAGAGAGTAGAAGCTGCAAGATAAGTTGAGACCTAGGCTGAGAACAGGCACAACTTCACTTCTGCCACATTCTATTGACCAAAGGAAGTAATCAGTGAGTCCAGATTCAAGCAGGGCAGAAGTGGACTCTATTTCTTACATAAGAAGAGTTACAGAGTGTCACTGAATGAGCGTGGGTGAAAGGAATCAGAGCATCACTTTTTTGCATCAGTAAACCACATACACGAACAAGAACTGGACGACATATTTTAAAAAAGCAAAGAACTGATATGTTCATAAGTTAGGGCTGTGGGCTTTTTTTTCCTTTTCCTTTATGACTTTGTTACTTCATGTAGGTAGCTATAACATTGTTGGTGCAATAAACAGTGATTGAAAGGAAAAACACAGTAAGAGGAACCACAGTGAGAATAAGATCAACCACTTCATTACTCACTATACTGAGAGAATTGGATCCATAATTTGCATATCACAGACCAATAAATATAGCCTTCTGTTCTGCAGTGCATGCAAGTGGGTAACAATGGAAAGATCCTGAAATTGCCAAAGTAGTTCTCTAAGATACACCCAATGGCCTTGGATCTCAAGTGGAATTTAGCCATGAGATGTACAATTATTCTTAGCCCTCTGGGCACTCTGCATATTGCCAGAGCTGGCACCGTCTCAGATCTGTAACGCTTTAGCAATCTCTGGAACCCCCAGGGAACAATTCGTTCTTTAATTGCCATGATTTCTGATAATTGAAGTTTTGCCCATTTAAGAACCAAAATTTTAGTTTCTTTTTAAAAAAAGATTGTAACTATTTTGAACGGAAGTCATTCTTTAAAAGTGTAAGTTGTTCATGTCCTTGTGTTCTAAAATAGAGTTGATAAAAACCGTTTGAACATAACATAGTTTTTGACAATATTGTTCTTTGCCATAATGCAATGACATCTTCAGATCTTTGTGGAGCAAAGTAGGGTTTCTTCACCCTTACATAAAATATTCTGAGAATGTTATGCTTTCAAGTTCTCACTTATCCCCTTTTTATTGTTTCCGTGCTCTCTCTTGCTCCCATGGGCTTTAAGAGTGCCTGCCTCCGACAGTTCGTTCCATTTTGCTTGGCCTCTTCTAATATGCTGTCATCTTAGAAAAACCCACTTTATTAAGATTATTTGTAGGATAAGAGTAATTACGCTCTGAGTAAGGACCAGGAAGCCTCTAATCTGAGTAAGGTGCGTGACCTTTAGTGTACAGAAGCTTGGTAACATGTCCTTTGCCTGCTTATTTTCTTGGTCTTGCCTCTATCCAAGGAAAGACAAGAGCCAGATCTGGGAATCCAAAGCACACTATCAGGTGTCCAAGAGGTAAAGATATGAGTGACCGTAATGAATAAATAAAATACATTCTAGGTGGGCTCACTGTGCTAAGGACGTTAAACATTCCATAACCCTGTTTTGCCAAAGGTTAGTTTGTCACATAAATTACAGACTTTTCCAAAGCATTGACTTATTTTTACATGATAATTTAGGGTGCAGGGTGAGTTTGTTCATTTATTCCACACATTCATTTATTTACTTCTACTCTGAAGATGTGTGTGTGTGCACATGTGTGTGCATACACACACACAGTGAGAGAAACCCTGTCCACGTGGAAACTATATTATTGTTTGGAAAATAGAAATATAAGCACATAATTGTGAAATATTAAAACAAATACTGTAACTGAAACATGTCAGCCACTATGGAAGAAGAGAAAATGGAGACAAGAAAAGACCCCCTAGGTCTCTCTGTCCCTGTAAAGTGTGGTTGATAATATCCAACTAACAGCTTTATTGTGAGGATTTAATTATAACCCTGAGTAAGGACATGTAAACTCAAAGCTTATTATATAAAGTATTATATATAAGGCAAGACTTGGATTCAAATCTTGATTTCATCACATATTAGCTAGGTTTTTGTTTAGCCCCACTTTTCTTTTCTGGAGAATGGGGCTAATGCCTGCCTTGCGGTGTTGTTGGGAAAATAAAATAAAAGAACATAAGTGCCCCACACAGTGCCTGGAAAAGAATAAGTGCTCCACAGCTCCTTTCTCCTTTTCCTCTTCACCAGAGGGGTGACAAATGAGCTGGGTTTCGAAGGATGAGTAGGAGTTCACAAACCAAACCAAATAACAAATCCCCAACAGGGAAAGAGGCTTTCCAACAAAAAACATGTGGAGATTTGCTTTTGAAAGTGGAGGGTGATTTGTGAGGCTGTTGCCCTTCTCAGCAGAGTCAACAATGCTTCTCAGCAGAGTCAACAGTGCTTCTCTATTTCTTTCACTGTCTTCAGGAAAGCTAGTTCACTGACTAGTGTGATTTGTCAACTCACCTGCACCACCTCACTACTAAAATGTTATTTGAGCCCTCATTGCAATCAGACAGTATTGGGCCTTTATGAAGGAAGGGGAGGAAAATGCTAGAAATCCGTAACACTGCATGAACTAACAGAATTTTGAAATTGTACAAAGGGGGACAAGATATCCCTTCCGCCACCATATGCCTAGGGTCTGAAGATAAATCATAGGGAAGAAGCTTGAAATCTCTTTATTTAGAAGTGGTCTGTCCATCTATTGAATACGCATTTATTGAGCACCTATCACTTGCAAAAAATTGGATTAAAAGGGAGAGACAAACATCAAGATGGTTAACTGTGAGTCAGACCAAAGGAAATAGGGACTATAAATGAAAAAAACATTTATAGATGTTTTTACTATCCATTATAGAATGGATAGTAGAGGCAATTGCATTGGTCTTTGAAGGGCCAGTAGGGACGTAGTTACCCAAGAGGAAAAGTAAAGGCATTTTATTGGCAGGAACAGCACAAGCAAAGGAGCAGAAACATTAAAGCAAACAGGTGAAAAGAGAAGCTTGGTCTGTTCCAAAAATCACCAAGCCCCTTAAAAACCAAACAAACACAAAGAAAACAGTCACACGAGAGAAATAGAGCAACAACCAACATAGTCTTTCCTTGATGCCATCATAAAAAAAAGTCATGGTTTCCTCCTTCCCTTTTTTTTCCTTTCCTGCTGATGACTTAGACCTTTCAAAGGTACCTGTAAGCTGTGCAGCAGTCAGTGCCGAGGCCATACCTTATCCTGAGCACTCACTGCACCAACATAGGCCCTTGGTATCATTCTACAGGGACCCGGCCTCTCAGCCTGAGGGCTTTAACCCCTCAAGCGGGATCGGCAGGGTGTTTAATGCTTGCGGGAGCCGAAAAAGGATTGGAAAATAACTGGCCCAGTTTCCTGCACCTCATGGTGACCTACCCATTAATGCATCCTTTGCTAGCTCCCTTCCCTTCCCCGACTCAATCCCTCCCTGCCTTTCCTCGAATCACCTTCCGAATAAACTACTTGCCCTTAGAGTATTGTCTCAGGAGGAAGCTTGCTGGAGAAGACAACTGAAGACAGCCTGCTCCTGGTTCCTGGAAAGGGTTGGGGCTGGTTTCATGGGAGAGGGCAGGATCCAGGCTGATTCTGGCAAACGGCTCAAGGAGCATTTTTGTTGGTTGGGGGACTTGGATTTTTTTAGTTGGTTATATTTTCAGAAGGATGAAATGAGTTAATTCATATGAAGTGTTCAGGCCGGGGCCTGGCACATAAATACCCGGCATGGTCATTGCCGTCATTATCTTTGCATTGGTCTCCCCTCTTGTCTGTGCGTGTGAGAGCGTGCTTACTGAAATCTCACTCCCACCCCCATGGCACAGATTCTGGAAGGCAGCCTTCCTTTCTGGAGGTGAGACTCTTCTTCCTACTCAGAGCCTTGGGTGAATATGGATCTCACCTTGTGTGACCAACATCGTGGCTGTGTTGACTATAATTTAATCCAAGCACTGACCTCATCCACTGTGCAAGGGGGTCGCTAACACCTGTGTCCTCTCAAATTCTCACTGGGGAGAACGAGGTGGGGACCCTTCTGGCTTATGATTCAGGAGGTCTGAGTTTGGAACTGGTAATTCCTGACTTGTCTGAGCTGCTCAGGTGATCCAGATGTGCAGCCAGGTTTGAGAACCGTACTTCTCAGTGGCTTTGATCCCCAGGTTCCACATCCCAGAGCAACGTGGTATCCGAACAGAAAGGGTGGACTCTTTCTCTTTTTCTGAACAGAATGCAAGGCTGACTTCCCTTAGACTACTACAGCTAATGTCAGAACAAGTTGTGTTTCTAGTCCCTTACAGGGAGTTTCTGTGCCCACAGTTCCCTAGAGATGGAAGGAAAAGGGCTGCTCTTAGAGTTGAGATAAGTGACATTCTGGAAATATCAGAATGTCCTGTTCTTCAGCTTCACTCTCTTAATTTGTATCATTTAACAACTCGGGGATGGTTTATGAAGGAGCTAACATTTTAAGGGAGACATTGGTAAAGCAGTCTGTTTTAAAAATAGATGCACAGCTGAAAAAGAAAACTCCCTCTGTGTGAGTGCACATGGCACGTTGAACCATTCTAAGCTGGCCTGCAATAATAAATAATCAACTAATACAGCGGGAATGGTTGCATAGTATGTTTATGGAGGCAGACACTGAGCACAGACATGAGCAGGAACTCTCTTTAGAATTGTAAATTTCAATTCTCAGAGTATTTTCACCAAAGATGTCTTGTGTTGGCATCACAGCTGCCCTGTGAGATAGCCAAGGCTGCAGCATCTTTCTTGGTAGTCCTGAATCCAAGGATTTGGGAAAAACATAAATTAAGAATGCAGGAAGCATCCCCAGATAGGAGGGATCTTTTGGGTTTGTAAAATTATGAGAGATTTTATTGGCCAGATGAATTGGCCAACAGAGACTTAATTTGCTTTAAGCCAAATGGCCAAATCCCATATCATAGGAATCCAGAGACACCTCTGGGTAGGACATACTCAGGCCAAAAAGAGAGGTTTTTCAAAGATTCATAAGCCCTTAAGTTAAAATAATGCTCCAGGTCCCTTTGACGGACCCCATTCTCTTGCTGCACCCCATCATAACAAATCACATCCCTAAGCTGGGCTGCGGTGGGAAGGTGGGATGGACTGGGAATAGTTTCAGATGGAATCAACCAAATTGGCCATGGCTAGTATGCTTGGAGCTCCACGGCTCTCATTTTTCAAATTCTACATTTTGTAAACTACGTGGGGTGGACGCAGACCTCATTCTCTTTCCTACAGACGCCCTATTTTATTAATTTAGTGTGGGTTTTGGAGGCATGTTTGTTGGGAAGGAAAGGAAAACCTGAAAGCCATTTTGCACGGATTTGATTCTTAAATCTTAAATCTATCTGGCCTTAAGCGTTAGCAGGGAGAGACAGTACAAGACACTTGTGTTGTTATAATTACCATCAGGCTTCCTTCCCTGTGTTATTTATAACACGTTAGCATCAGCATTATTCTCATTTTACAGGTGAAGAAATTGAAGTTTAGAAAGGCTCAAAGGGGCCCACAAGTGTACACACTTGGCCATGACCCCTCTCTTCATGGGGAGCCCATCAGTGAAGTCACACAGCTCATGATCTGATTTACTATTCGTTTCTCAGTGTACTGAGCAAGATTATTGAAAATAGTCTCCATGTTTTTCTTCCCTCCCTCTTATTATATTACCGGCAAGATTCATGTAAAAAATGGACCTCAGGGATTCTTTCTGATATAAAGTCTTAATCCTTATCATAGCAACCCCTATTCATCTTGTGGTTCTGCACCAGGCTTTAAGAAATATGTGTCAGGAACAGCCAAACTTGTAAGCTGATGGAGCTCTCTCTATTATAAAAAAAATGATATGAAAACAGAGAGCTGTATCTTTGCTCTTTCTGATTAGAGTTATGAATGTGGGCTTAAGAAAGTTCATTCATTTTCTCTTCCTGATTTAACAAAGACGTATTTAGTACCTGCTATATGCGGAGCAGTAATTGGGTGCTGTGCAAGATTAGTGGGAAGAATGAGTCTATTGTCTAGGGGTTTCTGGTGAGACCACTTTTAACCCTCTACAGCAGAACAGCAGATATTATCATCAGAAATTATGCCATTGAAATACATCATCATTTTTGTTTTCCAGTAAGTATAAGCTCAGTCAGAGAAGTGACGGTCAGCTGCCCACCTTGTATATACAGTACATGCCAAAATTGCACACATTAGCAAGGCTGGTAATGAGATTTACAACCAGGACTTTTGAGTCAGACAACCTAGGTTCAAACCCTAGCTCTAACACTGTTTATCTGTGCAGATTTGGGCCAAGTTCTGAATTGCAGTAAACATTAGGTTCCTCATTGGTAAAATGAAAATAACAATAGCTTCTAGATCACAGGGTTGAATGATAATCAGATGAGATAGTTCATGAACAGAGCTTAGGCTAATACCCAGGAATAAACATTAGCATCGTTATTTGTATCACAAAGACCCACTGCAAGAAATGACAGTTGCCAAACAGAGGAATGGATAAAGAAGATGTGGTGCATATATACAGTGTAATATTACTCAGCCATAAAAAAGAATGAAATAATGCCATTTGCAGCAATATGGATGGGCCTAGAGATTGTCATACTGAGTGAAGTTAAGTCGGACACAGAAAGACAAATATCATATGATACTGCTTATATGTGGAATCCAAAAATAAGGGTACAAATGAACTTACGTACAAAACAGAAGTAGAGTCACAGATGTAGACAACAAACTTACGGTTACCAGTGTATAAGGTGGGGGAGGGATAAATTGGAATATTGGGATTGACACATACACACTACTATATGTAAAATAGATAACTAGTAAGAACCTGCTGTATAACACAGGGAACTCTACTCAATACTCTGTAATGGCCTTTATGGGAAAAGAATCTAAAAAATAAAAAGAATATTGGATATATGTATATGTATAACTGATTCACTTTGCTGTACACCTGAAACTAACACAACCTTGTAAGTCAATTATATGCCAATAAAAAAATTTTTTTAAGTCATAATTAAGATTTAGATTTAGAGATTTTATTACAGCTAAAAAATAAAATGACAATTGCCAAACTCCTCCATTGCATCAGTGGTTCTCCATGCTTTTTTGCTTAAGACATAGAACATTCTCTTCTTATACCACCGTATATAGAAGCCTGGGATATAGAATAGCAACCAGTGGAGTGGAGTGGAGGGGTTGGAGCAAAGAAGGGTGTGGAGCCCCCTGCGCCATCTTCCCACCTCCATTGTGTGCCAAGGAGCAGTTCCATGGAATTCCTAGCATTCAGCTTGAAAGCTATGATATTAAAGATTATCCTTATAATTATATTGTGAGCTGAGATGATCTGGTCGTTTGGATGTACTATCTATATTCCGGTACATACAAGAATTTAACAGCAATATTTATTTTATGGTTATATTTTACATGTGAGGGTAGGCCGACATGTTCACGTGTTTACCTCTATAATTAAGAAGTACATCAGAGTAATTCAGCACTATTCATTCAATCATTAAACAAATATGTTTTGAGCGCTATGTATGCACCAAGCCCCGGTAGGTTCCTGACTTACGCAGATAAATCAGAAAGATCCTAAGAACCTATCAGGCAGAGAGTATTATTTATCTTTTTCACCACTGAATCCACCGAACTTAGCACATGCCTGACATATAGCACTCATTCCATGAACAATTGCTGAACTGAAATTTTAGACTAATGAATGACTGTCTTTTCATTGTGGGAGAATAACAAAGTTCTCGTGGATTTGAGGATTGTTCTTCCCTATTGAAAACATGAGCCCCGAGTAGGCTTTAGCTGTGATATATAAAACCTGAGTCCCCTTCTCTCCAGAGTTGGTTTTTCTGAGATCTCTAGAGCGTTCCTAAAGGTACTCAATCCCTCCATTGGCTTGAAATATTTAATTAGAGCAGGGATGAAAGCAGAAATTACCCAGCTTATAATAGTTCTGGAGTTATTGCCTGCAGTCCAGGAGATCATGGATGGATATTGGGGAATCCCTAGACTGCCGTCCATGAAGTGTCAGAAGGAAGCAACTCTCCAAAGACCTGCTCTGTAGACTGAGTAGATGGACCCATGTATATACTATGAATATTCAGAAATGTCAACATTCAAAACCATTTTCAACAAATACTTACTTTAAGCCTTATGCCTCAGTGTCATTTGCATAACTCCCTCATAGTTGAGGAAAATATGTTAAGTCTTTCTGAACAAGGCATGGGCTGTCCTTTTCTTTCCAAACCCTGACAATCTCTTCCCTCTAAAGGAGAAATGGAACAGCCAGGCATCATCTCTATAAAGCAAACAGAACCTGGCAGAGAGTATCACTATCAGGAGTATAGCTGTCCCCACCTTGTTAGATGCTGTGCGTTTGCTCTGTACTTACACTCTGCATGCAGTAGTTTACAAGTACTCGATCTTATAGGTGATGGCGAGTGAGAAGACTCTACATGGAGTAAGGGACAGAACTGGAACTCAGGTCCACCTGTTTGTGTAGTCAGGCTCCAGGTAGGAAAGAGCTGGCACACTCAAACTGGGTGATTAAGGGGAGTTTTTTTTTTTTTTTTTAAAGGGGAGGGGACTTATTAAAAAGGAGTAGGGAAGACTTAAGTAAAGCAAAAAGGGATGGTGCCCATGCAGCACCTTAAGGATAGCAACTGAGACGAGCTGTTACCCCCCCAAGCCCAAAGGGTCAAGTGGAGCGGGGGAGGACAGAGAGACCGAAAGAGAGACAAAGTGTGTGGAGAAGGCAACTTTACAGCACCTGTAGCCTTTGCTAGAGGGACGGACCCCACTTAGAAACCCATCAGGAGGGACCGAGAGAATAAGTACCCAGGCTTCAGTCTCCTCTTGGCCTCAGACCTCCTGGCATTACTTCCCATTGGCTGTGCCTCTGCTGGGATGCCTCAGGAGATGGGAGCTCATTCATGTGGTCCAGTTAGGTCAGCCTGGGACACAGAGTAGTGGGGGGAAGGGGAGCTGTGCAGCACAGTGTCTGCCCGAAAGGTCGTCGTGCACTTCACCATATGAATCTTACCCCGCAATCCTTCTGTCCTCCCGCATTCAGCAAATCATCTTTGCTTGGCTGCTCTGTGTCAGGCACTTGGCTTTGGAGGGTACGGAGATGGATACGGTATGATCCTGCTTGGACTCACAGTTTTCAGAGAATTTGTCAAACATTTTTCACTTGCTGGGGTTTTTTTTGGTTTTTGTTTTAACTTTTATCATTTTTTATTGAAGTATAGTTGACTTACAATGTTTAAGGTCTACAGTAAAGTGATTCAGTTATATATATGTTCTTATGCAGATTCTTTTCCATTATAGGTTATTATAAGATATTGACTATAGCTCCCTGTGCTCTACAGTAGGTCCTTGTTGGTTATCTAGTTTATATAGTTGTATCTGTTCATCCCAAACTCCTAATTCATCCCTCCCCCGCCGTTCTCCTTTGGTAAGCATAGTTTGTTTTCTCTGTCTGCTTCATTTGCTATGTTCGTTATCATTTGTCTCCCTTGTCCTCCTAGGCAGGGCTGTGTTTCCACCCCAATACCCAAACACTCCTCAACCCTTGTTCCACTATATTTCTTAGTTTCTCTTGTTTCCACAAACTTCTTCTCTGTGTTCAGCTTCTGTTTGCCAGCCTTGAGCTCTCCTGAGGAAAGCTCATAACCTAATAAATGTTCAAATGTTATTGATATTACTTTATCTCATTAGGTCTTTGAAAAAGAAAAGAGACAGAGTTGGAGGAAAACACTCTTTCTCCCTCCAGAGAAATAAATAACAAGAGGTCTAGAAAGTTCTGCCCTGACCCTATTTACCTGTCCACGTCAGAATAAACGGCCTTTTATTCCTGCCAGGAGCTGTTTGCAGTCAGAGTAAGGAAGGCACCATTAAAGATTTCAAGGTGGTTCCATAAGTAGATTAAATATAAGTGCTCTCATTACTATAGCTTGAAAGAGTTGAAATTGTTTGGGGAGCAAAATGGAAGAAACTTAGCTAATGCCCTCAGTCATTTATTAGTGTGGCCAGAGTAATCTTCTTGTCTTGGATTACCTTCCTCTCCCTGCAGCAATGGAGGGAGAGGTCCTCATGGCGCTGCAATTTTCCTTTCAAGCTAAATGCTAAGAAAAGAAAGCTAAATGCTTAGAAAGCTAGGCCTCCCACCATCCCAACCTGAAGCAGACAGGCCTGAAAGGACCCCTTGTGAGAAGCCAGATGTTTGGAAACAGAAGCTGTAAGGGAAAGGAGCTGTTGCATTTACCAGGTGGTGTGTCCACCAAAGGGGAGACAAGCATTTCGGTTTAGAAAAAAAATTCATTTGAAGTTGTCTGAAGGCCACGCTCAGTTGAAAGATCAGAGTTGAAGATCTGACCATATTGGAAATTAGCATTGCTGATGGTGTTTTCAGAGAATCACAGATTATTTACATCTATTTAACCTTCTCTATAAATACCCAAGTCAGAGAACACTGTACTATTTTTAATAGTCTAATAATGGGTAAATGTTATTTTGAAGGCAGTAGTGACAATGCTAGTATCATTTTTTCCAAACAAGAACCACCAAACAATGGCATATTGCTTTATTCATGTCAGTTCTAATGGCATGTTGCACAGTGGTAGCCAACTTTCTGAACTGTCTGCTAGAATGGAAGTCCGGACAGTATCAGTGACTGACTGACAAGACTATTTGCTCTCTGATGACAAACTTACAGTCAGGTATTCAAATATCCAAATATCTGTGTGGGCCTAGATAAACTGAACCCTGGGCACCCAAGCTTCTATAGAACACCTGATCCATATGGTTTACAAAAGGAGCTCTCCACTGTCTTTGACACGGCCGCCACTTAAATCAACATGATACAGAAATCTGCAACCTTTCAAGAGGGTTCCCCGAATGAGGAAGTACAGTCTGTGTCCATCAGTATGAGTCAGTCAATCACCTTTGTTCACCTGTGCTGCATTTCAAGTCTAAGGTCTTTTGAGAAGCAGGTTTCTTTTCCTCTGTCTCAAGCCTAACTTGTTCTCATGTTGATTGATTGATTCATTCATGAGATGTTATTAGGCATCTACTAAGTGCCAAACATTCTCTTAGACACTGAGGATACAGTGTTATGCAAGACAAACAGACTTCCTGCTTTCCCAGAAGTTATCTCCTAGTGAAAGAAGATAATTAAACAGACAAGTAAACAAGAACAAAAAGGCAATAAGAGGCACAAAAAACCCACATCACACACACACACACACGCACGCACGCACGCACGCACGCACACCATCACCACCACCACCAGCAGCACTGCGACCACAACAACAAAATGCAAGGTAACATGAAAGAGGGTGACTGGGGAGAGAGAGGGTGTTTTTAGGTCTGGTGATCAGGGAAGAAGGACCCTCTAAAGAGTGGACAATAGAACTAAGGATCCAGTGACAAAGGAAGAGAGCAGGCAAAGATCTGAGGAAAGAATGTTCCGGGCAGAAGAAATAGCGAGTGCAAAGGTATAAAAGGCTAGTGTGGCTGAAGAGTAGGGAGGCAGAGGGTTGGAATTAGATTAAAAACAAAAAGGCAGATGAGAACCGCATCGCATGAGGCTTTGGAGACACAGTAAAGAGTTTGAGTTTTACATGCAACCTACTGGACGATGACGGAAATTATTTTTCTCAGACGAGTGATATGAACTAATTTATATTCTAAATAGCTCAATCTGGATAACATACAGAGAGTGCTTTATCGGGATAAGAGTGAAGGCAGGGAGGTCTGCAGGGGGTCTATCACAGTGGCCCAGGTGAGAGATGAAGGAAGGCAGGGGGTGTTGGGGAGCCGGAGAGAATGTGGACGCTTTATCTGGGACAAAATAGGAGGCAGGAAGAGCAGACCCCAGCAGCAGAATAGAATCCTACCATTAGTCTTAGGACCTTATCTGGTCAAAGTTGAGCCCACAAGCCCTTTAGAGATCACTCAGAGGAAGCCCTTCCATTTAACATGAGAAAACCTGAAAGATGGACAAATGAAGGGACACGCCCAGGGTCCCTGAGCAGGCCACTGGCAATCCCGAGACTGAGCCTCACACCTCCCGTCTTCCAGGGGCTTAAATAAGGTCAAGTCCACACAGAATGCAGCAGACCCCGTGTGGGGGCTGTGGCAGCTTGGTAGGCCCCCTTTCTACAGTTGGGCCTCCCAGTCTCTGTGGTGTGAATCCAAGCAGTGGCAAGAGCTGTGGAGTTATGCCAGGGTCCATGGAGCCATATGTGGATCATGCCCACCCTGGAGGCTGAGTAAATAAAAAGGTAAATGCCGCAATGTGACACCTAGAACAGAGAGGTTCATGGCTGGGCGCCTGGCATCCAACTGAGTTCCAATCTTGGCTTTACCCATTGTTGACTGTGTGCCTTTGGATAAGTTACTTAACTCTTTGGGTCTTGGGTTTCCTCTTCAGTAAACCGGAATGAAAATCATAACTTTTCTTGGTTCTGTGAGGCCCACATAGGATAACACCCTTGTACAAACAAACAAACAAAAAAGTTAGGCTAGTACCTGACACAGACAAATATTCAAGAAATGTTTGGCATCATTATATGGAATTCAGAACTTCTTTTAGTGGAAATGGGGCTCTTAATATTCAAAACCCTGATAAAAGTGACTCACTCTCCACCCGAAGCTGTTAAGAGTGCTTCTGCCCTGCAGGTGTGTGGCTGGAACTGCATCGCTTTAACTCGGCTCTAACACTGCGGGTCACCAGCCGCCTGGCAGGAACTGTGGCCTTTAGCACAGGGACCCGATTCCTTCAGTCAGTCTTTCATTCATTTATTCCACCAATGCCTACTGAGAGCTAATGGAACTGCCTGGTGGTTCTCAGCCTTTTTTTTTTTTTTTTTCCTTGCTTCAACTGGGTTCATTTGCTTAATTTACTCCCCTGAGTAACTTCTCTCCTTGAAATGCCGTGATCTTTCAACTGGCAGGTGAAGAGTGGCAGTGGGGAGAGTTGAGGTGAGAGTGTGGGGGGAATGAGACTCCAATCAGAATTGCAAAGGGACCACGTACAGGTTGAAACTTTCAAGAGTCTCCTGGAGGGTGATGTGTGAGGAACAGGCACATCACAGGAGGAGGAGGAGGAAACAGACGGCTGCAGGATGCTGAGCCCAGGTTGTACGTGCATTGAAAGCCTTAGCCATTTTTCATCTGTTCCCCTCCCCTCCACCAGCAGCTCTATGAGGTGTTAGTGTACCCATTTCACAGAAGACAAACTGAGGCTAGGAGACCTTAAGGTACTTCCCAAGTCACATGACGAGTCAGTGGAAGGCTGGGGCTGGACCCCGGGTGGCCTGACTCCTCATCAGGTTTGGTTTGTTTGTTTGGTTCCCGACGTCCTTGAGTTGTTACCATGTGTTTGGAGGGGGAGAGGGAGGAGGGAGCTGTGATGGTAATGACTGCTGTTGCCGTGCTGGTGTGTATGTGAAACAGAGACAGAGAGGGGGACCCAAAGAAACACTCAGGACAGAGTCCAAATTAACAACCACCAATAAAAAGCCTGGCCAGCTGAGTTTCCGTCGGGCCATCACCGACCACACAAAAGATAAAGCAGAGATGCCTGGGCCATCCTAACACTATTCCTGTCCCGAGTGGGCTCCTGATGGGGAATGTGAAGGGAAGAGGCATGCGGGTTTCTTCCTCCTTTGCTGTGGTGTAGACCTCAGAGAGAAGGGGTCCTCAGGAAACCAGCGTGTGGAGAGTGTCTCACCTGTGGGCACCCTGTCTGTGAATTCATTGCCAGTCCCTCCAAATCGTGCTGCCTCAGGATGCCATGCTTTCAGCCCCTTGAACTTGTCAAGCTTATCTCCCTCTAGAGAGGCCCATTGTAGACAAAGCAGACCCAGGTCACACTGAAACCTTTTTGCTTTTCAGGTTTGGCTGGGGAGACTTTAAGTCACACTCCTGGGACGAGTAAGCAACCGAGTCATAATTCGTCCCTTCCCCAGTTGCCAGAGCCCGGAAAGCCTGTCTTCAGGTACCATCACCTTAGTGATTATTTATGGGTCGTGTATGAATTTCCCAAATGGGCATCAGGCATCGCATCCAGGCATTTCCATAAAAACGAGGGCAGTTTTTTCTAAGCAAACGTATACACATTTCCTTAATCTATGCAAATCTATTCATAAGGATTTTCTAAAACCACACTTCCCCCACGCACCCTGGACACACAAATTCCCAGCTCCTTTTGATTTCCCAGTTTGTTTTTAAGCACTGGGTGGAGGGAGGAGGGGGCTCGCAGATTCAAGGGGGAGATGGTGCTCCCTGGGTGATGCAGCTGGCTTGCTCAAAGCAGCCGGTCCTGCCCTTGCAGTTGGGAGCAAAGAGCCAAGTGTGGGATGGTAACCACCTCCCAAAAAGCCAGGCAGCCTTTCACCAGAGGGAAGTATCAGGTTCCTGTACTTCGGCTGTGGGTTGTCACTGTCTAATAATATGACCGTTTTGCCATCTCTCTGCAAATAAGGCAGAAGCTGCTACCTGATTGGTATAACATCTCACTTACCCTCCTCATTGATTTTCTTGTTCTCCTCCTTTGCTTCATAAAAAGAGGGACCAGTGGCTCGTGCTGTGGACAGAGAAGCTTGATTTTTAGTATGAGAGAGCCTCTATTTTCTTTCAGGAGAGGGAAGTTGGATGATCAATTCTTTTGTAAATGTGTATGGTGATATTTGCTCCGGTAAGTTTTATCTCTCTCTTGATTTACAGCTGGCTGGGGTGGGGTGTGTGTGTGTGTGTGTGTGTGCGTGTGTGCGTATGTGTGTTTGCATAGATTTAGACTGTACAGTCACGTATCTTTCCAAATATCATTTTCTGAAATCTTTAGGGACAATGTCTTTTTTTTTCTTACTTTGCTTGCTCATATTCATCTGTCTAAGCCAGAGAGCTCTGTTGTATAAGAGTGTGATGCTTACCTTAGTTGTTGAAGGATGCGCTGGGTTTCTCTGAACATAGTAAGGAAACTATTTAAGCAAACTTACATTTGGCTTCATAAAAATGTAACGTCATTCTGCCTCCCACCGGGAGTGTTTAATGTCTTAAGTATGTTCGTTGTGCCATAATCTGCATATCATTTTAATTAAAGTTTCTTCCTCAATGTCAGAGCAAGAATTTCGTAAACTCCATAAATAGTTACCAAATATTTTGTGCTGTGCCAAGAAGGGGTGTGCTAATTTCATGAGGCCTTAAGCCAGGGTAGAATGGATGAGATGAGTGTCCTCTAAGATGAGGTACGTGCACCTTTAAAAGAACTGAATGTGTGAAAAGTGTTCAGATCATTAAAGTACATCTCTAGAATTCCTTGAAAAGATCTAATCACAAGTGGCTGTTGCTTCTCTTCTGTCTTTGCACTGTGTGTTTGTGCCACCGTCTGTCAAATGCCCAGCCCTGGCTCTCATGTTTCTGTATCTGACGCCGATCAAGAGAAAAGTTGCTGTTATTCAATTCAAACTAGTGCCATACTGTGATCTGCTCGCCACTGCTAGTTATGATTTTTAAAGGCGTTACCTGGTTAACTGCTGTTTTTCTATCATCTGTTTTTCTAGAGAGTGTTAGAGGATCTGAATTCTTTGTTGTTAATTCAGAACTCTGAGAGAAAGTCTGTCAATATAATTATCCTAGACAGAGATGATTGGATGATTAAATAATTGCTCTAATGGAAATAAACTGAGGTTCTCATCTTCTCTTTTTGTTACACAGTCAACAAATCTGCATACTGTTTTTCATGGTGAAATGGATTAGAGAATATATTTATAATGAAAGTTAAAGGCACCACTGAATAAGAAGCAAGAGGGGGTCTGACTATCTATCCTTCAGAGATTTTGAAAGTAAAGTTAGGAACGTCATGTGTGCCTAGACCTCTTAGGCATAGAATTCTTTTTCGGAAGAGCAATGATTCAGATCCTGAAGTAATCTAGGGGCAGCTCATGGGAACACTAGTGTCTGGGAATCTAGGAATGTGGTCCTCATGTCTGCTTCTTTTGGGCATTCTGCCCCTCACACACCCTTTGCAAGCTGGAATGGAACTACTCATTCTGACAAACAGAATTTTGAATTTTGGTTAATTGAGTTCAGCCTCAAAAATCCTCCAGTAAAAATTTAAAAGAAATAAGACTACATTTAAAGTATTCATTTGAATGTATAGTAATAAACTATTATACATTTTTTTTAAATCTTCTAAACCCATATGAACTTACATTGCCTCTTACTGGTCACAAGAAGCATGTTCCTTATAACAGCCTTAGATGCCATAAACCCTCACGAGCACCAAGTGTTCCTTAGTTGGTAGTTTTTTGAAAAAGAAAACTTCTATCCTTGGGCTGTTGGCATTTACCGCTAAGGAAACTCAACAGCACTGAACATCTGTCTTTGTCTCCCCAAACACCCACTCCCCCAACATCCCTTAATATTTTTGTCATCTTTCTCTTTACATGGCCGTCATTAACAGGTTATGTACAAAGTCGCTAGCTGTAAACGGAGTTGATCATCCTCTGAAGCTGTTCAGTAACAGAAGTGAATGCAGATCTGGGCGGTGGAAGGGGGGGGTCACCCTGCAGGTGAAAGCATCTGTCTTGTCCTGCGGGTTGCCAGTTTACAAAACTGTTAGGGCTCCCAGCAGGCTCGCACCCACTGATATAGGAAGGACAGTGGGGCATCTGTATCTTGGAGAGGTCAAGACCTTTTGTGTGATTTAGGATGAACGTGCCTGGTCTTGAAAGCATCCCTTTGGAAAAGTCCAGAATGCCATTACCCCCAAAACTGTTGTAGTCTCTTCAAAGGAATAAAAATCTGTGCCATGTAGGGGAGAATAACAAAGGGAATTTTGATTTCACGTTGAGACCACTTATTCTTTTTAGCAAGATGAGGAATGCAGTCGTCGTTTCCATTTAGTAAGTACCTACTGTATGCCTGGCACTGTGCTAAGCATTTTACGTGGCTTGTTTCCTTGAATCTTCACAGCTATCCCAGGAGGGAGATTTACAGATAAATCCCCGTTTTACAGATAAGAAAACGGAGACAGAGGGCAAGTGTGCCATTCGTTTGTGGCAACACGGTGATAATGATGAAACTCAGAGCCAGACAGGCTCATTCCAGAGTCAGGCTCTTCATCTCTCCCCTCAGCCAGGGTTTCACTTCATCAGTACAATCTACAGCCGACTCCTAGCCTGCAGTGACTTGCAGGGTGTACCATAACACACCATATTTTTTTTACACCATATTTTCATTAGTGCTTTTCCCCCCCTCTGAAGCTACATAGCCTCCTTCTTCTCAGGCTCTGCCTTTGTGACTCCAGGCTAATTATGTGTTTGTAACTAGCGAGTGTGCATTGTATTTCCAGTCAACTATAAAGATGTGGATCTCACAAGAGGGAGCCAGTCTAGGGAGAGCTATATGCAGAAGTGGCTGAATTAAGGTAGCTTTTTTTAATTGATCACAAGAAATCCATTCCTTTGGTTTTCAATCTTTCGAACATAGAGTCAAAATTAAGATGCGATGATAACACACATATCAATACCTCAAGGTATCTGGTTTATCACTGATGCAAAATATAAAAAGCAGTTGCTACTGAATTGATGTATTTGTGGAGACTTTGTAAAATTCTCACCTTTTTTTTTACTCACCCCCAGCGTGAGTTTCTCGCACTTTGTGGCCAGCTGGAAAGCACTGACGTGGCCCTTCAGGTAGAATATTGCAAAGTGCCTCTACCACCTGGGTAATGAAAAAATGAAAACAGCTGCCAATAAGCATGCTGAGAAATGTGACAAAGTTGAAACTCAGAGGCCCCAGATGCATTCTTTTGCACCTGAGCACGGAACTCTCCATTTGAAATCCATTTAAGCCAATAGAATTCAACTGGATCTTTTAGGAGGAAAATGCAACTGAGTAGAATCAATATGTTTGAAATTTCTCCTCCACTGGCAGTTTTCAGACTAGAAGCAGGGCACACCCGTCATGAGGTGAGCCTGTGAAATGCTGCATTTTCTTCCCTCAGTGAGAGAGAAAGGATTGTGAGTGATGAAAATGTTGCTAGAAGGGAGAACCTAGCTTAGGACACTTTTGCTCTATTTCACCCCAAACCAGAGGGATCTAAAAACACAGATGAACAAACAAACCAACAAAAACAAGCCATCCCAAATTGGGAGGATTAAGGGTCCAGTTCTGAAGTGTTGACACAATATTGACTTCTTGGTGTGGTCTGCTGCATCTAATAGTGATAGCTTTTGAATTACTCCTGGTGTAGAGTAAATTAAAGAGATCAGAGTGCAGTGCTCAGTAAGATGTGTTTCCAAAACGATAGTCATTTTTGTCAGAGGTAAAACTTATTGACCTCTTTTTCTTGCTCTTAAAAAATAATAACTGGGGGCTCCCCTTGTGGCGCAGTGGTTGAGAGTCCGCCTGCCGATGCAGGGGACACAGGTTCATGCCCCGGTCTGGGAAGATCCCACATGCCGCGGAGCGGCTGGGCCCGTGAGCCGTGGCCGCTGAGCCTGCCTGCGTGTCCGGAGCCTGTGCTCCTCAACGGGAGAAGCCACAACAGTGAGAGGGCCGCGTACCGCAAAAAATAAATAAATAAATAAATAATAATAATTGGATGGTTTAATCAGAGAGTGTGGTATTAGAGCCAGTCAGGATAAAGAAATTTAAATCAATCTGCGTTTTCCACCAGCATCTATGAGAGTTTTAAATATATTAACAGTCATCAAATGAGCACTTTTACTTTAAAGAAATATGTTGTACTCATCCACAGTGTTCATGAAATATAGGCTTATCCCTTAAAACTAAGCTTAGAGACAATTTTATAAAGCACATCATATGTCAGTCTCCATCCCCAAGATAGAGCTTTCTTCCGAGAGGAGACCAAATCCAAAATAAATCACAGCAGAGACTCTTTCATCTTACCTACATTTCCTCCTGCCTTTTCTTTGGCTGTGGATGTGTGTACTTAATCAAGTTGATCCTTAAGAGCTTAGAAATGATCTATTGAGTATGCAGGAATAGCATCTGGTGTTAAGACATAATGAGCGTGGGACGAGGCTTGAATTTGTCATCAAACATTCTAAGCTGGTGTACAAACAGAGCTGGTGGGCCTGTTCCATCCTTGTCTAAGAAGATGGAATCAGGGAGGATTTTGAGCCTGAAAGGAACACATGAGGCATTCAGTCCTCTAGAAGAGGCTCCTGGTCATTGGTGTGCCTTTAAATGTTTAAAGTTTAGGGATGAGTTGAGAATGGAAGCACCTCAGTCACTCTACTCTGCAGACTGATGGATCTGCATAATTAATATATTTTACAGTGATCATTTTTGAACAGATTCTAGCCAAAAGTCTTAATGGAAAATGGTTCCTGGGCAACTTCAAACGCATTCCACTACGGTTTCTGGAAAGCTTATTCCCAACACGGGGCAATCAGTTCACTGTGGAGCTTTGGGTTGGCCAAATGTAAGGGGGTAATCATTTCATTAGAGTTTGGGGGGGGGGGGACTGGTAGGTTGGGGGTAAAATGCTTCTATTGATAATCCCCATGTGACTTCTTTAGCCCTGCTTACAGAATCTTTAAATCCTCCCAAATTACCACACACTGTCTCTGAGTAGGCTTTCTGGCAAAGATATGACAAATATTTTAGACTTGTTTTATTTCTGGTAAAAAATGGCTTTAAGAACACTTGTGCCCAATATAGATTATTACTTGAGGACTTTTCAAGTCACCATAGTGACATCTCCCTCTCAATGATGAACCCATATATGTTTACCTAGCTTTGGATGAGGGAAGAAACGGGATATAATTTTTCAAAGCCTATGACATTCAATTTGCCTTCCTATGAAATTGAATGGTTGAGACCAAAAAATAATTTTTTTTTAACTGGGGGCAGATTTGAGGGAAGGCTTGGAGTGTTGACTTCACCAGGCTATTCTTGCATTCCGCAAATATTTAAGGTTGCTTACCAAGTGCCAGGTACCACACTAGGCTTCAGAGATGCCGTGATGAACAGATAGACATAATATCTGTGCTCCCAGAACTAAATGCCTTCATTTTCCTTTTTCTCATCTAAACCTAGTTTCTTTTTCATGGCTCAGGATGTGTCTTTTTAAAAGCATAATTGAACTGTTCTAGTAAGACATTTGCAGGAAATATGTGCTTTTGGTCCTGTCTGTTTATGCTCAGTGAAGGAATCCATTTCCTTCAGAGAGTGAATCCATTTTTTTACCGATGTGATTATTCGTCTGGCTGAAATGGAGTGGTCTGAAGGTGGGGAGCCGGGGCAAGTCTTGTAGTTGTGCCTTCTAAGCATTATTTATCGTTACAAGGCATCCTCAGATTTGATACGCTATTCTCACTCTTGCCCGATGTTGGGAGGAGGAAAGAGGGATGAAGCTACAACAGGACAGAAAAGTAAAGAAGCTAGAAGAGTAGACAGAGAGGGTGCCTAGAGGAGATAAGACTTGCAGTGGCAGTATGATTAGTTCTAACTGACATTATCGGGTTCTCTGTGGGTGTTCATTTATTCAGAATATATATATATATATATATATATATATATATATATATATAGTGTTCACTTTGTGCCAAGTGCAACGCTAGGTGCTAGAACACAGGAATAAATACAGTATACTAGTTTCTGAACTCAAGCAGCTTCTAGTAGGCCAGGATTTCTCAACTTCAACACTATTAACATTTTGGCCCAGATAATTCGTTGATGTGGGGCTGTTATAAGCATTTCAGGGTGTTTTGCAGCATCCCTTGCCTCTACCCACTAGATGTCAGTAGCCAAATGCCCCCCCAACCCAACAAGTTGTAAGAACCAAAATCATCTCCAGACAATGCCAAATAATCCCTAGTTAAAACCTTGCAAGAAACTGAGTAATAACCAACAGCTTTGACCGAATCTTCCCTTAGCATTTCTACTTCTCTGACTTTCAGATACACTGCTGCATGGTTAACTCCAGGATTTTTCAGTGGTTTTCCCCAAATATTCTGTACAACGTGTCTAACAAAGACAAGTAAGGCATCTCTAAGTCTTTTTTTTTTTTTACTATTATATCCCTTCTGTATAACACTTTACCATGTTCATTTGCCTTACATTTTGTCCTATTTGATTCCAGCAATCAACAAATGAGGCAATAGGAAAATATTATAACCTTTTAACAGATGAATAAATGGACATTTAGAATTGCTATATGCCCAAATTCTTGCAACTAATAGTGGATAGAGCTTAGATTCATACTCAGATGTCCTGACACAAAAATCCAGTGTTTTTCTACAGAGTTATAAAATTTAATGAGAAAACCAAGGTAAGTATTTTTAAAGCACACTCTCTCTTTGAGGCTGTACTGGAAATAATAGCAATGTAGCTGTGGATGGAGGTCCACAGGCTTGGCTCCTTACTAAGTATTTGTTAACTGGGTGGTTTTGCACTCTTAGTGCAAATAGCAAATAGCAGCATCGCTTCTTCATTCCCATCCTCAGTAGTTCAAGGAATGTGGAGTGACACATCACAAACACCACAGGAAGCTCTAGAGATCAGTCCAGCAGAGTGGATGGGGCACGGGCTTTGAAGTCAGATGTACCTACTGTATGAGTCAGCATCCCAGCAGGAAGAGATGACATCCTCAAACCATCTGACCTCTTGCCAGTGACAGTAAAACATTAAACCTTAATTTAAGTCAGAAAATTGAAGCCCTGAAAGGTGAGTTGTGTTTCTCCAGGCCTTATGGTGAAATCAGTACAGAAGGATGACAAAAGCAGAGCTCAGTGTACTTCCAGCCCAGTGAGCTGAAGAATCATTTCAGATGGAGAAAGGCCAGTTCATGGATCTGGCACATACCAGCAATGTATGTGTTCTGGGTTATCACCGGAAGTCTGAGTGCCTGAGATCGGACCCTACATTTTGAACTGGGTACACCCAAGAATCTTTGGGGTTAGTTTAACCATATTTCAGCCTCATTAGAGGCTGCAGGAGACCTTGAGCTCCTGGATGGATCTTAAAAGAGTTGTGGACACGAATCTGGAACACATTAAAGACAGGCAGTAATTTGCAGTGGTGCTCATCACATGTACTCCTGAGCTTGGCTAGATGCAGGGCTTTCCCAGGAGAAGGCCTCCAACTGTACCTGGGCCCACATCCTTCATCATCTGATGAACTTTTAAAAGGTATCTGTCACTATTGAGACCCTCGTGGCTTTTGCCAAGATAAGAGTCATTCCAAGCATGTTGCTGTGGCAGAGTGCCCACCAAGAAAGCTATCTTCTGCCTGCATTGTCTTAAAGAACTGAACTTAGAATGAGAGGAGATAGATCCAGATCCTGCCTCTGCCACTCATGGTCTTAGACAATTCATTAGTCTTCTCTGGGCCTCAGTCTCTACATCTGTAAAATGGAAATAATGGGTCCCCTCCCCAGAGTTCTGGAGAGGATCGCTCTCATAAATGATATGAGAAGACCCTTTGGAGACCACGTGGGCCTAGACAATTGTATCATTATGTCCTTCCCTCTGTAATCAAAGTTCATTCTGCTGTCAGTGTTCACTCGGTGCCCTTGATGTGTGCGTGGGGTGAGGGGGAATGTTTCCCCAGTCTACCAAGAAAATGACTGCAGTTGTGGGATGGGTCTAAAGTAGTCTATCAGTGGCTTGATGGGTAATTCTATCTCAAGCAGAGATTTATGTGCATATTGTAAATTGCAGAGACAGAGTATCTTCACTGAAGAATAACTATAATAAAACCAAATGCAATATGGATAAAGCAATTCCCTGTAATCAGCTCAGCTCAGGGAATGCTTCTGTGCTTCCCTTTCAACTTCCTCGGAAGCCTTTCCCTGCCATCTGTCCAGGCATAATCCATTCGTTATGAGGGGATGGGAAGAGGGGGGTTGACATGATCTCTGACCTGATATTCTGTGACCTTAACCCTCTTCTCTCTCCACCTGAGAGAGCTCCTCAGGTGAATTGACAAATCCCAATTTTTTCCTCCCTAAGGATCAAAGCTCAGGGAAAGCCTCCTGCTGCCCACCCTGAGTTTCTCATTAGCCCCTGGTGTAGGAAATTCAAAGGTTTCTCATTTCTCGTATTTTATTTGCCTCAAAGCATCTCCTGACACATTTGATCCAAAAACTTGGTTAGCTGGTATTTTTTCCAGGAGCATTATCTGCTGGCAGCCCTCTCCCAGTCTCCTTCCCTCAACTCACCTCTTTCCTCTGAGTGGTATTTATAAATTCCTCATCCTCTGAGGAGTTTGGAAGACATCTCCTCCAACCCTCCCCCAGACCAGTTTCCCAATATGCTTGCCTTCTCTCTCTCCCACTGCCTCTACACTGTAGGAGAGTGTTTCTCAAGGCTTTTTTTTTTCCCTGTGGATCTCTTCAGGAAGGCAAGCATGTTTTCTCAATCATTCACTCATTCATTTGTTCACACATTCATTTATGTTTCTACTGTATATTTATTGAGCAGCAACTGTGTGCTAGGCACAGTGTTAAGATGTAGGATACAGAAGTGACTAAAACAGATGTAGTCCCTACTCTGCTAAGAGTTGCAGTCTAATGAGGGAAGAGGCAATTTAAAACTCCCTCAAAAGTGAGTTAATTATCATTGTAGTAAGGGCTAAAAATAAAAGCTAAGCCATCTTGGGTACTAATTATGTGACAGGCACAGCTCCAAGTGTTTCATGCATATTAATTCATTTAATCCTCATAATAACTCTTTGAGGGGGTTTGAAGAGGGAAGGATTAGAGCTCATAAAATCCTGAAAGGCTTGGACTCCTTTCTTAAGTCTAGGAATATTGGAATGAGGGTCACACAACATGATGCTAAGAGTTCACGTAGCTGACGTTTAGACAGCACTTACTGTTTACCAGGCACTGTGCTCTGCATCTCACACAGTCTGAACCTTCCCAACAGCATCCTGAGGGATTGCTATTAGTATTTCCAAGGTGGGGAAAAGGAGATGTAGAGAGCCTAAGCCGCTTGTCCAAGGTCACAAGGTCACACATTTTATGAGTGGTGATTCTGAGACTATAGCTTAGGTGTGTTTGACCCCAAGCCTGGGCACTTAAACACAATGATAACCTGTGAAAGGCTGATTACGACATTCCTCATTTGGCTCATATTCTGGAAAATACTCTAGAATGGGGACAGAGAGGGTTTTGTTAATGTGCATCTGAGTAAGAAATACAGTGATCCTTCTTGGAGTAAATCGGAGCTTGTGGGACCAGGAGCGTTGTGTCCTTACATATGCTTAATCCTTAAGCATATTCCAAGGGGGACCACCAGCTGCTTCTACAACTTCCAATTCAAAGCATGGACCAAGGACCAGCAGCACTGACATCGCCTGGGAGCTTGCTGGAAATGCAGACTCTCCAGTTACACCCCAGACCTACTGAGTACTGAAATCCACACTTAGGTGATCTCCATATGGTTCACATGCACAGTTAAGTTTCCCAAGCTCAGCTCTAGAACAAGTTAAGAGACTGGGCTTTCAGCTTTCAGCTCTGGTTATGATTCTAACTGACCAGTTGTTTGATCTCCCCAGATTTTCTTTGCTCTGTGTCTTCAGTGGAGATGACTTTAACCCTCCTCGTGGATGGGATCACAGGTCATCCCATGGAGGAGCCTGGAGCTGTTGGGAGGAAGGTTCTGTAGAAGCTCTGAGTCTCTCTTTTATCTCCAGAATTGTTTTTGCTACTGTTGTCCGTGGACCACCTATATCAGAATCACCTGGGGAATTCATTTAAAATGATGCTTAGATTAAAAGCAGAATTCTCAGAACAGCAGTAAATGCCAAAATACATAGTGTAACAGTGTCTTCAAACACCAGGAGAAAATGACTGTCAGATTAGCATTGAATATCCTTCCTAAGGTTTTTATCCAGAACAAGGATGCAGTAAAGACATTATCGGATTACATTAAATCACATTTAATTTTTACATTTAATTAATCCTCTTTTGGGAGGAACTATCTCTGTGGAATGATCCATCCAGACCTTGGTTTCAGATTCTGGTTCCCATTCCCCATCAGCTGTGTGATTTTTAATGAAGTGACTTAACATCTGTGAAATGAGGAAAGGATTCTCACCGTTGGGAGGAGGGAGATGCTGTTGTGAGGTTCTCAATAGTGTATATAAGTATGTGGCATGGAGTACTACACTAAATAGATTGTAATTATTATCATTGGTTATTGAATGAAATTTTATAAAGTCACTACTCTCAAATTGTCTATATTATCATGACATAATTATGAAATTATAGATTAGTTGCTATAAAGAAAAACCTACTTGAAATACTTTAGAAGTGATGTTTAACTTAATTTAGCATATATATCTTATCATTTCATTCATTCATTCATTTATTCATTCAACAAACATTTATTAAGATTCTACTAAGTGCAAGGGACTTTCCCAGGCACTGGAGATGCAGCAGTGTTATATGTTACTCAGCAGGGTGGAGATGGGCAATAATAAACAAAGAAAAGAAAATGTTAGATAGTGGGCAGAGCTGTTAGATAAATCAGGTAGAGGGAATGGGCTGTTCTTTCAAACCCATATTTTTATAAATTGAATTAAACAATAAATTTATCAAGGGAAACTTCCAGAAAAGTTGTAGAAGTGTACATAACTATTTTTCACATTCGTGAATTTTAGGATTCCATCTTTAGGTTTTCTTTATTTTTTATTTATTTATTTTTTTTGCGGTACACGGGCCTCTCACTATTGTGGCCTCTCCCGTTGCGAAGCACAGTCTCCGGACGCGCAGGCTCAGCGGCCATGGCTCACGGGCCCAGCCGCTCCCCGGCATGTGGGATCCTCCCGGACCGGGGCACAAACCCGTGACCCCTGCATCGGCAGGCGGACTCTCAACCACTGCGCCACCAGGGAAGCCCCAGGTTTTCTTTAAAATGAAGAATCAGCCTGTTGGAAAAACTTAACTTGATTCAAGACTTAGTGACCAATGGTACCACCTTTCCACCTCCCTTAAAGTTGACAACGTCATGCATCATTCCATGTGATACTAACAGTAACCCCAGGAAACAAACAGATTAGTTGTTTATTGAGTTTTCTGTCAAGGGAGCAAAACTATGGCTCAGAAAAAACATTTTCAATTGACCAGAGGTTTACCACTGGTCAATGATAATGCAAAGATCCTCTCCCCGCGAATTCAACAATGGACTCTACCGCAGAATCTCTCCTTATTTGACAATCTCTACAAAGCCTTGTAAAATATAGGTCAGGGCTCTAGAATATTGGTCTGCAATGTGGGGACTTGCTGAGGTTATTTTAGGTTTAAGCTCTTACCATTGTCTGAATATGATGGTGCTGAGAATGAAAATGGAATTAAATAATATAATGGCAAATGGAATTTATGAAGCATGGAACATCAGTTTCAGAACAGTTTGGAACATACGGAATTTTCCAAAGCAACTTTACTTAGGTTTTAGAATGGTATTTTTAAGCATTTTATTCCTAATACTGCTCTCTTAACACCTTCTGATTAAAATTTAGGAAGAGTTTATTCTTACTGACTCAGAATTGGAATTATATCCTAGTGAATTCTACCAGCTAAACATCCAAATGTACCTTGAGGCTGTAACATTTCTACTTCTTATTCTCTCACTAGTCCACAGACAATGCTACACTCTAATAATGACAATACTAGACAGAATATGTTAAAAGAGAAAAATATTAGAAGTGGATCTAACTATTATGTTAACTCTTCCAGCACGATTAGAACACAACTGGGCTCCATTGGAGCCATGGCTACCTCTGGACTCTAGAACAGCCTCATTAATTTTCTCATCTTATTACATTGAGGTTAAAATTCACATTACACTGTTCAAACTCCACTTGCAATTATTTCTCTAATGAAATAATGAAATTTTCTACTGTCATAATTGGTCATGTCTTTGTTAGTCATGCACACAATGCTACATTTTTCCCCCCAGCTACATATGGAACATAAAATTCAGGAAACAATAGGAAACATCCAGTATATGCAGCCATCCTTGATGGCAGTACAAACAGCTAAACACATAGTGCACATGGTTTTCTAATATATGTGGCCCCAAAGTTCTGACAAGGCAGATATGTATCCAGAAATGTGTCAACTTTAAGTTAAGATTGTCAGTTAAAAAGAAATTGGTTCATAAATAATGCAGCATGATTGAAGGACAATTTTCCCTGTAATCATAATTTTAAAGACAGTAATGTTCTGAAAGCATCTTTCTTTAGCCTCATTCTTCTAGGTCCTCAAAGCTAAGAGCTATAGTTCATCAAGGTTAGCTTTGGTGTCTGCCATGTGCAGATGGGTTGGCGCTAGAAATCAGAACATATCAAGAGTAGAGAGACCTGGGCATAAGGTTTCAGTCAAGTTAGAGGAATAAGCTCTATAGAGCTGCTGTACGACATTGTACCTTAGTCAACTATAATATATTGTACACTGAAAAATTTATTAAGAGGGTAGATCTCATATTAAGTGCACTTTCCACAGTTAAAATAAAAAGAGTAGAGGGACCTGATGGTGTTAGAAAATAATAATATTTTGTTATTTGCAAACACAGCAGAAGCTCTTTAAAAAAAAACCCTACTCATTGTACTTGTTGGATTAACCACTGTTCTTATTCCCTCTTTAAAAAAATTGTTAATTCCTGCAGCATGTTGAATTCTTATGGAAAGTTGGTAATAGCCACACTCTGCTGAATCCACCAACTGATTTGTATATTTATTCACACAGTAAGTTAGTTGTACTAAACCTCAAAAAACATGCCCCCATTTTTCCTCTCATTTTGCTTTGTGTATAGTCGTGTGTGTGTGTGTGTATCTTCAGTAATCTCAATGCTAAACGTCAAGTGTTTTATCCTGTTCCCATTAAATTGTTTACTCTGAAATAAACCTCAAATATCAAGGCCCTGTTCTTTTTGCTGTCATTCCACCGTCTCTGAGTCGTGGTGCTTGGCAGAGAGGAGGCCCTCAGTAAATGTTTGTCGAGTGAATAACTGACAACCATGTAGAATTTGCTCTTTCAGCAGGAACATTCCGTTGCATCAGTACCTTTAAGACTCCTCAGGTGAACCCACTCTCCAGCCAGCCGATTTCTGTTTGTTTGTTTTTGTGGGGGGGGGTTTGTTTGTTTGTTTTGTTTATCTGTTTAACTGTGTTTATTTGTTGTTAAAGTATAGTTGATTTACAATATTATATTAGTCTCAGGTGTACAGCATTGTGATCCAGTATTGTTACAGATTATACTCCATTAAAAGTTATTACAAGATAATGGCTATAATTCCCTGTGCTATACAATATATCCTTGTTGCTTATTTATTTTATACATAGTAGTTTGTATCTCTTAATCCCATACCCCTAATTTGCCCCTCCCTCTTTCGCTCTCCCCTTTGGTAGCTACTAGTTTCTTTGGTTTTGTTTGTTTGTTCCTTTGTTTTCCCCTGCCTTGAAGTCCTTTTCCTCACATTCATCCTGAGGCCCCCCCCCTCAGCTGTTATAAGATTGGAGCTGTGCACCCTAAATGAGGACCAAACACAAATACCAACAAAAAGTGCCCTGCATTTTCTGCCAGAATTGGTAGACCCAGGGCAGATCCCCTCTTTGCTGAGTGGCACCTCAACAGTGGCCTCCCCTGGGCTGTGCTGCAGGGCCAGCCCAGCTGGGAGTTAAATCGGTACGCTTATCGTCCTGGGCCTTTGCTCATTTCTCTTTATCTGGGGTCATCATTCTCCAAACTAAGAATGTGTTCTCTAGCTTGCCTCAGAGTACCTCTCTGGGAGTTATCTGAGGCTCTGATACATGCCTGAGCGCTGTTGTTTTCCCTCTCTCAGGGCAAGAATCATCTTCCTGGTAAACCCTTCGGTGTTTTTGTGTAAACCCTGACTTGCCAAGGATAGTTTTCAATTCCAGTTAGGTTTTTTATTCTAGTAACTTCGTTCTCTTGAATTGATATTTCCACTTAGAATGATCCTTTTTTTTATTATTTCCTTTTTCTTCCTTAAAGTTCTAATAGGTCATTGTTTTTCCCCTAAGAAATTAAGGACATGTGAGAATTCACCAATACGCATAGCATGAGAAGCACCGAAGTGTCATTTTAATGAGTTCTTCGGTGAAGTTTCTTGCATCCGCTAAAATAAATTAGGTCACAATAAGATTGAAGAGAGCTTCAAGTGCCTCAGCATCTAACAAACTGACTTTATTAGCTAGAAAACAGGAAGAAGTGAAAAGAACTTGCAGAATAAGGAAGTCATTAAACTCCTGCACTTAATAAAGGGTCAAAAGTCTCAGTGGAGCAAACTCCAATTTGCATTACCTTAGAAAGAGGGAAAAGGTTCCCTGAAGAATTACACAGGCCCACAGAGCTCAAACTCTATTAGGGGCACATTAAATATTTAGCAAGTATTGGTCCAGGAAGGGGGAAGTCTCCACTGCCTGGACAGTGTTCATGCCTGGTACATGGAAGGTTATGTAATTACCTTACTCCTGGCTGATGATTGGATATTACTGATCACAATAAGTTTGTATTGGCTTGCCCGACTTGCCTTTGTTTACTCTAAATGGAGGAATTTTCAACCTACTTCTTATGAATCGTACTCTCCTTTTGAGACGCTCAATTAATTTTCTTCTTACCTCGTCTACTCCTAATCCTATTGTGCACACACCTTTTATGAAAATCAGGATATTTGGGGGCCTAAAAGTTTGTTTTTGATATATTATAAGGTCATTGAATTGTTACATTAATAAAGTCACATAAAATCTACTAACAAGGTTCATTCTTCCTTGAATTTATATACTTAGATAACACTGCCCTATGCTTCTTCTCCTCTCTCTCTCTCTCTCTCTCTCTCTCTCTCTCTCTCAGAGTTTATTTATCAGTTAGTTTTTGCTGCATAACAAACCACCCCAGAACTTCATGGCTTCAATCCACACTATTTATGTAGCTCATGATTCTGTGGCTCAACAAGTTGGCCTGAGCTCAGCTAAGTAGTATGTCTGCTGGTCTTGACCAGCTCACTCATGATGCATCTATGGTCATTTTCTAGTTAATAAGATGGTTCTCTTTCTAGAGGTTATCTGAACTATCTCTCACTTGGGGAAATGGCAATGACTGGGCAACCTACCTCTCAACATCTAGGAGGCTAGCTTAGGTTTGTTTCCATAGCAATCTTGAGTTTCCAAGAGTGAGCATGAAAACTGCAAGCGCTTTAAAGGCTTAAGCTTAAAACTCACACAATGTCACTTTCATCACAGCCTATTGCTCAAGGCAAGTCACAAGGCCACCACAAATTCAAGAGTGGGAAAAATAGACTCTACCTCTTGATGGGAGTAGCTGCAAAGAATTCCGCCCATTTTTGCAACCTATCCAGTACTCTACTATGATTTCTCTACTTCCAAGCTCTAGGAACACGCTGCCTTCCCTCATTCAAAAGCATTGTCCTTGACACCTCGCTTGCCCATCAACATCCAACTGAACACTAAATCCTGTCACTTTTGCCTCCGGAATATCCCTTCATCTGTCTAGTTCTCTCCATCTCCACTCTTACCTCTCTCGCTTTCCCTTGTTCTCTTGCAACTTTCCATAAAAGGTCTCACCGTTTTTACTCTTCTGCCCACCCACATCATCCCCCAAGCATTCTCCACATGGTGACAAGAGCAATCGTTTCTCAATTCAAGGCTGCTCATCCAGCTCCCCTGCTTAAAACTTTCCAATAAATGTTCAGTGTTAGGTTAGAGATCAGTATCTTTAGTGGAAGCCATAGACCCTGTGGCATCTAGCCCCTGCCTGCTGCGCCAGATCGCGCCCTCCTGTCGTGCCCCTACTGACCTGCTTCATCCAGATCAGCTCCGCAAGTGCTCCACTTCCCACAGAGCCTCTGCGTGTTCCGGTCCCTCTGCCCACCCTGAGTACCTTTCATCATCCACTTTTATACATCCTTCAGCCACCTCAGATTCGTTTGGGGGTGATTTAATTGATGTTCACTCTTCCATTAAGCTATAAGCTCCTTGAAGACAGAAAGCCTCTGTTTTTGCTCTTCAGTGCATTTACTGAACATGGCAGTGTCTGGTGCATATTAAACGCTCAATAAATAGTATATATTTGAAGGAGAAAATGAGTGAATGAATAAATGAATAGTCGTGTATGTTCTAGCCCTATGCTCATGCATAAATATGCAAGAGATGCAGTTTCTGCCTTTAAGCATTTATATTCTTGTTAGGAGAGGAAGGTATGTAAATTATAAAGTATGAAGGGTCCAATAGAAGCTTAAAGACAGAGGGGTCAATTTTCCCTTGTGGTGGAGGGAAGGAAGGACAGGGAATGTGTATTCGTTTCCCATGGCCACAATTACCACAAAATTTGTGACAAAACAATGGAAGTTTATCTTAGAGTTCTAGAGATGAGAAATCTTAAAATCAAGGTGTCATTGGGGCTGCATTCCTTCTGGAGGCTCTAGGGGAGAATTATTTTTCTTTGCTTTTTTCCAATTTCTAGAAGCCTCCTGCATTCCTTGTGGCCCCTTCTTCTAACTTCAAAACTGGTAGCCTGGGTCACCCACCTTGAAATTCACTCTCTCTCTCCCTCCCTCACCTCCCCTTCTGTCATGACATCTTCTCTGACTCTGACCTGTCTCCCTCTTATAAGGACCCTTGTGCTTGCATTGAGCCCACCCAGATAATCCAGCATAATCTCCCCATCTCAGTGTCCTTAATTTAATTACATTTGCCAAGTCCCTTTTACTGTGTAAGATAATTACATGTTAGGAGATAGTACGTGGATATCCTTGGCGGGGGCGGGGGTTCATTATTCTGTCTACCACCAACTTATAAAGGAGTGATATAAGGAGAGCTTCATGGAGAAAGTGGCACTTGGACTGAGTCTTAAAACACAAAGATGATGAAGACACTCACATAGGTGAGGGCTTATATGCAAAGAATGGCTAATAATCTGGCAGAGTGGGTCGTAAGTAATTTGTTGTTCACAGAAAATAATGAGAGGTGAGGCCAGAGAGGGCAGGAGGGAGGGACCCGAAGACAGAAGGCCTTGTGTGCCATGCTAAGGAAGCCACACTTGATCTGGTAGGCAGTGGAGGGCCATTCAATGGTGATAAGTGGAAAAGGGAAGCAAGGTAGTTAAACTTGGATTCTGGAAAGGTGGCCCTTGCGGCAGAATGGAGCCTGGATGTCCTAGGGCAAGGTTGAAGGCAGGTGCAGCTGAGAGGAGACCACACCGTTACTCTGGGCCAGTGGTGATGGTGGCCTGGGTCAAAGAAGTAGCAAGAGAATAGAGAAGCTCTGATCAATATTAAGAATGCAGAACCAACAAAGCCAGGGGACTGTTTGAATGAATGAGGTGAAGGAGGACTCTCAGGTTTTTGACTTTGATGATGGAACAGAAGGAGGTACCATGGGCTTAGATGGAGCATATCTCAAAGGAGGCTGTTCTCATGGGTTCTAGGAGCCACGTTCAAGGGAACACAGCCTTTAAATGCTCATTAAGCCCAGAGTCTATGCCATACCAGGTAAATGGGTTTGTTATTTCATTTCCAATGTTTCATTGAACTTGTAGCATTAAGAAATGAGAACACTGTGATAATCATAACCATTAAAGAGATCAGCTTCCTATGAAGCAAGCTCTACATTACCCAGCTCTTTCTACTTCCCTCTGGCGTTTGTCAACCATTTCTTCCCAGGGAATATAAACACATCAACCGATAAAAGCCAAATGCAGCAGCTTCCTTCTTTCACTTGAGCAAGTCTGACACCTTCTTACATCTTTGTTCCGGCCTTTTCCTGGGCTTGTGTCAAAATATCGCTTCTAATCTTCTCCCCACAGACCACTGGCTCTCTTAGGATTCTGGGTTCCATCCCAGCATCTGCCAGATACAGTGGTAAGGCTCAGTGAGATCAAAAGAGGGCCCCTCTTCTAGTTCTACTTATTTCTTTCCAGACTCTTTTACTTTAACCACTTCTGGTGGACCCCCCTTCCCACCCTCGCACCAAGTACTTTGATATAAACTTGTGGGTCCCGCCCTGTTTGGAGGGAGATAAGGGATGTATTTCCATTAGTTCAAAAAATTACTATGAAATGCCTGCTATGAGCTAAGTATTTTTACCCTGATGACAGTTCTGACATGCTGTTCTTTATTTACCTTCATCAAAGAACTTTGGCTCTACTATTGTATCCTACTTTTTAGCTTACTTCTCTGTGTATCTGACAGGTCCTGGAGGCGTGCTCTGGGTGTACTTGCACAAATTGAGGAGATTATTTAATTTACAGACATGATGAGAGCACTTCTGCAATATGGGGGATGTGAAGATAACCAAGAGATGGTCCCTGCCCTCAGAGGGCTTCCAACCAAGCAAGGCAGATAGCATAATGACATCATGCCCTTTTGTAATTCTTGTTTCATTTTTAGTTCATTTCTTTCCACCTCTTCAGTAGGTATTTGAGCTTTTTTTCCTAGTTCCTCAAATTCCTAATCTCCTCCTTCACTTCCATTCATTATTTGATTTCACTTATCCATCCGCTAAGAAAATTAAGATCCTTTCACATAGGACTCCTCAATTTCCCTCCTTTCCAACCCAACATGACTCCCTGGAGCCCCATCCAGTGACTACTTCTTGTTCTTTAGAGGAAGAATTATCCCTCACATTCATTAAGTGCATTTTTATTGGACATCAACTATTTGCAAGACAGTTCCCACTTACATTTCTGTTCCCACATCTTCCAGTTTTCTCTAGCCCATGCAAATCCCTTCTTTTAGAATTGTGTCACTTTTTTTGTTGTTTTGTTTTGCAGAATCGTCTTTGAGTCCCATGAACAAATAAAATGATTCTCTGATGGTACTTTAACCTTGCTAGATGTGTTAAAAAGTGGTTTAAGTTTAACTTGGGATCCAGAAGCTAAGCTGTTTAGAAAAGGTCACTCTGTCCATAGTCACTAGATGGCTACATATTTGCAGGCTCTTCTTCAGTGCTGGAGTTGGGATAGTATTTATGTCTGTGCTTATGGGTATGGTCTATATGAACTCCACTTAACAACATTAGTACTCAGAAACTAAAGCCAATCTGTTAAATATTAAGTAAGTTGATAAATTTTTTTATCTCTTGAATTTAATCAATAGAAAGACATTACTGAATGATGGTGGGAATTTTTGTCTTATTATCTAAGAAATAATGTCCTTTACATAGAATGTATAGTCCTTTAGGCTATGGTGATCTTTCATCTCATTAAAACATAGTGAGAAAAGGCTGCTCTCTCATAATGAGGCAGAACTAAATGGGTTCTTGGAACAATCAATAAAAGATTATTAAGAAAGAAAATTCGGGCTTCCCTGGTGGCGCAGTGGTTGAGATTCCGTCTGCCGAGGCAGGGGACACGAGTTCGTGCCCCGGTCCAGGAAGATACCACATGCCGCGGAGTGGCTGGGCCCGTGGCCATGGCTGCTGAGCCTGCGCGTCCGGAGCCTGTGCTCCTCAACGGGAGAGGCCACAATAGTGAGAGGCCCGCGTACCACAAAAAAAAAAAAAGAAAAAATTTGTGTTAAAGAGAATATATTTTCCTGTAAGTCCTGCAGTATTATAATAATAAAACAGAATGAGACTTCCTTACTTTAAAAAGTGATCCTCTCAGGATGTGGATGGACCTAGAGACTGTCATACAGAGTGAAGTAAGTCAGAAAGAGGAAAACAAATATCGTACATTAACGCATATATGTGGAATCTGAAAAAAATTGGAATAGACGATCTTATTTACAAAGCAGAAATAGAGACACAGACGTAGAGAACAAACGTACGGATACCAAGGGGGAAACGGGGTGGGGTGAATTGGGAGATTAGGATTGACATATATACACTATTGATACCATGTATAAAATAGATAACTAATGAGAACCTACTATATAGCACAGGAAACTCTACTCAGTGCTCTGTGGTGACCTAATTGGGAAGGAAATCCAAAAAAGAGGGGATATATATATATACGTATAGCTGATTCACTTTGCTATACAGTAGAAACTAACACAACATTATGAAGCAACTATACTCCAATAAAAAAAATTTTTTTAAGTGATCCTCTCAGAAATTTTAAGATTATTCTTGAATATCCTTAAATAAAATATCTTGAAAACTGTTCACATACATATTAAATTTTAAAAACTATTGAATTTTGACTACACATGGACATGTATATCTAGATTGGTTTATAATATGATCTCAAATTTGTAAAATACTTTTAATAATGGAAAATTTCAAGCATATAAAAAACACAGAATAATATAATGAGCCTCTGTTTCCTCATCATTCCAGCAATAATCAACTCATAGCTAACATTATTCCTTTTATACTCCCCAAGCATTAGATCATTTCTTCTGTAATAAATTGGTGTGTATCTCTCAAAGGTACTGAAAACAAAAACGCTACAATACCACTTCACGTGTCTTAAAAATGAGCAATAATTCAGTTGTCATCAAATATCTATTAATTTCCAAATATCTCTCTTAATCTCATGACTTTTTTTCTTAGTTTTCTGAAATCTGGATTTTTGATATATCTTTTAGACCTTTTCATGCATAAGCTCTTCTCTCTGTCTCCTCTTTTGTGTCATTCATACAGTTTAATAATTTATTGTTGTTATTCTTAAACAAGGTATTTACACCTGGAGAGTTTCTCAGCATCTGGATTTTGCTGATTTCACCCTTGTGATGTCATTTTACACATGTCTCTCTCTCTCTCCTGCATTTTTTTGTAAATTGGCAGTTGGACATAGAGACTTGATCAAATTCAGGTTTGGGGGTTTTTTTTGCAAAGAATACCTCAAAATTGGTAAGATCTTCTTCCATTAGAGGCACATAATATCTGGCTGTCTCTCTTTTTGTGTTATCAGTCATCAGTGTTTAGATTAATTTGTTAAGGGTTGTGTCTTAGTTTGGGCTGCCATAACAAAGTACCAAAGACTGGGTGGCTTAAAAATTAGAAATTTATTTCTCACAGTTCTGGAGGCTGACAAGTCCAAGATTAACATGCTTGCAAGGTAGATTTCATTCTGAGGCCTCTCCTCTTGGCTTGTAAGTGGCTGCCACCTTGCTGTGTGCTCCTTTCCTTGGTCAGTACACACAGGGAGAGATACAGAGAAAGGGAGCAAGCCCTGGTGTTTCTTCTTTTAAGAACACTAATCCTTTCTCTTTCTGACTTACTTTACTTAGTATGATAATCTCTAGTTGCAGACGAATACCGTATGATATCACTTATACGTGGAATCTAAAATATGGCACAAATGAACCTATCTACAAAACAGAAACATGCTCACAGACATAGAGATCAGACTTTTGGTTGCCGTAAGGGAGGGCGGGAGCGGGAGGGATGGACTGGGAGTTTGGGGTTGCTAGATGCAAACTATTACATTTAGAATGGACAGACAACAAGGTCCTAATGTATAGCATGGGGAACTATGTTCAATATCCTGTTATAAACTGTAATGCAAAAGAATATAAAAAAAGAATGTCTATATGTGTATAACTGAGTCACTTTGCTGCACAGCAGACACATTGCAAATCAACGATACGTTAATTAAAATAATAATAATAAAAGAACACTAATCCTATGGGATCGGGGCCCCACCCTTAACTTCATTTAACCTGAATTACTTCCTTAGAGGCATCATCCCCAAGTACAGCCACAGTGGGGGTTAGGGATTCAACATATGCATTAGGGTAGAGGCACAAATATTCAGTCCATGACAGGTTGCAAAATGGTGATATTCTAATTCTTTGTCATTATTAGGTGAATAGTTCTATGAAGGCAAACTTCTTCTCTACTATTAGGCCACTTACTAGTAGCATTCTTAAAGAAAAGGCAAGATAAATGATTGATGCTTCCCTTTTCATTTACGAGTTTTTTAGTTCACTAGTATCCTCTAACAGTGACCAATTCGATTTTTATGATTAATGGTTCCTTTTAGTATAGTTATGACCTCCTGGATTCAAACTGTCATTCTCTATCTGTGTGGTCTTGGATGAGTCACTTAACCCCTCAATGCCATGGTTTACCCAGCTCTGAAATGGGGGTGATGATGATACCTACCTCACAGAGATATGAGATTTTAATGAGATAATGTCTGTAAAGCACATTACAGTCATTAAAGACAAGTGTATTGCCGGACACAAGTAGAAGCTCCCTAAATGGTAGCAGCAGTTGTGTTGTTATGATTAGAATTATAATTAGAAAATATTACTTTAGAATATACTTCAAACTGTTCCTCCAGAACTTCTACTCTAGTATTTTGGGTATTTTTCAAATGAATAAATGCTACAATTTATCTGCCTATGTCAGGCTTGCTTCTTTTCCATTACATAATCAAAATAATACATGGTAGCAAGTGCCCTGTTATTCCAGAGGTGATTTGATGACTGTGCATTATGTTTGGGAGGTTCAGACATTGATTCCCAGGTCAAGAATCAGAACAATCAGAACTTCACAAATATCTTGAAGTATGAACAGTAGAGAAATGCAACTTGCCAGTGAGGTGTGTGCAAAGCAAGTAGAATGTAGAAAGGCCTTTGAATCTCTCTACATAGTTATTTGCATGTTTTAAAAATTCTTTTGACAGTAAATGGTTTTATGACTCATTCTGGGTTTCTGCCTTAGTTCATGAGCTTAACTATGATGCCTGTTCATATTCCTGGCTTATAGTTGATAAGCCCTGGATTTTATTTATTTATAATATAGCCACAAGCATAAAAATGGCTAAACAAGCAGAAAAAATCAGCTCCTTCTGTTCTTTTCATGGGACCCTGTGCTTGTCTTTCATTAAAGTGAAGCTGCATTTAAGGCAAAATTTTTTTGTTTTAATTTTTTTTTAAAGGAGTGTGAATGAGAGAAACTTCTCTGTTTAATGAGCCATACAGTCTAATGAAAAGAATTAATTGAATGTGGCCAGTTGGTTATGAATCAGTATTTTTCCCCCAAATAATCCTGTTATTCTAATTTGCTTTATGGATATAAATATAACTCTGTTTCATGAAATGTTCAAATTTTAAAGAAGACACATGAAATACACCGAATTCATCCAGAATAGAATCCCATCCTGACTTTTACTTTCTATTGAGAGACATGGTAACTAAAGCCTGCTCTTTATAAAAAAAAAAAAAATGGGGTTAAAGGATTGTGACTTTAGTTTTTAAAAAATTCTAAACATGCTACATTATCATGAAAACATGGCTTCTGGCAAGGAATAGTTCATGCCAGCATATTCTATACATGTTATTAAATTATAGAACAGTGGCTGTGTTCCATGCATTTATCTTACTCTAATTTTCCTGTCAAGCAAAAGTGTGCAGTTAAGATATCTATCAATGATTTTCTTCAGTGATCTAAGATCAAATTTCTCCAGAAAAATGTCAAGTTCAAAACCACTACAATAGGCAAGAAATTAATTCATAAGACTTTTAAGTCAGGTGTCAGAGAAATGGTTTCAGTTCTCAGTGAGAAGTTCTGTGGAATTTTTATTTTTTCTTGTTACTCCGTTATGACGGATATGAGAGAATGGGAGTGGAGTCCTTTAAAAACAATGACCATCACTGAATCTGACAAAAGGTAAGTTACACTTTTACTCAACTAAAGATTGACACATTCTTAAGCATATATTCCCATGGTATATTTTGAAATAGTCTTACCTTGATTGTAAACAGTGACTTTGCCAAAGTATTTTAATAAATGAGCAAGTCAAAAATGTGATTCAATTTACACTCTCTATAAATGTAAATAATTTTTTAACTTTTTTTATTGAATGAAAGATTCGTTGAATTCTATAGTGCTTTACAATTTTCAGAAGTTTCACACACATGATTTCATATAATCCCATAATAACCCTTTTCCCCCCATTCTTATATTGTCCCTCCCCCAAATGTAAATAATTTGAAGGTATTATGAAGATAATTCTGAAAGGGAGTGGGTTTTCTTTGATTTTACATTTTTTCATCAAAATGGAGATTAAAAATAGCATAGCTGTCTAATGACAGGCCTGAATTTACTTTGTTCAAGTTACCCAGAGGTTGTCTAAATTTGCAATTGTAATAAGATCTTTTTTTAAAATTGAAGTATAGTTGATTTACAATATTGGGTTTGTTTCAGGTGCACAGCAAAGTGATTCAGTTATATATTTTTTCAGACTATTTTCCATTGTAGGTTATTACAAGATATTGAATATAATTCCCTGTGCTATACAGTAAATCCTATTGCTTATCTATTTTATGTATAGTAGTTTGTATCTGTTAATCCCATATGCCTAATTTGTCCTTCCCACCCTCCCTCTCCCCTTTGGTAACAGTAAATTTGCTTTAATAATATCTTTTTTTTAGTTGCGAAAGTTATGCATGCTTATTGGCAGAAGTTGAAACAATACAAAAATAATTTAAAAATAAGATTCTGCTTCCAAAATTTACTCCTTAATGTTAAAAACTGATAATACTTCAGTACAACCTTTCTAGACCTTTTCAAGTCCATTAAAAATGTATACATCTATAAATACTTCCTTTTACAAAAATGTAATGCACATGTCATACTTGGCAATTTGCTTTTTTTTTTTTTTTTTTTTTGCTTTACATAAGATCACCTATAATTTTCTATACTGCTTTTCATACTTTTTAAGTATCGCATAATAGTTCATTGATTGACTACTTCAAAATTTATTTGATTATTTTTTTAATAGGCATGAAGTTTGCAATTTATTTTTACTATTTCAGTCATGCATTTTACTTTAAAGATTTATGTCAGGCTTTATGTTGGAAAATAAAATTCAAGCAGAAATTTACATTTCTCTTCATGGGCAAGTGTTAAATTTAGCATATAAGGCACAGGACTTTCTAGGTACTGTCCAGGGAAGAGGAAATGACTAGATGCTGAATGGGCTTGACTATTCTATCTTGCCTTTATAAAATGCCATAAATGCTTGTTTTACTTCTTCATCTCCCATAAATTTCTGGGGCAGACAGTGGCAACTGGCTGACTGAATAACCATTCCCAGCCCTTGTACCATTGCCTACCTCCCCTCTGCAGCCCAGGCAAGCCAGATATTCACTTCTTAGGCTCCCGTGCAGCTAAGGATATCCATGGAAATGCAGCAACCATTTTTTGGTGATGAGGCAGAGACCACAGGAAACAAAGAGATGTTGGCTCAGACATCATCATACCAGCAGCCACTTAGTTCTGGACTTCTCAATACATATGAAAAACAAAGTCCTCTTTGTTTAAGCCACTATTTATCAAGCTTTCTGTTACCTGTGCCCAAATACGTTATTAAGTGATCCATCTCCAGGCTGCAGGTTTAAGAAAATGAAAACAGAAACTTCTTATGCTATATAAGTAATTTGGGGTTCTCCTTCTGCAGGGCCTGGTCAGAATTCCTCAGGTGCTACTATGAAGTACCAATTTTAGGAGGTTGCCTTTGCTTGGGAAGATTTCATATAAATCACAAAGCAGCTAGAAGGGCACAGTATACAATTCTTGACAGGTAGCCTGAAATGGAAAGCAGCGTGGAAGATATTGGAGCTGGTTAAGAACACAGATAGTTATATACAACTACAAGAAAAAACATACAGCTCTATGGGGGAGAGCTTTTTGACCATGGTTTTCAGTGCCTCCAAATAAGATAGAATTATATTGTCTTCCAGGGATGACCTGCAGTTTTTATCTTCACAGGAAGGTCTCATCTGAGATTTTACAGGGTTGTTCACAAAAACTTTCTGGGTCAGAGTGTTGCAGTAACCATAAACTGATGGCCAGAATAGGTGCTTTGTCAATTTCTTTGGAAAAATCCAATTATCAATAAGAGAAGAAACACTAGAAGAAAGAAGAATTGGACCAAAATGAGTAAAATTGGAACATTAAGTTTTAGAGGCGTTCATCAGTCAGCTGAGGGCCTCCTGGGCAGCCTCTGGGATATGAGGGAAGCCACAGTTAATCAAACACTGTTTCTGCACCAGAAAATATCCTGACAGTGTGTATTCCTCACTTTTCCAGGGCTACTAGTGAGTAATCAGCTCTTTTAAACAGCTGTGTTCCCAGAAATGCTCCTCAGGGGTGCTAAGGACCAATGACTCATCAGCCCAAGACAAATCATAAAAGGAGAAGACACCAGAGGGGTTCATCAGAGGCAGGAACTGGGTCTCTTTCACCTATAAGCTGTTGAATGATGGACGGGAGTGAAAGTGAGGAACCCCTCCCCCCGCCCCCCGACCCACCATGGGTGGCTGAGAATTAGGAAGACGGGCTTGTTAAATGTAATTGGCAGAACTACTCCTGGCAGGCTTCTCCAGTGTCTTTATCATAGCAGATTCTAAGTTCCTCCCCCCTAATGTCCTGTGATACTGCAGAGCGAAGGCTTGTGAGGCTGAGGCAAGATCCACGAGCTGCCGCTGGCATCCACGTGGATGGTCAGGACTTTGTCTTACAGGTGCTTCATTTAGTCCTCACTTGGCTTCCTGAGCATTGATGTGACAGAGAAAGCCTTAACTAGCCCATAACTGATATTAGTCTTTCCATAGTCTGCTCCAGCCAAGTGAGATGCCCTTCACAGCCCTGGGAGAGTTGGGAAGAGGGAAGATAAACTTTAGAGAAAGGCAGATCCGAGTTCAAACCATGACTACTTAACATACCAATAACCCATGTGATCTTGGCGTGCAGTTTGACCCAGTTTCTTCATGTAAAAAATGAGGGGTTATGTTTCCACTTCAGAGGGTTGTTGAGAGGATTAAATGGGCTCATATAAATAATGTATTTACTGAAGAGACTGGCCCCGAGAATCAAATGTGGTTGATTTTTTTAGTGCTATCATCATCGTTATCATCACCGTCATCGTCGCCTTCACAGTGTTTATTATTCTGGGCTTCGGTGCCAGGGTTCACGTTTTCAAGCCCTTCATCCTCTCATCTTGTCTTGCTCATTCATTCATATTTTCATTCACTTGACAACATTTATGAGCCGCCTACCATGTTTTGGCACAGCAAGGATACAAAGAGAACTGAGGTGCGGTCCTGCTGGCAAAGCGTCTGCAGACTGTTTGGGGAAGTGAGACACTTGCTCATCCTCCAGCATCAGGTCCTGCCCTCTCTCCATCCGCACTCTCCACTGTTGCCAGTGTGGCTTTTCTGAAATGCAGATTTGTCACGCCCCTCCCCTGCCGAAAACCCAACTCCCTCCTAAAACCCAGGTTTCCTCGTACGGACGGACGATTTCTGTTAACGACCAGATAGTAAATAGGTTTGCCTTTTTGGACCGTAGAATCTTTACTGTCCATACTCATTTCTATCATTGTAACCTGAAAGCAGCCGTAGACCATACGCGAGTGAATGGGTGTGGCTGGACATGGCTCAGGGGCCTTAGTTTTTGGATCCTCCCTAGACCAGACCTGATGCATCCCTCTTGCCTCCTGAATGGAGTCACCACTTTCTTCCCATCTTACAATGTCTGCTCCTGTCCTACCAACTGCACAGCCGCGATGTGCCTCGCTTGCTCACTTGAGTATCTTTGACTTGTTGCTCTCTCTGCCTAAAACACTCATTTTCTCCCTCTTACGTGGCTAAACCTGGCACGCTTGCCTGCTGTCTGCTCAGCTGTCCATTTCTCCAGACTCCACTCCGCACATTCCCTCCACTCCTCTGCAAGCATGCACCACATTTTTCTCTAGCATGCTCCAGTGACTGCCGCCACCATAAAGCACTGTCACTGCACCTGTTGATCCACTTGTCTGCATCCCCAAAAGGACAGCAAGTTCCCTGGAGGTAGGGGAGCCGACTATATTTAGTCAACGTGTGTTTAGGGAGCACCTACTTCGTGCCAAGGGCTGGGATTCATCAGTAAACACAGACAAGGGTATCACCTTTCCTCGGGGAAGTGGTCAGACAAAACATAAACAGGTGAATACACTATGCCGACCAATACAGGTTTTTAAATGTCTGCTCAGGTAAACAACAACAGCAGCAGGGAATAATGGGAGTCAGGGTGGCGTGGGCTGGGGTCAGGAGCCCTCCTCTGGACAACGTAGTCCAAGAAGACTTTCTGTTTGCAAAGGGGCTCAGCTTCTTTGGAGAGGGCTGCAGAGATGAGAGCGTGGCGAGCTAGAAGCTGAGAGGCATGAGCTAAGGTGCGCTGAGTGGTACCAGTCCTTCCATTAATACAGTCCTAGGGCCACTGCAGTACCTAGAGAGTAATCGGTGCTGGGTCCGTGTTTGGTAACTGTCTCAGTTGCATTCCTCAGAAGCAGATCCTGAGACCTGCTTTTTGAAAATACAAGAATTTAGACTCAGCAAGGTCACCTGAGAAGTAATGCCAGGAAGCACAATGATGAGTGGGGAAATGAGACAGAAAAAGGAAAACGCCCACCAAGGGTGTCGTTTGTGAGCAGATGTTGCTGTGGGCAACAGGGGCTTAATCCCATTGGAAGAAACTATACTGAACACACCTCAAACTTTCCCCACAGACAGACAGGGACACTGGGGGTTTATCCACCAGTTTCCATCCCACATTGTTTGGAAGCTGCCAGGGAATTGACTCCCAGAGACTCGCACCGTGCCCCAGTCACAGGCTGCATTCCTGCTGCCTGAGAAAGCCCTCAGCGGAGAGCCTCGAGTGTTTGGGGAGGAGCCTTTGATGCGTATGAGGACTGTCCCCCTGAAAATGCAGGTGGCCTGTAGGGTGGGCTGCAGGGATCTCAGCAGAGCATCAACGGTCTCTCCTACAGTAGCTAAATCAGTAAGTGAATAATAAGTGATTGAATGGATAAATGAATGAATAATTGAAGTGAAATCAGTGAAAGAAGCCCAAGGTCTCTTCCCAGTCAAGGTTCAGAGGTGTTATGTTGGTAGCGTGGAATTGGCCATGGTGGGAGTATTTACACCATGGAAATTGGCAAATGCTATAAATCAAAACTTTATCCTCTGGAGATCTCATTGTCACCCCTGGTGCCCTGACCCACAGAGGGAGGGGTATCACAGCCATGGTGGTTTCCCCTGAAGAGCGAGGAGTTTGAGCCCCACATTGGGCTCCCCAGCCTGGGGGAGCTGCACCAGAAAGATGAGCCCCTATAACGTCTGGCTTTGAAAGCCAGAGCGGCTTATGTCCAGGAAAGCTGGAGGGCTGTGGAAAACTGAGACTTAGTTCTTGAAGAGCATACATACATACTCACTTTCTCCAAGTCCCAGTGCAGAAGCAGCAGCTTAAAAAGTGCCTGTGTCAGGCTTCCCTGGTGGTGCAGTGGTTAAGAATCTGCCTGCCAGTGCAGAGGACACGGGTTCGAGACCTGGTCCAGGAAGATCCCACATGCCATGGAGCGACTAAGCCCACGAACCACAACTACTGAAGCCCGCATGCCCAGAGCCCGTGCTCCGCAACAAGAGAAGCCACAGCAATGAGAAGCCCTCGCGCCGCAATGAAGAGCAGCCCCGGCTCACCACAGGTAGAGAAAGCCTGTGCACGCAACAAAGACCCAACGCAGCCAAAAATAAAGTAAATAAAAATTTTTTAAGAAGTGCCTGTGTCATAGAAGACAGAGATTCAATTGACTAAATTTTAAGGCATGTGCTGGAGGGGCAGAGATCTGGTGAAATTTTCTCCAGAGACAGAAGAAGTCGCAGGTGCCATTTTTTTTTTAAACTCTCCATCCACCTCGCAGGCCCGGCATGAGCATGTACCATTTCTGTCACTCCCCATCAACTTAACTAACACCATGTGCACCAACCAAGTATTTCCCTGAGGACCTATCCTGCCCAACCTGCCTGCCCCACCTGGCTCTTCCATAGCAGCTGCTGCCGCGTTCTACCCAGCAGGCATCCCCAGCTGGCACTGGCACCCCTCCAGGTGTCTCCTGCTCCAGGGGTCCAGCCCCACATACCAGCACACCCACAACAGTCCCAGTCGGGCCTCAGAGCCACTTCAGAGTGAAAGACACACAGTGAAGAAGTAGAAAAAGATATTCTATGCAAATGGAAACAAAAAGAAAGCTGGGGTATCAATATTTACATCAGATTAAATAGACTTTAAAGCAAAGACTGTAAAAAGAGACAAAGAAGGGCCTTACGTAATAATAGAAAAGATTAATCCAACAGTAAAGCAAATGTTAACAGACATGAAAGGAGAAATTGACAGCAATACAATAATAGTAGGGGACTTTAACACCCCACTTATATCAATGGATAGATCATCCAGACAGAAAATCAATCAGGAAACATTGACCTTAAATGACACATTATATCTGATTGACTTAATATATAAATACAGAATATTCCACCCCAAAAGAGCAGGATATGCATTTTTCTGAAATGCACTTAGAACATTCTCCAGGATAGATCACATGTTAGATGAAAAAATGAGTCTCAAATTTAAGAAGACTGAAATCATTTTAAGCATCTTTCCCACGACAGTGGTATCAGACTAGACTCTCAATTACAAGAAAGCTGTGAAAAACACAAATACTTAAAGGCTAAACAACATGCTACCAAATATGCTTCTCCTGGTCCATGGGATCACTGAAGAAATCAAAGAGGAAATCACAAAATACCTGGAGACAAATGAAAATAGAAACAAAACATTCCAGAATCCGTGGGACTCAGCAAAGGCAGATCTAAGAGGGAAGTTTATAGCAATACAGCCCTACATCAGGAAACAAGAAAAATCTCAAATAAACAATCTAACATTACACCTACAGGAACTAGAAAAAGAAGAACAAAGCCCAAAGTTAGTAGAAGAAAAAGAAATAATAGAGATCAAAGTGGTAATAAATGAAATAGAGACTAAAAACCAATAGAAAAGATCAATGAAACTAAGAGCTGGTTCTTTGAGAAGATAAACAAAATTGATAAACCTTTAGCTAGACTCATCAAGAAAAAAAGAGAAAGGGCCCAAATGAATAAGATCAAAAATGAAAGAGAAGTTACAACTGACACCACAGAAATAGAAAAAATCATAAGAGATTACTACAAACAATTATATGCCAACAAATTAGATAACCACAAAGAAATGGAAAAATTCCTGGAAACATACAATCTTCCAAGACTGAATCAGGGACGGGGCAGGGGCGGTGGGGTGTATGTGGTGGTGATGGGATGAATTGGGAGACTGGGATTGACATATATACACTAATATGTATAAAATAGATAACTAAGAAGAACCTGCTGTATAAAAAAAATTAAATACAAAAAAAGACTGAATCAGGAAGAAACAGAAAATCTGAACAAACTGATCACTAGTAATGAAATTGAATCAGTAATCAAAAAAACCCCAACAAACAAAAGTTCAGGACCAGCCGGCTTCACAGGTGAATTAAGCAACTTTCCCAAGGTCACATCCCAGAGCCCATGCACTTAACCCTTACACAAGAATTCCTCTCGCTATGCAAAGTGATCTGGTGTTCCTAATGGGGACTCCAAGCTACTATAAGAAGCTGAGTTCCAAAATTAAAATAAAATAAATGGGAGTATTACAGAATGGGTGAGTGTTAAGTGCACTTGATTGACTTTCTTTGGAAATGAGCAGGAAGTTCTTTTGAATTTAGCCAAACTAAGTGGACAAAGTTTGGCATTTGTTTCCTTCCCATCTTAGGCCATTCTCACCTTCTCAGATGTATCTTCTCTCTGGAAGACTTCTCTGAGTTCCTGTTCTTAATTTTCAGTACCTAATTCCCATAGATGCATGTTCTGCACTAGGATAGACTATGACATTAGTTCGTAACCAGCTGAACCTTTTAGTAGTTGACTCAGAAAGAGCAAGGAATACAGAGTTGGAACCACCAAAGGGGCATTGAGGCTGACATATACTGAGATCTTATCCTCTGGAATAGCATATTTTAGATACCTCCTCTTCTTCTACCCATCAACTCTAAAATTCTCTGACTATGCATTTTTAAAAATCTATATTATTCCAAAAGACAAAACATGTGTATTGCAAAAAATACAGATAAACAAAAAGAAGCAAGCAAGGAAACATACCAAATTCTTCCCACCTGAAGGTATCCATCATTAATCCCTTGGTGTGTAGCTCTCCAGAGCCTTTGATGTGAGATTACCTTCTCTACCTTCTGAGGTGTGACAGCTCTTTACACCGATATTTGGCCTCAAACACAGATATTTTGTCCTTGTGTTTAATTTTTCTACAAACAAAATTACTCCAGTTTTCCAGACAGTTTTTTCAGACCCCACCACCCCATTCCCCATCATCACCCTGGCCTTCATTCCAGCCTGAACCAAATAAGATGCCGCACTTTAGAAGAACTCCAGCCTTTCTCAGTGTGAGACGCTGAGCTCCTGTTGACAGATCTCGTGAGATCAGCACCATCCTAATAGCCGCCTTCTCTTTTGTTTCTTTGTTCTCCACAGCTTTTTGCAATCTTTGCATTTGCAACATGCGGTGGCTATTCCGGAGGCCTGCGGCTGAGTGTGGACTGTGTCAACAAGACGGAAAGTAACCTCAGCATTGACATAGCATTTGCCTACCCGTTCAGGTAGGGAATGGCGACTTGTGCTCACTCGTCTCCCCCCGGAGGGGCAGGGCACTTTCTTCTTTCTGTGGTTTCTTTAAAAATGCAATCTCCCAGGGACTTATGAGTAAAAAGAGAGGATTCTTCCTGAGCCTGAAGAATGCCCAAACAAGTAAAATGCCCACCTAACACCCTACCCTGGGAAGAGTTATTCCATGGGAGTTGTACTTTCAAAGCAGAATTAACTCTCCCTCCCCCAAAAAATGCTACAGATTGCCCAGTATTGGGGTCCATCAATATGGAGATCTCAGTTATACAATTTCTTCCTTCCTGTCCATAATTCTTTAAGGTCTCCCAAATTCTGTCTACAGTTGTGTGGTCACCTCTCATTTCATAGTGACTATGCAATCCTGTCTGATAATGCGTTTAATGATATTAATATTGTTTCCATGAGCCATTGTGCTTAGCTTGAATCTCATTAGTTCATCACAGTGACCTTTGGAGGGTAGTACAAGTACCATCGCCATTTTCAAATGAGGAAACTGAGGCACAGATATATTTGCCCACATTCCCTTGGCCAGTAGGTGGCAGAGTCAGTGTTCGAGCGCACTCGGGTTAAGCCCAGAACTCACATCTTTACTCCTATACTTCAGTTGCTTGAGATAACTCTTTCAACCTCTTTATAAATTCACTATGAAAGATAAGACCTGTCTATAAAATGATGACTAAATACCTACTAGGACTTGTCCCAAATCAGACATCTTGTGATTCTGATCCATCTACCCAAAGTGGATTAATTGAATTCAATTTCTAAATAATTTGTTTCTGTAAAAGTACCAAACACTTGGTACCAAATAACTGGCGTGATTTTGTCAAACACTTTCAACCTAATATTTTGACATCTTATTAATATACTCTCATGTGTGCCCTTCAATTTAGCAAACATTTGTCGAATATTCATTTTGTGCCAGATACAGTGCTGGCTCTGGAATTACAGAGAAAAGTAGAAATTAGCCCCTAAAAACTTTGCTTAAATAGGCAAGTACAGTGTTTTCCAAAATCTTTCCCATGGAGCCCTACATATTTAATGTTTCTAAAAAGAAAAGAGGAAGAAAGTAAGAAGAAAGAGGTAGAGAATAAGAGGGAGAGAGGGAAGGAAGGAGAGAGGGAGGGAGGGAGGCAGAATTATTTTTTTATAAATTTATTTATTTATTATCTATTTATTTATTTATTTTTGGCTGTGTTGGGTCATTGTTGCTGTGCGTGGGCTTTCTCTAATTGTGGCGAGCGGGGGCTACTCTTCATCATGGTGTGCGGGCTTCTCATTGCGGTGGCTTCTCTTATTGCAGAGCATGGGCTCTGGGTGCGCGGGCTCAGTAGTTGTGGCGCACGGGCTTAGTTGCTCCGCGGCATATGGGATATTCCCAGACCAGGGCTCGAACCCATGTCCCCTGCGTTGGCAGGCTGATTCTTAACCACTGTGCCACCAGGGAATTCCCAGAATTTTTAAATTATATGATAAAATAAGTTTAAGAAATACTTCTTAGCACTTTGCCATTCTAATACACATTTTGAATCACCAAGAACACAGTGTTTCCCCAAACATTTTTGGCCACAGAAACCCTTTCTCACTGAGCATCTCAGAAGATTTGTATATCATGGAACGCATCCTTAGTATACTGATCTAGTGAACTTTTCCTAGTCCAAAACAAAAGTGCCTCAGTTCACAGCCAATGAATCACGCAGACAGGGCTTTTATACCAATGTATTAAATGGTTTTTAAGAGTCATACAGTGATAAAAGTTGCAAACACCTCTGCTCAAGTAGATACTCTCCTAATTAACTAATAAGGGAGTCCAAAGCAGAGAAATATTAAGTATAGAATGCCTGGTAATTTAGTAATTACCAGAGCTTCCTGTGCTAGTGGAAGTGGGAGTGGGGATGCTTGACACATCTGAAGGTTCTGGAGGAACTCCTTGGCTTTAGTGTGGAATGACCAAGCCAATGCATGCTTACTCATCAACACAGGGGATCTAGAAGAGGAGATGAGAATTTTCACTGGCTGGGCAACAGGGGTGGGATGCTTAGTAACATTATTCGTGACATTGTAAGGTCTACATTGCTTTCTACCAGGATTTCCCACCAAGAGATATGGTAGAAGCAGATGACTTGAAGGTCAGTCCCTTAATTTTTTTTTTATAAATTAATTAATTAATTTCTTTATTGGCTGTGTTGGGTCTTTGTTTCGTTGCGCGGGCTTCTCATTGCAGTGGCTTCTCTTCTTGCGGAGCACGGGCTCTAGGCGCACGGGCTTCAGTAGCTGTGGCTCGCGGGCTCTAGAGGGCAGGCTCGGTAGTTGTGGCACATGGGCTCAGTTGCTCCGCGGCATGTGGGATCTTCCCAGACCGGGAATTGAACCCGCGTCCCCTGCATTGGCAGGCAGATTCTTAACCACCGCGCCACCAGGGAAGTCCCAGTCCCTTAATATTTAAAGAGCAGCAGGTCGCTGAACATTGAACACAGGTCTGTCTGTCCCTCAAACTAAAATATACCAGTCAAGAAACCTGTGTAGATGGAAAACCAGTGCCTACGTTGGGGTGGTGGTAGAGAGCAGGGTGATATTTAACTTCACACAGTCCTTAGCTAAGTGAACAATTTGAAAAGGCCTTTCACGCAAACATTTTCCAGCCTTGGGCTTCTTCATTTTCTTCCTAAGGTATATTACTGCCCCAATTAAAAGCAGCTAGAGAAATTGGATTAAAAGGTTTATTACCATCTGTAAGTATAGTGGCCTGCTCATTTGAAAGATTTTTACTTGGGTTCTGAAACAAAAATTATGAACCTTTTTTTTTTTTTTAATAGAAGAACTTTTCTTCCATACCTTATCTTGCTCTGAAGCTCTCTCTATATAACAGATATGAGTCATTGAAAAAGTTGAACAAGGGGAGGAAGGGGACTTAAAGCATCCAGCTGGTCTTCCTGAGCCCTCTCCCTGCCACACACGTTGCCCGCCCCCGGCTGTACCGCACTTGTCATATCTCTTCAGAACCCTAGGTCTCCTAGAAGCATTTTAAAGACCACCATTGTAGAAAAAAGCAGGAAAGCTTTTGCCACTCTGCAGATCACATCTGTACAATATTTACTGTCTATACTGTTAAGAAATCAAGATTAGCCTATCTCCTCCCACAGAATGTCTTACCTTTTTGTCCCACTAATGTCCATGTAGGAGATATACATTCCAAAGAGGCCCAATTTTACTAGAGTTGCAATTTCAGTTGTGCATTTGGGTACTTTAAAATATTGTGCCACTATCTTTTCGGGGAAGATTTCAGTAGTAAGAGACACATCTAGAATTTATTCAGATTACTCTGAAGTCATTTGTTTCAGAAGTAAGTTGAGTTAGCAAGATGCTGGTGATGGATATCATCAAAAAGTTACTTTCTTCTAAAATTTTACAAGCCATTGTCTTTGCACAGCAAAGGAAACCATAAACAAGACGAAAAGACAACCCTCAGAATGGGAGAAAATATTTGCAAATGAAACGACGGACAAAAGATTAATCTCCAAAATATACAAATAGCTCATGGAGCTCAGTATCAAAAAAACAAACAATCCAATCAAAAAATGGGCAGAAGACCTAAATAGACATTTCACCAAAGAAGACATACAGATGGCCAAGAGGCACATGAAAAGATGCTCAACATCACTAATTATTAGAGAAATGCAAATCAAAACTACAATGCGGTGTCACCTCACATCAGTCACAGTGGCCATTATCAAAAAAGCTAGAAACAGTAAATGCTGGAAAGGGTGTGGTGAAAAGGGAACCTTCCTGCACTGTTGGTGGGAATGTAAATTGATACAACCACTATGGAGAACAGTATGGAGGTTCCTTAAAAAACTAGAAATAGAACTACCATATGACCCAGCAATCCCACTACTGGCTATATACCCTGAGAAAACCATAATTCAAAAAGAGACATGTATCACAATGTTCATTGCAGCACTATTTACAATAGGCAGGACATGGAAATAACCTAAACGTCCATCGACAGATGAATGGATAAAGAAGATGTGGCACATATATACAATGGAATATTACTCAGCCATAAAAAGAAATGAAATTGAGTTATTTGTAGTGAGGTGGATGGACCTAGAGTCTGTCATACAGAGTGAAGTAAGTCAGAAAGAGAAAAAGAAATACCATATGCTAACACATATATATGGAATCTAAAAAAAAGAAAAATGGTACTGATGAACCTAGTGGCAGGGCAGGAATGAAGACATAGACATAGAGAATGGACTTGCGGGGAGGGGGAAGCTGGGCCGAAGTGAGAGTAGCATCGACATATATACACTACCAAATGTAAAATAAATAGCTAGTGGGAAGCAGCAGCAAAGCACAGGGAGATCAGCTCAGTGCTTTGCGACAACCTAGAGGGATGAGATAGGGAGGGTGGGAGGGAGGCCCAAGAGGGAGGGGATATGGGGATATATGTAGGCATATGGCTGATTCACTTTATTGTACAACAGAAACTAACACAGTATTGTGAAGCAGTTATACTCCAATAAAGATCTATTAAAAAAAAATATAAATAATTTTAAAAATAAAATTTTACAAACCAATGTCAATGATTTGATCATAATCTTAGAAACAAAACGAGAGTATTCAGCAGTTTCTGATTATTCCGTTTATTGAAAACACAAGGAAGACAGTAAACTCTAATGCCAAGTCATTTGAACAAAAACAATTAGTCTGTAAATGACAGATCAAAGGAAGCTACTTAACTCCCTTATCAGATTATCAAATGTGAGATAACCTCAATTTACAAAATCATAGATAATTTACAAAATATTCATGTGCTGCTTCCAATAAATATGCCCAAACTACAACTCCTTCATACCACCACATGTATGCATTTTTCATGCACGCTTCTATCAGAAGCAATTTAATTCAGCAATATGTCCTTTTACTATGGGAATAAAGCATTTGTCACCCGACCTGTTTGGTCTGTGATTAAAATGAACAAACAGCATTTAACTGTTTTCCTCATCTACTGTAATATGCTACTTTCATAGAAAACTCATTTGATAATTTGGGGGGGTTCTGTGTTCAGTATTTTTAGCACTTTATTTATCCACAAAAATGGGAAGTAGAGTTTCTTATTTTAAAGAAATTTAACACATTTGGAGGAAGCCTGCTTGAGGAATACCAACTAACACTTTCCATTTATATATGATGCCTGTCACATGACAGAGGAAATCAGAGTGGAGAGCTTAGGGACTATGGGAATAAAAGTTTTCATGGCAAAGTTTTGAAGGGTCAGAGTATACTACATAATTATTGCACCATCTCTATGAAGGGGGTTCTGAGGTTCCGTTTGAGAAGACTAAGCTGAGAGAAATTTGTTCAGCATCACATAGAAAATCAAACTCAAGATTTTGGATGTCATATGTTGTGTAATATGATCTACTAATTTGAATAAAACCTGAAGAAAGCAATGTTCGGGTTGTTTGAAACATGCTGAGTAGAGCCAAAAATGATGGAGTAAAGTGGTAAAGCTGGAAAGATGACTTTGGACAAGATTTTAGAAGACCTTGAACTCCTATGTGATTGAATATGGGGAAAGAGCCCAAGAAGGTAAAGAGAGAATAATAAGGAAAACCATTTTAAAGTGGAGAAGATAAATTTGGATTTGATCATGCTGAGTTTGTGTTTTCTATCAAGAAGTTTCATGCTTGAACCCCACGTAAGAAGAGATAGGGTTAGCCTGGAAATGGGGCTCCAAGAGTCATCTTCATGGAGTGAGAAGTAAGTCCTAGATGAAGAGAGGTCTTCAAGACAGATGGAAGCGTGGGCACACAGGGCTAAGCTATGGGAGATGCCCACACTTAGAAGAAATGAAGGAGAGCAGTGACTGAAGAAATGAAGGAGAGCAGTGACTGAGCGAGACCAAGAAGAGGCAGAAGGAAAAGGGATGGGACAACCAGGCAAGTGTAGGCTTCACAGAAGGTAGGGATACGTCGTGAATGAGTGATACCACTCAGCACTTCAAAGAAAAGTGAAAACTAAAAGGCCACTGAAGGTAATGAATGGTGGTCATTGAGGAATTTCATGAGATATTTCTGTAGGAAGGAAAACATGCCAGGCTGTTGGACAATGAATGGCAAATAGAATTCGGTATGTTTTTCCCTCAGACAAGTAAAATGCAAAATGCTAAGGCTCGAACCATTTTCCCTTAAGCCTGTGTGAGGTGATGTTTGTGAAGAAAGAGAACAAGGTTGTTAACGACCTTCTTATAGAAAAGGCGTTCACCTCTGGCTTCTTGAAAGTAATCAGCTCATTTGATGATGGGTGATAAACTTGCCACCTTGGCTAGATAGTCAAAAAGGTTTCCATAATAAAGGCATAAAAATCTTCCATCATTTGAGAACAACTGAGTATAGAGAATAACAGCAGATTCATCATGAAAAGTAAATTAAGTTGTTATGTCACTTTTACGTTTGGAGTCGCCTGTCAGGATAAAAAAGATATTAAGTTTTCTATCAGTGTCAAGCACTCTTCTAGATATGGGATTAGTAATCCCTGCTTTAGATAATTAACAAAATTGCCCTTGATTAATTCATCCTAAAGAAATAACCAGAGATATAAAGAAGTGTGTACAAAGGTATTTATTGTTGAATTATTCTAAGTACCTCAAAATTAGAAATAACTTATGTGTCCAAAAATAGGGAATCAGTTAAATAAAATGTGGTAGGCAGACACTGAAAGTCATTTCCTCAAATAACATTTAAGGGTATATATATATATGGGTATATATATATATATATATATATATATATATATATATATATATATATATATATATATAAAATGATTCCAATTTTGTTTTATTTTATACTAGCTGGCTGTAGCACAGGCTGCCATTACTCATACCTGTTAGTCCCTCACAATTCACACCTACACTTTTTATTGTAAACCCATATAGCTGTTAAAGGGCTTTCTCAAGCCACAGGAACTTCCTTGGTCAGTATGCAGGGCAGGCCAGAAATGCTGGGGAGTTAATATCTCCTGGAGCAGCCTTCATCCAATGACAAATGTGAGTTGGAGGATAAATGTCCTGAGTGCCTCACCTCTCCTGAGGCACAGCTCTGAGCCAGGTCCCACACCATCTCTCAGAATACCCAGCAGGTACTTCCCACAGTGGAAACATGGTCATTAATTAACACACCTTTTACTACCTGCTTTCCCTTTCCTGTCTCAATTCTCCACTGGCCTATTGGTGTTTCCAGAGATGAATCTTCCAAAAACAAGTTGCACTCAAATCTTGATCTCAGGGTCTGCTTCTGGGTAATCCAACCTAAGACACTACCATTGTGTGAATTACCAACGTTAAAGAAAGTGGATGGAGGAATGGGTAGGTGAGTGGGTGGGTGGATGGATGGATGGACAGGTGGATGGACAGATAGGTAAAGAGAGAGAGAGGTACAGATAGGTAGATAGATGGATAGATAGATAGATTGAAGATAGATAGACAGACAGATCGATCCCTATTTTCTCTCACTCTAAAAGATGTTGTACACTGTTGCTCATATGAAAACCAGCTTGGTCAGAAATCTCCTTCAGTGGTTTTCAATTCGGGTTTCAAGTTTGAAGCCACGGTTGGTTTTCTCTGTTCATGGTATCTTAGCATATGTGGTAGGTCTTTTCCAATTGACAGTCATAATAGCATGTACTCAACCTTCGTTTCTGAAAAATAGATGATGGCTTAGATTTGGGAGATGATCCATGAGGCCTCCAAAATGAATTTTGTCTAAAACGTACTCCATAGTTTGTCCGTCCACCGCAAATATATTCTCCAAATTTGGTGATTAACCACACAGCTTTTCACTTGGGATAACAACAAAAACCATGTCCTATTTATAGAGATTATGTCATGATCACTGCCTCAACATGTTAATTTATTTCTAGGTGGTGAGATTATGAATGCATCAAATATTCTTTGTACACTTGTCCACATTTTCCAGATTTTCTCCAGTAAGTTTTATGACTTTTTACACTGTGAATTTACTGAAGCAACATAATGTAGCTTGAACTCTAGAGGTGGATCGCCTGGGTTCAGATCCCCGCTCTGGAACTTCCTTGCTGTGTTTTGTTGAGAATATTGCTTACCACCTCTGTTCCTTATCTGGAAAACAGAGACAGTGTTAAGTATTTCATAGTAGTGTTGTATTAAGTGAATCATGTATAGGAAATGGTTAACACAAGGCCTGGCACTCAATAAAGTCTCTTTTAGTATATTGTTTTTACTTTCATTACCAAGAAAAGGTAATTAAAAATAGAGAGCTGAAGAAGATGTTCTAGTTAATTAGCAAAATGACCCTCAAGACAAGAAAATGACCCCTTTATTATGTTATATTTTACGCAGAATGGGAGCTTCCCTATCCCTCTCTCTCCCAATATGCAAACTTCAAGAGATGTGTACATATTTAACTATCTCTCGTTTATTAACTTGCTTTAACTCTTTGACGCTTATTTGGGTTGCTCTGGAAGGTATTCTTATTGGGCCGGTATTTTTTTGTCTCATTAAGCTAATGGGAGAATGAAAGGCTCCCAAAGTACAGAACAGAAACACTCAGTGGCACAAGCATGATCTTCCCGGGGTTGTTTGGTGGGAGTGGGATGGGAGAATGAGATTCTGAGTCTGATCTTTGTGATCCTTGAAACAGAATTTACGATGGGTCTTCTGTTTTGAGGGAAAGGTGAGCCGAGGCGGCTTGCTGGGCACTGGCTGCAGAAGCACTGTTCTCTCTATGATTCTGGCCACTTGCTCTGATTCGCCCACTTCTGTTTGGAACGTGGGGACGGGTGGAGGTTGATGCCAGGAAAGCTGTGGAGTTTGGGCCTTTATTTGGTAATGCTAGCTCTGTCATGGGGGAAAAAATTTTTCCCCTAAGATCCTTGCCCTAGTGCGATGGTGATAAACTCTTTTTTATCATAAAGGCCAAATTGGGGAAAATAAAAATGTTAAGAGCTGCAATTTTTTATATCTTCTGTTCAGGAAATGCTGCATTTGCAATTACATTTGAGCATGTGTTTATTGCTTCTCATTACCAGAGGGTTTCACTCTTTTTGGCTAAAATTTCAGAAACTTTATAACTACAGTATCTCATTTTCATGTTATGCCTTCAAATAAATTTTGGATGTGCTGAGACCTGGTGGTTCTCTGGGGCAGGCAGGTGGGGAGATTGGAAGATAGTATAGCCAAAGGATTAATGGTGGATCTCTGGCCACACCCCTGGCTTCACGTCCAAGCTCTGCCACCCCGCAGATGGGCAAGTTATAATCTCTCTGGGCCTAGGTTTCCTTACTCTAAGAAGGAAATGAGAGTACTTTCCTCATAGGATGGCTGTAAGCATTCAATTAGGTCATACAAGTTGTTCGTGAATCAGAGTCTGGCGCACATCAAGTATTCAGCGAATGGTGTCTTCCTTGCTGTTAATTGTATCAATAGAATTTGGTGCAAGGACCTGGCAGAGTACAGCTGTAGACCCAGGACAGTCCTATTTGGAGATATCTACAATAAAGAGAGGAGCTATCATTTGTAGGGAATGTCTGCAGAGATCACAGAAAATGTGGCACACTGGCTGCTGCCATGGAATGGGTTAAATTAAAAAATTAGAGAATGACCAATTCATTTACCTCATCCCCACCGCACTGTTCCCCTGGCAACCTGAGTAACTGATAGAATGGGAACATTTTTGTTGTAGCACTTCTCCAAAAGGACAGTGGTAGGGAATTCCATAGAAGGATGTCTTAGTTTGGGTTCTCCCAAAAGCACATGCTGAGACAAGGATTTGTAGTTTTCTTGGCAGGTGATCCCTGGAAATACCAGTAAGGTGTGGGATAGTGAGACAAGGAAGGGAAAAAAGCCAGTGAAGAGTGGATTAATGAGCAAGGTACCACGGTGGGCCCTGGGGCAACTAAGACTTCCAGGAAAGCGTGGATAACACACTTCACTTCTGGCAAGTGATGAAGCTGGGGTAATTATCTACCAACTCCTGTTGGTCATCAAAAGCTGCTCCAACAGGCATTAACCCCCCAGCAGTGCATGCAGACCAAGCATGCACTTGCAGCCCGTGAAAGCCTTCAGGCAGAGATCATGATGCTTTCTTTAGAAAGTCATCATCGTATACAGAAATGATGAGTACCAGAGAGATATGAGTGGGCAACCAATGGCTTCTCATACAATGGGGAGCCTCTTTAATCATCTCTCCAAATCTATGACTGATCCCATGTTGGATCATTTATTCTTTCTCTCCATAAATATTTACTGAGCACTTACAGTGTACAAGGCCCTGAACTATATAGGCTATTGGTATGTATTGGTTGGTAAAGTAGACGCAGCCTCTTCCCTCATGAAATTTACAATAATTTGGGAATGGGAGGAAGACATTAAAGAGCTAGACAAAGAACACACACACACACATTCACATACACACACACACACACAGTAGTGGCGGTTTATAAGAAAAGGTGAACATTGTACAGAAATGTGAAATGGGGATGGAGAGGGTTAAAGGACACCTACCCATACAGGATGATCCAGAAGGGCCTCCCTGAGGAGATGGCATTTAAGACATCGGTTGAAAGAGGAGAAGAAGGGAGGTGGGCAGGGAAGGATTGGGAGTTGGGGATTAGCAGAGGCAAACTAGTATATATAGGATGGATAAACAACAAGGTCCTACTGTATAGCACAGGGAAGTATATTCAGTATCCTGTTGTGATAAACCATAATGGAAAAGACTATGAAATATATATATATGTATAACTGAATCACTTTGCTGTACAGCAGAAATTAAACACAACATTGTAAATCAACTATTCTTAAATAAAGAAAAATTTTTTAAAATTTTAAAACACACGAAAAAGAACCAATGGAGGAGAGGAAGAATGATCTAAGCCAAGGGAACGGCGCGTGCCATGCCGAGGAGATAAGATGACGAATGGAACTGTGCTGTATTAGGTTAGCTGGTGCGGAAAAAATCTCTCTGATGAAGTGACAGTGGAGTGCAGACCTGCAAGAATTAAGAGAGAGAGAAGAGAGAGCTGTGCTCCTCAGAGGTCCCTGAGGGTGTATTCCGGGGAGAGGGAAGAGCCAGTGCGGGGCCTGATGTCTAAGCTTGGGGAGAGTCTGGGAACCAGCGAGTACACCAGCACTGCAGGTTGCAAGGAGGAGGGAGGGAGCGAGGAGATGAGCTGGAAGAAGACGGCAGCAGCTGGATCACATAGGGTCTGGTGAGATAACATGACGAATTGGGATTTTATACTGAGTGAGGTGGGAAGTCATTGGAGGTTTTGTGCAGTGGAGCCATGCAATTGATGTTTTTAAAAGATCTGGCTTGCAGCTCTGAAGATAGTCTTAAGGGAGCATGGGGCGGGGTGAAGTCAGGGAGGCCGGTTAGGAGGCAGCTGCAACTGTGCAGGGAAGAGACAGTGGGGGGTTAGACACATGTGGACGCAGTGGGGAGGGTACTGTGTGGTACGTAGCGCGTCAGATTTGCATGGTCATCCACGCCTCACCTCTTATGGCAATTTGCGTCTACAACCCAGCCCGGTTTGTCATCTTTTGCCAGTGATGTTGGGTAGCATTTGGTCAGTCTGGGGATCAGCTTTAATATTTTCAGTTTCTTGTTCCCAATATTAGCTGTGGGCAACCCCTTGGGAAGGGTCACTAGTTTTTCAACACTGCATGTCATCCAGGACAGTCAAAACACAAGTAGGCAGCCAGCTGACTTAACTTGAAAGGAAACGTACACGATTCCATCAAGACATGTTTGTGAATGCGTTTCTGAAAGCAATAAGAAGTATATGAAGTGGATAACAATTCCTCTTCATGGAATATGGTTTGAAACAACTCATTGCCTCTATCAGTCAGGGTCCAGTCAGGAAAGGAGACCTCATGCCAAGTGATTCAATTTTTAAAAGTTAATATAGGGAACTAGGGAGGCAGGGCTTGGATCAGGAGGCAATCCAGAGATTAGTGACTAGGAATCCACCACAACCGCTAAGCCCAGAGCGTGGATGGCAAAGTCAAGCCCTTGAGCCAAATCCAGCCAGCCTGCGGCCTGCTTTTACTTAGTCCATGAGCTAAGAATGGCTTTACGTTGTTTAGTGATTACATTTTAAACATTATAGTTGTGTAAGTACCTACAATATATCCTTGGTTTTGCCCGTTGGCCCAAAAAGCCTGAAGTATTTACTATCTGTACCTTTAAAAAGAGAAGTTTACTGACCCCTGGGCAAGAGGCGTAAAGGGAGAGGTGGTCTTATTAGAGCACAAGGTGGGGCACCTGTGTGACAGAAGCTGGGACCATGGATGGAGGAGGTGTCCAGAGGAGCATGAACCAAGGTAGAGATGCAGCCACTGCTGGACATGTGACCCAAAGCAGCAAGAGAAAGAGGGGGAGAGATATTCTGGCTTCTCCCATGCTCCTGCCCTCTAGCCTCCCACCAGAGCTGCCCATTGGCCCAGCCTAACTGAAAGCCAGTTGGAAAGGAAATCAGGCCCCTGAGATGCAGAGCAGAGCAGGGGAGGAGCAGATCATGGAATTGAGAACAAACAGGCAATGGCCAGCACAGAGTTCGTCTCTGAACATCAGTTTCCTCATCTACAAAATGAACAAACTGGATTGATGCTTTCTTAAGAGAATTAGACCTCTAATTCTATGAAAGCAGAAATACATTTTCCTAACTTCCTTTTAGGGGGAACAGTTACACTTGACCTCGGCCGGGAACCCGGATAGCACCCCAGCCACTGCTGCTTCAGAGAGAGCAGAAGAAAATATAAAAATTCAACAGACTTACTCTATATGTCTTTTTCTTTCAGCCTCATAGGGCTTCCTCTGATATTTATCCTATTTCGGTAAAATCTGAACAGGGCTTTTAAAACCGGGATTTGGGCAGTTTCTGAAAATAATTGCGGGTTATATAATCAAGGCTGTTGTTTCTGTTGAGCTCCCATAGGGAGGTGACAAGTGGCAGAGATTAAATCAGTGTATGCTGGGTGAGCCTTTTCTGTAGTTCTCGGTCTCCCTGTGTGTCATTTTACAGAGCAGGTGTGGGGCAGTGTGGTGGGCAGAGCCTCATTACCTGGGAGAAGCGCTACTCCCTAGAAGAATGTAAACATCGCTTTTTTCAAAGTTATAAAAAGCAAATTCTAGTTCTTCCTTTCAGCTGTTTTCTTTCCTAGAATTGGGGGCAGGAGGTGGGGGACGAGGGTTGAGTTGCCTAGAAAAGGATAAAGGAATTCAGCTATAGCAGTAGCCCAGGAATGCAGAAAGAAACATCCCACTCACATCTGTGTGTATGTCCCTTGGAAATGCTAGGTGCCTGCCCCATGCTGTTAAGCTCCGTCCCTGCTTCCTTCTCTTTGGGAACCAGAGGAATATTGGAGCATACCGCAAAAAAAAAAAAAAAAAAAAAAAAAAAGTAGTAGTGTATTTTATATACGTGTGTATATGTATATACCCGCATACACATGTATATATATATATATTTCCATATATATATAATGATTGACAGTTATTGGTAGGGTCATTATCCCCTTGACCGTCACAACAGCATTGTAACAGAGGCAGAGCTAGAGTATTTCCCCCCATTTTGCAGATAGTACACAGAGCCTTAAAACTTTTCTCAAGGTCGCACAACTAGTAAATGCCAAACCTGGAAAGCTGTCCAAGTCTGTGACTTCCATGGGTGTCTCAATGGAGTTTTTTACCAACTACTCCAACCTCTATTTTAACAACAAAGAATGATGATGAAGGTGATCATCATCATCATCAACATCATTATCATCAAACAAAAGCCACTATTTATTGGTCATTTTACCATATGTGAGGAACTGTACGAAACCCATCACATGTATTGTATGCTTTAGTGCTGACAATATCCCAGTGGGATAGCTACTCGGAACTCCACCTGACGGGTGAGAAAACTAAAGCTCACTGAGGTTGAATAACTTGCCCAAGGCCACACAGCTGATAAGTGGCAGGACCAGACTTTTAACAGCTGGGTTTGGCTTCCCTCAAAGGTCATGTGCTTCACCATCACGCCGAGGGGAGTAGCAATGATGTCCTTGAGTTGACAAGCCACCACAATAGCAGAGATTCTTTCCTCATTCCTAGACTTCGAGCCTGCTTCCCACCAGCAGGCAAGCTGGGCAGGCAAGAGGGGTGTAGGGAATGGTTCTTGGGGACATCGTGTTCCTTGGGACTCAGAATTACAGGCATTTATTTTCCAGTTAATTTCCCAGGTCCAGGAATAAACTCTGAAGGCAAAACAATCCCAGGCTGGGACTGTCATGACCACCCTTTTTCCTTTTGCAGCTGGCTAGAATTTGAAAGAAATGAGCTGTTGCTCATACCACTTGCAGAATATTTTACTCTTTAATTTGAAAGATTCTGTGCCAAAGTAGCAGCTGTCACTTGGAGACTGTTAAGGACTCACATAAATGACAGGGTTTTCCAAGAATGCAGTTACACCGAAGGGTTTAGTGCTACAACAGATTCTCGTTTCCCTAGCAAAGGGATGGATTGTGGAGGGAAGCAGGAGTTGGGGAGTGGAGATTTCCCAGATACCAATCGAGGGACTTCAACACCTTTTTTTTTTTTTTTTTTTTTTTTTTGCGGTACGCGGGCCTCTCACTGTTGTGGCCTCTCCCATTGCAGAGCACAGGCTCCGGACGCACAGGCTCAGCAGCCATGGCTCATGGGCCCAGCTGCTCCGAGGCATGTGAGATCTTCCCAGACCGGGGCACGAATCCGTGTCCCCTGCATGGGCAGGCGGACTCTCAACCACTGCGCCACCAGGGAAGCCCACCTTCAACATCTTTGATCACAGTGAAGGATCTTTAGTTACAACGCTCCTTAAGCCTAACACTGAAATATCAGAAATAAGGAAAAAGTGCAGAGAACCATTTTTCCTTAAGTGCAGAGGTCGGACTTCTTCCGAGATGTCCTTGATTAGCTCTAGGTTTCTTTAGAAATTAGCTGAGAATTATGCTCCACAACCTCTCCATAAGTGAACTGGGGGTTCATTTTCCACCCTTTCTTCCACCATTTGATATTCCATCGTCTAAGACACTTACATTCTGTTGTTTATAACCACATTTTTAAATATCTCTTTTTTATTAGAAAAAGGAACACATTATTTTTTCTGTTCTAAAAAACCCCATTGATTGGGATTGACATATATACACTAATATGTATAAAATGGATAACTAGTGAGAACCTGCTGTATTAATAAATAAAATGAAATTCAAAACTTTAAAAAATAAAATAAAAACCCCATTGTATAAAAACTAATGAAGTAGAATATCAGAATCCTCCTTAATGTAACTTCTCAGAGATAATCACTATCAAGAGTTGCAGTGTGTATCATTTCAGACTTTTTCTTTGAATGTACTCATTTTTATGCAAACTGATTTTGGTGTAAATATCATTTGTAAATTAATTCTTGTTTTTTAAAAAAACAACTGTAAATATCCTCCCACATCAGCTTTTATGGATCTACCGCATTCTTTAGCCTCATAGCTGTACCGTAATTTTTTAAGCCAATCACTTATTGATAGATATTTAGGTTGCTTTCGTTTTTCACTGTTACAAACAATGCTGCAATTAACATAGTTTTATAACTTCATTTGTAAGGTAAGTTCCTGAGACAAAAGGTATATAAGCCTTAAATTTTCAGAGATTTTGCCAAACTCCTCTCCAGAAAGCAATTAGATATCTACCAGGAGGATATGAAGGTGCCTGGTTCTTCACATTGTACCCAATAATGGAATCCTATAGAGGTACATATTTAATTATTAGTGAGGATAAGTGTGTTGTTATCTCATTATTAAACGTTTGTATTCCTGGCAAAAATTTTTGAAGAGCAGTGTATTCATCTTTCTTTATGTCTGATCCCTGACATGTTCACCTGATCACTTCCCCCCACCCCTGTTACCTCATTAAATCAGCATTCCTCAGTGCACTCTGATGAGATTTGCTAACCGATGAAACATTCACTGTGGGCCAGGCATGGTGCCTGGCAATGATGGAAATTTAAAAATGAAAAGAGAACAGGTTCTCTTTCCATGGAGCTTAGTCTTTTGAAAGAATACTCATACAAGGATGAAATTCAGACATACGTGGCTCGTCAGGACCCACAGCAAGTCCTCAATTTTACAGGAATTTGCACTAATGTCCCTGAAATCCTTTCCCAATATCACCAACATACAGAGTCACAGTGCACATAATTAGAATTAAGGCCCTATTAATCTTTACTAGCGACAGGGGGGTCTAGAACAAATTGCCTAAATTGACAAATTAATATTTACACAGTGTGATAGAACTTTTTAAGAATTCATATATCAAATTAATGCTCATCTTAACAAATCCTCATTAAGTGTTGGCTTTGAAAAGAGTCTGCCCAATAGTGATTGCAAAGAGAACTCATTTGCCAACCCCTGGTCCTTTACAGGTACAAAAATGTCGTAAAAGAATTTGTCTTCGAGGTTAATTTTTAAGTGTTTAGTCTTATTTATCTCTGTGTTTAGTTTCTTGCTTGTCAAAGTGAGAAAGGACTGATTTCTCTGATCTTTTCACCAGTCACCATAAGCAATTGTTAAGAGAAAATAAATTCTGTCATTTGTGCCCCATTAAATATGATTTTCTGTCAGTTTAAGTCATCGTCTTAGACTGACGTGAACTTTACCATTTCGAAACCTGAAATTACTACTCTGATTACCATGGTCTTTAGAGATGGAATTCAGTCTCTCTGCAGACTGAATGTTCTCTGAAAAAAAATGACAAAGTTTAATGTTTCCTTTATGCAGATTAAAAAAAAATGTAAAGCACAAGTATTCCATATTGGAACAAACAGCACCATAGAAGAAAATGAATGTAAATGCCTTACTGCACAAGACTAAATGAAAATGTGATGTGAATTACTTTCTAGCTCAAGCTCATCACTAGTGCCCAGATGACTGTGTTTCTGTAGTCTTAAAAATCACTTCAATTTTCAACCAAATGCCGCTAGCCAAATAAACAATGTGTGTCTCTAACACTTTTTATAATGCTTTCTGGAAGAGAAATACAGACAGTATGAAAAAAAAGAAAAGAAAAGCATACTCAGCTCCTCTTTCAGAGTCTCAGTGTACATCACCAGGAGTCCTCAGAGACTTGTTGAACTTTTGAACTTGTCCATTTACTCATTTGGTCAGTCAGTGCATGAACCAGGTGAGTGTAGAGTGCTTGCCCTCTGCTGCAGATCCAGCCCATACTCAGCCATGTTTGGGTCCTAGGGGCCCCACCCATCTTAGCTAATTGAATGATGGGTAGGCACCAAATTATTAGTTGGTCAACAATCTGTACATGGTTGCTGGGACAAAGAGAGACTCATTCATTCATTTAGCACATTTTTTAAATTTAATTGTTCTTTTATATTGGAGTGTAGTTGATTTACAATGTTGTGTTAGTTTCAGGTGTACAGCAAAGTAATTCAGTTACACATATACATATATCCATTCTTTTTCAGATTCTTTTCCCATATAGGTTATTACAGAATACTGAGTAAAGTTCCCTGTGCTATACAGTAGGTCCTTGTTGATTATCTATTTTATATATAATAGTGTGTATCTGCTGGTCCCAAACTCCTAATTTATCGCTCCCCCCACCACGTTTCCCCATTGGTAACCATAAATTTGTTTTCAAAGTCTGTGAGTCTGTTTCTGTTTTGTAAATAAGTTCATTTGTATCATTTTTTTAGATTCCACATATAAATGGTATCATATGATATTTGTCTTTGTCTGACTTACTTCACTTAGAATAATCATCTCTAGGTCCATCATGTTGCTGCAAATGGCATTATTTCATTCTTTTTTATGGCTGAGTAATATTCCATTGTATATGTATATCCAACGTCTTCTTTATCCATACCTCTGTTGATGGACATTTAGGTTGCTTCCATGTCTTGGCTATTGTAGACTGTGCTGCAGTGAGCATTGAAGTGCATGTTATCTTTTTGAATTATGGTTTTCTCCAGATATATAGCACATTTTTTTGAATGCCTACTCTGTGCAAGGAGCTGTTCTTGGTGATGGAGATCAAGTGGAGAGCAAGTTACATTGGGTCTGTCTTCTCCTGGAGCTTAACATTGTAGTGAGGGCAAGGAATAGAGAAAAGAAACATGCAAACAAGCCAAAGACAAAGATCATGTCAGACAGGCACGATGACAAAAATTAAACAGAGTGATACAGTGGATAATAACTGGGAATGGAGTAGGCAAGGAGGTCTCTCTTATGAGGAGACATTTAAGCTGAGAATGACAAGAAGGATGAACCATGAAAGATCTAGGTGGAACATGAAGTTGGAAGAGCAAGTGGAAAGGCAGAAGGGAACCTGGTGCAGTAGAGGAACAGATAGAAGAATAGCGCAGGGAGAACACAGTGGATAAAGGGGAGAGTGGGGTACGGTGAGTCACACAGGGGCCAATAAGAGAAAGGGCCTCACGGGCCATGTAAGGTACTTGAATTTTATTCTGGATGCAGTGGGAATCCTTCGCTTAAGACTAAAGGAGTGACATGATCTGATTTACATATTTTAAGAGTTATTTTAGCTGTTGTGTGCAAAATATATTTTTCAGTTAATCTAGGCAAGAGAAGATAGTGTCTTAAATAGGGTCTTAGTGATTAAGAGGGAGAAAACTGGAAAGATTTGGGATGTATTTAAAGAGATGGTACATAGAACTGGCTTCTAGAAACTATATGTGGGGAGCAGGCAAGGCAAAGAAGGATTCAAGGGTTGGGGTCCAAGAATGGGGAGGATAGTAGTGGGAGGTTGGTGGCACATGGATCAATTGTTCCATTTTGGACAGGTAAAGTTGAGATGCCTATTAGATTCAACAGTTGTTGTTTTAAAACGAATGAATGGCCTGTTGTAGAAAGCTATGGTAGACCAATCAGATTCCCTATTTGTGGTAGGTGCACTCAGAAACTGGAGAGAGGGAGGGAGATGCAGATGAGCCAAAGCCAGAGAGGCCATGCAGAGCTCTCTCTGAGCCAAAATTATAAGGAAGCAGAAACTGAATCAAAAGGGAAGCCAGTTGGAGGAAGGAAAGTATCAGATCAAAAGAGTTAAATACATCTTGAGGAGTCGTCAGGGTACATGGCCCGAGAGGGAGATGTGAGGTGAGTTGTTGCTCCCTAGACCTGCCTCTACTTTCTTACTTTCTAGTTCTGTCCATAGGTACCCTTCCAAAAATATGCTGTTTTCTTGATGTAATTTAGGTGGGTTGCTGTTTCTTTCCTATAAACTAACATAGTTGAAATAAATAACTCAACACACTGAGGACCACAAAGATGAGTCATATAAAGTCACCGTCCTCAATGAGTTCACAGCCCAGTAAAGAAGATAATAATGCAAAGAACTGTTCTGTAAAGTCCAAATGGAATGCTAAGGGGGTTAAAATGTTATTTATCTACCATTTAGTATTACATGTTCTTTTATAAGCAAGCAAAATATTAAATGTACAACTTGTCTGTTGGCATCTGCATCAAGTAATAGAAACTGCAAATGATGACTTCTATTAGGAAATATATGGCATTATATAAGGTTTCCCATATTTTGATCATGGGTTTTACCAAATGTGCATCCCACCTGGACTATTATTTACTTAATGTTTTCATGTAGTTAAACTCACTTTTGTAACTTAGATACATACTGCTGCCTCATCCTAAGCAATAAAGCCCTGAAATAATGGTTTGTTTGCTATTTACATAGTTTTCTAATATTCATAAAAATAAATACAGAGTATGAAAATAGAAAGCCGACCTGCATGTGGCTAAAATCATACCACAACCACCAGGGCTACAAGTACCAGATTTTTGGAAACAGTGACATAGAGAGGAAAGCACTAGACTCAAATTTACAAGATCTGACTTTGAACTTGGCTCCTTAACCAAGAAGCTACTGTGCAGTTCTGGGCAAATCAGTCTCTTTCTCCCTCAGCAATAAAATGATTGTATACCTTCCCTGCCCATCTTAAAAAGTGATTATAGAGATCACATAAGCCCCAGGGTATGTTCAGATGCTTTGCAAAAGACAAAGTGCCTAACAAATTGCAGTGCTTATTGAGAATGTAGTTGTGGACCATAATGATTGTACCTGTGGGTTCCTAATGTAAGTGCCACTGGGGCAATACTGGCATTTAAAAACCAAAACGAATATTTTCTCATCTAAGCTGTGCTCCAGAATCCTCCAGCTCTTTAAACTTGTCTTCACTATTATCAGAACCACAAAATTTGGACTGTGCTCAAAATAATTTTCAATTATTTCTAGCAAGCAAGCCTTGTCTTCCCAAGGGTATGAGGGAGCCCCCAGAGAAGGCACCTTCTTTTATCAAATGAGTTCATTGTAAATAGACTGTCCATTATAGTGTACAGAGTGGCATGAGCAAAGATTTAGTGCCCCTTTTCGGCTACAGTCTTTGTATGAGATAATAAAGCTCTCTGAATCTATTTCCTAACTTGTAAAATGGAAATAATAATCCCTATTTTGCAAGGGTTTTGTGAATTTTAGTGAAATAGTGACAGTTAATTGTTTAATATAGTGCCTGAGCCATAGACAGCTCTAAAGAAATATCAGCCACTATTATTTTACTGCATGAAGGATGAGAATTGCTCTTCACATTGGTGACATCTATTAGGAGTCTATGATTCCACGTATCATAGTACCCACCTCTTAGAGTTACTGTGAGAAATAAATCAAAGTTCTCACATGTAAACAATGTCTGGCACATGATAAGTGCTTAATAAATGTAAGCCTTTGCTGTCCTCATCAGCTTTTGTTATCTCAGTGTTTATTACAGGACATCATATTTTGGATAAAGCAGGGTTCGATGACAGGATTCTTAGTTGTAGAAAATTCTCTGTTAAATCGGAATTGATTGTCTATGTTGTTGTCTCTGTTCCATTGTTCAAAAAATACTATAGGAGTTTAGCATAGTGTTAGAGAATAATAGATGTTCAAAAGATACTACATGAGAAACAGGAGAGATTAGCATCTGGTGTGATTTGAATACCTAAAGCTCTTTATTGATAAGAATCTAGACTTGTGCTATTATACACTAGCTATGTGTGGCCACAAGCCCATGAAATGTGGCTAGTTTGAACAGAGATATGCTGTAAAGTGTGAAATGCATACTAGATTTCAAAGACTTAGTGTGAAAAAAAATTTTTAATTTCATTAATAATGTTTTATATTGATTAGACATTGACATAGTAATATTCGGGGTATATTGGTTTAAATAGATTATTTCAACTCATTTTACCTGTTTCTTTTTACTTTTATAATGGGGCTACTAGAAAATTTAAAATTAAACCTGTGGCCCCCATTGTGGTTTGCATTATATTTCTATGAGGCAGAACTAATCTAAGCCATTTCATAGTTCAAATGTTGACAAAGTATCAGGCTCATCTTCACAATAGCAACGTTTTTTCAGAATTTTAATGTAAACTATTTTTGTAATAGTTTTTATCTGTTGAAACCACTTTCTAAACTTATTGTTTTATAGCAAGCACGATTTTAAGTGGGTAGAGTTTGGTCATCTAGTTCTGTTATTTGTTTGTATCTTAGTGTACAGTATTTAAAATGCATTACTTTGTAACATAAAATTTAACATAGTTGTTTCCACTGAATGAAAGAGTTGGGAAAGTGACAGTTTACCTTAAAATTAACAAAATAGCAAACACAGAAATGACTAATGTTATAATTAATGTTATAAATAATCTTGAGGGGGAGTCAGTGGCGGAAATTAGGTGATGAGTCTTAAAACAGTGATGGATTGTTTAAATATCAATAGTATTTTGATTAATTTATAACAGTGAAATACTTTCAGTAGTGCCATTATGCTTGATTACCATGTCCTACACAATATACCGTATTAATTTGTGAATCCAGTGGGTTTTTACTGAAAATAATCTTATATAACATGTACATTCCCAAATCTCCATCAAGTAGACAGTATATATAACAAGGTGACCTTTTTTTTTTTTTTTTTTTTGCGGTACGCAGGCCTCTCACTGTTGTGGCCTCTACCGTTGCGGAGCACAGGCTCCGGACACGCAGGCTCAGCGGCCATGGCTCACGGGCCCAGCCGCTCCGCGGCATGTGGGATCTTCCCGGACCGGGGCATGAACCCGTATCCCCTGCATCGGCAGGCGGACTCAACCACTGCACCACCAGGGAAGCCCCAGGGTGACCTTTTAATGAGTCAATTTAGTTCACTTTTGAAATGAAAACATTTTATAAAATAATGTGTTGATAACTTTTAAAATCTTATATGGTTGCACATGTTTTGGCCACGTGTAGGTCTGGGTATTTGAGCTTTGGAGAAGGTTCTAAATGAAGAGCCCTTATCAGCTAAAAGCAGAGAGAAACTGCTTTGCTTTATGGAGATTTTCTTAACAACATTCCAGAACCGTTCTGAAGCACCCAAAGTAACTTCCTGTAAAGAGGTATTAAGCACCAGCTTGCTTTAGCTTAGAATTCATAATTCACAAAATAAAAAAAATGGAACATCACTGATTCTGTAATCCCATCCCCTGCACCTTCCTCCTTTGTTCTACAGGATTTTAACAATATACCCGTCTCCAAATTTACAAATGATTTGCTTTTCCAAAGTTCATCTCCAAGTCAGTCGTCCTCTTGGAATGCAGTGAGTGTTAGGTTCTCAGGCCAGCCCAATAAAGCCACACGAACAGCTAAAATGGTATATGCATTTACAATGACCACCGCAGATGCAAGAAAATTAATTAAAAGAGATTGCTACAGAACTGAAGATCATCTTTAAAAAGTGTCTTGAAGATCCATGTATGAAGAGAAACAGTATTTTTGTGTGTGGGGGTAGCTATTTTTTTTATTTTTTAAATTGAAGTATAGCTGATTTACAATGGGATTAGCAGATGTAAACTATTATATATAGGATTGATAAACAACAAGGTCCTACTGTATAGCACAGGGAACTATAATCAGTATCCTGTGATAAGCCAGAATGGAAAAGAATATTAAAAAAAAGAATGTCTATATGTGTGTAAATGAGAAGCAGTTTTTAATTAGCAACTGAAAAATGAGTAGGAGGGACTTCTGTGGACATCCTAAAGCTGCTTTAGAAACTTTCAGGGACCACAGAGGTTAACTGCAAAGGTTCTGTTATCATCGAATAGTGTTTCTCAATGTTTGTCTTTTCACTGACTGGGGTACGCCCCCCTCATTACTGTTCGGCTCGACTGTGCTGAGGTGCTTTTGTGGCGCAGGTGGACAGAAGGTGGGGAAAGGGAACAGAAAAGGAGCGGGACAGCATAGAGAGATTTCTGAGATGATCGAGGAAGAGGTGAAATGTAGAAGAGGGGAGTTATTTAAAGAGATGGAGTGCGAGTGACAGTCAGTAACTGAACTGGGAAGGAAGGAAGAAGAGAGAATGTGGCACTTGCTCAGTAATCAGTGATAACAGCTCATTTACTGAGCTCCCATGCTGTTCCAGGACTGTGCCATGTGTTTGACACACATGTAATCTTCACAATTAAAGGCAGTATTAGTCCCCTTTATAAATGAGAAAACCAAGGCTCAGAAGCTTAGGTGTTAGGTTGAACCATATGAAATTGCCGATATTTTGCTTGGCGTACGGCAATTTCAGATGGTTCCACCTAATACCTTTCCCAGGGACACAGAATAGTAGATTTTGGAATGAGGTTTCAAAAGCAACTCTACCTGGCCCCCAAGCACTTAATCTTTCCTCCACCTTCCACACATCTACACAATGACATTGGAGGGAAGAGAAAACATGTCATGGGGGATCTTGCATCAGACAGGACCCGCTTCTCACCATGAGGGTGGTGGCACCATGGGGGAAGGAATGACCAGGAGCTTTTCAAAGCAAGGTTGAGGGTTAGGTATAGAGCAGAACCAGTCATTTGAATACACAGGTAATTTGTATGTCTGCTTTGTAGCTTGAAATATGTCTACATTAAATACTTTATATCTGTAGAAAAAAGTTAATCCGTAGAGTAAAGGCCATTTCTACAACAGCATGCTTACATTGTAACATGGTTTAGATACAAGACAGACATTTTAATCTCCCCTCACCCTACTAGGAAAGCATGGTTTCATGGGTTCTCAATAGCTCGCGTCTTATGCAAATTACTCTACTCCACTTGGCTCTAAGTTTCAGTGGAGAGCATTCCAGCAGTGAGAGGTGTTCAATCAATGACAGTAATGTCTTGTAAGGGACCTTCTTTGTAGACCTTTCTATTGATTTTTATATTTTCGCATCCCCGAAGATTTCATCCCTGAACTGAAACCTCTATCTGTCAATAAATGCACCTCCTTCTGTTGTTCTGGGCTTAACTTGTCATTCCTTCTGGATATTAACACAGCACAGAGATTATTCCTGTGCATATTGTGTCCTCAGACTTAGACCCTGATCTCTCCCTTCCTTCCTCCCTCCCTTCCCTTCTCGCTTCCTGCTTTCCTCCCTCCCTCCTTCCATCTGTGTTTTTGCCTCTTCCTGACTGAGCCTTGTAGAGCAAATCTGTGAAAGGAATTGTTGGCTGGACGTGGGCCCCAGTACCCTGAGGAGGCAGTGGGTCAGGCCTGAGGTGGCTGATGGAGGAGACATGCATCTTGCCAAGTTTGCAATTCCTACTTCTCAGCAGTGTGCCCCCAACGCAGGTATTTGCCAATTGCATGCCACGAAATTCCCCGAATGTCCCTTCTGAAATATTTTGAGAAAAACCTCTTTGTCTCACTAGGTAGATAAGTTTGGCCAGTGATACCCAAAGGGATTTTTGAGAAACATTAGCCCTGTGAAATGCTCTTCAAAGAAGGATTCACACTGTCTCAAAGAAATAGCTGTTCTTCCATGTTCATTGCCCCATTACTGACAATAGCCAAGACATGGAAACATCAACAAATGGATGGATAAAGAAAAAATATATATATGTATATCACATTCATATATATGTGCACATATATTTATATATCACATATATATATTGATATGTATATATAAATATATAGGCAGTGGAATATTATTCAGCCATAAAAAGGAAAGAAGTCTTGCCATTTGCAACAATGTGGGTGGACCTCGAGGGCATTATGCTAAGGGAAATAAATCAGACAGAGAAAGAAAGACACTATATGATCTCACTTAAGTGTGGAATCTAAAAAAGCCAAACTCAGAAATAGAGAGTAGGAGGGTGGTTGCCTGGGCAGGGGGGGTCAGGTAAATGGGGAGATGCTGGTCAAAGGATACAAACTTGCAGTTGTAAGATGAGCGGGTTCTGGGGATCTAATGGACAGCATGGTGACCATAGTCAACAGTACTGCATTCTATACTTCAAAGTTGCTAAGATCTTAAATATTCTCACCACACACACACAAAAAGGTAATTATGTGAGGTGATGGAGGTGTTAACTAACGTTATTGTGCTAATCATTTTGCAATATATACCTGTATCACATCATCACGCTGTACATCTTAAATTTACACAATGTTATGTATCAATTATATCTCAATAATGCTAGAAAAATAAATAAATAATAATGAAAGACTGGGGGAAAAATTAAAATGTTGAGAAACACCATTTACTGGCCCCCTTCACAGTGCACATTGGAATAGTACACTGTGTACATCTGTTTATCTCTGTTAACCCAGCATCTCCCTAACTCATTTGATCATAGAACCTTGTTTTAAAATATAACATCTATTAACATCACATAACTAGACTTCCCCAGAACATACTTTGGAAATCTTGAGTTAGGTATTAGTGAATTTTCATTCCAGCTGCAAAAGAAGAGCTATATCTCTTAAAAGGATCATTTAAAAATAAAAATTAAAAGCTTCCATGCTGCCTCAGACCCATACACTTTCCATTTTATGGATCTGTCTTTGATGGGGATGGAAATGATGTTCTATGGGTTAACACACTCAAATCTATGTTGTCCATTCCTTAATCAGTGTGTTATATTGAGTACTAACTCTGCTGGCCTGACTTAGTGGCGATGCTGAGAGAGGTGGATAAAGATCTAAGGACTATTAAGTGTCTGATGTGACAGAAACGTTGGTCAAATGCACATGGAGCGGGAAGAAGGGGTCAAGGATGTCTCCTGTAATTTTATCTTGGTGGTCAAGTAATTAGCAGATTATAAATTGGAGGTGTGTCTTAATTGTGCTCCACTTTCCTTGATTGTAAATAGACAGTTCGTAAGTATATGGCCAGACAAAATTTACTAGTGAGTGAAGGTCCCAGTCTTATGCCCCAACACCTCACCCGTGAAAAAGCACTAGGCTTTACAGCTTTGCTTCCTCCCTTCCCCTACTCCCTGAAGAGCAAGTACAGGATCTAAATAGTGACCAAGATAGGGAGGATAAGACAACATGGGTGAACTTGAGCTCTTCTGAGGCAGTAAATAAACATCTCCCAAGAATAAGAGAGGACTGGGATTTGTATTAGGCGTTGCTGTTGTAGAACCCATTTAATGTTTAAGAGAATCACGTGCAATGACTGAGATTCTAAGGAAGCTACTCTGTTGGCAGTTCACGAGCACTGGGCTGTGAGATCCTTGGCTTCATAGATAATGGGCCCATTTCAAGGAGGCTGCAAGCTGAAATAGCAGTAGTGCCAGGCAGGTGCCATCGATGATGAAGTGGACAGGGTATAAAAACACCACAGTGCAAGAGGAATGGAGAAACAGCCACTGTCACTCAGGTCTAAGAAGAACCACCTCAGAAATGATGGGATCCTCACTGACAGATGCTAAAAACAGTCCAGGAAAGTTTGAGGAGGACCTGGATATTTGCATAATTTCAAATATCTCTCCTAAGATACTTATAAAAGACATTTATAAATTACAAAATACCAAACTTCACAGTGGAGAAGCCCAGCAGACACCACCTTAACCAAGGTTAACATCACCAGCAATAAGATAGCATTGACATCATGGACCCCATGATAAGATGCACTGTGATCACAAAATCGCTTCTGTGGCCTTCTTGGTACAAATGCATAGCTTCAATCTAATCATGAGGAAAAAGTAGGCAAACCCAGAATGAGGGATTCTGTGAAATAGTTGACTGGTAATTATCAGAAGTGCCACAGTCATAAGACCGGGAGAAACTAGGAACTGTCACCAATTGAAGGAGACTAAAGAGGCATAATAATTAAATGCAATGTGGAATCCTGGATCGTGTCCTGGAACAGAAAAGGGGCATTAAGAGGAAAACAGTTGAAATTTGAATAAGGTCTATAGTTTAGTTAAAAATATTCAGATATTAACATTAGGGGAAAGTGGAGGAAGGATATACATGAACTCTTTATGCTATTTTTTGCAAATTTTCTATCAGTCTAAAATTAGTTTAAAAAATAAGCATAGCAGAAAAATAAAGAAAAGGAAATGATGGGATTCAGAAACTCCAGCATCACACTAACCTATAGAAATATAGTGTGAGCCGTGAATATGAGTCACATATGTCATTTTAAATTTTCTAGGAGCAAGTTAAAGCAAAAAAATGATTGGTGAGATTAATTTTAGTAAGTCAACTCAGTATATCAAAAATATTATCATTTCAACATATAATCAATATAGAAAATTACTGAGATCTTTTATATTCTTTCTCACTCTAAGTCTTCAAGAGCCAGCCTCAATTCAGACTAGCTGCCTCTCCAGTTCTCAATAGACTCATGTGGCTAGTGGCTACCATGTTGAACAACACACATCACCATCAAGACACATTCTGTTTGCATCTTTTATTATTTCTACTGCTTCCCATGAGTGTTTTGTTCTTTCCTACTATAGACTCCTCCTTCCTTTCCTCACTTATGAGCATTTATATCTTCCAGACATTATGCTATGCACAAAACTGACAAAAATTTCCAACTTCCTGGAGCTTCCATTCTTGAGGGAGCGATTGACATAAACAGTAGCTATAGTAAATAAGTAAATTATACAGTAATTAGAAGATAGTAAGTGCTATGAAGTGAGGGTGTGAGGGGCACAGAGCTGAGTAAGGTGACTCGGATATGCTGGGGGTAGGAAAGCTAAAAGAGGCAAGACCTAAAATCAAACCCAGATCACCTATGGCTTCATTCTGGTACTTTCCATTCTTTAATTTCAACAGACAATTTTGAATGGAAGGAATAATGCGAGAGTAAAAACAATATTTTGCTTTGACTTATTTAGTACTTAATAAGGTCAAGTGCAGCTCCGTCATAGAGGGCAACACCTAACTACCATTTTCTTTTTTTTTCTTTTTTTTTGCGGTACGCGGGCCTCTCGCTGTTGTGGCCTCTCCCGTTGTGGAGCACAGGCTCTGGACGCGCAGGCTCAGCGGCCGTGGCTCACGGGCCCAGCCTCTCTGCGGCATGTGGGATCTTCCCGGACCGGGGCACGAACCCGTGTCCCCTGAATCGGCAGGCGGACTCTTAACCACTGCGCCACCAGGGAAGGCCCTGACTGCAATTTTCAACATTTGGTTTAAAGGAGGTGATAGCATTCTGAACAGCCAGCCCTCCAGCTAACCGAAGCAGAAATATGGAGGAGCTGTCTTATAAGGACTAGGATATCTCAGCAGAAAACGGAGGGTTTTGAAATTATGCAGCCCACTGCAATTTCTTTTTTTTTTTTTATTTTTGTGGTACGCGGGTCTGTCACTGTTGTGGCCTCTCCCGTTGCAGAGCACAGGCTCCGGACGCGCAGGCTCAGTGGCCATGGCTCACGGACCCAGCCGCTCCGCGGCATGTGGGATCTTCCCGGACCGGGGCACGAACCCTTGTCCCCTGCATGGGCAGGCGGACTCTCAACCACTGCGCCACCAGGGGAGCCCTGCAATTTCTTGACATGAGTCCAGAAAGGTTTGATCAATGGGGTTTGATTCTTTCTTGCCCTGAAATTTGAATAATTACCTACAGCCTGGTGAATTTAACATATTTGAAAAATTGATTTCTTCTCTCTAGAGGTTTGTGAATTTTGTTTACTCTCCTTGTGATGGAGTATGAGATTCATTGTTTTTTTAAACTTTTGGTCAATAATAGTTACTCATTGAAATACCTTCCAATCGCAGTTCTTTCTGCTCTGGGATGTGAGAAAAGAGTGGCTGTCAGAAATGTGTACAAGGAATCCTGCAACCTCTGCTTTTCACAGTCTGAGATACCTTAAAGAAGTTAAAAGGAAAGAGGTGCAACAGAAAGAAAAAGAAAGAGAGAGAGAGAGAGGGAATTTGTCCTATGTTGTGTGTGTGTTTTTCCTGCATCCGGTTATGTGAGGTGCCTGTTGGAATGGAGAGTCTTGGACCTAGCCCCAGATCTCTAGATTCCAAATCTTTGGAAGATGGAGCCTGAGAATCTGTGTGTTTCATAAGGTTCCTAAGTGATTCTTCTGCCCACTGGGTATTGAGAACCGTAGATCCTGGTGCCAGAAAGGCCCAGATTTGAATCCTGATGCGTCTGCTCACTGGCTGGGGTGCTCAGAGGGTCTCTTCTAGGGAAGGGACACTGAACTGCCCCCCTGCGTGTAGGGTTCTCTGTCTATCAGACTTTGTAACAAGAAGACCAGGGAATTTGGATCCAGCATACTAACTCCCACTGTGCTGGGTCCAGCAGGAGAATTCTTCAGATCTCTTAATTGTGACATTTTAACAAACTATTCTGTTCCCATTTTTTAATGCAGCTGGCATAGAGGCTGCTTTTGTCCCTTTGTTTTGCTAAGGGGAATGCAGGCATTTGTTTCTGCTCCTTTTCTTTTTACTTGGATACATATAATGCACGTATTTATAGTCCAAGGAGGCAAGAAAGAGAACTAGGACAGACTTGTGTTTTCAAGGCCTGCCATGTGGACCTGGGCAGGGACACGTCAGGCCTCCAAAAGTGAGCCAGTAAGTTCTTTGTTTGCGCCCTGAGCATAGCCCTTTTATCATCTGTGGTCCCATCTAAATAGCTTTTCTTAAAGGATAAAGTATATTATCAGGGCCTAAGAAATAACTTGTAATTATGGGCTCTCGAATGGACTCAGGTACTGTTTAAAAGCACCAGATGAAAGAGAAACTTATGAGGATTTTGCTCTTTAACTAGGCCTTGGAGCCCTGGAGGAACTTACTTTTTATGTTGCAGTCTCGTATTTTTACTTCATTTTTAAAATCACAAAAGTAATAGATGCCCATTGTACAATATTCAAATAATACAGATATATTAAGTGAAAAATGAAAGCTCCTGGGACTTCCCTGGCAGTCCAGTGGTTAAGACTGCGCTTCCACTGCAGAGGGCATGGGTTCAGTCGCTGGTCAGGGAACTAGGATCCTGCATGCCGTGCAGCGCGGCCAAAACAAATAAAAGCTACCACATACCAACCACTTCAATTCTATTCTCTGCTATTTTTCTAGACATATATAAACATATATGATTAACACACACACACACACACACACACACACACACGAGTAATTAGGACTCTTTAAAGTGTAAATGAGACCAGCCCAATTCAAAAAATTTTTGAGAAATAGGAGAAATCTCTTGGCTTACATAATCATACTTAATTGAGGTGAATTAGCTTCAAGAATGGCCAGATCCAGGGTGTCCAACAGGCTAGTCTTTCTTTCTCTCATCTCTCTCTCTCTCATCGTGTCCTCTTTCTGTGCGTCTGCCTCATTTTCCCCCCTCACTTAGCTTTCTCCAGGTGTTGGGGAGGATAGCAATCTGCAGACCCAGATTTGCTCTAGATTCAAGACAAAATGATGCCCCATCTCCCTGCAAAAATGTGGACATCCTAATCCCCAGAACCTGTAAATATGTTGTCTTAACATGGCAAAGGAGAATTAAAACTGCAGATGGAATTAAAGTTGTTCATCAACTGACCTTTGAAGATGGAAGAGTGGGGCTGTGAGCCACGGAAGTGGATGCCTCTGGAAGCTGGAAAAGGCAAGGAAATGGATCCCCCCCGGCCCGCCTCGGATCCTCCAGAAGGGAGCACAGCTCTACTGACACTTTGAGACTTGCGTCATATTTCTGATCTACATAATCATAAGATAATACATTTTCTGTTCTTTTAAGCCACTGAGTTTGTGCTAATTTGTTCTAGCAGCTGGAGAGACCTAATATAGGGCCCAAAAGGCAAGAGACTTTTTCTCCTCAAAATAAAAAGTTTTAAAAATCCTTGCAAGGCTTCTGACTAGCCTACCTTGGTTTTCAGCCAACCTCCATCCCTGTCACCATGGTCAACAGCATCAGGTACTCTAATTGTCTAGATCTGATTACTCTTTATGGCAGGGAAAGGGGATCAAGAGGTGTGATTGGCAGCCCTTCTCCTCAGAATCACATAACTGGCATGGGAACAGAGCATTTCCCCCAAAGGAGGATTGTGTGGGTTTGTTGTTCATAGTTTGCTTTTTAGAATGGGTTTGTGACATATATTTTGTTCTATAATTTGCTTAATTCTCTTTACAACATATTTTGGGGATATTTTCATTTCAATTTATAAAAATCCTACTTTGTTCTTTTTAGTAGCTGCCTGGTATTCCATTGGGTAGATGAACCAAACTCATTCAACCGTGTTTCCTGTTGATGGACATTTAGGATGTTTCCAATCTTTGCTTCCAAAGAAGACTGAACGTTGTGTCCTTCGATATATCTCTGTGCATGTCATAGGACTTGCTTTTGATTTTTTTCTCAACACTGGTAATGTGAGGGTGCAATGGAGAATAGAACAAGGATAGGCGTAGTGGATTGAATGGTGCCCCCCCCCCCACAAATATGTGCAAGTCTGAACCCTCAGTACTTGTGAATGTGACCTTATTTGGAAACAAGGTCGTTGCAGATGTAATTAAGTTAAGGGTCTTGAGATGAGATCATTCTAGATTTAGGGTGGGCCCTAAATCCAATGACAAGTGTCCTTATAAGTGCACAAAAAGAGAGCACACAGAGACACAGGGGAAGGCCATGTGAAGACGGAGGCTGAGATTGAAATGATGCCTCTAAAAGCCAAGGAATGCTAAGAATTACCAACAGCCACCAGAAGCTAGGGGAGAGACATGGTATAGACTCTCCCCCAGAGCCTCTAGAAGGAAACAGCCCTGCTGACACCTGACTTCTGATTTCTGGCCCTCAGAATTGTGACAGAATAAATTTCTGTTATTTTAAGCCCCCCAGTTAATGGCAATTTGTTATGGCAGCCCTAGGAAACTAAAACACAGGTTGTGAAAGCAACTGGTTATCCTGCCCTCCTTCGTTTGGCTAGTGGCCAGCTGTCAATCATCTGGGAAGACAGAGGAATGTTAGGTCAGATCCCAAAAGCCATATAGCACACAGGAGTCATTTCAGTGTCCATTTCTGTGAATGTGCTTTGTGATTTTTATCTTCTAGTGCCATTTTGTTTAAACAAATGATGAAATTAGTTTATACCTCAGAGTCAGCTCCCAGTGGATATATGGAAGAGAGGCAGACCCAGTGTTAAATGAGTGGCAAAGCAAAGTGAAGGCTTATGCAGAATCCTCTCTGGTGATCTATAGCATCATAGATTTTTAGTGGTTGTGCATAAGAGGAATGAATAGATAGACAAAGGAAGGAGGGAAGGAAGGAAGGAAGGGATGGAGGGAGGGAGGGAGGGAGGAAGGAAGCGGGGGGAAGGAGGAAAAAAGACAGATAAAGTAGACCATGATATGACCAGTGGAGACCTTTGAATGCCCCCTTTCGATCAATGCCGTGTAGGGCATTAAGCCCTTTATATTTAATTCACAAACAGCTGAAAATGCTCAGAACGTGCTTGGTATCCACTACAATGACACAAGCTGGCCATGCCTCCACTCTCACCACCCTCACTGTTTCAAGTCAAATATTGAAATGCAGTGAACAGTATCCCAAGCTGAGAGCTAGGAATCTGATTCTTTTTGATCAGTAAAGCACTAAAAACAAAACCAAAAAAAAAGGCAATAACGCATACAGGTATAATCACAGTACACACGTATTTTACTGCATTGGACTTTTTCTCATCCGACTTCTGACATGTGTGAATTACCGTTGGGCCAGGAAGCTCATACTTGATAATTGGCAGCTGTATTTTAACTGCAGGCTTGAAAGTTTTGGGGGGAAAAAAAAAAGAGCAGATGTTGAGATGCCTGTTTTGGGGATGTGTAGTGTATCACTGCCTGTCCTTAAACATGCTGAAGGAGACAGAGTAAGTCATGGAAAATCATGGAAAATGGAGCAAAACTCTAAGAAATCTCTGCTTATGGTAACTGCTGGACCGTAGTATAATGCCTGCCTTTGGCTTTCGGCTTTTCAGCACACACATGGCCTTGGCTTCTGCCGCTCCCTCTTCTGGATTTTCCTCCCCTCATCAAGGCCCATTGCAAAATCTACCTCTCGTCTTCCTACCCTGGATAGAACTTCAAGGGAACAGATCACAGATCTTATTAAATTGGAATAATTGATATTTATTGTAGGATAAAGCCACTGGGGACCAGTAATTGAGTGAGAATGTAAACCAGTGTTAATAAGAATTGGGGGGCTTCCCTGGTGGCACAGTGGTTAAGAATCCACCTGCCAATGCAGGGGACACGGGTTTGATCCCTGGTCTGGGAAGATCCCACATGCCGCGGAGCAACTAAGCCCGTGCGCCACAACTATTGAGCCTGCGCTCTAGAGCCCGCGAGCCACAACTACTGAGCCCACGAGCCACAACTACCGAAGCCCGTGAGCCTAGAGCCCATGCTCCACAACAAGAGAAGGCACTGCAATGAGAAGCCCGCGCACCACAGCAAAGAGTAGCCCCTGCTCCAGCAACTAGAGAATGCCCGCGTGCAGCAATGAAGACCCAACACAGCCAAAAATAAATATAATAAATTTATTTTTAAAAAAATAAGAATTGGACCAACCAAGAACTGCAGAGTCCCAAATGAGATTTTTCTATTTCAACATTTCCTAGAACTCCTGATGAATAACCTTGTGCTTTTAGGATGACTTGCTCTTTTGATAGCCTCTGATGTGCTTGTTTTCTCAGTGCATTTAAATTGGGTCATGGGGCAGGAGCCAGCAGTGCTCTAAAGCTTCCCCCAAGAACATGGGTCTGTGATGTGTGTTTAATGTTTTCCCTGTAACAGAGATAAATGTCGTCGGTAATTCTGATTGGCAGGCCCAATGTTTAAGGCTTTTGGAATTATCTGAGTCGCAGGGTCGCAGGAATCGTTCTGCATTCAAATATTTACAAGGCATAATTAAATGGATTAATGATGTGGGGTTCTAGAAACAATATGGTGGTGTTAAATTTTCCAGCAGCTTTCTACTAGTTTCATCATTCCTTTTTCCCCCCTTGTCTATCTTTTCCATTTATGATTTTTGCTTTCAACCCTCAAAACCTCTGTGAACTTCTGATATCTCAGACTTTGCACTGAATTTCTCACTTGGCCCCTCTTGTTACTGCCTCTCAGTATCCAAAGGCCCGAGAGAGTGGCATGGACATATATACACTACCCCTCGTGCTTCTTAGATTAAATCCTCCACTCTTGTCATTCCTCCTCGCTTTGCTTAATTAGATGACATCTGATACAGCTTTGAAGATGTGAGGTGCTGTCCCAGTGCTAAGTGGGATGGTTCTAATTATTATCTTGAAGCCTCGCATCACCGTATTCTCCTTCTTCCCTCTCATTCTTTTCTGTCTCTTAGTCATCTGGGTATGAATAATGAACACAATGTTTCCTTAAATGGAAGAATGGAAATATAGTTGAGTTCTTTTTCCCAGGTTGCCTGTTAGCAGAAATGGAGGCATATCCATGTGCTTTTGGCCTGGGAAAACGAAAAGGGAAGATTGAGACACTAGAATGTGTATTGTGAATGATCACAGTCTTAGAGATTTTTTAAATCACTTCTGTTTTTATTACCAAACCAACAAAAAATTGTTGTAGAGAATTTGGATAATTCAGAAAAACACACAGTTGAGAAGACATATGACATGTGTTTTCATCTTCCAAATTTTGTGTATATAGTATATACTATCGTCATATTAATCTATTTTCACACACAAAATAGGGTCAACCTGAACATAAGCATAAGTTTTCTAACTTATGCTTAAACTTAATGCACTGTGAACATTTAAATTACATATTCTTCTCATCATCATGACCACAGGCCCCCCTCTTATACAGATGGACCACAACTTATTTAACCAGTTCCCACAGGTGAACAATTAGTTGGTTTCCAATCAACAACTAGTCCAGCAATTAATTGGACTAAAATAAACAATGCTGCAATCAGCATCCTTTATACATAGCCAGCATAGTTTTTTTAAAAATTATTTCTTCAACAAAAATTTCTGAAATTAGATTTGCTGTTCAAAGGATATAAAAGTTTCGTAAGCATTGGCTATTTAGAAAGACACCCAGAAAGTGGTACTAACTCAAGCTGCCCATCTTGGGTGGGTTAGAAAAGGACACCCCATGTCAGAGTGTCTCTTTCCTGGTCTTTCCTTAGCTTAGACATCTAACGCTGGATTGGTCTTCTTTCTGGATGAACATGCTTTGGAAATATCACTTGGATTCTTAGAATGGTTCTAAAGAACGGTCCAGGGCTCCTCATGACTCATCAGCAAGGTCCTGTATCCCTAGGACATCAGTTGTATCAGAGGCAAATTCATGTTTAAAGAACCGCCGACTGGAAACAGTTACACTGGTTTTATGCCAAATCAGAAGAGAAATTGTAAAGGAAGAAGGAATATTAATGCTTAGTGACCACCTATACAGTGCTGACATTGTTTTCTCTTAACAATCTTATAAGATAGTGAAGCTTCACCTTCATTTTGTAGTTGAACTAGATTCAAATCCATCTCTACCTGATGCCAAAGACCATGGTCTTTACTCCCCTCTATAACTCAGTTTTGTAGTTTAACAGTAGTTCCAAAAGCCATGAAGAGTCTGCCTCTCACTTAGCTCTATGTTCTGTCAATTTTTTCTTTCTCTTTAAATATCAATTTGGTTGGCTTTCCAAGTGTTAGAAAGCAACATTTCTCTTGTTTTACTTGTAGGTCATGTTTTCACTAGAATCCTTGATGTATTATTCTTTTTTCTCTTTGCCTAAAAAATGTAATATAAATTCATGAAGGCTTTGAATAGTGTTATATATGGGATGTCATTTAACCTGCCTTGCAAAGTCTGTTTATCAAAGCAAGAACTACTTGTTGGAGGATGTTAACGTCCTGAGTCAAAGGAAAAATAAACTGTGGGCTTTAGAGTGATCTTTCTACATATGTATTGACTGAATGCTTAAGGAGAATTCTGACATCTCTAGCCGAAGATGGTTTAGGAACCAAACAGTGAACTAGACAAGCTTGTATCCATAAACCGAGGACTCTAGCAAAGATGAGGACAGTATAGCATAGGGGTTATCAGCACAGATTGAAAGCTTTGGAACTGATCTTACCTCTAAGTCTCATTTTCCTTTTCCGTATAATGGGGATAGTAAGGTTTACTTGGAGAATCATCCTAATGGTTAAATGAGTTCATGTGCTTTCAGGTGCTTAGTAGGGTGAGATCAAACCTGAGTTTGATCTCAGTGGATGATCATGGAGGAAAAGATATTTTAAGAAACAGAAAAAAATCATACACTAAGTGAATCTGTACTGGAAAAGCATTAAAGGGATGTAAAAACTGCCTCTCCTAATGTAGACATCAAGGATATAGCATCCCTTTTTCTTTATTATAGAAAAGAAGTACTGTGAAGAACCCAGAGTTACTTCATAAACTTAATTTATTTAATTACAGGAGAAATTCTTCACTTCTTTTGGAACCTTGTTCCTTCCTCCCCCCACCCAATTTGAGAATCTGATGAAGCTTTGAATTCTCCATAGAAACGTGCACATTCACATCATATTTTGCAACTTTGGGGGCACCAATCTATTCCAGGTTAAAATTACCCCCAAACATAGAGGTTGTAGACACATTTTCATTTATCTGAACACGGTCAGAAGGGAGAGGGCTCTAGCTGGGAATACCCGACGCCAAAGCCAGAGATTCTAATCATTGCTGTATGCTGGATACATTCTGTGCCCTTGAGCACTCATAATGTAGAAAAGAAGACAAATAGGGAAATGAATGAGCACAGTGCAATGTGGCAAGAGTGACAATATGCACATACACTGAAAGGAATGATTTCATGATGCAGATTGAGGAGGGAGGGCTGCAAACAATATGATTTCACAAGTGCAGCAGTGATCCCAGGGTCTTTCAGAATCTTCGGAGATTCTGTGAACCATGTGGCATGTATTTCATCAAAATCAAAGTCCCAGATTACAGGTAACTCAAAGAATCACCCATGTCCTCTCCCACTAAGTCCATCCTCCTTCTCTATATGAGAGAAATGGAACAGGGGATATGGAAGGATGGAAACTTATCAGGAGACATACCTTCATCTTTGATTGATAAGTTTTATCTCACCTATATTATTCTATAATGTCTGGAATACCCACACCTTGAAATTCCTGAATTCTTGATTCGAAATGTCTGGAGGAGGGAACAGACACACCACTTCACCTTGCACACACAACCTTGTTTATGGAGGACTCTAGCTGTGTCCCAGGCCTGGAGGCCTGCTTGCTCAGCAAAGGGCTCTAACGTGGACAAACAAGAAAAAGAAGGTACTAAGGAAATGCCCTGGCCATTCAGTGATGTTCAAGTGAGCATGGGAGCAAAATTAGAGCAATTCTCTACTTTCAAGTGTATTGCTAACTCCATTTGCAGTAGCCCATCACTACTAAGTATTTTCCTTTAGACACACCTAAATTCAAATCATAGCCCTACCACCTGCCAGCCTCGGACAAGTGACCTAGCCTCTCTGAATACTGAGTTAACATGTACTGAATGCCACCTGTATCTGTGGTCCTGTCCTAAGTGTTTTACATGTGTGGACTCGGCCCACCCTCAAAACAACTCTGTGAAGAAGGAATTATTACTATTACCATTGAATATTGCTCAGGATCACACAGCAAGTGGGCAGAGCTGGAAATGGAGCCCAAGCTACTCAGCCCCAAGGCTGGAACCCTCACTCCCAAGTCCATGGTGCCTCCAAGTGCCACAGGTCAATTTCAGCATTTGTGATACAGGGACGATGCTGACCATTCTTCAGAGTAGTGGTTGGGTTAAACAAGACTGGTTTTGTCAATCATTGAATACTAGGGTCCCCGACCATAAAGGGAATCCTTCTGGGAGAATCCATAGGCGTGGGAGAAATCAGATTGGCCACAGAAAGTCACACACCACCGACCACAGCAAGCCAACCCACTGTCTATATCAACAATGCTTTTTATCTGTTCTCTTTTTTTCATCTCGCCACCTTCTGTTTTCTGCACTACTCCCAAGTGACTATTCAAATAGATGAAACTGATAGCATTTCATTTCCTTGTGGTCTTCATTCCTGGCTACCGTGATCCTTCTTAGTGAACAAATGACTTGGCTTTTCTGAAACTGTCTGGGTTGATATGTTTCGTTTCAATTGCAATATGTTCTTTCAAAGGTGAATGATCAGAAACCATTGTCGGAAAGTCAAGAATGCACTCAGAGTCCAAGAGCCAATACAGTTTTGTTTGTTGCTTTAATTACTGTGTAGATGTGCTTAGGTTGTTTGGATTGCTGTTCTTGTTGAAGAGAATTGAAGGAACATAGCTAACCCTTCAGTAAATGTTTTTGAGCCCTACTTTTGTGTGTAATGCAGGGCTAGCACTAAGCAAAGAGAAAGGGACTTCCAGAGAGCTCAGACCTGGACCTAGTCTTTCGAGTGGGGCAGGGGGTAGGGGGTACATAACAGGCTGGAGAGATAAATAAGACAAAGAGAGCTACTGTCCATTAGAAGGGTAAAGGAATAGGCTGTGGTGCTTTACAGAGGAGAGAGATTGCATCCATCTGGAACGATCACGGAAGGCTTCCTGAAGGTGGTGGCAACTGAATAGAACTTTGAAGGACATAGAGAATCTAGACTAGGATATGGTAAACCAGAAAGGGTGAAGGACATTCCAGCTATGCAGAATGTATCTGGAGAGTAGCATATGATAAAGAGACTTTATGCAGGAGGTTAATTTTTATAAAGAAAAAAGACCTCATTTGCTGGGGTAATAAATAGGGAATGAATCAAATTAACATCTCTGACTTCATTTCTTACCATTCTCCCCTGTTCCACAATTCCTCCAATACAATACTGCCTCAAGGCCTTTGCACTTGCTGTTCCCTCTGATCTGAACACTTTTCACAGATCTTTGCAGTCACTGACTATAACAAAATACATGTTTGTTTCAAAGCACTTTACATACAGTCTTGTTTAATATTCTATGCCTGGCACAGGGAATCTCACATCTAGTGTGTTCCTATTCCCTGCCCACCCATGTATCTATATCACTTCAAAATACTAGTTTTTATGCAAGCCTAGAAAATTGAAATTCTTGATTTCTCCTTCTGTGAAAATGGAGGTGAAAATGCTTACTTCCCTTGAAGCAGTGGTTCTCAACCTGAAGCACATTAGAATCACCCGTGGACCTTTTGAAACCACAGATGCCCAGGTCTTACACCAGACCAGTTAAGCCCGAACCTCTGCAGCTGAGACCCAGGCAGTATCGGTATCTTGACAAAACTCTCCACATGGTTTTGGTGGACAGCCCTCACTGAGAACCTCTGCTTTAGAAGGAGAAGTCAAGGGCAGTGGCCTTTCCTGATGATACTTCTCTTCCCTGTGCGCTCTGGCAGGGTGGGGTCAGTAGCAGGATCCATAGCAAAGAGACACAGTCCGTAAGGCAGAAGCAATACACGTTTCCTTCCTTCCACCGAGGATAAAGGTGTGTCTGCTGTGCGCCTGGCGCTGTCCAAAAGGGACGAAGAGTGTAGGGAACCAGAGAGAAGGCAATGAACCCTTTGGGTCCCCGGAAGTGCCCCCATCTCTTGGAGACAAGACTGCTGACTGCAGGGTTTGGTCATGAACCAAGAGCGATGTTCCAGTTAGGAGGCCGAAGGAGACTTCCCTCAGATCTTCACTGAACGAAAGGCATTATTTCCCAGAGTGCAGTGGCATGTTCTAGAATCTCCGTCCCTTTATGAATCAGTCGTTGCCTTAGTCCGTGAGGCTTGACATGCTGTTGTTCTTGCTTCTGTCTCTGACCTCACTTCCTGGTGCTCTTCCCTCCCTCAGTACCCTGCAGCCGCACTCCCCTCCTCCAGGACTTGAGATAAAATCCGCCTCCACAGAGGCCTTGAGATACCACCAAGAGCGATTCCCTTCTCGGGACCATGATGTCTGCTCTTCCCTGGGCTCTTTAAGCCTCTGCTTCCATATAGTTGCCTGATTTGCTCTTCCCGGTCTCTGCTCAAATATCACCTCCTCAGAGAGGCCCTTCCTGACCTCTTTATCTAAATAGTACCCTGCTTCCTCTCCATCTCTGTGCTCTGCTTCATTTGCCTTATAGCTTTTATTGTGGTATATTTCCTGTTTGGTGGTTCATTTTCCATTTTCCCTGATAGAGTGTAAGCCCAAAGAGCTGGGACTTGTTCACTGCTGTATCCCAGCTCCTAGCACAGTGCCCAGTACAGAGTGAATGCTCAATAAATGTTTGTCATATGAATGAATTCAAGAAGGTTTTATTCTCATTGTATTCATACGTATATTTATTTTCTATTAAAGGCAAGTGATATTAGACTTTTAATTCGAGGTAAATGGTCTACTTTTTAAATGAGTTAGTGTCAGGAAAAGAGGAATCAATTTAAAGAAAGATATTAAGTAAGTGGAAGCATAAGTGACCCACAGATGTGATATGACTCATGAGAGTGATGCGAATGACCGGCATTTGGGAAACACTGGTCTAGAAGCAGATCGGCAAACAAAGAAAGAAGCACAAGCCTAGAAGTAAGGGGAATATCATCTAGTCATCCAAATCAGGATGCTGAATGATAAACTTGGCCTACCTGCAACTGCAGTCTCTTACAGTGTTGAGGTACAATTCATCTGGCATTTGCTGAACATCAGCTATGAGCTCAGTGTGACTGGGGGGTAAGTGAGATATAGCATCCAATCCCATTTTCAAAGGTGAACCTCGGAGATAGCCATGGGCCCTATGACAGTAGAAATCAAAATGTGATCAATGCTATAGGAAAGGTCCAAAGAGACCACAGAAGGGTAGCATTTGTTTCTCTGGAGGTAATCAGGAAACCCTTCTCTGAAGAGGAGAAATTTGCATGGGACCTTGAAGAACGGGTAAGATTTCAATAGGCAGAAATGGGGGCCAAACCAAGGCATTCTGGACAGAGGGAACACCAGGCAGAATAACAGCAAATAATATATGGAAATGAGCTCACAGGGCACAGTGAAAAAAAATATCTATGGGGGGCTGCTTGGAGAGGCCTGACCAGGCAGGGCTTGGGTCAGCAGTGCTGGCCGGGGTTTGCTGTTGAGGCCGGGTCTCTGCCACTGGGCCCGGGAAGATGGTGCTGGGTGGTTGCCCGGTGAGTGAGTTACTTCTCTGCGGCCAGGCGGCTTTGCTGATGGGGAATCTCCTTCTGCTGCACTGTGTCTCTGAGCCACTGGCACAACACTGCCGCCGAGCCCGAGCCCACATCCACTGGCGCTACCCACCCGGAGGGCGCCACCTGCTCTGCGAGCTGGGGCTATGGCGACCCCACTCTCCAGTCATCCCTTGCTCTTACCTACCCGATGAATTTATAGAGTTTCCCAGGTATTTTCTTTTCAGAAATAAAGAGTGGACCCAGCGGACCATGTCGGAAATGCAACGGCATCCCAGGAACTTGGTTATGGCTGTCTCAAGTTCGGTGGTCAGGCCTACAGTGGTGTGGAGCACACCTCCGTCCAGTGCCGCGCCCTGGACGGAATCGAATGTGCCAGTCCTAGGACCTTCCTACGAGAGAATAAACCTTGTATAAAGTGTACTGGACAGTACTTCCTAAGCACTTTGCTCTACTCCTTCTTCCTGGGGTGTTTTGGAGTAGATCGTTTCTGTCTGGGACACGCTGACACAGCAGTAGGGAAGCTCTTGACACTTGGAGGACTTGGGATTTGGTAGTTTGTTGACCTTATTTTGCTTATTACTGGAGGGCTGACGCCAAGTGACAGCAGCAATTAGTGCACAGTTTACTAAAAAGAGTTGCTGCCGTGGCCCAGAGAGGCAAGTCTCCTGAATTCACCTCTACAGGCTCAGAACTCTTCCTTGTTATCAGACCTGACCATTACCTTCCTCTTTGGAGAGAATGACTTTGGCGGGGGAGGTTTCTTTGGACTGTGGATTTTCAACCCAAACTTTACTTTGCAGACTAGAAATGACAAGCAAACAGTATTGTGGGTATCAAGTTTGTACCTTTCCTCATGTACAAAAAATATAAAGGATAGTGATTAACTTATAAGCTGCAGAAGGGTTTCCATAGTCTTTATTTCTGTGCACTGCTGTATAATCAATCCTTTGGAGCAAGTGGACCCAACAGGGTAAGTAAAGTGAATATTTTTAGCCTTGTGCCTTTTGTGACTGAGTCCTCATGAGGTGAAGATCGGAAGCTGAACCAATGAAAATCTTCAGCAGAAGTAGAAACGGCGATGGATTTTAATACACAATGAAATTCTGACTTTCTGAATTCAAATTGCAGAATAAATGTTGCCAACCTGGAATGCTCGTTTGGGTGTTTTCAGTAGGTAGAGTGAAACTCAAAATTATATTCGTTGTGCTTAAAGCTAAGCATTTGAACTGAGCCTGTTAATAACCCCTATTGTTTCATCACGATTATGTCTGAGAGAGAATATATCCAGTACAGTAATTTCCTCTTTCCAATTATGTTTTGGGTAGCTAAACATGTCTGAGTTCAGCTATCCTCTTGGCAGACTTTTCCCACCAAAAAAGTAGTCTTTACCAGTTTAGAGAGTCCATGCTGCAGACTGGTAAAAAAGAAAAAAAGATTTCATACAAGTAACTATAAATCTGTTCTTCATGATTGGGTAAGAAAATATGAGGGGCCTCGTGCCCTTGGAAAGAAAAGCAGACTCTTCCTTAAAGGATATTACTACTTACTGCTGGGTAAAGTTAGGATGTGATTCGGAGGGCAAAGAGAAACTGAACACATTCTGTCAAAATAAGCATGGTACCAGAATCTCTCAGTGTGGGTTACAGCAGTCAGTCATAGGGAAAGAGACAGCCAAGGTTTTGAGTTCCCAAATCACTGGGAATAAAAGAAAATGTTCTGAATTATAAGTGTTTTTTTTTTTTTAAGAAGATGTTGGGGGTAGGAGTTTATTAATTAATTTATTTATTTTTGCTGTGTTGGGTCTTTGTTTCTGTGCGAGGGCTTTCTCTAGTTGTGGCAAAGGGGGGCCACTCTTCATCGCGGTGCGCGGGCCTCTCACTATCGCGTCCTCTCTTGTTGCGGAGCACAGACTCCAGACGTACAGGCTCAGTAGTTGTGGCTCACAGGCCTAGTTGCTCCGCGGCATGTGGGATCCTCCCAGATCAGGGCTCGAACCCGTGTCCCCTGCATTAGCAGGCAGATTCTCAACCACTGCGCCACCAGGGAAGCCCCACTATTAGTGGTTTTTAAAACTTAGTTCCCATCCCTTGCAATCTGAGTTGAAAAGAACTGTTAAATATAAGGTAAAAATGGGGTTTGGAAGGTAAATCAAACTAAGAGCATGCTATTTGGGCAACTTATAAATTCTAGAAACAATCAAGGTAGAACTGCTCAAAGTTTAGTCTCATAATAATTGACATAAAGACCAAGAATCCCAGTTAAAATAACCCTGAATATGCTCTGTCATTATGAAGCAGTTTTCCTAAGAGTTTCAGCTTTATTATCCCTGATTAATATGACCACTGTTCTTATGGTATTAAATGGTGGCAATTATGTAAAAGTTAAAAAAGATTTTTCTGTTTTGTCCTGAAAGTTCTGTACCACATTGACCTTAACCTTCTTTATAACAGTAATAATTGATGGATTCTTACTTATAATCTCTACACTCTAAGGCAGTATATTTTAAATTGTTGTGGGTCATGAAGAAACTGGACCTTCTCCCCAGAAAAATGAACAGAAACATAAAATTTTGCATAGAACTTAAGAGGGTCCAAGGATGCCCCCTTTTTTTTTTTTTTTTTTTTGCGGTACACGGGCCTCACTGTTGCGGCGTCTCCCATTGCGGAGCACAGGCTCCGGACGCGCAGGCTCAGCGGCCATGGCTCACGGGCCCAGCCACTCCGCGGCATGTGGGATCCTCCCGGACTGGGGCACGAACCCGCGTCCCCTGCATCGGCAGGCAGACTCTCAACCGCTGCGCCACCAGGGAAGCCCAAGGATGCCCCTTTTTAAAAAGAAAAAGAAAAAAAAAAACTTGTAAGAAAAATCTGGAAAACAAACTAAAATTGAAATCTTACCCCAAATAAGATACTACTTTAAAACCACAAATCCTGCTTCATCTCACAAGTTTAAAAAAAAAAAAAAAAAAAATCTCCTTAAGGATATTCACAAACCCCATAAAAAGCTATTTTCTTTTAAAAATAAAAGTAAAAAATAAAAAATCATTAATTGTTAATGTTTCCAGGAGGAAGAGCTTGGGTAAAGAGGTAAAAGTCTGTAAGTTATTAAATTTTCTATTTTATAGAAGCCCTTCTCACAGAAAAGGTGATGGGGATCAGAGTTGTTTCCACTGCTAGGCAACAGCCTGAGAATCTTTATATTCCTCTGTGATGATCTGCATTTTTCAGTTTCAGTGTGGCTTCTAGGTGATGCCCATCCTCTGTATTCACAAACCCTGGCCAGATGTGATACAACCTGAAAAACTATTTGAATAAAGGAATATTTTTTTAAATGGGAAAAAAAATATCTATGGACTTCAGTGGAAAACCCATGTAGCACTTGCAATCTGCCTGCTTTCATGTCTCTTTGTATAACTGATGGCAGATGCATCACCCAAAAGGCATTTCAGGCGATTGTGTCCACGTCCTCACAGAGAGGAGCTTCAGGAAGACATCTCTACTTTTAAATAACAACCTCAAATCCACTCTTTATTTCTGAAAAGAAAATACCTGGGAAACCCCATCCTGTCATTTCCATTGTTATTGCACAGGCAGTGATCAACCACTGCCCTAGATTTGCATTAAAGGGATGCCTGTCCTTGATAAAAAAAAAACTCCAGAGAATGGGGGCATTACTTGCCAGAACCCTGAGAAGCTCTGTGGACCAGGAGCTGCTCTTCATCGGTGCCAGGAATACAGATAAATCTACCCTTGGAACTACCCGGAGTCCACCCCGAGCAAAAAGCCTCTTAATGAAGCCCTTCCTCTCAAGAGGAAAAGAATCCTTGAAAAGAGATGTCCTCTGGTAGCCAAATGCATAAGGCTTCCTGCTCCCTCTCCCCAGCAACCCCCTGATGGGTAATTAATGTCTTTTGCATGGCTTTATCCTGCTCCTTTGCCATACCACGCCCCCCATGTGTCAAGCCCATGACCTTGGTGATCATTTTTAAAAGTTAGTATGATTTAATCTGGCACTTTATCTTCCCATTGTGCTTCAGAGTTAGCATCCTACTTAATTTTATCCAAGGCCTTTGTCTTGAGTTACAGCATGGAACAGAAGATTCTAGGGAGGACGTTATATTAAATAATGCATAGAGAAATGAACCGTTCTTCCTAGTGGTTCAGGAGCTCCTGCTGGTTCCTAGCTCTTCCCACATGCTAATACCTCATTTTGAGAAAACTTCCACTTCGAAGAATACTATGGGAGAGAAATCTCTCTTTCTCTCTCTGTCTCTGTCTTTCTCTCTGTGTGTGTCTGTTTCTCTCTCAATTAAAAAGCAACCCATGAATTGAACCTCTCTGTTAATCTCCCTTTGTCATTAACATTTCATTTTAAACCAACGTGCCCTTCACAGAATGTTAATGGCTGTTACACAACCTGAATTTGGAGTCAAATAAACTTTACGGAAAACTGAGTTAAACCAAGCTAAGTAGGTATATTTACCGAGGTCATAGAATGAAGCCTTTAATAGGTGGCTCTACACTATTAATCTTCAAGAAGGCTGTGTAATTTGCAGCATTTCCCAAAGTGAGTGTTTCCATGGAACCCTTTTTTGATGGAGTATCTGGAGAGACATGGGTTCATCAGCTAAGTGTTAAACTAGCAAAAAGAGGCCTATGTCAGCAACAGATGCTCAGATTTCCCCCTGAGATTCCAACTCCCTGCACAGCTACGATTGTTGCCTGAAAAACCACTAGGTAGGCCAAGTCGTGGGAGTTGTGTTGAACTGGGAAGAGAGGTGGGAATATTCCCTGCAGTTTCCAATCTAGCTTCCCTCCAATCTTCTCATCTGTGTAATGGGGTAATAAATACGTACCTTGAATTGCTAATAGACTTGTCTAATTTGGAATAATATCAGTAAAAACACTCAGCTAAGTAGCAGATGCAAAGGATACATTGAGTAATAGTCGCTGGTATGCCAAGGTCCTCTAGGGGCTGCTTCTCAAATTTTACTATCTATGCAATCTCACAGGAGCTTGTTACAATGCACATCCTGATTTGGGTCTGGGATGGGGACCGAGATTCTCTGAACTTATTCTCCTAGTTTGAGGACTGTACTTTGAGAAGCAAGCATCTCAGAGATACAAAAGGAAGTGCACAGTCTCAACTTTTTAAAGAGTTATAATATATGGAGGGAACCTAGACATGCAGTCGGCTAGCTGAATGGCCAGCAGAGTGCTGGTACAAACAGTCCACTTTGAAGGGCAGTGTTACTCTTGCTCACTCAGGATTGATGGGGGAGTTTTCCCTTTGAACTGACTTTGTATGATGAGTAGACTTTGAGCAGACCCGGCGTCCTGGGTTCTGGCTATGCCAGGAAGGCAGCACACTCCCAGAAGTGGGAAAGCATATGGGAAACTTAGGAGATGCTCAGGGGGCGTAGAACAAAAGACACGGTTTGGAGGAGGAGGTATGTATAAAGTGGACCACTGACCTGGATGTCTGAGTCTCAGGTATCAAGAAAATACAATCTAGGAGAGTTTTAAGCAAATGTATGAGTTTCCCAGAGCTGCCGTAACAAAGTACCACAAACTGCATGGCTTAAAACAACAGATATTTATTATCTCATAGTTCTGAAGTCTACAAGTCTGAGACCAAAGTGTCAACAGGGCCAGGCTCCCTCTGAAGCCTGCAGGGGAACCATTCCTGGCCTCTTCCTGGATCCTGGAGGTTTGCTGGCAGTCCTTGGCATTTCCTGGCTTAGTCGTCACATGGTGTTCTCCCTGTGTCTCTGTCTTCACGAGGCCATCTTCTTGTAAGGGTACGAATCATATTGGATCAGGGGCCCATCCTACTCCAGCATGGCATTTTAATTAATTACATCTGCAGTGACCCTATTTCCAAATAAGGTCACAGTCTGAGGTACTGGGAATTAAGAATTCAGCATATCTTTTATGGAGGACTCAATTCAACGCATAACAGCAAATATGTATGCCCCCTTTGGGCCCCAGAAATCTCCTCTGCCCTATAGGATAAACTTCAGAAATGACTTTTTCCCACTGGGAAAAAATGAAGGACCACAGCGCTGAAGACCTCTGCCTTCTCTATCTACACCCCTTCCCAAGTATGAAAGATCGTCAGGACATCCCATTGGTCACTGAACTAAGCTGGAAATTCAGGACACTGAGGCTGGGGAAATCAGGGTAGCATTAGAATTCCCACTGAAGCCTTCTTTCCTCTTTTATGCCGACTTCCATAGGAATGTTATGTCGTTCCCAAGGAGCTTCTGGGAGTGTGAGACCCAGAAACACCATCCCTAATGTGTTCACACAGCAGAGTTCAATAAAATAATGACGTACAAAGTCTTTCTTCCTAAACTCGGTAAGAAGCAGTGGCCTTCCATTTTTTCCCTTTGCTCTTGTCCAATAGAAGACTAATGTAAACACTGTCCACAATGTGAATTTTGTAGGTAGGTGAAAGGCGGCACTGGGCTACTTATTTTATCAAATTTAATTGGAAAATTAAATTTAAAATTTATTTATTTAATTAAAATAAATTTTAATTAAATTTAAAAATTAAATCTTGGAAAAATGGGAACTTTTTTTTTTTTTGGTACGCGGGCCTCTCACTGTTGTGGCCTCTCCCGTTGCGGAGCACAGGCTCCGGACGCACAGGCTCAGCAGCCATGGCTCACGGGCCCAGCTGCTCCACGGCATGTGGGATCTTCCCGGACCGGCGCACGAACCCGCGTCCCCTGTATCGGCAGGCAGACTCTCAACCGCTGCGCCACCAGGGAAGCCCAAAATGGGAACTTTTTTAAAGAAGAAGTGGCTTTCTGTCTTTCAGTTATATACTCTCTGGCTAGATAGATGAATTCGTTGTCACCTAGGTACACAACAGCCAAATAACACTGCCTCCTAATGTCTTCAAGGTTAGCAGCATGAAAGGAGCATTTCACGCAAAACCCCTGCCAGTGTGACCAGGAACAGTAATAAGTTTTTCAAGCCCGTTCTGTCAGACCAATTGTCCATCCCAGATTTATTCAGAGCATCCTTTCTCTGTTAAAATGGAGAAGAACGTTGGCCATATTATGTGGGCAGAAGAAAGGAAGATGTGGAAATAAAAGGATGTGAAAGGAATATCTGTTTTCAAGGCAGCTGAAAACGAGTTGCAGGCTTGGTGTAGCCGCTGTTCCCATTTGAAGAAAAGAAGCCCACGTGGCTACTTGGAGGTGGTAGTTAATTTTAAACCATATTTAAAGACTGCTGAGAAACACATTGGCCCCAATTCAGACCACGGTCAGTTGTCTCTTGGTCCCACTAACTACAATGATGCAAACACCAGGCCCCAGACATATTAGGCAGAGACAAGGTTTGACACCCTTATGTTCTCAGTCCTGTCCTAAGCAATTTAGTACATTGGCCAAGAAGGCATAAACCTTGGAAACTGTAATATGGCATGCTAAGAGAAAATAAATGATCTTCTGCAGGCCAGGCTTAATTTTGCAAACTCCATTTCCTGGAGGTAATTGGCCACTGGACACTTACAGGAGGATTAGTCGGCTGGAGGTTTCACCTCCTCCCCTGAAATCTTCCCCAGTCCTTCCAGCCTGAATTAATATTCCCTCCTTTGGGCTCTTTTAGCACTTGATCTGTACGTCAGTTGTAGCTCTTATCACAGTCTCTGTTGGCATTACCACTTTTTCTGTGTGTCTTATCTCCCCTACTAGACTCTAGGCTCTCTAAGGGACAAGACTCAGTCCTAGTCATTTTTGTATTTCTAGCATCTAGGACAGGGCAAGTATGCCCTCATTAGATATTTATTGAAAAACTGAAGGATGGAGGGGAAAGAAGGATTTTGTGGGTTTCTCCATCATTATCAAACATCACTTTTGTCCTATCACACATGGTTTCAATCAAATACTTTGGAGGAGAGTTCTGGAACTCTTAAGAGATTCTGAAACTTAAAAGGAATAGGAGACTTTCAAGGGAGTTTACGGATGGTTTTTTGGGGAGCTTAAATGAGTTAACAAGCAAATGCATACAGAAAACTTGCTAAAAGTAGCCCTACTTCTTTTGGATGGTCTGGAAATGGGTAGGGATGGAGGCAGACTTTGTATCCCTCAGAGTTTGGGAGGTTGCAAGTAACAGAAATGGCCTTTGAGTAACAAGTGAAGTGATTTCTTGGAAGGATTTAGGGAAGTTCACATAATGAAAGGGAATGCTGAGGAACTGGGCTGCAAAAAATACAGGAAACGAGGCAGCTCAGGACATATATATGGTTGAAACTAAGGAATGGCTTCATTTCATAGTCAAATCTGTGCATTGCTACAGGAATGATTCAACTCAGCCCCTCATCCCCTTCTTACGCAATGCCACTCAAGGTCCAGAATCCAAAAACATAATCTAGTTGTCTCAGCTGGGCCACACACCCACCCCTCTTGGCTCAGGAATGTTCCTTTTGTAGAACAGATGCCATCCCCCAAGAGATGCGATTCTCCAAAAGAAATCAAGGTGCTATTAATAAGAGAAAGGAGAATGAGTGCTTGGTAACCAAAGCACAGCTAATGTCCACTACCGTTTACCTTGGAAAATATACAAGTCAGAAAACTATTTAAAGGAATGAAACTCCCTTATAGCTAATGGGAAAGATGAGATACTAGCAAACTTTTATTTTTTAAGTAGATTAGACTTGAAATTCAACTGTGGTACATTTGGACAAGTGCTTTCAAATCGTTTATTCATCATTTGTGTTGCCCACATATTTCAGGAGTTTTTTACCTGTTAAATTGCTTAGAAAACCATCTTTTTTATAGAAAGATAAAAGGACCAATCTTGGAAGAAGTCATCAAATAAAGACTAAATCAGAAGTTAGAGTTGGTGGAAACATTAAGGTAACTGAATGTCTGTCAACACTTTCTACTTTCTCATGTGGGTATGGGACCAAGTTACAGCTAGGCGGAAAGATGAACAAACTGAGCTTATTTAGTGAAATAGAACTCTAGGAATTGCATTATTGTCCATTTCCGGTTTCTTTAATTAACACATGAAAATTACATTTTTTCAACAGATAATCATAGTGCATCTCCTACTAATACTCTAATAGTAAAAGCTAATAGTCTAAGCCTTTTAAGTGCTTCTGTGTATCAGACACTCTACTAAGATCTTTATATGCATTTCTCATTTAATATTTATAAGAACTCAATGAGAGGAGGTACTCTCAGTATTAGGAAAATAGGGGTCAGAGGAATTACGTAACTTACCCAAGGTTGCACAGCTAAGTGGCAGAAAGTAAAATAATAAAATAAAATACAGAAAATACTGATGTGGAAAATGAATACACTACACATACATTAATACATACCATTACAAACATGGTTATTAACTTTAGAAATTATTTTCTGAAGCATTTAGATGAAATATACTTGCAAAGAGCAAGTTCTCAATAAGTGCATATTAAAGGCAGGAATTTAAAATGTGATTCAAAAATGTGACTTCCAGGAAATTTTTGTGGGTAGGGAAAAAGATCCATCAGCATAAAAGAGCTTTTTATAGAGAACATGATGACCTGTAATTCTTTCTACTTTCTCTGAAAATGGTTTTCAGTTGTTATATTATGACTAAATTGAGATTAAAAACACTAATTGATTAATTTTTCCACCCTTGGCTCTGTTTGCCTCTTGAATAGTTTATTAAAGGTAGAGGTGTAATGTAGTTCTCCGACATTTTTTTTTTAATCAGAGTAATCAAGAAAATGTGGTATTGGCATAAGAATAGACATATAGAAAAATGGTGTAGAATTGAGTCCAGAAATAAACCTTTACTTTTACAGTCAATTGATTTTTCAACGAGGATTCCAGGCTTGTTAATGGAGCAAGAATAGTCTTTTCAACAAATGGTATAGGCACGACTGAATACTGACATGCAAGAGAATGAAGTTGGACCCCCAACGTCACACCATATCCCAAAATTTAACTCAAAATGGATCATAGATGTTATAAAAGCTAAAAACTATAAAACTCTTACAAGAAAACATAGGAGTAAATCTGTATGATCTCGGGTTAGGCAGTGATTTTTTAGGTACGGCACCTAAAGCATAAGCAACAAAAGAAATAACAAATCGATTGGATTACATCAAATTAAAGAAAGAAAACAACTTTGTGCTTCAAAGGACACTTCAAGAAAGTGAAAAGACAACCCACAGAATGGGAGAAAAATCTTGCAGGTCATAAACTGAAAAAGGGACTTGAATCCAGAATATATAAAGAACTCTAACAATTTGGCAATAAACAGGCAATTCAGTTTTTAAATGGGCAAGGATTTGAATAAACATTTATCCAAAGAAGACATACAGATATCCAATAAGCACATGAAAGTACGCTCAACATCACTAGTTATTAGGAAAATGCAAATCAAACCCCACTAAAATGTCTAAAATTAAAAAGACAGATAATAACAAGTATTGACAACGATGAGGAAAAATTGGATGTTCCTACATTGCTAGTGGGATTGTAAGTGGTACAGCCACCTTGGAAAATGGTTTGACAGTTTCTCAGTATTAGGAAAATATGAGTCAGAGAAATTATGTAACTTGCCCAAGGTTGTTAAATCATATGATTTTACATAAACATACTCATATGTTTAACTTACATGTTAAACATAAGAGTATGTTTATGTAAAATCATATGATCCAACAATTCCGCTCCTCAGTGTATACCTAAGAGAAGTGAAAGCATACATCCAAACAAAAATCTGTGCAAGGATGTTCCTAGCAGCATTATTTTTAACAGTCCAAAAGTGGAAACAACCCAAATGTCCATCAGCTAATGAATGGATAAGCAAGATGTGGTACATCCATACAACAGAATATTATTCAGCAATATAAAAGGAATGTTCAACAACATGGATGAACTTTGAAAACATTATGCTAAGTGGGACTTCCCTGGCAGTACAGTGATCAAGACTCTGTGCTTCCACTGCAGGGGGCACAGGTTCGATCCCTGGTCGGGAAAGTAAGATCCTGCATGCAGCGTGGCACAGCCAAAAAAAAAAAAAAAAATATATATATATATATATATATATATATATATATATATATATATATATATATACGCTAAGTAAAAAACCCAGTCACAAAATGCTACATATTGTATGATGCTATTTATATGAAATATCTAGAATATGCAAATTTATGGAAACAGAGTATATTAGTAGTTTCCAGGGGTAAGGAATGGGAGAATGGAGTATGACTACTAATGGATAGGAGACTTCTTTGGGGGTGATGAAAATGTTCCAAAATTAGACAGCGGTGTAAGTTGCTCTGTGACTGTACTAAACTCTATAAATATACAAAAAAACACTGAATTGCACACTTTAAACAGGTGAATTTTGTGGTATTATATTATGGTTAATTATATTTCAATAAAGCTGTTGCTTAACCTTAAAAATCATGGTCAGTCATCATCCCTGTGTGATGGTAAGTTTGTGGAGTGACTTGTAGTTCCCGAGACTTGCTATTTTCATACATTTCTATACCTATCCACTCACCTTACCATTCGTCTACAAACTTCTTCTCACTTTCCTTTCCCCATTCTAACCCCTTTCCTGCCATGTAAATGTTCTATTTCTCTTTCATGAGTTGGCTTAGATTTCATCTCTACTAGGAAATCTCCCTGAATCCCTAGTTCAACCTTGAGCTGCTTTTATCTGAAGGTTCCAGTGAACGTTATACACGTCTTCTTTCCAGCAAAGATCATATTCCATGGTAATTATCTGTTTAAGTGTCTGTGTTCCCACTAGTGTATAAGCTCCTTGAGGCATTGTCTTTGTGTTTTGAGGTATGGTACGATGTCTGGCACATAATGGGTACTTAGAAATGTTTACTGATTGAATAAATGAATGAATGCTTAAAGATAGAAAATATAATGTTTCCACGTTGAAGGATTCTATGATATCAGGATATTGTCTGATCTCAGAAAGTGTCTTGGACTTAAACCTTAAATACTTTCGTGTGATAAATTCAGATTACCTGTGGAAATCAATGCTACAGTAAATAAATACTGGCCTTCTAAATGTGAGACGCTAACTCAGTCCTTACATGTCTCAGGATAAGCTGAGCTCCCTAGGATGAACAAGTAATTTTTTCTACTTCATGGAATACTCTTGTACAATTAACCAGCTATGTTGTAGGATCCTAAAACATTTCACTGGAGAATTTAGTCTTGGTTGTCAATAAGCCCAAGATATTTTAAGCTTTGAATCTTAAGTCTCTTGTGGTGGGAAATAGAGCCTCTGGTGAATAAATTTTATCCAGATTACTGTCCTTCTAAAACAATATCTCAATGCTCTGCTACTTAGGCACATTGTGGGTTGAAACATCTGAACAAAGTTATCACATAGACAAATGGATTAAGAATATACAATGGGGCTTCCCTGGTGGCACAGTGGTTGAGAGTCCGCCTGCCGATGCAGGGGATACGGGTTCGTGCCCCGCTCCAGGAAGATCCCACATGCCGCGGAGCGGCTGGGCCTGTGAGCCATGGCCGCTGAGCCTGCACGTCCAGAGCCTGTGCTCCGCAGCGGGAGAGGCCACATTGGTGAGAGGCCCGCGTACCGCAAAAAAAAGAAAAAAAAAAAAGAATACACAATGAATTTTGATCAATAAGACTTTTGGACTCAAATCCCAATATATAAGCAGCTGGTGGCATCTGAGAGATGAGAAGTCACCATCCATGAGCAAAACAGACCCTCAAAAAATTGCCTTCATGGAGTTTACATTATAGAAGTGGAAGAAATGTAAGGGGAAATAATTTCAGGCAGAGAGAATAATTAAGGTAAATGTGATAAGATGTTTGGTAAACTGAAGGAGAACAGGGCGACTGGGACATAATGAACATTAGAAAGCAGTGTGATCATTAATATTATTCCCCGTGGCAGACAGACTTATTGGTCACAATTCTTTATCTACTTCCCCAAACTAGTTTTTGCAAAGCCACCTTTTGTCACCATGGTCACATAGAGACAGATTATATTTCCCTACCCGTTGATGTGGAGTTTGGCAGGTGACTTGCTTTGGCCAATGGAAGGTGGGCAGAATGGTATGTCATTTTCCAGATGAGACCTTAACAGGCATGGCATATTGCTGCTTACCTTCCTGTGCCTCTTCCATCAGCAAGAAAAGGTCTCCAGGTGGTTGTGCCCCCCTTCATCCTGAGCACCAGAATTAACATGAATACACCAAGCAGAGCTACTCCAGCCAACCTAGGGACACAAAGGCAGAGGTTGTTATAAGCCTCTGAGTTTGGGCATGATTTATTATGCAGACTTACCATGGCAATAGTTTACCCATACAGTCTTCAGTACTAATCTTACACACTATTAGTATACCTTTCTTTCTATTTTTCACTTTTTTAAACATTATTTATTGTTTATATAATCTACAGTTACCAAAACATTTCTGAAAATGGCAGGTCATCTGTAAGCCATAAATGAAACAAACATGAGCCTAACTACTTTACTGGAAAGAATGAACCTCACCTGACCAGACTCCTAATTTATTCCAGCCATTGTTTAGTAGAAGGAAACAAAGGCCTTTTCTCTTTTCCCCGTTTCTGTTTCCACCTCTACACCAGGACATCTATTCTTCAGTTCCATAGTTTGAAGGTTTTCCATTACTTAAAAAAATATACAACTCTGTAGCTTGTAGTGTATGTTTTGGCATCGTTGTATGTTAGTACTAGTCACTCAATAGATGGGCGATTCCTCAACAAAGAAAAATCCACCGAACGAAGTGTGAAGTTATTTTTATAAATATACGCTGTTTATGGCTCATTTTCAGAATTTACAGTTCCTAGGTGAAATTTTCCAAAAAGGGGTCAAGCTTTCATAACTTTGTATTCCAAACTTGAACCTAACAGGAATACAAAGAGAAAATTAAGCTCATCAGCTGTGATGAGAACTATCATAGGACTTCCTTGTCTTGAATCTAAATACTAAAAATTTTCTCAAAATATATCAGTCACTCAGCAAGGAGTTCTTGGGTGTAGGTCCACAAAACATGTCAAGCCATACAGAGGCAAGGGGTTCGGGATGGGGAAAATGGGTGAAGTCAGTCAAAAGGTGCAAACTTCCAACTATAAGATGAATAAGTATTACCTGGGGGTATAATGTACAGCATGCTGACTGTAGTTAACAATACCGTATTCTGTATTTGAACGTTGCTAAGATCATAAAAGTTTTCATCACAAGAAAAAAAATTGTGACTATATGTGGTCATGGATGTTAACTAAACTTATTATGGTAATAATTTCGCAATATATACATAAATCATTATGTTGTATACCTAAAAATAATACAAGGTTGTATGTCAATTACATCTCAATTAAAAGAAAAAGGGTGAGATCCCTGCCTTACGTAAATGTACCCTGAGAAATGACTCTAACAGTTGAAACTGCTGGGAGCTGTCTTAATTCGGGTACCCCACAAGGCAGACCTTGTGACAAAGACTTGGGAACAGGGAGCTCCTATGTGAGGTGATCCCAAGAGGCACAAGCAAAAAAGTGAAGAAAGTGAGACAGAGAAGGGAGAAAAGCCAAAAGAATTTGCATTAGTGAGCAGGTTACCACCATGGGCAACTGGGACCCGATCCTGCTGGCATCCTCTGAGAAACTGTATGGAACACACCCAAGGCCCCTAAGACCAGGGGCCAGGGAGGCTGGGACTTTTATCCCCAAGTGTTTACAGGCTGCATTCAAGAGAGTTAACCCCGCACACACTTCCAACTGCCCTTCTCTGCAGCAGAACAGGCTTCCTCGGGCCAAGGGAGGCCCTCAGACAGAGAAGAGAGCGTAAGATGGGAGCTTTATCAACATCTCCAGCAGCTGCCTGCACTCAGGTAGGCCAAGGAAATACAGTACAAGGCATCACCTGTGTCTGCGACATGGCACACAGCTATTCGTTCCATCAGATATAATGATAGTATTTAGTGAGCACTTACTCTGTACCAGGCACAGTGCTAATAAGCTTTTTATGTATATCATATCATTTAATCCTTGCAGCAACCCTAAGAAGTAGATACTGGGATTAGCATCCTCTGCAGACAAAGAAATTGAGAAATTTGCTAAGGCGACAAAGCAACTAAATGGTGGAGGTTTGAACGTGGGTAGTCAGACTCCAGGGGTCTAAACAACACTTTACTCATGAAGGGCTAAGTGCAGAAAACAGAAGCACGGGTAACGCAAAGATGGGGAAAGTAGTGAGGCATGTAATCCTCAGAAAAGGCTTCATTGTGGAAATGTACTTGAGTAGTACTTTAAGTGGAAAAGTGCAGAAAAAGAAACGAGCCTGTGCATGATAAGGACAGGGGAAGAGGAAGACGGAAGGGAGCTGTAACATAAGGAGCATGAATTCAGCAAAATATCCTCATTGGAGAGTACACAGAGCTGGTCCTTGTTATGGAGTAAGGCACATATAATATTGCATGTAATTCTATGTTTATTATCATCTAAATCTTCATCTCATAATCTGAGATAAAGGTGTATGCCCTCTAGGTGAGGCGTGCACAGTCAGCTGGATAAAGGATGTCTAGGTAGTGTCATCTACAGTTCCAATACAACAGCCCTTTATTCAGTATTTGCCAAGGACAGGGAGCTAATACATACTCTACACACTCATTGGCTGATGACAATAAAAATGATTGCTTAGTGTGATGATGTGCACATGATAGGTACTCAGTATCAGGCCGTGCATGCCCATATAACCTGAATATCAAAAACGCGCATAAGAAAAATGAAAAATTTGGGGAAAGTAAAAAATCTTCATTTAGAGCAGCGCTTCTCAAACATTAAGTCCCAAGACCCCTCTACATTCTTAAAAATGATTGAAGACCACAAAGAACTGTTCACTTGTGTAGAATATGTCTATGAATATTTAGAAGATCACCGTGTTAGAAATCAAAGCTAAGAAATGTATAAAATATAAAAATATGCAAATACACGTTTTTATTAGCCATCAGAACAATGGCTACGTCCCACAACAGTTTTCCTTGTGGAAAACTCCACCGTATACCTGCAAGAGAATGAGATTGAAAATGACAAATAATATCTTAGTATTATTGTGAAAATAGTTTTGATTTCATGACCCCCCTGGAAGGGTTTCAGATATCCTCAGGGGTCTTTGAACCACAGTTTGAAGAGTTCTGATCTACAATTTTCAGAAACATTAAGTATTTCCAGGGAGCTAAATAAAAATATTGAACATGAAATTACTTGCAAGACTTATGTGCAGCATATATTCACATGGTTTAGACCTTGATTTCTAACTATCAGGGGAAGAAGTTGGATTTAGCTTCTGCTCTCTTCCATTTAAACATTCTATGACTCAAGAAGAAAAAAACATAGGAGAAGCATTTTTGGTTTTGTTTTGTTTGAAATCTTTCCAATGACTAAATACTGTTTTCCTTTTGAAGACTTTTTGGACCCTTCAATGAATAGCTTGGTATCACTGGCCTCATTGAAAAATTCAAAGTCTTTCTGGTAGAATCCTTGCTAGACATTGTATACAATGGTCTTTCATGGAAGATTGCTCCAAATTGGGGTGAGTTATTTGGAGACAGAAGTTCAGGAGGCTGGCTTGGATAAGCAGGATGGGATTAAGCAGGACATAGAACAGGACTGCCTGGGACCACAAACGTGTATGTAGACTAGGATGGGCGATGGGAGGAAGCCACCTCATGCCTTCCCCTGGGCAGTGTGAAGGACAAAGTCTCATTCTTGATGTTAGCTTCAAAGGCACCAAGTCATTCCCTAAGAGTTCTTTTCCAGGGATGGTGTGGGTTGGCCCTGAGGGTCTCTGTTCATTCCCACCAGAACCAAATATGCAAGAAAGCCATTTCCCTTGAGCCAATTCCCCAAATAATCATTTTGCTGAAAGATAGATTTTTCCCTCCTAAAATATTTCCAATGTATTAGCTGCACTGGACCAAGCCCTGTACCACACTCCAACACACACACACACACACACACACACACACACACACACACACACACACACACACACACACACACACACACACACACACCCCTACATCTGTACCAGCCTTCCAGTTGAGGAGCATCTTTAACCTCAAACATGGCGGCAAAACGGCTGTGGTAAAAGTCTCCTTGACAGTTTCAGGTTAATTGATTCTTTGGCAGATTGGTTTTTCAGCCAATTAATTTTTTTTTGAATTTTATTTTATTTATTTTTTTATACAGCAGGTTCTTACTAGTCATCCATTTTATACACATCAGTGTATACAGGTCAATCCCAATCGCCCAATTCATCACACCGCCACCACCACAGCCAATTAATTTTTAACAAGCTAGTTTCTCGTGCATCAACCATTCTGAAAATTTTACCCAGCTCCTCCCCACTACAGGTGAATAGGGAACTGGCTCAGATGAACCCCTGGGAATAGCTGAGGAGACATCCTGTCTGCTGGAAAGCATAACATATGCCTGGGAGAGGCAAGGTGAAGAACGCTCCATTGTGCAAGAAGAGTCTCTCTGGACAGACCAGTTGTATTAGGCCAGAACGGGTGGGGATGGAAGCCAGCTCATTCCTTTTAGGACTATGATCGGCCTCAGTCTTCTCATCTGTACAACAGGGATAATAATGATTATACCTCTCAGGTCCCTGGTAAAGGAAATATGGTATGTAAAGCACAGAGTGCAGTGGTTGGCACAAAGGCAGGGATCTATACCTGCTAGCTGTTATTGTTACTATTATCACCATTAATGATAGAAGTGACTATGGCAATCCTGTTGCCATTTTCTGAAAGAAAACAGTACCTCAAAGTACACACTTTCTCACCTCTAGGCCTGGAGCCCACCCTTCCCCAGCTCTCTAGCCACTATACCCTCTTCACCCTCCAGGCTTCACTTAAACATCACCTCCCCCAGGAAGCCTTCTCTGGTTGCCTAGATTAGCTTAGGGCCCCTATAAACCCCTGGACTTAAACCCCTCATCTCCATTTATTGAAACGGATTGTTCAGTTGTCTGCCACTTCTTAGAACAAAGACTGAGAGCAGAGACCATCTCCATATTGTTTGCTCTGATATCCATAATCTCTGGCACAGTGTTTCCATGTAGGATTTGGCTGGCTGAATAAATGAATGAGTGGGGGATAGGCTGGAAGTGTGTGATCCTGCAGCCTGGTCCTGACAGACTGGGACAAAGGCAGCACCCAGCTGCACAGGTGTGGCTCAGACATTCAGGGTCGATGGGGAATGCCTGAGAAGGCCTGGATGGTCGGGCTCTTTGTTGGGCTTCTCCAGCAGGCCCCCAGGCCCCCGAGGTTGCCTTCCATTTGGGGCTTCTAGTCCTCTGGCTCTTCCAGCCTCCAGGTGTGGCCTCTCTGGGCCACCAGAGAGTTTCTTCCTCACAGGAATTTCACCGTAGTGGAAGGTCCCCCGATCTAGGAGCAGAGAGCTTGCGTCATGATTCTTGCTGTATGTGACTTTGATCCAGCGCCTGCACCTCTCTGAGTCTTGGTTTCCTCTGACACAACAGGTGAGGCATCTCTTCCTACTCTTCTGCAAGGTAAAAGCAGGGTCAGCTTCCAGACAAATATCTCTTCTTAGGAATTTAATGAGATCTATCCCTTCTCTTTCTACTCTTTCTTCTTCCCTGCATCCCTTCCCTGCATCCCTCCTTTCTTCTTAATTTAACAAATACGTATGGGGTCTTTACTGGGAAGCAGATTTGCCCTGGTGCTCAGTCACAGAGAGGTAGCAAAAATAAACAGGATCCCTGCTTTCATGCTACTTAGAGCGCCTAGCGGGAGAGACAGGCAAAACACAGTTTCACAAATAAGAAGGGAAATTTCACACAGACAGTAGAGCAAACAACAAGATAAATTAAGCAATGAAATGGGATAATGTGAAAGTTAATGACTAGGGGTGGGACATGCACTTTGGATGATCACGGGAGGCCTCTCAGAGGTGGTGACATTTGCACTGAAACCCGAATGAAGAGATGAAGCTGACTGTGGACAACATGGAGGCCAGTTCAGAGGCCCCGGTGGGTGAGGGTAGTTGTGTTCAGGAAGAGAAAGTGGCAAGTGGGCCCGATGACAGCAAAGAAGTGGGCAAGTCCCAGACGATGTCGGTCCTTGTAGGCCACGATGAGGGCTTTGGATATGGCCCTGAGTGGGAGGGGAAGCTTGAAGGAGAGCTTTTTGCAGGGGAGTGACACGCTCCTATTTATGTTTCTAAGAGATTTCTGGTTGCTGTGCAGAAAATGAATTCTTACCTGTCATGTTCCAGATGCAACTTGAAAAAAGTATGATTAATCCCCTGACACTGGCAAAGCATCGGAAACATGGGTGACGTTATATCTGCTAACAACGAAGAGCACTTTTTCCATGCTGAGCTGATAAATACATTGAACAAACTGTGTTTAGTTAACTAAGATGAACAGTGTTTCCTTGTGCCTCAGGATTTTTTTTTTTTTCCAAAAAGCATTTGTGTACTTGTGGTAATATTCAATATTAACAACCGAAGAATTGGAAGTTTACAATTCCATAGCCGCTTGACAGGGCAATAGCTTTTCAGTGGTTTAAAGGAGATTGCATTTTGTTCTATGTGTATAAACGATTTCTTCTTATTTTATTATAATCTGGCAGATATATTGAATTTCCTACCCAGCAAGGGTTGTTAGTTTCCCTATCCTGAACATTCAATGAGGTCATTATTATGTGAAGAATGAAATGACAGCAGGCAGCAGCAGAAAATGACCAAATAACTGCTTTGATAGGGTGACTTTTTGACAGAGCAATATAGTAATAGAACATGTCATATTTCTAGGTCTCGGAATTCTGCTTTTTGAAAGCATTTGGATTTTTAAAATCAACTTTAGTAATTAGACTTAACACCTTGAATTTTGAGCATTGGAAACTGTTTGCAGTTCACCTAGTAGTAGTAGCTGTAATTGCCCATTGCATGCAAGCACTACAATAAATGCAATGTATTATATTATCTCCTAATGTGAGTGGGCCCCATCCAATCAGTTGAAGGTCTGCTGAGCAAAACTTGAGGTTTCTTGTGAAAAGAGGAATTGTGTCTTCGGACTGCAACGCAGAAATTCTAGTTGTCCAGGCTTTTGGACTCTCGTCGGTAGCATCAACTCTTACCTGATCGCCAGCCTGTTGGCTTGCCCTGTGCGTTTCAGACTTGCCAGCCCCCATAGTCATGTGAGTAATTCCTTAAATCCCTTAAAATATCTATCCTATTAGTCCCTGGAGAACCCGGACTAATATACTCCTTTCCCCAGCAGCTCTTCTTCTAGAAATTTATCCAAAGAAAGCAATCATACAGATATCCAAAAATATACGTTCAAGGCATTGTTTTAATGGTTACAAATGAGAAACAATCAAAATTTCCACCACTGGGGGATCATTAAGAAAACCGTTGTGCAACGTGCGCTAATACAGAACATTCTACACAATATAATTTATATATCCTGTAGGTATATTATATGCCTGTTAAGAATAAGCTAAACCTTCCTTAAAAATAAGGTATTTACGGGTCATCTTATTAGGTACTAAACGGCAGATTAAAGAACCTGTTTGATTTCTATTTTTTAAGTTGTTAATACTGAATGAAATTATGAGGAACCTTACATTTTCCTCCTTTAATCATTTCTGTATTGACTGAATTTTTATACATAGCCTGTTTTGACTGTTAATGAGTCAGATCAGTTTGACCTAAATTCTAAACAAAACTTCAGCTCAGATAGATTTCTGTGGCCCTCTCCCATGCGACCTGTGTGTGTTCTGAATGTCATAAATATCTTTTTTTTTTTTTTTTTTGCGGTACGCGGGCCTCACTGCTGTGGCCTCTCCCGTTGCGGAGCACAGGCTCCGGACGCGCAGGCTCAGCGGCCATGGCTCACGGGCCCAGCCGCTCTGCGGCATGTGGGATCCTCCCGGACCGGGGCACGAACCCGTGTCCCCTGCATCGGCAGGCAGACTCTCAACCACTGCGCCACCAGGGAAGCCCCCATAAATATCTTTTAGTCACACCCTTTAAGTTGTTTATTCGTGGAGCATTTCCATACTAACAAAATAAAATGGACAGAGATAGGCAGTTGTCTGGACATTCAAGTGTAGAAAAAACCTCTGGGACTTGTTTGTTTCATAACTCACTTGAGTACAGCACCACAGTCCAGGGAAGGCAAACAAGAGGGGAAAAAAAAAAGATTTTCCCTGAAATATAAGATAATGACCTCATTATCTATTTTAATTTGACAATGTAGGGGCAGTCTGAGTTCCCTATGACTCAAATTCTATTTGAAGAAACTAAAATTAATAAATCACAGCTTACTGAGAATGGCAGTGCCTCTTTGCAAGTCATTACATGGGTTTCATAGAGTTTTTCTTCTTTCAGTCCTACTCCAGGCCATGCCCTGGCTTCCACTGATCCATTCCTTTTTTATCACCTTGGAGTCTTCCTTTGTACTTTGAAATGTTTATCTATATAAATGCAAACTTGCGGGAGGAGGGAGGAAATTTGAAAAGATCCTTCTAGTATAACGCACTTTCAGTAAATTGGATAAATATCTTTGTGGCCCATGGAGATGACACGCACACACTGAGGGAAGAGCCGGTCACTTTCCAGCCTTGTCCTCATATGAACAAGCACAGTGAATTGTGTAGAAAAGAGTAGTGTTTGCAGTAATCCTGACTGCATTTTCCAATGTCTAGCTCAGTTCCCTCTGTCTGATATTTATTATTACTCTCCCTAAGAAAACAACTATCTTCCCTAACAGTGAAGTGAAGAGCACAAAAAGTAATGGAATGTTCCTCCCATGGAAACAGTAAGCTTTAGTACATTTAATACATAATCACACCAGGGAGAAATGCCCTTGTGTTTAAGAACAGAAATGCAGGGGCTTCCCTGGTGGCGCAGTGGTTAAGAGTCCGCCTGCTGATGCAGGGGACGCGGGTTCGTGCCCCGGTCCAGGAAGATCCCACATGCCGCGGAGCGGCTGGGCCCGTGAGCCATGGCCACTGAGCCTGCGCATCCGGAGCCTGTGCTCCACAACGGGAGAGGCCACAACAGTGAGAGGCCCATGTACCGCAAAAAAAAAAAAAGAACAGAAATGCATACAGCATTTTGTCTTTCCCTTAGTTTTGATTTCTTCTTCTAGTAAAATATTTTTAGTGAATACCTGATGTGCTTTTGTTGCAAGTCTTGGAGATGAAGCTGGTTTTGACTCAACCAAGGTTAGGACAAAAATATCTGGAAAAATGATTCTGGCTGCCTAGACAATGCCATTTACCTGAAAATAAGGGAGCTGGAAGTCAGCTCTCAGGTCTAGCAGACAGGGGTGTAGGTACCACCTCCAGGTCCACTGACCTTCGTGGGAACAAACAGCATCATTAAAATCCCTGAGGTGCTTCTAGAAGGATATTTGTGAACTGGATTGTTTTCTATTTCTGCTGTTTCTTTAACGTTGGCTAGAGCCTAGTAATGACCCCTTTTGTCAACAGAGGCATTCCAGGTAAACGGATCCTTATCACCTTACGGTCATTGAGTCCTGTATCTCAGACAAAGTCTCTCCAGTCTTCTTTGCAAGATGAGGACTTCAAACTTGTGTCCAACTTTAGCAACCTGAGGGCAGATGCTGGAGCCTCCTCTCAGCTCTCACTGCAGCCAGCGTATTTCCCAAGACTCTTCTCAGTCCTCACCTTGTCCCCGTCTTCTGCCTTGTCCACTCCAAGTAGATCCTGTACCTGAGGCTCTGTGAAGTGAGACACTCCCCAGATTTTGACCACAGCATATAAATATGCCTTATGAGGTGCTGGTGGCATAAAGGAAAACCTTGCTCTAATCAACATGTGAGTCTTCAGAAACAGTTTGAAATTGCCCGTGAGCCTGGGGAGCATGGACCCCATACATTCAGACATTCAGTCCATGACCACTGTCCTGTTGAGAAACAAACAGAAGTGGAGAGATTGAGAGAGCCAACTATAAGAAGTCTCTCAGAAAAGGCAGCCATGGTGTGGGAAGTCAGTAAATATGTGAGTGATAAAAACAGTGAATAGCATTATATTTTTTTCATGTGGGAGGCTAAGAGTAAAAACTTTGGGGTTGGATAGACTCTTTTCAAGGCCCTTGCTTCAAAAAGTTGTATTACCACTCTGTTCCTCACTTTCCTCACTGCTAAAAGAAGGAAAATAGTACCCACTTTATCAAGTTTGAAGGTTTAAGTGAGATAATGCGTGAAAACCTTTGGCATGGTGCCTGGCCTAGTATGTGCTCAATAATGTTGTCAGTTGGTGATTAGCACCCAGTGGTAGTAGAGGTGGACTCACTATCACTATAGTGTCACCAAGTGCCATGTTTCAGGTTCAGTAAGAAGACCAGGGGAAATGACAGTCAGAGGGGACTTGTCCTTTTCAACGTCCTATACATAATCTCTACTCGCATCATTCACAACTTATTGCCTTCCCATCTTAGCTTCTCTGATGCCTGGCACGCAGGGCTCAACAAATTCCTCCTGAATGAATGAAGGACCTGAGCGTAGTGGAGTTTACCTTCTCTGTGCCGACTGGGTGATCTTTGATGATTCTTTTAAGATGTCTGAGCTCCAGCTTCCTCGTCTCTCAAATGGAGAAGGTTGCTGGGGAGGGGGGGGAAATGAGATGTAGTGTGTGAAAGTGTGTGTAAACTTCCAGGATCTTGTAGTGATTTCTGTTGTGAATCATACAGACTGAGTGAGTAGGGGTGTCTGTGAGCGTGTAAATGCACAGGCAAATGCACTTATTATACACACACACACACACACACACACACACATGACTAGCAAAGGAAAAGTCAATCTAAAACCAGACAAATGCCAGTATTTCCTACTGGGAAGAGAGAAAGAACTGGAGCAAGAGGGTTAGAGTCTTTATCAACTGGGATCGACAAGGATTGAAACAGGGGCTGTAGAAAATTATCTGGGGAAGAGAAACATGCTCAGCACCACAACTGGCCAGTTGCCCTCTGGTCCCCACCTTGGCCACTTGAATCCTGGCCGTCAGAAATTCAGTGGCAGCAGCTTGCTCCCCAACAGCCTAATGCTTCCCACATTAACTCCTGGGTAGGATCACCACCCTTGGGATGTGTCCTTACTGTCTTGCACTGAACCACCCCCAGGTGTGCTATTAGGAGCTTTAGTCCAATTTCCTTCCACACCCGGTGAAAGATATTGTCAACAACTTCAAAAGTCTTACTACCAGATGCCCTTAATGGTACAGTGCTCTCTGAAGATGAATTTGTGCTGCCTCTAGCCCCCTCCTGTAAAGAACCATGGACACTACGATGATCACAATTTCAGTACGTGAAGCAGTCAGGTTCGTTTGCCCTCTACTTGCTTCTAAAGGAAATGTTAGAATAACCCAGCACAAAATTTGGAAACTAGGAAGCTTTTAATGACTTCCTGTTGGTCGGCCTAAAGGGATTCAACTCCATCATTGTTAGGTACCTTGTACGATGCCTAATTCACGTGCTTCGAGGTGGAAGCAGAGCGAATGTTGGTTTAGAATTTTATTCAGTGTAAACTATCCGTCTACCATTAGATTAGATGGCATGGGAAAGCTGGCTTAGTCATTTTTATACAGACCTTTGTCTGGAAATCTAAGGATGCTATAACTTTTTTTTTTAACATCTTTACTGCAGTATAATTACTTTACAATGGTGTGTCAGTTTCTGCTTTATAACAAAGTGAATCAGTTATACATATACATATGTCCCCATATCTCTTCCCTCTTGCGTCTCCCTCCTTCCCACCCTCCCTATCCCACACCTCCAGGCAGTCACAAAGCACCGAGCTGATCTCCCTGTGCTATGCGGCTGCTTCCCACTAGCTATCTATTTTACGTTTGGTAGTGTATAGAAGCATAGAGGCAGGGATGTGCCGTAGTTACTAGTATAGGTCCTCCTAATCTGCTTGCATTCAGACTCACCTCTGCCCTCCACTACCACGTGACCTACAGCAAGCTCACTACCCACCTCAAGCCTCAGTTTCCTCATCTGTATAATGGTGACAGATAGTACCTACTTAAGATAGTTGTTATGAGCATTGAGATATGAGCCAGTAAAGAAGCTAACTCAATGCCTGGAGGTTGAAAAATGGTGGTGGTGTTGTCATAAATATTTTTATTAATAAAGCAACACCAACTTGCTTAATATTCTTCCAAGCCATACAAACAGAACTAAAAACTATGGGTGCCCAGCAGTTCCTTTAGTTTAATTGAAGCAGGAGTGAAATGCTTAAAAGGCTGTGTTTAAGTGTTGGTAAAATTTTAAAAAGAAAAAAGAAGAACCTACTGTCACATGGAGGGTTTTTTTGTGGATTGACACAATGCAGTAAAACCCAACAAAATTCAATTACCCCTTGACTGAGTCAGGCCAGAGGAGGGAATTATACATTTGAAATGAACAAATTGGATTTCATCCTGTTGGAGGCTCAGCAGTTGCCGCCTGACTAGTCCTTCAGAAGATCAGAGGTGGCCCCTTCAGTTTCCAGATTCCATCAGCCGACCCGCTCTGTCTGTACAGAACGGTTTTTCCCTTGTTTAGGTTCTAAATGAATGTTATTTGCTTCCAAAGTTATTATAGCTGCTAAACACATGCTGATTCTAAAATCTCTCCCTCCAAAATAAAGCATATATATTTATGCATATGTATGTAACTGTTACCTAAAAGAACCTTTCTGGTAAAATATATTTAGGAATAGATGCCATCCCATAGCATTCAAAATGTTCAGTGGTATGAATTATTATGCTCAGACCATTTTGAGCTGCTGTGCTCTTGCTTTACAGACGATCCCTATTGCCTTCCACGGAACAGACACCAGCATAGAGCTTCACTTCTGTTTTCCCTCTTGCTCCTGATTTTACCCCATGTGGCTTGAGAGCTAAATGCCAAGCTATAGATCACTGGTATTAATAAGCATGGCAGATTTGTTAGTGATTATTTTTTTTGCCTTGTGCCCATAAGCACCATTAACATTTACTGTAAATCAATGCGATAAGTTAGCAACGAGGAAAATGTTGATATTCAGCTGACTGCACAGAAAAAACTTATTTTATTCTCCCCCTTCCTGCTGCTCTCAGAGTACACAAAAATTGCAGACCCAGTCTGTACGTGTGAGCTGAGGGAACTGGCGTTTGGAAGCGTTGCTGATCCTAACATCTGGAAAGCACGTGTGCCTGCTTCTAAATAGTTGCCACAGGTGATGTGGTCCTGCCTGCTATTTTTGTTTTACATGTCGTTTATTATAAGAAAATCTTGCCAATCTTGGTCTTCAGATAAAGATCCACTCCTAGGTATTTATCCAAAGAAACAAAAACACTAAGTAGAAAGGATATATGCACCCCTGTATTCACCGTATCATTATTTACAATAGCCAAGATATGGAAGCGACCTAAGTGCCCATTAATAGACGAAAGGACAAAGATAGATAGATATATAGATAGATAGATAGATAGATAGATAGTGGAATATTAGCCATAAAAAAGAATGAAATCTTGCCATTTTCAACAACGTGGATGAACCTAAAGGGTATTATGCTTAGTGGAATAAGTCAGACAGAGAAAGACAAATACCGTGTGATTTCACTTACATGTGGAATCTAAAAAACAAAACAAATGATCAAACATAACAAAACAGAAACAGAGTTATAGATACAGAGAACAAATAGGTGATTGCCAGAGGGAGGAGACTGGAGGGAGGAGAGAAATAGTTGAGGGAGATTAAGAGGTACAAACTTCCAGTTGCAAAAAAGTGAGTGACAGTGTGGGGAATATAGTCAATAACTATGTAATATCTTTGTGTTGTAATATCATAACTAGACTTATCGTGGTGATCATCTTGAAATGTATAGAAATATCAAATCACTGTGTTGTGCAACAGGAACTAACATAGTGTTGTAGGTCAATTATACTTCAAAAACAAACAAACTCACAGAAAAAAAAATCAGATTTGTGGGTACTGGGGGGTGGAGGTTGCGGGGAGGGGAAATTGGATGAAGACATTCAAAAGGTACAAATTTCCAGTTATAAGATAAATAAGTACTAGGGATGTAATGTACATCGTGATAAATATACTATATGTTATATATGGAAGTTAAGAGAATAAATCCTAAAAGTTGTCATCACTAGGAAAAATTTTAAAAGTTATAAAGACCCAAGTCTATAACCTGACCCACAAGACCCTGCAGTGAGAGTCTCTGGCTACTTTTCCATCTCATCCTCCGTCACTCATCCCCTTTCCTGCCATATGCCAGATCCCTAGGCATATTTCATCCCATGTGCTGTGCTCCTTGTCTTTTCAGGATCTTGATACATGCTCTTTCATCTCTATTTTTTTAACAGCTTTATTGAAATATAATTCACATACCATACAATTCATTCATTTAAAATGTACTATTGGATGGATTTTAATATATTCACAGAGTGTGTGTCCATCACCACCATCGATTTTAAGTGTTTTCGTTACCCCAAAAAGAAATCCTGTACCACTAAGCCATCATCCCCAATCCTCCCCCATCAGCCCTAGGCAAACACTAACCTACTCTTTGTCTCCATAAATTTGTCTATTCTGAACATTTCCTATACATGGAATCATACAATGTGTGGTCCTTTGTGACGGGCTTCTTTCACTTAGCATAATGTTTTCAAGGATCATCTATGCTGTAACTTGGATCAGTACTTCATTCCTTCGTATTGACAAATAATATTCCACCCTATGGCTATACCACATTTCATTTATCCATTCATCAGCTGACAGATGTTTGGGTTGTTTCCGCTTTTTGGCTGTTATGAATAATGCTGATATGAACATTCTAGTACAAGTTTAGTGCAGACAAATATTATCATTTCTCTTGGATATGTATCTAGGAGTGGAATTGTCAGACCGTGTGATAACTGTTACGTTTAACCACCTGTAGAACTGCCAGACTGTTTTTCCAAAGTGTACCATTCACATTTCCGCCAACAATGTATGAAAGTTCCCAGCTTTCTAATTGGAACTTACTATTCCAATCCTATCTTGTTATTCCAATCTAATCCCACTAACTCTTCTTATTCCAATTTTATAATCATTTTGATTGTAGCCATCCTAGCAGGTGTGAAGTTGCATTTCATTGTGCTTTTTTCTCAGCTTTTGATCTGGACAATTTCTACTCCCTTTTCAAGCTGCAGCTTAAAAATCACTTCCACAGGGAATCTTACCCTGACCACCCCACCCCCAGACTAGCCTAGGGCTCCTCTCAGAAGAGCTATCTTTTCCCTCTAAACTTGAAGTTCAACATGAGCAGGGACCAGCCCATCTATCTTTGTTCCCTATGTTATCCCCAGAATCTAGACATTGCGTGAACTACAGAGCTTCTTGTTAAAAATACAGGTTGAGTGTTTCTTTTTCTGGCTGAGTAATATTCCATTGTATAAATGTGCCACATCTTCTTTATCCATTCATCTGTCAGTGGACATTTAGGTTGTGTCCATGTCCTGGCTATTGTAAATAGTGCTGCAATGAACATTGTGGTACATGACTCTTTTTGAATTATGGTTTTCTCAGGGTATACGCCCAGTAGAGGGATGGCTGGGTCATATGGTAGTTTTACTTTTAGTTTTTTAAGGAACGTCCATAATGTTCTCCATAGTGGCTGTATCAATTTACATTCCCACCAACAGTGCAAGAGGGTTCCCTCTGTCATACAGAGTGAAGTAAGTCAGAAAGAGAAAAACTTTCTCTGTATGCTAACACATATATATATGGAATCTAAAAAAAAAAAAAAAAATGGTTCTGATGAACCTAGGGGCAGGACAGGAATAAAGACACAGATGTAGAGAATGGACTTGAGGACACAAGGAGGGAGAAGGGTAAGCTGGGACGAAGTGAGAGAATAACACTGACATATATACACTACCAAATGTAAAATAGATAGCTAGTGAGGAGCAGCCGCATAGCACAGGGAGATCAGCTCGGTGCTTTGTGACCACCTAGAGGGGTGGGATAGGGAGGGTGGGAGGGAGACACAAGAGGGAGGGGATATGGGGATATATGTACGCATGTAGCTGATTCACTTTGTTATACAGCAGAAACTAACACGACACTGTAAAGCAATTATACTCCAATAAAGATGTTTTAAAAAAATATGTTGCGTGGATGACGTATACAAGATAGTGAGAAAAAAAGTGTTCATTATTTGAAAATCACCTCTATCGGAATAATTGGCATGATTACCTTTTCAATCTATTTCATTTTTCAGCATTCCCACAGACTCAGCTATCGAGAAATATGTTAGTATCTCTGGCAAGGGGAGGAAGGGTCTCTACAGCATAACCATGACGAATGCTTCTATTTTCCTGAATTTTACTGAAGCTGTACACTTTTCTGGTTGACAAGAAACAAGAGGATCTTCAGTATAAATAAGCAAAATCAAGCTGACTATGTAAACAGTTTTCTCAAGTCAAGCAATAAATGAAAAAGAATAGATTTCTGAGAAATAAGGAACTTAGGGGGACTGGAGTTTTCTTCTTTGGTTGTCAGCTAGGCTACACCCCTAGAGATTTCAGTTCAGTAGGTCTGGGGCAGACCCTGGCATATACATTTTTAACAAGACCCATAGTTATGATGTTAGTTGTCCGTGGGCTCCACTTTTTAAAAAACTCATCCTAGTTTTAATATCCTCATTATTTAATAGAAACAGATTAACGTAGAAGTTAAAAAGTTCCTGGCCCTATTTACTAGCTTTGTGGTTTAGCACAAATTAATCTTTTCTAAGCCTGTTTCTTCATGTGTAAAGGGGGAAGGGGCAATAAAATGCCTACATCATAGGGCTGCTGTGAGCATTAAATGAAACAGTACATATAAAACACAATATCTAGGGCTTCCCTGGTGGCACAGTGGTTGAGAGTCCACCTGCCGATGCAGGGGACACGGGTTCGTGCCCCGGTCCGGGAAGATCCCACATGCCGCAGAGCGGCTGGGCCCGTGAGCCGTGGCCACTGAGCCTGCGCGTCCGGAGCCTGTGCTCCGCAACGGGAGAGGCCACAGCGCGTACCAAAAAAAAAAAAAAAAAGACAATATCTAGCACATAAATGCTCCAGTATGTTAGTTGCTATTAGTATTACTATTTTATCATTTTGTCATTATCCGAATTGTAAGAGAATGTACACAAAAAATATATTTTAAAGGAATCAAGTTTTGCTTAGTAAGAGAAATACTTCTTAAGCATAAGTTGGGAATTTATCGTGTTCATCAGTGGTTTTATCATCATTGTTGGTTCTGTAAATAATTTTCCAGGTGTTCCTTTACTGATATCACTAAGCCTCATTCATGTCTATTTCCAAGTGCCTCCCTAATACTCAAGGAATAATTTAGTCATTGCTGAAGAAGCAGAATTTTGGCTCCTACACTGAATTACAGATCACCACCCAGTTCACAGCATGAGCCATGTACTAGATATAACACATCTTCCTTAGGTGTCATTAATTGAGCAGAATGTACTGCCCTCCAAAATCTTATTTTTCTCTATTAAGTAGTATATTGGGCCTGGATGCTGTCCTGACAGAACTTATTCTCTAAAATAGAAGTTCTCAAAGTTCACTCAAACTAGGGCGTATCAGTCATCTTACAGAATCAAGAATGTTTGTTCACTTATCCAAGTCCTGTTTACTGAGTGTCTAACAAGTGTCAGGCATTCAGGATTTACAGAGAAGAAGAAAGTCAAGATCCCAAATCACGTGGAGACAGAAAAAAAAAAAGTAATTAAATACGTTACCAAGGAAGTGTGGTTGGTGATGGGCGCTATGAATGACATTGAACAGGGAGATGTGATAGAAATGTCTAAGGGAAAAGAACTATTTTAGATTAATAGTCAGGAAAAGGCTTTCCCAGGAGCTGACATTTTGAGCTGTCACCTGAATGCCATGAAGGAACCAGCCATGGGCAATGTCAGGAGACAGAGTGATTGAGGGAACGGGAACAGTCAGTGAAAAGACCGTAAGCCAGGACCTGGTGGGTCACGCTTAGGATTTAGGGTGTGAGTCCAAGTATAATGAGAAACCACTGGAGAACTTAAGGGGGAGGATGTCATAGTCTAACCCATCATCATTTCAGGATCACTTTCCCCTTCCCTCCTCCCCGCTCTCTAAAGTGACTAGCTACTGTGAAACCTAATGGAATGATGTTTAACTGCAGTATCTGCTTCCACGAGTCCAGCTACAGTCTATGTAATTTCTCTAATGAATTTGTCACAGAGGCATGCCATGAAGGTCTCAAATCACATCTCACTTATGGCATCGAGTTTTCTCTCCAGAGCATTTTAACGATTCTCCTCTCTGGTATCTCTGGTACTTTAGGTTACACCAGGTGACGTTTGAGGTGCCCACCTGTGAGGGGAAGGAACGGCAGAAGGTGGCCCTAATTGGCGACTCCTCATCTTCAGCAGAGTTCTTCGTCACCGTGGCTGTCTTTGCCTTCCTCTACTCCTTGGCCGCCACTGTCGTTTACATTTTCTTCCAGAACAAGTATCGAGAAAACAACCGGGGTCCACTCATAGTAAGTGGTTTGCTTTATGAAATAACTTTTTCTGTCCTTTCTAATTTCTTTTTTCCAGTGCTTAAAGGCTTTGGAGTTACCTGAGCCCTCAGGGCATGTATTTGAAAGGCAATCACATTCTTTTTCATCCAAATCTCTTAGATCTAAAACGAAAACATGATGCCTGTCATTCTTTTGTGCCCCTTTGCTGGAGAAGTATTTTAAGAGTTGCTAGAAACTCCTCTGCAATAAATGCTTGGAAATCTCATGAGATCAAGGAAAGAGTAGTGAGGCTTGCGGCAGATTTATTTATAATTCCGGTATTATGGAGTTAGTCGACCATTTTTTCTCACTGGTTGTTTAGACAGTGTGACTTGTACTTATTGAAATGTGTTATTCCTTTGGTATATGATAGACTGGTCATAGAATGGTTTAGTTTGAAGATGGAGTTCTCTGTCTCTGAATCTCCCTCTCTCTCTCTCTCTCTCTCTCTCTCTCTCTCTCTCTCTCTCTGTGTGTGTGTGTGTCTCTGTCTCTATCTTATCTCTTTCCACCACCAACCCGCCCCCACTTTCTTTTCCTTACACAATGGTTCAAGGACTCACCTGGGTGAAACCAGTCTAGCTCAGCCTGTCCAAATAGGGACACACAGACACCTAGGGGAACACAACTCTCAGAGGGGTACATAAGTGTGGATAACTTTAAGGAAATACATTTAAAAATTTTCAGCTTTCTCATGTACATTTGCCTAAAACTTATCTTACTGAGAATGCCCTGCTTCTGAAAATATGTTAATGCTTCTTTCTTAATCACCTATTCCCCTTTTATAAACTAAAAGCATCCTTCTTTTCCATCCCCACACACGGGATATTGCTAGGTTGCGAAGCCTTGGAGGCACTAAAAAAAAAGGACCATTTGAAATATCGGTGTTGGTATTGACAAAAGTGAGTTATTCAAATGGCTGGGTAGTGTATCCTTTTGCATCTAAGGAGGTTTCGAATTTTTTCCTTTCAATAAAATAGAAATTCCTAATCTATGTCAGCTGATAGATCATTAAAAAGTAACTTTTGATGACAGATCACTCTGTGGTCTGGGACATATTACTCAGAAGGAATTCAGAGAAATTAATGGCATCACTATAACAAAACCCCATCCATTCTCATCTACTCATTTCTGTGAGCAAACCTTCTCAACACACCTGTACAACGAGAAATGGAAATAGAATTTATGCTGAATCAAGTCCCATGTTAGAAGTAATATTTTTCCCTCAAAAGTACATCAGCTAATTGAAGAAAAAAACAGTCCCATACATTTCTAATAAAAATTTTACTTTTAAAATTTAATAATTATTAACATTTATAATATCTTTATGTTGTTTTGCACAATTGTGCATTAATAACATTTTTAATTATTACCCAGCTCAAAAGAAAAATTTTTGATAGCATTAGGGTCATGGGTAATCAAAGAGTAATTTTAATTTATATACATATTTTTGTTGCAAAGAAATGTAACAGGGTGATCGATAAAATGCTTTCCAGTATAAAAAAATGTTATATGAGGCTATGATTCGGTGGGGGAAGTATAATGGAAATACAAGTTCAAGGAGAACAAAAAGAACATGTAAAGTTTCTGACTGTTAATGAGGAATTTGTTTAATAATTTTTAAATGGGTAATAGAGAGTATCAAATAACAATTCCATTGAATTCATCTAAAAATTGATACAATGGGATATATTTTTAAATATCAATACTTATGCCCAACATTACACTCTTGCAACTGTTTAGACTTTTAATAAAAACAAAATTATATGTCAACTTTATACGAATAGGCACACAGTTTTTACACATTCTTTTAGGGAGTACATGAGTGAAATAAATTTTACAGATCTCTAGTCTAATCTATATATTATAGAGACCAGAAACTTAAAATCAACATGTTTTGAAGGGTAGCTGGGAGAAACCCTTATTTGTAAAACGTCATGATTAAGTTTGAAGGGACTGGGGAAAGATCTGTTTTATAGCACTTCAGTATGTTATTGTGGAAAAAGAAGAGTCAATCAGCAGAACTTGAACCTTTGGACCAGATGTCTTTTTTTAATTTTCCCTCCCAAATTGGAGCTACTGGTCTTAATGATTTTAAAAGATCTTTAACAGTGTCACCTACCTTGGGGTTAACCCTCGCATGACGTGTAGGTAGATACATCAAAGAGATTGAGATGCGCGCGTGTGTGTGTGTGTGTGTGTGTGTGTATGTGTGTGTGTGTATGTATGTATACTATAAAACTGACATGTATGCATCCATTCCTGGATACATGCAGACACTCTCATAGAATTCTAAAGTCTGAGGAAATACTCTGACTTCCAGAGAGAAGAAACTGACTCAGTTAGTTTGCCTATAAAGTGGGAAAAGCTCTATTTTGTTATATAAAACTACATTCTCCTCATAAGAAGTAACCTTGTGAGGCCATGCTGTTTCATCTCTGTGTAAATAGTCTTTCCCATCAAGCAGGATATAATGAAATCCTGAATTGTTTACTACACTGGGTAGGTTTTGTTTTATTACATCGTGGAAGAAGGGGAGGAGCGGGGAGTTAATTCTAGTAATAAAAAGGGAAAGGCTCCTAGGTGAGACTTCAGTGATATTAAAAAACTGATGTGCTCATTACTTAGCAGATAAAAGTTAATTTAAAAGCGGGCCCGAATCCTAAGAGTCACAGAGACAGAATGAATGTAGAGGATCAGTATGATGCCATTGCACCTGCAAATGACAAGCCTTTCCAGTTCTCATCCCACCACAGTGGGGCCGTGACTGGGGAGGGAGGGTTGGGCTATGGTACCCACCCTTAACTGTGAGTTAGTAGGTTAAGGCCAGTCCACAGTGTGAGCAGAATCTCAAGAATGTGGTTCATACCTAAGAAAACCTTCAAATACTAAACTAACAGTAATTGTACTTTTTTAAAGCCAAGCCTATTTATTCAGAAAGATGGCTACTGATCATTACTTGTTCTCTCTGTTCCTGTCACTATTCTTTTGTTATTGTTGCTTTGTTTGTTTAGGGATTTTTTTTTTCCCTTTATTCTGTAGTTCGGGATTCTCTGTAATCCTCTAGGACATGACAGGATACATCATGCACAGATAAGATCAGTGTGGAGGAAAGTGATGAGGATGGTTATGGTGTTGATAATAGTAACAACAATAATACCGGCTGGTATTGATAGAGTTTCTTACTCTGTGTAGAGTTGATTTAATACTCACAACAACTGTAGCTTGTATTGTTATACACTTTTATAGGTGAGGAAAGGGAGGCTCGAAGTTACCCAATTAACTCTCCCAGGTCACATTACTAATAGTCAGAGGGTAGAGTTTGAACCCAGGTCTCTCCAAATCCAGGGCCCAAATTCATAACTACCATGCAAGAGGGTCCAAAATCCTGATAGGCAATGTGCTACAAATTTGGAGGGGCATAGGTGGGTAGGACAAATTGGTTTATATACCTGGACAGCTCCTGTTATTTTCTTGCTCAGGATATAGAGAAACCAAACCCTAGAACCCCTAGACTTCTCTGCTTCTTTGACTGTCATAGAGGGTTTTTTAAAATTTGCCTTCAGAATCCATTTGGAGTTATAGAATGGCTGCCGTGAATCTATGATGCTAGGATAACTAGAGGGTTCTGCTGTTTATCTCTGTTGCACATAAGGGATGTCAGTGATAGAAAACAGGCTTTAAACATGCCCAAGATCAATGGCTGTTATAAATCAGAGATTACCAGGACTGATTACTATGTATTTGTAAGCAGTTATGAGCAATGTCAGGCAGACTGGAGCCAATGGCTATGATCAATGGCTATTTTTTAAGGTATCTTTCTCTACTGAATATGCTTGACAAGATTGCCCACCTTTAAGTGAAAATGAGAATCTGCATGTCTTTAGAAGTAACATAATTGTTAATGATGCTGAATGACACAATAGTGAGAAAATCAGGCCAAAAACTCAGCCAGCTACTGTACGTCACCACAGTGAGTGCCTTCTTGTACAGATGAATAAATATCTTTCTCAGAAAGCAGAATTGGCCACCTGAATGGTTCATGATTGTGGAATTGAAATGTCACCTCTGGTTATATCATTCTGTCATGTTCCTTAGAGTACAGTTTTAAAGCCAAATCTCCTGCCTAGATTTCTGAGACAGGATGTTCTGAACCATTTTCAGATCTCATGTCAAATAGTGACGATGTGAGGCTTTAGGGTGTTTTTTTTTTAATATTAATGTAAAGTAGTTTAAAAAAATAACTTATCTTACAGAGCTGACAAAGTGCTCTCAGAATGAGTATCTAATAAACACCATCCCACATTTTGGTGAATCCTTCTCAGGAGAGATTTGGTTTAAAGTAACTACTCTAAATGTCAAGTAGAATCAATATTCACTTTAAGATTTTGTGGGAAAGGAAGGGGCTGTGTTGTTGAAGCTCTCCTTTTCCCGTAAAGGAGATCAGGTTGACCAGAGGCAGTTTATGGGACCAGAAGTGTTTACAACCATTGTGGTCATGCGGTGGTACCATGGCTCACATTTGTTTTATGCCCGACGCATTCCTAATATTTTCATATTCCCCATCCAGCCTCAAAACAATCCTGAGAGAGACGTGGAGCGATTACAGTCAGCCTCATTCCACAGATTCACTGTGACTCCTCTTTATCAAGCACCAGGCATGGGAAAATGAATCCCTGGGAGATTAGGGACCTTGCCTGTGGTCAGAGAAGTTAATGGCAGAACAAGGACTCAGACTCTTAGGCCAGTGGTCTTGAGGGTAGTGGCTAAACTTTGGGGTCCTGGATTTTAATCCCCCTGTATGACCTGTTATTTAACAGTTGGAAGCCTACAACTTTATCTATAGAATGAAGCTAATAATAATACACATGTCACAAGGCTGCTGTAAGAAAAGGAAGAGTTAATGCCTACAAAGAGCTTTGCACAGGGAGAGGAGGCCAGCAAGTGATGGATTAATGGTATCTAATTGTAGCCCTGTCGTTATCCTCATGTTAATTTTTCTCCTGCCCATGACTAGGTAGTACCTTAGCCCCCTAAAGGGGAATTGCAGGCACCTTCCTTTAATTGCCTGCAGCCCTCACAGTCCTACTCTCCTCCAGTCCCCTTATCCCAGGCCCTTTCTTCCCTCGCCCCCCCACCCGCTGCCAAGTCCCACACGATCAAGCTCGACTCAGGACTCCTTCTAAGATCGCAATTGCTAGGTTGAGCCTTCCAGTTAACCTTTCTGTTTCTGGAACCCCGCTCTATGAGGTGATTGGAAGGTGGATTTTTAACCCCCTAACAAAATAAGGCTCCCCATTGTCAAGTAGGGGCCGAGGCCATCACGGAGAGGAGAATAGGAGGCAGGCACAGAGCTGGATGCTCAGAGAATCCAACGCGTGTTCCTACTTTCAACTGCATCTTTCTTGGCTGTCATCAGAGATGGAAATCAGAATTGCAGTCTCTGAGCTATTCAGAAATTGCTGAGAAGCCCCTCTCTCGCCTCTCCTCTTCTCTCTCCTCCCTTTCCTCACCCTTTTTCCCTCTTTTCTTCTCTTTCTTCCCTCTTTCTTCTCCCTTCTCTCCTCATGTTAGTTATACTTCATGTCTAAGTGTATTTCACTTAAATTGTATCTTCAACAGGCCAAGCAATGTGTGTATATGGGTGAACTAAAAGCATCCAGCCTGATGAGGAAAATTATTTAGTAATTATGACTCTCCTACAAATGACCTGCTAGAGGTTATGTAGATGGACTTTGGTGACCTACCTGGTGGAGGAAGTGAACCTCCACCCGGAAGCCAAGGCACTCCCTCCCCAGGTGGGCTGGGCTAATAGTAAACACAACTTCACAGCATGTAGTGGATGATGAGAGGATAAACGGAGGAGATTATTTTGAAATTCTGCCCCAAGTATAATGTATTTGGTGCAAAAAAAGAATACCATCATTTGAAGCCTCCCAAATGTGTATCTTGTTAGGGGTAGGCACACCTGTCAGAATCTGACATTCTGGCTTGTGGGGTGTGTGTGTGTGTCTGTAGTTTCCACTTCCTCACTCTTTGAACCAAGAAGTGTTGGCAGTACAAAAGGGGGGCATGGACCTAAAAAGAAACGAAATTGAGTTTTTTGTAGTGAGGTGGATGGACCTAGAGTCTGTCATACAGAGTGAAGTAAGTCGGAAAGAGAAAAACAAATACCGTATGCTAACACATATATATGGAATCTAAAAAAAAAAAAGTTTCTGAAGAACCTAGTGGCAGGACAGGAATAAAGACGCAGATGTAGAGAATGGAATCGAGGACACGGGGAGGGGGAAGGGTAAGCTGTGAGAGAGTGGCATGAACATATATATACTACCAAACGTAAAATAGATAGCTAGTGGGAAGCAGCCGCTTAGCACAGGGAGATCAGCTCGGTACTTTGTGACCACCTAGAGGGGTGGGATAGGGAGGGTGGGAGGGAGACGCAAGAGGGAGGGGTTATGGGGATATATGTATATGTATAGCTAATTCACTTTGCTATACAGCAGCAACTAGCACACCATTGTAAAGCAATTATACTCCAATAAAGATGTTTAAAAAAAAAAAAAGGGCATGGACCTAACCTTACCATGAACTGTTAATCTAAACTACTATATATTTTGCATCAACAAATACATCGTTCCAGAATCGGCACCACAGATGAAGGCAAATAAATGGATCCGCTTTAAATGTTCCCACAGCACAACGTCTACACGTTTGATCAGATTTTACATCCTCAGCTCTTTTCCAGCTTTCGTATGATTAGCAGATTCTTAATTACAGTTTAGAGGAGCGTTAATCCCCACCGTATTTGGTACCACATTTCTCCAATTAACTAGTTAAACAAAGAGATGAGCTGTAGTCCGGTAGCCTTAATAAAAGCAGTGAACTGCTTATGGAATTAGTGTGATTCTTCAGGGGCCCAGAGCTCTTCCTGTCCTGTGTTGGAGCCAGTGCCTTCCGAGGGCTAGCAGAGAGTGTTTGTCCAGACTCCATCCATTTTTGTCAGATTTCCTCTCATTCCAGGGAACTCATCATTCAATTAGAAAAACCAGAACCTAGTGGAAACTTGGCAAAGCCCCAAATGTGTTTCCTTTTTGATTACAAGACAAAGCTCTTCCTTGGATTCAAGAGTAATGATCAAGGCTGTCTAAGTCCTGCTGGGTCCCAGGCCCTGTGCTAGGCACCAAGGACACACTGCAGAGTAAGACCTAGCTGCTGGCCTCAAGTTCCCTGCTTTATTCCTATTACCCTTGAAGGCTAAATCCGTCATGGGAAGACAGTAGAGTATACCAGTGGTTAAGAATTCAGGCTCTGTACCCATACTGCTTGTGTCCAAATCTCAGCACCACTGTCTGTCACCTGTGTGACTTTGGACGGGTTATAGAACCTCTCTGTACTTGTGTTTCTTCACCTGTGAAATAGAGATAACGATGGTTCCCAACCCGTAAAGTCGTCGATCAGATTAAATGAGTTATTGCACACAAAGCAATTAGAACAGGAGCAAGTGCTCATGAATGCAAGCCATTATTTTCCATCATGTAGTCTGGCGTCCATACTGCGCTGTCCACACAGCTAGAGTTTATTACATTCCAGTGGACTGATTGGCTGAAAAACAAAGTGGATAAATACTAACTTCTCTGACTCTCGTCTTGAGAAATGCTTTGGAAGGCTTCTTGTTGCACTGTTGACATCAAACACTCATATATTATTTTTGTTGTTTTTTAGAGCTTCCAAATTCAGTATAAGCTGTTGTCATTAGAGACAGATGCAGTCAGCCCTAAGATGGGGTCACTCTGTCCCCATCGCTCAGTTCCCCTCCCTTCAGCTCTCCCACCCCCATCCTGGCACTCAGATCTCATACTTTAGGGAAAGAGGGGAAAGAACACAGTTCCATTAAATAAGCTAGGCTCCAGAGAACAGGAGCTTGAATCCCTTGTCAGTTGGCAAGTCTGAAAATAGCAGAGTGTGAAGAGCAAAGTGGTGTAACAGGTAGAAACGTGGAACATGTGATTGTTTGGGGGCATCCAACTGAGAAACTAGATTCAGACTTTTACCCTCCTCCTATCATATTTTGAAAGTGATGAAGTATCGCCCACCTCACCCCGCCCCCATGATGGCAAAAATATCCTTACTCTTTGCTAAGTTTATTTCTTTGATTCCAGAACAAGCAGACACGCACACATGCAGCCTGGATTCACTGGGGCTTTCAGCAGTTCAGTAATGTCTTGCGCTAATACCCATGGTTCATTAAACTTTCAAATAATTGGCACGAAGTCCAGAGCTTGGATTTTTTGCGGCTCTTTCTCCCAGCTGGGCATCTTCATTTCCATTGCTTATTAGCAGGACTCTAATCAAAGCCACAGAGCCATGCAAGGCAGAGCTTCAAACCTTGCCCAGGGAACAGAAGAGAATGTGACTCAAGGTAAAACTGGCTTGGATTCCTTATGAGGGACATGGTTAATTGAAAATACCTGAGAGCTTGGCCAAGCTGTGATCTCCCCTTCACTCAAACACCTAGTTATCTGAGACCTGCAACTTGGAATCTGTCTCTAAGTTATTCTGAAATGTCTAAGAAAGATCTAATTGATTCATATACTGCCTCAAGAACACCTAAGCCTGAATTGCAGTGACTTTTATTTATAGCTTTGTGGGCCCACTACCGAACTGACTAGCCACACCCCTGTAGGCAGAAAAGTATGTAGATATTGACAACCTAGAAATTACAAGACCAAAAAAAAAAAAAAAAAAAAAAAAGGAAATTATTACAATGGAAAAAGAACTTAGAAAAATTGCAGTTGAGGCTAAGGAAAAGAAGGCTAAAATGCCACTGTTTGAGCTGCCGTTTACTCTCGAGCACTTTCCACAAGCCAGAAATTAAATTAGACAGTAGTTACCTCATTTAATTCTCCAAACATCTTTAAGGTGGGTATTATTGTGCCCATTTTACAGATGCTGGATCAGATTTACAGAGGTTAAGTAACTTGTACTGTGATGCACAGAGAGTGAGGCTTCAGAGACACACTGTTCATCATGGTACTCTGCTGCCACCCCATTTTTATCTGGAAGTATGAAAATGAAATCTAAGAATGTCTATCAGCCTATTCAGCATCCCCTATGTGCAAGACGTACGGGGCCTGCAGTGGCATGAAATATACAAACCCTCACTGTGCTGCAACTGACAGTCAAGTCAATAAGGCAGGACAAAGACACATCATGATAAAAGCACAAGAGAAGTGTGTTTTACTAGTGCTGGTGATAGAGACATCATGTAGGAATCAATGGGAAACCGCAAGTGCCGTTTATTGGCTTGAGTGGTCAAAGAAGGTTTATGGAGTCTGTGAGACTTGACAAAGAGTAGAGACCAGCTGGATGGAGGGGAGGGCTTTTTGACTAGGGGAATGGCTTGAGCAAGAATGTAGGGGGAAATAATATAATAGTAGACATTTCTCTTGGCCTGCCACCTTCCTTCGTAGACTCATATAGTCCTGCTGAACTATCAGTCATGGTGCCTCACCCAATAACATAAAATGGTCAGGTGACTCAAGCCAGGCAGTCAGAGTCTCCTCTGGGATTTATCTATGGAGTGAAGTTCTTCCTCTGGAATTGTGAGGCTAGGAAGATGTGAGTTTAGTTGATAGTGGTCACACTGCCCACAATGTGGAAGGAATCTGTGAAAAGAATAAAGCTGAGCAGAGATAAGCAGATCCTAGATATGGAGCGAAAGAAAGGTAGAGAGAGACAGAGTGACTTGACCAAAAACAAAAATGAGCACCTGGATTTAGCCATACCTGAAGCCAGACACACTCTAGACTATCCATTTTTGTAAGTTACTGAGTTTCCCTTTGTGCTTGCTAGTTTAGGGTTTCTCATACTTGCCAAATGAAATAATCTTGACCTATACATAATTTCTGCCTCCTCTATAAAAAAACGTTATAAGAACCCATACGTCAAAAGATATTTGCTAGGATTAAATAACAAATGTCTAATATGATGGTTAGGTGCTAAGCACATGGTAGATGCTTAAAAACAGTTTATTTATTCATAGGACCAAGAAAGAATAAGATAGAATAACTCTGGCAGTACTTCAATATTCATTATTATTTAACTCTAGTTCTTTCCATTTGTAATGGCTGCATAATATTCCATTATCACGAGATAATATGAACTATTTAACCAGCCTCTCGTTGTTGGATTTTGAATTTTGCGTGGTTTTGAATTTTTCTCTCTCTTCAGCAATGCTGTGATGATCAGCCTTGTGCTTCAATCTTGACATATATTTTAAATCATCTCTTTAGGATTAAAAACTCAGAAATTGATTGTTCTCTTGATTTTTATAGAAGTTTCTATTTTTTTAAGTTCATATAAAATATATCCCTAACAAATTACCTCTGATCTGAATGAAAAATTTGGATTCCAGATTTTGATTCTACCATAGACCCTTCAGTCTTACACTGTTGGAGAAGAGCTCTTCCAAAAACGATCTGCAAAGAGAATATTTCCTTCTGAGGGAGAAAAAATAAAACCACTTGCTCTAAGGAGGCTTCCACTGAAACATTTGCTTTTAAACTTGGGATACTAAGGGGACATCAAAAATTCAATTCAAGCCATGTTTAAGTATGCAGAAGTTCAGGCTTTAATTACTAGGGAGAATCCCCAAGACAGGCATTAACCTGCATGGCAGCGTACACCTGGCCCCAGAGATGGGCTCTGCATACCTTTAGCTTTGGCACTCTCCTTTCTCACTGATGCTCAGTAAGTAAAATTCAAGATTATTAACTCCTCCTCTGGCCACAAACAGAAGAAGAAAACAAACATACAGAAGTTGCATGTGATGCTTTTTTAAAATAAGGAAGTGCTTTATAAGTTTCATGCTGGGGTGTCTCTCAGGCCTGCAGCTCTGTGTGTGGCAAGCCCTCAGATGGCCGGGGCGCAGCAGGACCAGGGCATCTGTGTCCAGCCCTGCCCGGCTGCCATCGGCCTCCCATGAGCTTCTGCATAAATCTGGTGGCTTCTTTCAAACCCCCAATTAAGCTATATCCCACAGCCTTCCTTCCCTTTTTTTTTTCACTTGTTCTAGAAATTGTTGATTCAGGATTGAAAAAACCAAGACCAAACTATATGGGATTCGTGTCCCTGATTAGAAGATCTGGCTGCTGAAAACCCCATTCTGAGCTTTATGAAACCCCCAGGCCTGGAGGATTGGCAAAGTTTATAGGGAATGGGCAGGGGGAGGGGCTCTGGAAAGGAGAGAATTGATTCGTGTTAGGTCATATTTGTGGAGACTCTCAATGAAGTGGTCCCCCACCTCCTGTCTTGCATTCTTCCAGCCATCAGTCCAAACACAGCTGCGTTTATGCCATGGTCCATCTCTGGCTCACCTCTCCTCACTCCAGCCTTCAAGGCCCTCCTAAGCCATGACCCTTCACCTACTCTTCAAAGCCATGTCCTACCATTCCCTATATCCCAAGTTTTCACCAAACTGGATGACTCACCATTCCCTAAACATGCTGTTTACAGGCCTACTTCTGCATAATTACTGAGCACTTGCCACCTGGAAGGTTCTCATCTCCTCCCCTATCTCAGCCTATCAAAATCTGACTCATCCTCAAAGACCCAGCTCAAACGCTATCTGCTCCCTGCAGTATTTCCTCATCATCCGCATCCTTCCTCCAGAAGATATCTGAGTTCTCCCTCCTCAAACTTCCATACCTCTGTGTGGAAATCTTTCGTTGTACAAGTACTGCTTTGTACTTGAGTTAGATGTTGTTTTGTCGGATTCCATGACTAAACATCAAATATCTGAAGGGCAAGGGCTATTTCTAACACAGCTATAGTTCCCTAAAGTCAGTATGAAAGTGAAACGAATGACCTTCCCAGCTGGTCATCAAGGATAGGGTCTGTTGTGTGCATTCCTTCGACACGTATTTGTTGAGAGTTCCTGTTGTATGCCAGGAACTGTGGTTAGCACTGGCTTCACACAGCCAATGCGTATTCCAAGAGAGACACAGGAAGAACTGCCAGAAATATGCACTGTCAAGATCTGGGTCTCTAGATATTGGAGGTATCCATTGGCACTCAAGCAACAGAATCCCAGAAATCGAAATAAGCATCATTGTTATGAAGACAGTCCCTCAGCTCAGAAGAAACTGAGCTTGCCGTTTCAAAATGTTGGGCCCTAGCTCTTCCCAGATTCCGCCTGCAGCAAGCATGCTACAATGTACAAGGAGTCTGCCCAACCAAGGTATCTTAAGGTATCTCTGTCATGTACTTTGTTCTGATTAGGCATTTTCTAAGGGGGAAATGGAATCAAAATATAGTACATTAGCATCCCTGTCATCTTTGTTCCTCTCTGAAATGTGAAATTTGGCCTTAATTCATACTGTTCATTTAAAAGAGGTATTTATAATTGTACTTCATCGAGGCAGATTCAAATTTATAAACTTCTGAAGCATCCTTTCAGCCACTGGTTACTGACGCCTATCTGCTTTGTGCTTGTGAGAGATTCTTTGGGAAATGTGTAATCAGAAAACTAAAGAATTACTCTTGAATAAGACCGATTCTCTTAAAGACTCAGATATGAATTTTCTCCACAAAGAAGAAGAGATCTGGTAATATTCTATCTTCAAAATGCAGCTCTTTGCCAAGTGCTTGTAAAATAAAAGAAACATCTTTTCTATCATGCCTAATAAAAGAAAGCTAATTCACTTTTATAAAGCAAGAGACTTTATACTCTTGCTGATATAAAGTAATTTGATGACAGAATGTATATGAATGGATTGGTGGGGTGAGTGGAAGTTAAGTCAACTTATTTCTTTGAAACAAGTGAAATTCCCTGGAAGAAAAAATTTTCCTGGCTGGACAGGGTGACCCTGTCCACATCTCTGATCCCAGGACAGTGCCACATTTTCAGTTGTCTGCTTGTGTGTCAGTTTCCTATGCTGGAAAAAGAGCTTCTTGAAGGTAGGACTGGGTTTGTTATCTCTGAAGAACCAGCACTAACTGGGTCAAAGCAGGAATTCACTAAGCACTTATTAATAGAATGAACTCCAAGCTCCAATGTGTGTGTACGTGGTCCTTTAACTAGAATTCCGACCCCTACATCCACTTGTCTGTCTGTTTAAGGCAATCATACATCTATGTGAGAGTTCTCCATGCTACCATAGGTGCTGGGTTAGCAGAACAGATGGCTTTTTCCGTTGTAATTCAACTCAAAGTCTTTCCAGTTGGTTTTTTTCTACCTACTGAACCAAATTACTCTAACAGGCCTTCCTTTCCATCAAAATTCCATTTCTAACTATGTATGCTTTGTATGTGCTCTTAACTGCCTCATTGCTCTGAGATTATTCAGACTTTGCTCCTGTCTTAGGCATTGTTCTTGCAACAAAGATTAGTGCCTGCTGACTCTGAGTAAAGCATTATGTGAGGCACCGTCACCTAAGCCTGTCTCTCTCCATCCTCATTTGCCCTCTCATTTAATAGTTTATCTCTCCAAAACAGAAATACTTTCCTTCCCTGTAGCTCTTGAGTTAGGGGAAGAGGTCAGATATTAAATGCTATCCCAGCACTCTTGTTTAGACATACAGAATTCTTATTGGTTTGCTAAAGTGAGAAATAGGAACCCATTTTTCCCATCTAGAACAGCTAAGTAGAAGTGAAGGGATAGATTTAAATTAGAAAGGCTATATTAAATCAGCCTAAATCAAAGCCAATTTCACTCCAGGAACTGTGTGCATGAAAAGGTGTAATTATAAAAATTTGATATTCTGCTGCCTTTATGCATATTCACCTTATGAACTTAGACTTCCAAAAGCCTCCTAGGACTGCTTCCCCATTTTTAATAAATACTGAGAATGAGATGTTTCCTGAAGGAATTAAAGGAGGGAGAAGATTTTTTTTTTTAAGCTTAGCAGCAACATTAAAACAAAGAAGCAGCTCTTCTGCCCAGTTTTGTGTGTGCTTTGACAGTGCTACAAATAACATGAATCTCTGGGGAGTCAGCAAAGAAATGATTTGGCGATCGGGGGACAACTAATTCCTCCAGGGGGGAAATATTATTAATTGCAACTTCTAAATAACATCAGTGGGTCTCCGTGCAGTTGCTGGGAATATTTATCTTGGGAGAAAGAAGAGGTTTCAGAGAATTCCCAGAGATTTAATAACCTTAAGCCCAGGGCTACCAGCTGGATCATGTTCCGGTCCATGGGTGCTATAATGGTCAACTCCATACCAGCTAGGGGACAGCTGGGAGCTAGCTCAGACTGAGCAAGTAAGTCATCACGCCCATTCATTCTCTGTGGCTGCCAACCTCAGAACTCTGTTCTGTGAGGTTTCATCAGATGTCACATCACACTATTTTTTTAAATTTAATTTTTATTTTATCTTGGAGTAGAGTTGATTTACAATATTGTGTTAGTTTCAGATGTACAGCAAAGTGATTTAGTTACACATATACATATATCCATTCGTTCCCAGATTCTTTTCCCATATAGGTTATTACACAATACTGAGTAGAGTTCCCTGTGCTATACAGTAGGTCCTTGTTGATTATCTATTTTATATATAGTAGTGTGTATATGTTAATCCCAAACTCCTAATTTATCCCTCCCCCCCATCATGTTTCCCCTTTGGTTACCATAAATTTGTTTTCGAAGTCTGTGAGTCTGTTTCTGTTTTGTAAATAAGTTCATTTGTATCATTTTTTTAGATTCTACATATAAGTGATATCATATGATATTTGTCTTTCTCTGTCTGACTTACCTCACTTAGTATGATAATCTCTAAGTCCATCCATGTTAGTGCAAATGGCATTATTTCTTTCTTTTTTATGAGTGAGTAATACTCCATTGTGTGTATGTATGTATGTATATATGTGTGTGTGTGTGTATATATACATACATATATATATATATATATATATATATATATATATATATATATATATATATTATAGGGTTGGCCAATATGTACCACATCTTCTTTATCCATGCCTCTGTCGATGGACATTTAGGTTGCTTCCATGTCTTGGCTGTTGTAAATAGTGCTGCAATGAACATTGAGGCGCATGTATTTTTCAAAGTATGGTTTTCTCTGGATATATGCCCAGGAGTGGGATTGCTGGATCATATGGTACTTCTATGTTTAGTTTTTTTAAGGAACATCCATACTGTTCTCCATAGTGGTTGTACCAATTTACATTCCCACCAACAGTGTAGGAGGGTTCCCTTTTCTCCATGCCCTCTCCCACATTTATTGTTTGTAGACTTTTTGGTGATGGCCATTCTGACCAGTGTGAGGTGATACCTTATTGTAGTTTTGACATTACATTATTAAGGAGGGATGTCAGGACTATTGACAGGCTGGCTTTTGTTTGACATTTCTTCCCCACCCCCAAAGTCAAAATTAATGCTGTGAACCCCTCAATTCCATTAATCTTTAAGGATGTAAAACTATAAATATAATCTTGAGTGCTGTGAGCAGCTTTGAAATCACTGCTTTCTACACCCTCTGTCTTACCCAGAGAAGTTGTCACTTGCCCAGAGTCACATAGCTTGTTCTGGAAAACTCCGTTATTGTTCAGCACATCCAAATCCATGAGGATAGGCCAACATGTGGATCAAGCTTGTCTTGCCAATCAGCCCCGCTGTCCCATTCCTCATGTCAGTCTGGTTCAGGGCAGAGGCTGTGTGAAAGGAATATGTGGGTTGTACTGTGAATTTTTTTTATCCTCATTTACATCGAAACAATATCTGACTTGGGGACAAATGCCTCAACCAAAGTTGGGACAGATTTAGCTGTATTTTGCAAAGAACATTCACTTCCAAGATGCACTAGGTCTCAAGCTACCAGGTGGGTTGCATCAGTAGGTAAAGCCATTAGTTGAATGTCAGGGCTTTTTTTTTTTTTTTCCCTCTTAGAATCTGGGTTCTTTTCTTTCCATGCTGTGGCTGATGAAATCTAAAATATTTATGTGGCTTTATAATGACTAGTTAGCATTTAATGCAGCTGATATTTGCCCAAGTGCTTGACAGTCAGTATTTATTAACAGAAAAATAACTGCTAGAAAATCTGCACTGTGACATTTAGGCATCCAGTCCCTCTGGGGCAACATAGGGTGTTTCTGGGAACAATGTTGGTGCCGATGATTCAGAGTGAAATTCATTGGCCAAATTCTGCCTGAGGCCTCATACTTAAACACCCCCCTAACTTACTAGACTTCATTCTAAGACTCCTGAAGGGTAGTATGCTATTATGCATTCCATTCGCTTATCAAGTACTTACTGAGGATTGACTAGGTGTTGAACATGAAGAATTAATAAGACTGTGCTCAAGTCTGAGTTAGGTGCTCCTCCCAGGATGCCTCGGGACTAACCTTAATGGAATGAGTGGTTCTCAATGGCGGGGCCTGGGGGTGGGGGGACTAAAGGGAGTATGAAATCCAGTAATGTTTGGAGACATTCTTGGTTGTCACTATTGGAGGGCGTGCTACTGGCATCTAGTGGTAGAGGCCCAGGATGCTGTAGACATCCTAGGGTGCACAGGACACCCTAATACAATAAAGAATTATCTGGTCCAAAATGTCAGTGGTGCCGAGGTAGAGGAGCCCTGTGGTGAGCTCTGTCTGGTTTGTAATTGTTTGGTTATACGTCAGATATATCAATCTCCCTCATCATACTGTAAGATTTTTGAGTACAGAAACCACTTATCTTTCATTGTGTCCCAGTACCTGACACATGTAACCCAGAACTCCATACATAGTGTTGAATGAATTAATGAAGACAGTATCCTATCCCTGAGAGAGCCCATGATCTCAGAAATGGAGATCAGTAAACAGGCAATTCGGGGATAAAAGGTGTCTGGTCTTCAGAGTATGGTCAGATAAGAGAGCTATTTTGTGTGACCTTGTAAGTTATCCCCCAAACAGATACACTTTTGAAAATGGAAGTGAGCACTTTCAAATAGCTGAGGCAGGGCGACAGGTGAAACCCTTCTACAGCCCACACATTACTGAACCCAGCAGGAAGCAGGCGCTGATGCTTCACAGAATCCACCACCACACACGTGAGGGATTCGTGAGGGATTCGTGAGGGATTCGACTATGGAAGACGGCATGAGTTGCTGGAGAAGTTTACACTGCATGTCACACAACAAAAAGTTAATGTCAATAAATAAGTAAAACTTTGTCAGAGGCTGGGTCTTCATCCCAGGCCCCCATTTCATGCCAACCCTCTGGCAGGTGCTCTGAGGCCAGCACTTGTCTCTTCCGCTTCTTGAACTTACCCCCACCAGCCTCTCCAGCCTTCCAGAAGGTGCTTCTTTCATGATGCCCCTGCTCCCCTTTTTTATCACCAACATGCAGCTCTCTCTCAGCTTGCATCCCCAAACCCATTAGCCTTGCTCAGTCACCAAGGGGTCCTCCCTGCATGGGAACCAGTTAAGAGATTGTAAATAAAAGTAACCTTTCCCGGTGTGGAGGAGGGATAATTTAGGAGGTTGAGATTAGCAGATACACACTACTAAATATAAAATAGATAATCAACAAGGACGTACTGTATAGCACAGGGAACTCTACTCAATAGTTTGTAATAACCTATATGGGAAAAGAAACTGAACAAGATGTATGTATATGTATAACTGAATCACTTTGCTCTACACCTGAAACTAACACAACATTGTAAATCAACTATACTCCAATATAAAATAAATTTTTTTTTTTTTAAAGTAACCTGGGCTTCCCTGGTGGCGCAGTGGTTGGGAGTCCGCCTGCCGATGCAGGGGACATGGGTTCGTGCCCCGGTCCGGGAAGATCCCACATGCCGCGGAGCGGCTGGGCCCATGAGCCATGGCCGCTGAGCCTGCGCGTCCGGAGCCTCTGCTCCGCAACGGGAGAGGCCGCAGCAGTGAGAGGACTGCATACCGCAAAATAAATAAATAAATAAAATTTAAAAAGTAACCTTTCCCAGATGTGGTTTTCACGGCTCCAAGCTACAGTTGGGGCTTCTGCCGTACTGTGGTTACAGACAGAAGGGCAAGGTTAACCTTGGCTAGGATTGCGGGGGAAAAGCTTTAGAGAAGAGACAATGTTCAAACAGACTCTGCAGTCAGTTTACTCAAAGGAAATTGAATCATCAATCCCATGGAAACCTGACAGAAGGTCTGGGCCTCCTGCTTTCTGGGTAGGTAAAGTTATCTTCAGCCGCAGGCATTCTTTGTTGGGGGGTCAGGAAGATCTTATGTAGAAACTTGCTAAAGAGTAAAGGTAAATGACGAGTTTGGTTTGTGATTTCTCAAAGCCTAGGCTTTGAAAGAAGGCTTCAAGTTAACTTCTTATGTTGCTTTTGTACTAAACTCTTTTTCAATAAGAACCAATTGTTTATAATTTTTAGGACAGTGATTGTGAAAATAAACACCTACTTTATTATGATCCAGAGTGTCATAATATCTGAGTAAATATTAGGGACAATAAAGTTACTATCTTTAACTTTAGGTAAAATGACTTCCTTTACTCTGTAGTCCATCTGACACACTACTGCATTAGAGAAATCCCCAACTGAGCCTGTAATGCACTGCCTCTTCCTACACTAGATTAAAAAGATTCTCCTTGACACAAAATCAACAGAGGCCATCACCCTTGTATAGATTTAGAGATTTCACAACTTTATACATCAGTTTGATATCAGGTGGACCTTTCAGAATAAAATGTTACTGGTAGTTGATATACTCTATTCCAGTTGGCTTTCTGTGAGTACGTGAAACAAACACCAGATGGTAATTTGTATAAAGATAAGGGAATCGGTGCTAATTTTGGAAAGTTCTTGGCCATTTCTCTCACCCAGAGTTAGGAAGGGAATTCTCAGTTGGAATGACTTTCCAGGTTTCGAAAAGCACCTGTCTGATTTTCTTAAAACTGTGCTATCATTCTGCTTAACAGTATGTCAGGCCAGACCACAGTATCCCATGCATAGAAAACATGTTAGCTAAGTCTTCTTCCCAATCATCGGTAAACACATTGACCAGGACAGAGGTGTGCCTCAGAAACCCGGGACCCGTTTGCACATTCACTCTGCCCCTAATCAATACCGTTTTTTAGAGAGTCAAACTGGATGAACTGGTTTTTAATCTCTGGTCTAAACTGTCAGGTGGCAAATCTCACCCAAAAGGCTCACTGGTGGGGAGAACTAAACATAAGGTGTAGTGATGCAAAGACTGGGTAAATCCGGGCCTGTTGGCAATGTGTAAGACAGATGGCTATGCAAATAGGATTCTCACACTCAGTTGTAAGGTAAACTGTGAACCAGGGAGCAGCAGGTGGCTGGGGAAACGCAATGCTTAAATGCTGTCTGGATGTTTACATTTAGCTCTCAGAAACTGAAATCATTCTAATTGAATTCAACAAACAGTTATTGGGAAATCGTTATGTGCAAAACATTGTGCTAGGTTCTGAGAAAGCTGAAATATAGAGTCCTAGCTTTAGAGTTCTTTGATTCACTCTGCCAAGGGCTATAATAAGGGGAAAGCAAATGAGGGAAAAGCAATGAGGAAGAAAGAACGAACAAGGGATTGATTTCAACTGGAAAAACTTGGGAAGTTTTTTTTTGAGGAGCAGAGGTCAAAGAGGGGAACATAGGTTGGCTTCCATGGGTAAATATGGTGGGAAGCATCCTCTATGAGGAGAGAAGTGGAGTGAGGGGCCAGACAGAAGAGAGCAGAAAGGAGTGTGTATGTGTGAGTGTAGGTATGTGTCAGTGACGGTGAGTGTATTTAAAAGTGGGGGATTAGTACGACCTGAGGTTATTAGAGGTGGGATGAGCCTAATTATGGAGCATAGATTTAATTCTATAAAAGATCTCTGACCCTTCTTCCTCCCCTGCCCCCCCAAAAAATACTCCCAAGGCACGATGAATTCTAATGCACTTATCTATGCAGTTGGAAGTTTTCAGCCAGAGAAGGGTATTAGCAAACCTGTGTTTTTTAAAAGTTTATATTAACAATTAAATAACATGCTGGTACTAGAGATGGGGGGCTGAAGAGCAGACAATTGCAGCAGTCTGAAGAGGAAGCAATAAGAGCTGAAACATAACATCATCTCTTTCTTGAGCAACTTTTCTTGAGCACCAGGCGGGAAACCAAGGGCTTCCCATGCATGACTCGTTTAAAGCTCACAGAAACCCTGTGAGCTAAATGTTTTAATCCCCATTTCAAGAGAGGTCCAGGGTCAGTAATATGGCTGGTGAATGGCTGAGCCAGGAATGAAACCACATCTGTCTGATCCAGGGCCTGGGCTGGCCGTCACCACCCGACACTATCCCACAGGAAGGCAGGGGTAGGAAGGAGATTAGGAAGGCTTCCCCGTGTGACAGGAGATTTTGCCTTCACCCCAGCTGATACCTGCAGATGGAGAAGTAGGTTCAGGAAAGAGACGGACTTCTTTTTCCAACAAATTAAATTGAAGGAGTGTAGGACATCCATATGCGGCTAGTAGCAAAGAAAGGGGATGCGGATCTGAAATTCAGAGGAGGTCATGACTGTGGATGGGAGTGTGGAGAGAGGGGAGTGAAAAGGGAAGTTATGACCTCACAAACTCCCATATTTTAGGGATAAACAAGAAAGGGGCTCTCAAAGAGAACTCTTAAGAACTTAAGGTAATAGAACTGACCATCAGAAGGCCTCCCATCTAAAAGATTTTAAAATGAATAAATGAGAGGTTTTCCTGAATCATCCCTATTCAAAGAGAACATTTAGAAATATGGTAGTACTTTTTTTTTTTTTTTTTTTTTTTTTTTTTTTGCGGCACACGGGCCTCTCAATGTTGTGGCCTCTCCCATTGCGGAGCACAGGCTCCAGATGCGCAGGCTCAGCGGCCATGGCTCACAGGCCCAGCTGCTCCGCGGCATGTGGGATCCTCCCAGACCGGGGCATGAACCCACGTCCCCTGCATCGGCAGGCGGACTCTCAACCACTGCGCCACCGGGGAAGCCCGGTAGTACTTTTTTTCATATAATTTTAATGGGGTAAACAGATCCCAAACCTGTATCTTGATTAAATGACCATCCAAGAGCCTGACCCGCCCATACCCCAAAACTTACTGGGTTCAGCAGGGCAGGTCTACCAAGCCAACATACTGAGCTGGTAGAATTTGCTATTGTGAAATATGCTGGAATCATAGATTCTCATAGTTGGGTACCCAGTAAATGGACTTCCCATCTTCCCGGCCAGAAACCTGGATACTTACTATGACACCTTCTCTCCACCTCTAAATCAAATCCCTCACTAAACTCCATTAAATCTATCTCATTATCTTTTGCTTGAATCCAACTGACACTTCCCTAATTCAGACTACTGTCACTTCTTTTTTTTTCTTTGCTGTACGCGGGCCTCTCACTGTTGTGGCCTCTCCCATTGCGGGGCACAGGCTCCGGACACGCAGGCTCAGCGGCCATGGCTCACGGGCCCAGCCGCTCTGTGGCATGCGGGATCCTCCCGGACCGGGGCACGAACCCGTGTCCCCTGAATCGGCAGGCAGACTCTCAACCACTGCGCCACCAGGGAAGCCCTGTCACTTCTTTTTGACAATGTGACCACAGTCTCGTACTTCCCCTCCTCATTCTTCACCAGATCCAATTTCCCTGGAGCAATACATGTACATTTGTTATCACATCCTTATAAAGGGTCTCTGTCCCTAACAAGGTAAAGAACCACTGTTCATTTAAAGTGAATTACTTCAAGCTTCCATTTTTCTAGATTGATAAACCCACCAGGCTCTCTCCCATCTTGGAGCCCTTGGTGCCTGCTTTTCTCTCTGCCTGAAAAGTTCTACCCAGATGTCCATGTGGCTGGTTCCCTTATTTTCTACAGGTCTTTACTCAAAACCTCCCTTCTTAATAAGGTTTCCCTGGCCACCCCAGCTAGAATTTCAGCATCCACCTCCCCATCACAGCCCTTCCTTTCCTTCTTCCCTGCATTATTTTTTCTCCATAACACTCACCACTATTCAGACCACTACATACTTCACTTATTTACCTTGTTCTTTGTCTCCTCCACAAGAAAGTACACTCTACAAGGCAGGGATTTTTGTCTGCTTTTGTCCGCTCCTATATTTCTAGGGTCTAGGAGCCCACGTGACACATGGTGGAAGAGTAAATGAATGATCAATGATGTTTACTGATTTTTTTGTTTCTTTTGGGTTTTTTTTAATTGTCCTGGATTATCTAGATAATTTTTCTAGTTCTCACTTGAAGTGAATAAGTAATTTCAAATTCTTTTTGAGGTTAGTTCCTCGTATTAAGCTACAAAAACAAACAAACAGAATACTTGCTGTCTATCATTTTAAGGAAGAACACTGTGGTATTTCTCTTTAGTTTTGAATGCCAAGCATGGCAGGGGTGGTGTGGATTAGAGGACTGTTCCATTTAAAATTATGAAAAACGAATTACGAATTTTCATTTGCAAGGTCTTCCCATTCATTAAATTCATAAATAGCTATTATATGACCCAATGGAGGTAGGTGCTCTCAAATAACTGAGGTGAAATTAGCCTTTGCATCCATTTTGTATTTAGAAACGAAGACGTTGGTGAATGCTAGAAAAAGAAAGCTCTCTATTTCACTACTTTTTTATGAGCAAAGTTAATCAAAACCTCTTTAGGACAGACTCACCATTGTGAGAAAGTTTGCCTTGCTTGTGGAAAATATGTGTACTGATAAAACGCAGGTGGTTTAGCAAACACAACAGTATCTGTGGGAAAGATTGCATTTTTTTCCCAAATTCATGGAATTAAGTGCTTTGGGGTAACTGAAACTGTGACTCAGAAAAATACTTTAATAACTATTCTTTGCTCGTAGCAATACAAATCCTAAATCAGGCATGGCCTGTGGAGAGTTAAAAGGCAGTGTCGCTCTCAGAATAAGTAGAAAGAAATACCCACAAAAGCCAGGTGCACAGTGCAGTACAGGTGCCTCAGAGGGAGGAATTCAGCTGGGCAACTGCCGCTGAGCATCCAAGAAGCCGAAGCCAATGTCAGTCTTTTCATTAAAGTGATGTCAAAACTAGTTAGATTCAGTTACCACTCAGCCAGTCTCTGGCCCTGAAAGCCAACGGGTGGCTCTCATTCTAGTCAAGTGGGTTGGCATCCAGCATCCACAGTCTCACTTCCAGAAAGGCTGCACCTCTGCCACCAATGATCTGCTCTGGGAACTCATTCTTGACAAGTATGTCTCCTCGTAAAACAATTCTGCCCTGTGTCTAGTTCACCTGGAAGGAATAATGCTAGCAGTCAACATTTGTTGAGTAGTTAATGAAAGTCAGGCATCCTGTAATGAGTGTTTCGTGTGTGACATCTCAGTTAATCCTCACAAAAGTTTTCAGAGGTAGGTATTGTCCCACCATTTTACAGATGGGAAAACTGAGGTTGAGAGGGTTCAGGGATCTTGGCTAAAGTCACACGGTGAATCAGCCATGAAGAATCCAGCACTGACTTTAAAACTATAGCAATTAATCCCTATGCCCTCCTGACCCTCTAAAGAATGAAAACGAAGGAGATGGGAAAATGGTAAAGAAGTGACCTCCAAGGGGTGTGTCTCTACCACTGTCCTGAATATGGTCAGAAAAGCTACATACTAAACCAGAAACAAGACTCATCCGGTCTCAGTTCCAAATTGACGCTTCACAAAGTGCTTCAAGGGAGCCCTAGGTGGGGAACCATTGTTTTGAAACCTTTGGGTGAGGTAGGGGCAGGGAGTTGTCACTAAAACAAAACCAAACAAACAAACAAACAAACAAAAAGACCTGATGGCCATTCCAAGCCCACAACATAGCAGAGTGCACTGTATGTGCATCTGACATATGATCATTCAATGATCAATTCAAAAACAAAAAAAGGCAAAAACTAACAAAACATGTGCGCACATATAAGAAAGATATATAGAAAAAAAAAAAGAAAGAAAGATATATAGAAACATAAAACACTTCCACCCTGTAGGCACTTGGTCTTCCATCCAACCAAAAAGCATCAACACAGCAACATGGTCCATCTCAGTGGGAGCATCTCCCTGAACGGAAGCAATTCCAGGGCTCAGAGCTCCGTATGTTTCATACATGGCCTCCAAACACAAGCCCACAACCTTATGCATACACAACAGCTAGGACAGCCCTCAGTGTGGGAGACTTGAAAGGTTTATCAAAGATTATTTCCACTCTTGGTGATTTTTCTCATTACAAAAAAACCTTAGACCCCATCTCTAATTGTGCATGATTCACTCATATTTCCAACACATTTTAAAAGGTTATTATTATTGCAAGTGTGGATTTCTTTTTACCTTAAGCTACACACAGTTACTTTAACAGGTACCATAATTTAGCTTTCAGATTCTCTCCAAATCATCAAAACAAGGTACTTGCAAAATGTTTATTTCCCAGGTGTTTTCCGCTAGTTTCAATACTGTTTGCCACGGTGCGTAAATGGAATGAGGGTGGTTCCTGAAATCTGGAACCAGGGTGTTATATAGTTACTTCCAGAACAGGGTGCAGCTTTCTTTGTGCTCCAAAATAAAAACCCACTTTCTCTTTGGCTTCATTTTTGTAATAGTGGAAAAGATTTTTTTCTCTTTAAAAAAAGAATATTATGAGTGGCACTTAGCAGGGACAGCTCTGCAAACTGGTGTGAGATTATTACATCTTCAACTAATTTCTGCAAATCTGTGTGGAATCAGGGTCCTCTTTGTGACTAAGAATATCTTATGTAGAACCTTCACTTTTTTAACAGCTCATTTCTTCCTCTCATCAACAGGACACAATATGGCATATAATGAGATCTCATTATAGCAGATTTTAATATACCATAGGTCAAATTGTGTCCACATAGCATAACTTCTCGAGACCAGATTCTAATAATATGCAGTTTTTAGCTAAGTGCCTATTATTGGACTTTCGTATGATAATGTTAGTCCTAACCCCCTGATACTCAACTCCACAGGTTTCATTAAGCCATCAGTTTGGGAAGCAAAAAGGAAAAAAAGGAAAAAAGAGCATACATGTTTCTTCTTTATTTGTATAACAGATTTTTACTCTCTCTGCTTATATCTATTAAAAATAATACTGGACTAGGTGTGGCAGTAGGTATAAAAATATATTTGACACAGTTTCAATAAGACATAATCTTAGCAAAGCCATAATGGTTGAGGGCCCAGGCTCTGGAGTCAAACTGTGTATATGTCCTGGGCCTACCACTTGCTTGGTGGGTGACCTTGGGCAATTTATTTCAACTCACTGTACCTCTATATTCTCAGTTGTTAATTGATGGTAATAATAGTACCTACCTTATCACTGAGAATTAAATGAGGTTAACACTCAGCACAGTGCCTGGTGGATAGAAATTACTCAATAAATGCTGGAAGAGAGAAAATAAGAAGAAAGTTATCTTAAAATTGAAGTGGGAAAATGAGACCTACCTATACGAAAGTGAGGCAGGGTGGCAATGTGTGCAAATAGCGGGAAAGCCCTTGAGAGCAGGAGTGGTGAGCAGTGGATTCCGGTGTGGACTGGGTCACTTTTAGGGAGGAAGTTTCCACATAGGCTAGGACGCTGCTTCTCAAAGTTTGTCCCTGGATCAGCAGCCCTGGCATCACTTGGAAGCTTGTTAGAAGTACAAACTCTCAGACCTACTCCAGACCTACTGAACCAGAATCAGAACCCACATCTCAACAAGATACCCAGGTGATCCGTGGCACCTAAAGTGGAGAAGCGCAGCTCTTGGACACACGTTGCTTCTCAGAGCTTTCAGGCCTGCCATTCTCTCTTATCGCACACATTGGTGCTTAGAAAAGAATAGCACTGGGGAAAAGGAAGCTATCCTTCCCAAAACTCGCACTGCAAAAAAACTGTGAGCGTTACATTCGAACAGTTATATGTTGGGAATATGATAGAACTGACAAAAATAAGTGGAATCAGCTGAATAAAGCAAGAAACATAAGTTATGATTCCGTTAATATTTATGCCTCGACAGGGTATAAATCACAAATATTTATTTCATCCAGACTGAAAACGAAAACCAGGAAAACATATGATGACTCTTTGGGGGAGTGTTTGGGCAGAAGTCCCTGGTCCCCTCAGGCTTACAAAAAACGGATTCCTGCAGAAGGCAATGACATTTCAATTCCACGCATCTCCCTGTTCATTCACCTCAAACACACACCAAACAACAACACTGTGTTTCCATGAGTTACACTATGCACACAGCACACATTACAGACAGACACACACCCAGATTCATCCACACCTTGCCACTTTTTCATGTTTGCCTTCCTTCTGTCCTTAGGCACCTGCTCAAATCTTTCCTGCCAGAGACACAGAATCTTCCATCTGGAATAGACTTATGAGAAATAGGCTAAGAACAGAAGGAAGAACTGATGATGAAAATAATAATACCTATCATTTATTGGGTACCTAGTTGTGCAAGATATTGTCCCACAGTTTAGCCATTCTTTTTTCATTCCCACAGTAACTCTCTAAGACAGGCCATTAACTGTCTACTATTTCAGTTGAGGAAATAAGGACCCACAAGGTCAAATAAACTACCAAAGGCTACACAGCTGAGAACCAGCATAAATGAGGCTCGAACCCGGGTCTGTCTTCTCCCCAACTGGCAGAGTGAAGCCAGCATCGATGAATCCAATAACCATCCTCTCGGGAAATGGCTTCTAATTTGTAATTCAAATGTAGTATTTTCCCTCGTTTTCACTTTGTATGGTGAGCGGGGAAGTGGCGAAGGAATTTTCTTAAGTCAGGCTGAATTTAAGCTGTGGATGGTGAAGTGCAGGATAATTTCCTCGTTGGTATTTTAGAAGTTCTTCGTTTTAACCATCTGTTGCAGGCTGACAGATGGGTTGATATATGACAGAATAATGGGTCTTCAATTCTAGGAAGGCAGAAGCAATGCTTGAAAAATAACAGCTCTTTTCATGAACCTAACTGTGCTAACACCGCTTGCTCACTTGCAAAAAAAAAAAAATGTCGGTGGGAGGGAAGTGTGAAATATAATCATAATCATTCCCCTAAACAGAAGAGTTTCTCACAATTGCCAAAGGTCAAATCCAGTAAAATATGCCTATTCTAAAATTATACTAAAGTTTTCAAATCCAGTTATTTGAAAGGGTATACGGGGGGATAGATATAAAGAAAAATAATAAAAACAAACCCCCCAAACCCTTCTTCCATCCCTTTCTTCCAGTCATGTAATTTTTTATAGGCAGCCAGTGTTAGGAGTTTCTTATACCTTTGAAATAATTTACAAAACGTGAGATTTTTGAAATCCAAATGATTTCCACTCTGGGTGACTGCCAAATGTGAAGTCTCTTCCCTTTCTTCTTGCATTCAGTGGGTATAGATGAGAAGTCACGCCAGACGTTTGGCTAGGCACAGGGACACAGGTGGCTAAGACTGTTCCATCCCCAAGGAACTTACGTTCCAGTGAATGAGGTCAATATAGGAACAGAATTTAAATAGCACATACTGTGTGCCTTCTGAGAATGTAGCAGTGACCAACGTATCCCAGGCAGACCTTCTTCTTCAAATGGCCTTTCGTGTCTTAACACAATTATCCCAGTTCTTTTCTATCATGTATTGTAACCGGATGATATATTCACACACACGCACACAGACAGGCACACTCCTGGTCGTTGCCAAATAGGTTTGAAGCTCTATCCACAAAGAACCACTGACTCGAGCTTTAGACTGTATTAAGAAAATACAAAGTTTTGGCCATATGAATTTAACCTCAGCAGAGTGAATGTATTTTTGAAAGAACATCAGAATACAGAGTGGGGAGGGGGGGAAAAGCAAGTCATTACAGCTGAATTCATTGTCAAATATCACTGACCATGACATAATCAGGCCATGTCTATTGAAGGTTACATCACCTTTACCACCTTCATAAATGCAACAATGAAAATAGTCCAGTCTCCATGATTAACATTTGTATTTAATTTTAATCCTCGCACCAATCCTGTAAGGTAAGCACTCCTATTCCATGTTACAGATGTCAACACTGAAGCCCAGAGAATTTCTAAGTCTGTGTATTATTTCCAGCCGTGCATAGCAATTCTTCCATGTCCTATCTGGAGATATCTCAGTAAGTGTAGAATAGTAAGTTAATAATAGGATTATGTTTTCAAAGGAGTATTTGACAGCCTGGATTTATCTCCTCAGCAGTTCCTTCCCACTCTAATATTATGTAATTCCAGAGAAGCATTTTTTTTTTCAGTTTCAGGGAAGGTGATAGCAAGAGAGCACAGAGCAGGGTTCAAAAAGGAGCTGACTTGTTTCGGAAGGTGGCCCCTAAAAGGTCTGCTAGCATTTTCAGAGTCACAATTTCTCAGTGTAGCTTACTTGAAATGATTTCCTATAAAACGTATCCATTCTTAAATATAGGTTGGCAGTGGGGCAACTTAAATTTTTAGACAGTTTAAGAAATTACTTTGGATTGCCTGATATTTTAATTATCCATGTCTCTACTGTTTGCCGTTGTATGGAGGAAAAAAAGTAGTTGTGTGTCACCTGTTTTTTTAAAAGTGTGTGTGTGCTATCACATACATATGACTCCCAAGTCATATCTATCTCTCGACCTATCTATCTGTTCACACATTGAAAGAACATTGTAGTCCAAGGTACATGTGAGTGATGAAGTTCAAATCGGGCTGCTTTTGACTTCAAGCCTCCCACCGTGTCTCCTATATACTACATTTCCTCCAGATGTTTCATCTGTATGCCACCTGACGTGATGTTTTCCAGATATGTTTACTATGCCCAGATGTTTCACGTTAAGTGGACAAAGCTGGTTAATTGCTTAAACCTTAGTATTTTCATCTAGTTGCTTCAATGGCAGGCCCAAATATATTTTAGAAATGCTAAATAATACATAAAAATTAAAAAGGTTGATAAGATGCTCAATAAGCATCTCTAAATCTCCAGACTTATCCTTGACTAACTCTACAAATATGATTTTTCCCAATTATTTTTAAGACATCTAAACTGGTTTCAGCAGTTGCCTCACCTCTGGTCTAAGACTTGGGCATCTTACTTGTTTCTGTACTTACTGGTAGAGGTGTCAAAACCTGTATCCAACTATTTGGCAAGAGTGTCATTTTCTACATAAGCTAGCAACTCACCTGGAAACAGTAGCATCCCTGGTTGTTTTCCTAGGCTTACAAACTTGTAGAGTACAAGGGTCCGGAAAGGCAGGAATAGGCTTCTGCCAACATTTAGATACATAAGCAGATCCATCCTAGATCTTTTTACCCCTGGGTCTCACTCTGTTTATTGCTTGGCTTTCTTAGAGGGAGAGAATTACAGGTAAGCAAGTGCAGAAACCTGATAGCCTCAGCAGACATGTGGGCCACCAAAATTCCCAATAAGCAAGCTTCCCCGCCTCCCACTCAAACTTCCCTCTTGGTCCTGACCAATGTCAACATGCATCCTTCTTGGGCATAGATTAAGCAGGTAGTAAAGAGAAGCCCAAAGCTCCCTCTACACGACAATTCATAGGCCTTCCAGATAAGTCATTTGGTAGTGTGTTTATTGTTCAACATGAGTCTGCTTTGAGAGCCACCCAAGGGACAAGCCTAAAAGAATCCTGGATACAGCCAGGTCTGTGCAGCTTTCCCCCTCCCTCTAGACTGGCCAGTGACCCACACGCATTTTTTGTTTGTTTTAAAAACACCAAGTCCCTTTCCTGCAAAGCCATTATCACCATTGGCAATTACACATTCTTCTGTGGTTATGTGAGTCAGTTGTTCTCCTCCAACAGGATGAATACTGGGGCCATGTCTGTTTTTATTAACTACTGTATTCCTAAGACCTGGCCTCTAATTGGTTCTTACTAGAGATTTGTTGAATAAATGAATGAACCACCTAATTTGACCATCAAAACCCACTGAATAATACTAATACACTTTTCTATACTGTTATATATTTAATTATTATGTATAGAATTTGCCTATATATGTGTTTGTGTGTGTGAATTCATTGAGGGCTTACTCTGTGTTAAGCACTGAGCAAAGCATTTTATTGAATTAACTCATTTATCCTTAGCAAAAACCCTATGAAAATATGTTATTATTGCCCCTTTTTACAGATTGGAAAACTGAGGCTTAAAGGGTCCCAGAGCTACTTAGAAAGAGTTGAGATTTGAACCCAGGGCTACCAGATTCCAAAGACTGTAGAGTGAACTACTAGGTGATTCTTTCCTAAAAACCTATATATAAGACCTACCTCACAAATTCTTGGTGAAGAAAGTAGAATAATGTATGTAAAGTTCTTAGAACAGTGCTTGGCTTATAGTAAACACTGAATCAATAGCAGCTACTACTAGTAACATTATTACTATTCATTTATTTTGAGCAGTTATTAACTTTCTTATATTATTATGGACTTGTTTGGAAATGTTTGTGCTATTTGTAATGAAAGGTTTAGGCTGGATCGATTGGACTTCAGAGCAGGTTGTAAGGAATGTTTTTAACCTGTGATTTACAACAGCATTGCAGAAAGCTACTGAAGACCTTGCCATCTACTCCAAGATCGCCAAACAGCCAAGAACACCTCCTTCTTGCACCCAGATTATGAAATCAGTTGTCTCTCACTGAGCTACAGGGAGAGATGCATAAATTTTTTTTTCTTTTCATAAGAAAAGAAAACAAGAAGAAACAGGAGGCCTCAGTTCCACAGCTGAACAACCACAAATCAATTGATAAAGTTCTCTGGGAACAGACTGAAAAAGTGCAGTGTGTCGATCATAATCAAATTTAACTGAAGAGAAAAAGAAATGAAATCCTACATTGATTCTCCAGTGTCAGCCAGATTCTTCACATGTGAAACCAGATGACTGATTATTACTCAGCCCCTGTAACAGAACAACCCCATCCACTGCAGCTTTCTTTCTGCAAGATCCTGATTAGCTGATAGTGTATCTGGCAGTAATAACATAAAACAACCCAGACAGTGCAGAAAGGGCAAAGATGGAAACCACCTGAGGGCCGGGAACAGTTCTTTGGCCAGTGTTTGCCAGCCCCTCCTCCATTTTTAGAACAGTACCCAGCCCGGAGTGGGAAAATAATCAATACTGAACATATGATTGGGAAAAGGGACAAGTAAAATGATGGACGAATGAACGAATCAATGGGATTTGGAGTCAGGTCTGAGTTTGGTACCCAATTCCTCTAATCACTTACCTTCTCTAAGCCCTCCTCCTTCATCTGTAAAACAGAAAAACTAACACTACTCCACAGGGTTGTGGTTAGGCTGAACTGAGGCTAAACGTGTAAAGCACATCAACCTCAGGCCTGACACACGGTGCGCCCCCCATCAAAGCTGGTTTGGAATATAATGACGTTCACCTTCTGATGAGAGACACAGGCTTTGAAGCCCTGCAAGCCTTGGTCGCAAACAAAGCTCAGCAACTTAGTGACTCTCAGACCTCCAGCAACTGACTTGATCTTTCTGAACATTGATTTTCTCATCTGTAAAGTGGGGTCAACAATAGCCACTTCAAAGTGTTATTATGAGACTTAAATGAGTGATACGTGAAATACACAGTGTCTGGTACGTAGTAACTGCTCTGTAAATGATAGCCATAAGTATGAATATTGCAACTTAATTTTTATTATGAGTCAATAAAATCATGGGCCTCTAAAAGCAACAGAGTGCTTTTATAATAGACTAAGAACACAGATTCTGATATATGTATATGTGTAACTGATTCACTTTGCTGTACACCTGAAACTAACACAGCATTGTAAATCAACTGTCTTCCAATAAATATTTTAGAAAAAAAAACACAGATTCTGGAGCTGAACTCCCTGGGTCCGAATCCTGGCTCTGCATCTTTCAAGCTGGGTTTAAGTAATTTATCCCATCTGTAAAATGGGACTCCATATTTCATCCCATTTCACTCAGTCACCATCCTGGCACATGTGTTGAGAATAGAGGGGTCAAGTCAGACTTTTCCCCTACATCTAGGCTGAAATGTAGCTCCCACTTAGTGGAGCTGTTTCTGTGGGCCCATCTCTTCCCTTGGCTGCCAGTACCAAAAACCCAAGCCTCCCTTTGGTCATTGATCTGCTTTCAGTCCTCCACCAGACCACTGGGGCAATGGATTATGCCATCCTATCAACCTACGTAAGAAATCCTATAGGCCAGGACAGATGCAAGAGGCGTGCTGGCCTTGTAAAAGCTAAGCTGAAAGATGGCTACCAGGGCCATCTCAGACTCAAGTACCAAGAAAAATTGTGACATTAGTGACCCAAAACAAGACAAAGGGCATCACTTTCAGTGGACCCTCAACAAGTGCTTCCACTTGTTAATTGTGGATTGGTGTTATGCTGTCCCATAGCACATGTGACTGTTGAACACTTGAAATGTAGCTAATACCAAATTAAGATGTGCTGTAGGTATAAATTATACCAGGTTTTAAAGACTTAATACCAAAAAAAGTAAAATGTCTTATTTATAATTTTATAATGTATGAAATGATAATATTTTTATATATTGAACTGTATTATATAAATACATATGATGTATTAATATGATTAATTGCACCAATCTCTTTTTGCTTTTTTTTAATGTGTTTACTATAAAACTGAAAATTGTATATGTGACTCACATCTCTGGCTCCCATTCTATGCCTATGAGATAGCACTGGGTTAGAGTCTCAGTGTTCCCAGCCCAGGATGTGGCCATGCAGATCTTTCCAAACCTCAGACATTCTCTGCCCTGCTTCTGTCATGTGGGCCAGAAATTATTTACTGTTGTTCTTTAAATTATTTGGTAACTTCAATAAAATTTATTTTTTAAGAAACTCCTGGACCACTCCTGGATACAGAAATCCAGCATTATTTGACATAATTAGAAGATAAACATAGAAATGAATCATTAGAAAATAAAGAGTACTGTATTCCAGCCAGGTACCATTGTTTGCCTGAAGGCTCTGAGCCTGGGGCCAATTTTCTTTGATAGGTAGGTATTAAATATTTGTTAAATAGGTGTTAGAGACATATTAACATCCAGCTGAGACTTTCTCCTTTACTACTCAGATTACAAGAGAATCCTGAAGGAGAAAGCATTTCTTCCTCTGTAGCTCAGTGTTATTTATTGCTATGTCTGTGTCTCCACAATTAGGTAGCCCAAATTTCAGAACACTTGGGCATAATGGAAAACCACTCATTAAACATGGAGCCCAATGTCCTGAATTCAAATCTCTGTTACTTATGACAACTCAGACACATCATTTAACTTCCCTGAATCTGTAAAATGGGTATAATTGTCTTCGCCCTCATGCAGTTATTGTGAAGATCAAATGATCTTCTGCCATAGTGTGTTAAAAACTAGACATTCTCTAGAAGTCAGGTGTCACTTTTATTAGTGTTCCAAATGAAATAATGAAATAAATCTGTGAGTGGACCCAGACAGTTATCCCATCCAGCCACTGCTTAGTGATACTCTCTTCGAAAAATCCAAAGCTCTTCTGTGAGCTGAGCTTCTATCTTGCTGTTTGATTTCTGTGTTCCCTGATTCACAGCTTCATTTTCTGTGTTCCCTGATTCACAGCTTCATTCTGGTATTCCTGAAAGCTGACTTAGCAAAGTGAATCCAGCTACACTGAGGGTGAGGGTGAGCTCATGATACGGCACAGTTGTCAAGCCAGGCACTAGTTATAAGGAAAGTATTTGACCTGTGTTTCAGTTTCCTCCTAAGAAAAGCAGGGCTAACCTCAGTACCTCGCTGTAAGGCTAATGATGTCTGTAAGTGGTTAGCAGAGTGCCTAGCATATAGGAAGCACTCTAAATGTGACAGCACATTTAATGTGACAGCAGCTGTTTCCTAAGACAGCCACTAGTTTGGGACAGCTTTTGATGGACGCTCTGCCCTTTCCACCATGTTCTATGTCCAAGAGGTGACTTGCATGGATCACATGGGGTTCCAATTGGGTTTGGCCAATTGGAGGGAAACTGTGGGTTAAATCCATTTCACCTGCCTTCCTTAATCAAGGTTGTTTTAAGACTTGCCTGTCCTCCAGGCAGAAGGAACTTGGAGTCAGCTGTGTCTAGTTCCAGATGAGCTGGTCAAGAGAGGATGGGACCAACAACCCTTCAACTGGGCATGCGCCAGTGTCCTCTAGGTGACCTTTTGGCGTCAGAGTGTCGAAAACGCCACGTGCAGAGGCCTGTAGCCTCGTGACACCTGTGCAGAATGAGGATTCCTGCACCTTTTTCCAATCACCTTTCCCCACGCCCAGCACACCTCTGCCCGCCCTGCTGCTTTGTTCCTCATCCCATAAATACCCCACCACCCACCAGCCCCTCGCCTTCTGGGGGGTGCGTGTGAGATTTGTTCTCCCATCCCTGCGCTTGGCTCTATCGCGGAAAAAAATCTTTTCTTTGCTGCAGTCCTAGGCCTGTCGGGCTTTTGGCTTGCTGAGCATGGGGCAAAATGAACCTGGTTTGGTAGATTAAAGAATGGGAGGAAAGTGGAGTCAGGGCTTTGCTCCCACATCTCTCCCTGAATGTAGCTTCAAACTTAGGCTTAGCAAAAGACCAAAAAAAAAAGTTGAGGCTAATTTATACTCTAGCTAGAATTTTGACATAGGTGCCAAATCGTCACACTTTGCTCAGGTATAGAAAACTTGGCTTGAGGCTGCTTTCTGAAACTTTTGATGCTAAAACTCTCAATTCTAATGACATTTATTATGTGGTCTAATTATAAATCCTGGTGCTGCTGTAAGGACAAATAGGGCCACCTGAAGTTCTGTCTGGGCGAGCCATTGATATAATCAATCAGTGCCTAGATCACATTGCCATGCTGTTTTTATTTGGTCTAATTATAAAATATGTTTTAAAATACACAAGTTTATATAAAACAAAAGTCGTCTTTAATCCTACCGTTACCACCTGGTAAGCTCCTATACAGAAGTTTATAGAACCCAGTTGGGACCATTTTGTATATTCATTTATTCTTTCATTTATTTTCTCAACAAATGTTGCTGGCACCTCTTCTGCCAATTACCCAACAATAAGCAAAAGAGACAAAGGCCCTGCCCTCATGGAGCTGACCTCTCTCACTGGGGAAAAGAGGCAAACACACACATTTTCACTCCTCACCACCATCCAGTGAGACAGGTACTGTTATTATCCCAATTGACAGAGGGTTAAATTGAGGCTTCAAGTATTAATAGTTTAGCAAAGTGCCTAAGGACACAGCTAGTAAGCAGCAAAGTCAGGATTCAACCCCAGGCCTATAGATGATAGACTGAGCTTTTAACTCATATGAGACACCTTAGTACAGTATACCATCCCTCTGTATAAAATGGTACTGGGGGGAAAAGGGTTGCATTAGCTCCCCAAAATAACATATTTACTCCAAGGACATAGATCCTGACTTCAGCCATAAAGTTTGTTTATGGAAAGTGATTCATTTCTATTGTGTCGTATTTAACTTAAGCAGGACCTCAGTGTTTTTAACTTAAGGTACTTGTTTTAAATAAAAACATGAATGTTCCTTAAAGCAGACATGAAAAGCAGTATAGAATAGTCAAGCTCACTGGTCCTGGAAGCAGACGGCCAGGCTTAGAATCCTGCCCCCCCACCCCACTTACTAACTCATGACTCTGAGAATCTTTTTTAACCTCTTTGTGCCTCAGTTTCCTCAACTGTTAAATGGGGACAGGATTCGCATCTATCTCATGGTGCTGTTGTTAGGATTAAATGAATTAATACATGTAAACTTGGAATAATACTTCACATAATAAGTGCTCAGTAAAAGTTATTTTTACTATTGTGATTTTAATAAGTCTATTTTCTAGAAATATAAATACAGTATCACAAAACTTTCTTTTATTTGTTTCTCAACATGGTTTCAATGCTATGGGGTCTTGGAATTTTTCAAAAGGCAAACCAAAGAGTTGTATAAAGGAATCAATTTGTTTCTAGAACTCACTTTTCTCTTCCTGTTTTATCTTTCTCTTTGTCTCTGTAGGACTTCATCGTCACTGTAGTCTTTTCTTTCTTGTGGTTGGTGGGTTCATCAGCTTGGGCAAAAGGGCTGTCTGATGTCAAGGTTGCTACGGATCCCAAAGAAGTATTGTTACTGATGTCAGCTTGCAAACAGCCGTCCAACAAGTGCATGGCTGTCCACAGCCCTGTGATGTCCAGCCTAAACACTTCTGTGGTATGTTTCCCTCTATGCTTTACCTCCCAAATCTTTGTTTGCCAGTCACAGGAGTCAGAAAAACATCTCAGGAGTCTTCTGGGGAATTTTGCCTCTGAAATGAGTCCAGTCTAAAAGGTGATAGTTCACTCCACAGGCAAGACGATCCTTTGGCCTTCCAGTTTTCTACCCATAGACTTTAATGCTGCCAATTAAAGAGTTCTTAATAAGAGCCCAGCAGGTACTGGCAGCTGTTGCTTGGATGACAGTCAAGTCAGAATTCTAAGCCAGAAGCAGATATAAAATCTAAACCTTAAGTCTGAAGTCTGCCGGAAGTTGAAAGGAATATTTGATGGCATAGAGGTTTCCTGGAAAGAAAACACTGTTCCAGCCACACATAGTTAGAATACACCCAGTTGATTGTCTAGAGAAAAATACGCAGACCCAGCAGGGTACAGATAGAAATGCAAAGTATAAAAAATACCTATAATAGTTATGGTAATTTTTTTAATCTTCTCCATGCTTCTGATTTAGTTGCTTGATAACTTTGGAAAAGCCGAACTGTATTAGTTGAACAGTCAAATATTATCATCAAGTGTATGGCTCTTACAGGGAGACAGAACACCTGACAGATAGCAGGGCCACTAAATTGGATTCTTATTTTATGAGTATAAGAACTTGTGTTACTCCAAAGAAAGAAACCGTATCTGAGAAACAGAAGCTATAGTAGCAGCAAAAAGCAGTAGTTACCGAATAATAGAGGGCTCAGTGTTTGATAAAAGAGTGTTTGATAAAGGATCGACATTCTTTAGCCACCCTTAAAAATTAATTATCTTTGCTTCAAGGTTAACTTATGTTTCTACAACTTTCTGGAATTTAATCTGAGAAGGCATTTAAGAAGGGAAAAAGTGTGGCTAATCAGCTGCTGGTGATTTCACTGTGCATCTTGCCTTAGTAATAAGATAGTAAACATTGAAATAAACCATATATTAGGGTCTCACAGTAATTTTTATTTACTTCTGGCCACAGCTATGGATGAATAGTTTGAGGTGTACATTAAAATACTTTCCACTACTTCTGTAGTTTGTTTACAGGCAGTGCTTAATAAAAGTTATTATAACCCTGATCTCAGAATTTAAGAGAAGAAAGATAAAATCATTCAGTGTGTTTGTTAGTTCTTCTAGTAAATTATGACATCCTGCACAGTCCATTTAATTCTGCTTCTGATGTCTCTAATAAGTTTAGACTAGGAGATGCAAATTTTGAATGAGAAACAATGTGACGTGTGTCTTAAAAATCAAAAGAAGAATGGATGGAAAGCAAAGCACATCGTGTGTGGAAGGGCAGGTCTGGTGCTGTTATCGTTCTGGATCTGTGTTTGTGTGCTCCAGTTCCTAGTGGGAGAAAACTCCATTTAAACTGGCTAAAGCAAAACAGTCTTCGTATCCCTAAAATCCGTTCTTTGTATCCCACTTCTGGTACCAATGTCTATATGGGGTATAATGGTTGGGTCACAAGTACCAGAAACGGACGAACCATCCATAATGTCTACTTCTGTTCCTCCAGCTTCACGGAAGCAATGATGGTACATGTCCTCAGATAATCTAGATGTCTTCTCTCCATTCTTTCTCATGTTATGTACTGTGTTTTTCAGTCTCTCTTTCTGTTGTCCCACATCGAGGCTAGAATCAAAATCCCTACTCTGATTTCAGTTGCAACAAAATGGCAAGAACAAATTCGAGGGCTCATGTGCCCCTAAAATGTGCCAGGCAAGAGATCTGTGATACCTCTGTGATGACGATAAAGACATCACTGCTCCTAAATAGGCCCATGGCAATGCCTTGTTTATGTACTTACTTTTAAGTTGCATTTCCCTAATTTCTAGGCTCTTCTCGAGCATCCCTTTTTTAGAAACAAAGTAGCATCAGGGGAAAGGGAGGGACCAAGGAATAGAAAACAGGTAAAATTATAGCCCTGGGCAGAGCCATCCCTTCATATCTGAAAAGATTCCAAGATCATTTTTTCTACTCATATATCAACTTATACTTACAGAGGTGTAATTTAATCAAGCTCTCCCCTTTGATGGAAAGTGTCCTAGTTATTGTACACATGGTTAAAACGTCCTATATGTAAATTAGAGTTGTGTCAGTGATTACCTAATTCATTTTGATCATGCAACTATGATACTATAAGTACCTTATTTGTGTTTTGTATCTCCCTCAGCAAGGAGCCTAGAACATGGCACAAAATTATGTTAAATAAATCTCAGTTAAGGTTAAAGGAAGACAAAAGGATGGGATGGGGAAAGAGAAGAAGGAAGGGAGGGAGGGATGTCTGGATAACCCAGTCTTCAATGCGATTGGTTAGCCGCCTAGATGCTCGGTTTTGGCTGTTGACACCTCAAGAATATGGCCGCAAAGCCCTGCTTCAGTTTATGCCTCAGCAAAAGAGTCAACTGAATACAATTCATGGAAATATTTTAGAAAGTGATTCATAGCATAGCTTAGCAATCAGTAAGCATTTACTAACGTGTCCAGCACTGTCTAGCTGCTTCACACACATCCTCTTTAATCCTCACAACTATTCCCCAAGGAAGGAATAATTGTCTCCATTTCATAGAATTTAAAAAATGCTGATGTTCAGAGGCTAACTGCCTTGTCCAGAATCATAAAGCAAAAAATTGCAGAGCCCAGGCCACTCGAATTCCAAAGCCAGAGGGGATGGCTCCAAGACTGAGATTCAGGTAGTGTGTCCTGATCCACTTGCTGCAAAAATTTTGAAGTTTGGAGCCCATGTTTCAAGCCCCCGAAGTCCTTCATCTTGACTACCTAGCCTGCCACTCCCACCCCCAGGGCACTCTGAAGCATCCCACCATCCAACAAATAAGGGATAAATTATTTTGACACTGCAAGGGACTTCTAGAAGCCTACTCCAGAGCTATGGCCTCTGCCCAAGTCCATTTTGTTTGGACACCATCGTGCTGGAGTGGCTATTAAATGTACTTTAATGTCATCACAGCTTTGTGTCACACTATCATTGTCTGTCTCCAAAAGCGGGCTGTTAAAACTGACTGCCTTGCTTAATTCCCAGTCAACGAGTCCGCCTTGGAAGAGGCTGGGGGACAACTGTTCTGTTTGGGCCTCTTACAGAAGCAAACAGTTCTGCTTCCGTCAAACACTCAGGCCCCAGAGAGGTGATACCCGGTCCTCTGGCTCACCAAGGACACCCTTCTGGAGAGTGAGAGGAGTTTCCATAGGAAAGTCTCATATTCAGTTCTTGAGAAAACATTCCATACCTCTCTGCAACCTTAACTTTATTCAGAGGGTGGTTTGGGCATTCACTTCTGACTGTGAGAGGCACAGAAAGTACAATTATTCAAAGAAGCACAACCTCTGTGTACACTACCATGCGTGTGCTTATCTGCATTCCACCTGTACCATTGCTTACTCCATACTTTTTTTTTTTTTTTTTTTTTTTTGCGGTACGCGGGCCTCTCACTGCTGTGGCCTCTGCCGTTGCAGAGCACAGGCTCCGGACGCGCAGGCCCAGCGGCCATGGCTCATGGGCCCAGCCGCTCCGTGGCATGTGGGATCTTCCCGGACCGGGGCACGAACCTGCGTCCCCTGCATCGGCAGGCGGACTCTCAACCACTGCGCCACCAGGGAAGCCCACTCCATACTTGTTAGGTTGACTCATTTTATTTATATCATTTCAATAAATGGAAAAGTAGTAACTCTAGCATTAAAGTGAAGGTAACCTTATAAATTAATGCACCATCATTAAAATGAAAATACTCAACCCTGTGTCCCCTGAAGATATCTTACACACCATGAGGATTACCTCATCTGGGGAGGTAGTGATGGATTAGGTAGGCGCTCTGTCTATGGAGTTAGATGAACAGGGCGTGTCCCAGGTCTACTACTAACCACGCCATGTGACCTTGAATAAGATCCTTATCTTTGCTGAACCTCAGTTTTCACATCTTTAATATGGGTGTAATAATAGCACCTTCTTGGCCTAAATGAATGGATATACATACAGCCTTTTATGCAGTGCCTAACATGTATTGTAGCAAGCCTTCATGAAAAGTCAGATATTCTAAATGAAACAGAGACTCCAAATGTGAAATTGGGAGAGGCCTCCACATTGAGGTGAAAAGTGACCTTTTGTGTTGTGAAGGATTTTTCTGAAACTGAGATTTTTCTGGGGTTTCTGTCCAGTCTATCAACTCACTTGCTTTGATCCTCCTTCAGGTCTTTGGATTCTTGAACTTTATTCTCTGGGCTGGAAACATCTGGTTTGTTTTCAAGGAGACCGGCTGGCATTCCTCGAGCCAGAGATACCTTTCAGACCCAGTGGAGAGACACTCCGGTAGCTATAACCAAGGCGGGTACAACCAAGACAGCTATGGATCAAGCAGTGGGTACAACCAGCAGGCGAGTTTGGGGCCATCCTCGGATGAGTTTGGCCAACAGCCCGGTGGCCCTGCTTCTTTTACCAATCAGATTTAACAGGGTAGTGTTGGCATTCTTCCAAAGACAGCCTCACCACCTTCCATGTCAGTGGCAGGAGAATTTTTTAAGAGTTTCAATCAGTTATTAATTCAGGGAGTGTTGAATGTAAATAAGAGATCTGTAGTCCTCATTAAAGCAGCACGGCCTGGGTCGTGATGAATGGTACTTAGAGATGAGATGACATGAGGAGATACATGATTCATCAAGGTGGCTGATTGGAGAGTACCTTGTTATATACACAGATACTTTTATGGTCATTTTGTATGCGTGTTGAGATAGTAGAAGCATTTTGTCTTAAAGTCTCTGGTATGTAATATGCATAACGTAAATTAAACAGCATTGAGTTTTCTTACGATTTCTGACGCGAAAGGCATTTTACTGATTTCTCTAATACTGTTTGGTGCATCACAACGTGCATGTATTATTATTCTTTAGTTGCAGACCCTGTAGAATTGTGAGTCTCTAAGTATTGCTTTCAGACAATTACTCTGTATTTTTTTTTATTTGATGAATCAGTGCTCATATGATTTAGTGCATGAATAAGCATTTTCTCACAAAATGAACATTTGAACTGTATTTATGAAAATTTTCCAGTTTGTACCACGTATTTGTTAAATGGACGTTTAAAGAAATATATTCACTACTTTGTATACTTGCAAATTTGTCTCTCTGGCTTTATCCAATTCTGAATGCATTGTAACTAAGATTTGGGGTTTTTGTTTTTCCCTGATTAGTAGATATTCAGTGTTGTAGATGGAAATTGCCCAATATTTATGCTATTTAGTTAGCTAAATATTTACATTCTTGTAACTTTCTATGGTGTTTTGTGGCTTTTATGCTATGGACCATGAACAATGGGCCCAATAACTATGAGTGTGGATGGAGTTTTGTTTCCTTAGAATAATGGAGATGTAGGTATCAGACACCATAGTCAAGATAGTGTGCTAACATGTTGATTTATGAAGGATAGTCTGTGGAAACTACACTATTAGCTAAACTTTTAAATCCTGTTTATTTGTAAAGCTAATATGTCCTAGATCCAATTATTAAAAATTCTCAAGTCTCAGCTCAACTTACAAAGTCTGATTTGAATGTTACCCATAAATTAAAAATGACTTCCTTTCTGTCATTAAATATTAAATATTTCTCATTAAATATTCCCCAGAATGTATTCATTATCAAGAAAATGTTAATCTTCGCCTGTTTGTTTTAACTCAATTGAAATGCCAGGGCCCAACAGTGAGAGCAAGCTGAGCATCTGTATTTCCAGATAAAAGTCATTATCGATGTATAAACTCATTGTGTGATCTGTGATGTTGGAAATATCTTAGCCCAAAACGGCTGTGTGTCTTAGATGATATGTATAAACCATTTCTGGATCCTGTTGGATAAATCTGTATTGTGATATCTCTTTGACCTTAATAAAGTTATTGCATACAGTGCTGGCTGGATAATGGAGAATTACAGCAATAGAACCTGGTGAGCTTGAACAATGAGAGAACAAAGGATAAGTGCACAGTCTTCCCAGTCTCTCACCCTGACCTTGCTTTATGAGCCCAGGGCTGTTCATTCGTTGATTCCGTCATTCCAGGACCTCCTGTATACCCACTGCTCTGCCAGGCACTGGGATACAATAGCGAAAGCAGAAACACACCCCACCTCAGGAAGCTTACATTCTATTGAGGAGACAGACAGTAAAATAATCATACCCCAGTTACACTGTGTGCAACAAAGACACAGGATTCTATGAGAATGCTTATCAGGGGAACTCGAGCTGCTTAGGGGAAAGTCAAGGAGCTTGAATCTGCCTCAAGACAGCGCAGAATTTCACAAGAACATGGTGGAAGGGAGAGTATCCCAGGCAGAGAGCAGGCTTGCAGAGCTCTCAGATGGCAGGAGACAGGATGGGTATGTAGCACATAATGTGTGAGGGGGGCTTTGAGAGAGGTGTCGCTGCTTATTGGAGCCGGCGGGGGTGGGGGGGGTGGTGTCCTGCTTGGGCACCACGGTCAAGAATTCTGTCTTTATCCTAAAGAAGCTAAGGGAAAGCACTGAAGGATTTAAGCAGAGGAGGGACGTGATGAGATCAGCATTTTGACAAGATCTTGGTGGGTGCGGGATAGAGTGGAGGACATCCTGGCCTTTGACCTAACACCCATTAGGCAGTGGGCTGGGAGTGGGAGAAGGACAACAGGCATGAGTTCTCCCCACATCCACCTCTGATTTCTCGGGATAGCGGCTGGATTGGACTGCTTTCTTCAGCACTATCCAGGGCACAGAGTGGCCTCTGATTTTTTTTTTTTTTTTTTTGCGGTACGCGGGCCTCTCACTGTTGTGGCCTCTCCCGTTGCGGAGCACAGGCTCCGGACGCGCAGGCTCAGCGGCCATGGCTCACGGGCCTAGCCGCTCCGCGGCATGTGGGATCCTCCCGGACTGGGGCACGAACCCGTGTCCCCTGCATCGGCAGGCGGACTCTCAACCACTGCGCCACCAGGGAAGCCCTGGCCTCTCATTCTTATGCTGTCATGAATTCTCCAAAGTGGAGAAATCCTCAGAATCAGCAGTTCTTTTTACTAACCTTAACAGTCCCATAATACATCGGGGCTCTGTCATGGAAAGCACTATCCACCCTGGTCCAGATAGAGACATGCTTTCAGAGTCCACTGCAGATTTGCAGTAAAATGCTGCTGTAGTCCAACGGGGAGTTCGTTAAGCTGGTTTTATTCCTTCTGGTTCCAAGAAAAGAACAGTAGATCTGGCCTTTTGAAAAGGAGAGTAATCAGTGTGGTAGGAGACCTTGGGTCTATGTTTCCAGTAGACCTCATTTGGCATCGAAGCCTCTCTGCTCACTAGCTGTATTTCAGGATGGGACTTCACCTCCTGAGCCTTCGTTTCCTCGGAGGAGGTAAAGCATCCAAACAAAAAGAGTGGGCTCTGAGATCCCGCCGCCTGGGGTAGAATCCCTGTGCTGCCATCTACTTGCCTGTCCTTTGTCTTCCTCCGCGCCTTCTCCAAAGCCCAGGGACTTCTCTGGAGCCACAACCTGAAGGCAGGTGCACCCTGGAACGCAGGGGAGTTTACACCCTAGGGACCACCTTCAATCACTGGGGATTGTGGGCAGGTCAGTAAATGCCTTTGCAAGATGCTAAACTCATTCATTCAGTTCCCCTGTCTCTACAATGAAGATAAGCTCTGCCTCATAGGGTTGGTATCAGGATGAAAAAGGTAAGCGGTGTAAAGACATCATAGCAGCCTCTGGCACACAGTGGGCACATTCTCAGTCCGGGTTCTAGGTAATTCTATGATGCAGGACTGACAAGGGGGGAGAGTGAGACAGGAAAGGAGGAAAATCCATCCGTTAAAAGAGCACGTTAGTTGTTGCTGGTAAGACCAATAGGAGCTCAGTTCCGTCAGGATCTCTGACTAGTGTTCAGAGTGGCTCCAGCAATTTTCAAGCAAGGGACAAGAGTGGGAATATTTATCTCCCAACCTCCATCCCCTCAACTGGTTGAGAGTTGTCCAAAGGGTTGATAACTTTCCCACATTTCCAGGTTGCACTTGCCTATAGACTGAGCAGGCTCTTGTGACCTTGAGTCCTAACAACTATTAGGCAGCATGCTGGCTGTGGGAGGAGGGGAACTGACATGAGTGCTATCACCGCCCTCCCCTTCCCCATTTACCCCATTCCCGGGGACAGTAGCCTTGAGGAAGGATGAGGCGGGAGCCACAGAAGGTGCAGGTCACTGTCAACGTGAGCAGGAACTACCCCTCACAACTGCGGCTGAAGTTAGAGACTGGCCAAGAGAAAACAGCACAGAGCATCAAAATCACCAACTACAGTGATCAGTGATGGATGAATGTTACTATTATTGCTTAGAATGTAAGATGGGAACGCAGAGAATCCTGCTTCATAGGGTAATGACAAGAACCGACCTGGTGGTGTGCGGGAAAGGTTGATGAACTGTACAGCACTCTACAAATATTAGTTGTCTATTGAATGTCTACTCCACACTTACATAAGCCTGAGATTTTATAAGTCAAAGACTTCTAATCATAGTGAGGTGAGCAAAATACAGCTCCTGGCATCTTGGAGCTCACACTCAAGATTGAAAGGCTCAAATAATGGACAAGTAATGCCAGGAAAAATACTAGAACTTGTCCCTTTCCTAAGTGATTTTTTTTCCCATTAACTCCCAGTCTACCCAGCATATAAATAAGACTTTAATTTCAGTATGCCATGTGATTTTTATCTGGCTGTCCGAAGATAAGAATTTTTAATAACTATCAAGTAACAACTAACATTTATTGAGCACGTACAGTGTGCCAGCCACTGAGCTAAGCATTTCGCATTTAACCACGACAGCACTATGAGATAGATGCTAGCAGTACTCCCATGTATCAGGTTAGAAAACCAAAGGTCAGGGAAGTTAGGTAACAACAAAATCCTTGTGAGTACCTTCACTAATAAAAATCATTCTTAATTGCTACTATCTACTGAGCATGTAGTCTACACAGAGAACAATGCCACACGCTTTATCTCCACTTTCCTATATAATGCAAGATCACGTACTATTTTTATACCAGTTGAGCAGATGAGAAAACTGAGATTCATAAAGATCAAGTAACCTCTTAGCTCAAGATGACTGAGGTGGAAGTGGGAAGACGCCAAATTCAAATCCAGGTCTCCGCGTCCAAAACAACTTGCTCTAAACCTTGTTAAACCACGACAGTGCAAACCCCCCACTGTTCTCCTACATTTTAAGCCAGATGTGCTTTGTCCAACTGGGGTACATTCAACAATAACCCAGACCATCAAGTGCTTCATTGGACCTTCCATAGGGATGCTGAGTCCCTCATAGATATAAGGATAGCTTTTGTCAGAATCATTTGCCAACGTGAATAAAATCAAACTCAATTCACTAAGTTCATTAAGTCATTAAGAGTGTGAGAGGTCCAGCTGAATGAAGAATTATTTCTTAACCTGCCTGACTTGGAGTCTGAGGCTTTGCTGGGTTTTCGGGCTCAGCTAAATGCTCCTCAGAGCCTGTTGCCAGCAAGTGCTTCCAAGAACGGCCCTGGCTCCTCCAGTCCTCTCTGGGCCTCCATGAATAATGGACATTGGACATTAAAAGGCCAAGATGAGAACAGAAGAAGGCTTCCTGGAACTCCTGCGTTCCCATTAGGTAGCCAATGTTCATCGCATTCCCTGCTAAGGTGCTGGAGTAGATTAAAAGGCATTGTTTACACATGCAATCCTTGAGGTACTAAACATTCCTTCAGCCCAGCTCACGGCTGGAGAAACAGCTGGGTGAATACAATGCTTGCCTCAACGTACTTACAGCCCAGTGGGAGAGATTACATACAGACCTGAAATTACATTATGTATTCATTTGTTTACTTGTGCCTTAGATCTCTCCCGCTCCCACATAAACTCCACTAAGGGCTGGGACTTTATTTACTAGACTGGACACACCTGTGTCCTCAACACCTGGAACAGTACCTAGACTATACTAGGTACTCAGTAAATATTTGTTGAACAACTATAATGTGATGCATTAGAATAGGCAAACTTAGAGGTGATATAACAGATCGACTCGCCAGAGAGGAAGAAGAATCTTAATGCTCTTTTGAAGTTTCCAGCATGTTTACAGATAGCTCACAGCGGGGCCCGCAACTCTTGGCCCTCGTGACTCACCGAGTCACATTCCCCTGTTTGCAAACTACAGCACCCCCAGATCGCAAGCCAGGAATGACCTGAAGCCCATTTAAGGACTATCCATGGCATCGTTCCTCTCCCTCTGTACCACTCACCCCCCAATAAGCAGCAAGTAAGCAAATTGCAGATATTGATAAGCCATGGAGGAGACGAAAAAGAGGGATGGAATAAAGGGTTCCTGGAGGGGTGAGATGTTTATATGGAAGCTACAGGCAATCACAAAAGGACCATCAAAGCACAAGGGTCATCTCTCCATGGTACAGGCACTCTTAAAAATTAAATACATTTTGAATGTGTTCCAGTACATAGAGCCCTAAACTCAAAGTTACACAAAACAAATCTTACCTTTACCACACGAGACACTCTGTTTTCCACTAAATTCAATGCCATCCCACTCCATGGTACTTCGTTTGTTTTTTAATGCTGTTCTTCGCTCACTTGACTCACGTGCACTAAAGGGTCCCTAATGGTTCAGCCAGGTCATTAGAGTCTCCATGACACACACAGTTCTGACACCAGATCAGAGGTGTGGTTTAGTGCAAAAGAGCAAAGCTTAGAACCTAGAAGAAGATGTTTATCCTGGTACTAAGCAGTTCTCTTTGCCACGACTCCTTTTCTTCCCCCAAATATACTGTTGCATCCAGCAGAGGCTTCAGTTGTTGGGAAACAAAGAATAAGTGGGGAGGTTGCTTTGCTGTCATGAGGGGATTTCTGGGGTCCAGGAGAGACAAAGGCAGGGCTAGGTGCATTGTAACAAGGGGTTAAAGAACTCACTAAAAATCATTTCTTTTTTCCCAATTTGGAGTTGTGTGGGGAACAGAGAATCCTGAAAGCCTCTTGTGTGGGAAAGGTAAGGAGAGGCTGTCAACTGAACCACTGAAGCTGGGCAAACAAACCCTCCCCCGAGTTGTAAAAAGTAGCAGCCCTCCTCCAACCAAGGGCTTCCCAGGACCTCAGAGGTCTCATTAGCGCTCCGGAAGCACCGCCAGCCCAGGACAAAGGTGGGGCTCAGCAGGCACTCCCTTGGGGGGCCTCTCCCTCCTTCACTACGTGGTTACTTCTTTCGGCAACTCAGAGACCTTTATTTTCTCATTTTTTTTTTTTTTTTGTGGAAAGTAATATAATCAGAGGTCCTCCCCTTCTGAGCCTCCCAGACTGCACCCCCAGAAGCAACCATTGTTCTCAATTTCTTATGGATCCTTCCAGAGATGGTCCATGAAGATCTAAGTACATATATAATCCATTAATTCTCAACGGGGGCAGTATTGCCCCCAAAGGGGTGAACATTTTTTCCATGAGGGCAGAAATATCTTACTGTTTATGTATAAAGTGCAGATAATACAGTACATAAACAGATCTAATATCTGTGATATTAAATTTTCACTTGGAGGGGCATTAGGAAAAAATATCTTAAAAGGTTCCTTACAGAAGATGTTATGAAAAATAGGTTAAGAAATGCTGGTATAATTCCCCTTTCTTGTGTACATGAGAGGCAGTATGCTGCCCTGGTGTGTCCTGTTCTAGAAGACAGCCTGTCTTGGTCTTGGGTTTCAAATTGTGGTTTGAATCCTGACTCCAACACATATTAGTTGTGGGAAGCTGACCAAGTTTCTTAATGTGCCCTGCTTTGGTTTTCTCATCTGTAAAATAGGGGTAATAGTAGTCGTAACTACCTACCTCATAGGGTAACTGTGAATATGAATGAGTTAATGCATGTAAAGCACTTAGAATAGTGTCTGGCACATGGTCGTTACTCTGTAGATGCTTGCCAAATCAGGATTTTTCCACTTAATAGTATATCTTGGAGGTTGCTCTATATTCCTTTTAATGGCTGCATAATATTCCCTTGTGTGGACATACCATGATTTATCCAGACCAGGAGTGAGCAGATGATAGCCCACAGCCAAATGCAGTCAACCCCGTTTTGGTAAGTCACGTTTTATGGGAACACAGCCATGGCCATTCGTTTGTACATTGTCTATGGCTGCTTTCACACTATGACAGAGACCTTGTGACCCACAAAGCCTAAAACGTTTACTGTCTGGCCCTTTACAGAAAAAGTGTGCCAAGCCCTGGTTTATTCTCTACCAAATAAATTCTCTACTATTAGATCAATCTTCTGCTACATCAAGTATCACAGCAACTGATATTTTTGAACACATATCTTTGAGCACATTTGCAAGAATATCTAAAAGATAAATTTATGGGAGTGGGTTTCTTGGGCCGAAAGATATGTATATTCTTAACCTTCACAGATATTTCCAATTCCTTCCCTATAATTGATGTAACCTCCCTAGAGGTTACATCATTTATACTCCCACCAGCAATGTATAGGCATACCTTTTTTTTTTTTTTTTTTTACAGATAATGATAACTACAAGAGGTAAATATTTTTTTAACATCTTTATTGGAGTATAATTGCTTTACAATGGTGTGTTAGTTTCTACTTTATAACAAAGTGAATCAGTTATACATATACATATGTTCCCGTATCTCTTCCCTCTTGCGTCTCCCTCCCTCCCACCCTCCCTATCCCACCCCTCCAGGCGGCCACAAAGCACTGAGCTGATCTCCCTGTGCTATGCGGCTGCTTCCCACTAGCTATCTACCTTACGTTTGGTAGTGTATATATGTCCATGCCTCTCTCTCGCTTTGTCACCGTTTACCCTTCCCCCTCCCCATATCCTCAAGTCCATTCTCTAGTAGGTCTGTGTCTTTATTCCAGTCTTACCCCTAGGTTCTTCATGACATTTTTCTTAAATTCCATATATATGTGTTAGAAAATGGTATTTGTCTTTCTCTTTCTGACTTACTTCACTCTGTATGACAGACTCTAGGTCTATCCACCTCATTACAAATAGCTCAATTTCGTTTCTTTTTATGGCTGAGTAATATTCCATTGTATATATGTGTCACATCTTCTTTATCCACTCATCCAATGATGGACACTTAGGTTGTTTCCATCTCCGGGCTATTGTAAATAGAGCTGCAATGAACATTTTGGTACATGACTCTTTTTGAATTATGGTTTTTTCAGGGTATATGCCCAGTAGTGGGATTGCTGGGTCATATGGTAGTTCTATTTGTAGATTTTTAAGGAACCTCCATACTGTTCTCCACAGTGGCTGTATCAATTTACATTCCCACCAACAGTGCAAGAGGGTTCCCTTTTCTCCACACCCTCTGCAGCATTTATTGTTTCTAGATTTTTTGATGATGGCCATTCTGACTGGTGTGAGATGATATCTCATTGTAGTTTTGATTTGCATTTCTCTAATGATTAATGATGTTGAGCATTCTTTCATGTGTTTGTTGGCAGTCTGTATATCTTCTTTGGAGAAATGTCTATTTAGGTCTTATGCCCATTTTTGGATTGGGTTTTTTTTTGTTGTTGTTATTGAGCTGCATGAGCTGCTTATAAATTTTGGAGATTAATCCTTTGTCAGTTGCTTCATTTGCAAATATGTTCTCCCATTCTGAGGGTTGTCTTTTGGTCTTGTTTATGGTTTCCTTTGATGTGCAAAAGCTTTTAAGTTTCATTAGGTCCCATTTGTTTATTTTTGTTTTTATTTCCATTTCTCTGGGAGGTGGGTCAGAAAGGATCTTGCTGTGATTTATGTCATAGAGTGTTCTGCCTATGTTTTCCTCTAAGAGTTTGACAGTGTCTGGCCTTACATTTAGGTCTTTAATCCATTTTGAGCTTATTTTTGTGTATGGTGTTAGGGAGTGATCTAATCTCATACTTTTACATGTACCTGTCCAGTTATCCCAGCACCATTTACTGAAGAGGCTGTCCTTTCTCCACTGTACATTCCTGCCTCCTTTATCAAAGATAAGGTGACCATATGTGCATGGGTTTATCTCTGGGCTTTCTATCCTATTCCATTGATCTATCTTTCTGTTTTTGTGCCAGTACCATACTGTCTTGATTACGGTAGCTTTGTAGTATAGTCTGAAGTCAGGGAGCCTGATTCCTCCAGCTCCGTTTTTCGTTCTCAAGATTACTTTGGCTATTCAGGGTCTTTTGTGTTTCCATACAAATTGTGAAATTTTTTGTTCTAGTTCTGTGAAAAATACCAGTGGTAGTTTGATAGGGATTGCATTGGATCTGTAGATTGCTTTGGGTAGTATAGTCATTTTCACAATGTTGATGCTTCCAATCCAAGAACATCGTATATCTCTCCATCTGTTTGTATCATCTTTAATTTCTTTCATCAGTGTCTTATAGTTTTCTGCATACAGGTCTTTTGTCTCCTTAGGTAGGTTTATTCCTAGATATTTTATTCTTTTTGTTGCAGTGGTAAATGGGAGTGTTTTCTTGATTTCACTTTCAGATTTTTCATCATTAGTGTATAGGAATGCCAGAGATTTCTGTGCATTAATTTTGTATCCTGCTACTTTACCAAATTCATTGATTAGCTCTAGTAGTTTTCCGGTAGCATCTTTAGGATTCTCTATGTATAGTATCATGTCATCTGCAAACAGTGACAGCTTTACTTCTTCTTTTCCGATTTGGATTCCTTTTATTTCCTTTTCTTCTCTGATTGCTGTGGCTAAAACTTCCAAAACTATGTTGAATAAGAGTGGTGAGAGTGGGCAACCTTGTCTTGTCCCTGATCTTAATGGAAATGCTTTCAGTTTTTCACCATTGAGAACGATGTTGGCTGTGGGTTTGTCATATATGGCCTTTACTATGTTGAGGAAAGTTCCCTCTATGCCTACTTTCTGCAGGGTTTTTATCATAAATGGGTGTTGAATTTTGTCGAAAGCTTTCTCTGCATCTATTGAGATGATCATATGGTTTTTCTCCTTCAATTTGTCAATATGGTTTATCACATTGATTGTTTTGCATATATTGAAGAATCCTTGCATTCCTGGGATAATCCCCACTTGATCATGGTGTATGATCCTTTTAATGTGCTGTTGGATTCTGTTTGCTAGTATTTTGTTCAGGATTTTTGCATCTATGTTCATCAGTGATATTGGCCTGTAGTCTTTTTTCTTGTGACATCCTTGTCTGGTTTTGGTATCAAGGTGATGGTGGCCTCGTAGAATGAGTTTGGGAGTGTTCTTCCCTCTGCTATATTTTGGAAGAGTTTGAGAAGGATCGGTGTTAGCTCTTCTCTAAATGTTTGATAGAATTCGCTTGTGAAGCCATCTGGTCCTGGGCTTTTGTTTGCTGGAAGATTTTTAATCACAGTTTCAATTTCAGTGCTTGTGATTGGTCTGTTCATATTTTCTATTTCTTCCTGATTCAGTCTTGGCAGGTTGGGCATTTCTAAGAATTTGTCCATTTCTTCCAGGTTGTCCATTTTATTGGCATAGAGTTGCTTGTAGTAATCTCTCATGATCTTTTGTATTTCTGCAGTGTCAGTTGTTACTTCTCCTTTTTCATTTCTAATTCTATTGATTTGAGTCTTCTCCCTTTTTTTCTTGATGAGTCTGGCTAATGGTTTATCAATTTTGTTTATCTTCTCAAAGAACCAGCTTTTAGTTTTATTGATCTTTGCTATCGTTTCCTTCATTTCTTTTTCATTTATTTCTTATCTGATTTTTATGATTTCTTTCCTTCTGCTAACTTTGGGGTGTTTTTGTTGTTCTTTCTCTAATTGCTTTAGGTGCAAGGTTAGGTTGTTTATTCGAGATGTTTCCTGTTTCTTAAGGTAGGATTGTATTGCTATAAACTTCCCTCTTAGAACTGCTTTTGCTGCATCCCATAGATTTTGGGTCGTCATGTCTCCATTGTCATTTGTTTCTAGGTATTTTTTAATTTCCTCTTTGATTTCTTCAGTGATCACTTCGTTATTAAGTAGTGTATTGTTTAGCCTCCATGTGTTTGTATTTTTTACAGATCTCTTCCTGTAATTGATATCTAGTCTCATAGCGTTGTGGTCGGAAAGGATACTTGATACGATTTCAATTTTCTTAAATTTACCAAGGCTTGACTTGTGACCCAAGATATGATCTATCCTGGAGAATGTTCCATGAGCACTTGAGAAAAATGTGTATTCTGTTGTTTTTGGATGCAATGTCCTATAAATATCAATTAAGTCCATCTTGTTTAATGTATCATTTAAAGCTGTGTTTCCTTATTTATTTTCATTTTGGATGATCTGTCGATTGGTGAAAGTGGGGTGTTAAAGTCCCCTACTATGAATGTGTTACTGTCGATTTCCCCTTTTATGGCTCTTAGTATTTGCCTTATGTATTGAGGTGCTCCTATGTTGGGTGCATAAATATTAACAATTGTTATATCTTCTTCTTGGATCAATCCCTTGATCATTATGTAGTGTCCTTCTTTGTCTCTTGTAATAGTCTTTATTTTAAAGTCTATTTTGTCTGATATGAGAATTGCTACTCCAGCTTTCTTTTGGTTTCCATTTGCATGAAATATCTTTTTCCATTCCCTTACTTTCAGTCTGTATGTGTCTCTAGGTCTGAAGTGGGTCTCTTGTAGACAGCAAATATATGGGTCTTGTTTTTGTATCCATTCAGCCAATCTGTGTCTTTTGGTGGGAGCATTTACTCCATTTACATTTAAGGTAATTTTTGACATGTATGTTCCTATTCCCATTTTCTTAATTGTTTTGGGTTCATTGTTGTAGGTCTTTTCCTTCTCTTGTGTTTCTTGCCTAGAGAAGTTCCTTTAGCAGTTGTTGTAAAGCTGGTTTGGTGGTGCTGAACTCTCTCAGCTTTTGCTTGTCTGTAAAGGTTTTAATTTCTCCATCAAATATGAATGAGATCCTTGCTGGGTAGAGTAATCTTGGTTGCAGGTTTTTCTCCTTCATCACTTTAAATATGTCCTGCCAGTCCCTTCTGGCTTGCAGAGTTTCTGCTGAAAGATCAGCTGTTAACCTTATGGGGATTCCCTTGTGTGTTATTTGTTGTTTTTCCCTTGCTGCTTTTAATATGTTTTCTTTGTATTTAATTTTTGACAGTTTGATTAATATGTGTCTCGGCGTATTTCTCCTTGAATTTATCCTGTATGGGACTCTTTGTGCTTCCTGGACTTGGTTAACTATTTCCTTTCCCATATTAGGGAAGTTTTCAACTATAATCTCTTCAAATATTTTCTCAGTCCCTTTCTTTTCCTCTTCTTCTTCTGGAACCCCTATAATTAGAATGTTGGTGCGTTTAATGTTGTCCCAGAGGTCTCTAAGACTGTCCTCAGTTCTTTTCATTCTTTTTTCTTTATTCTGCTCTGCAGTAGTTATTTCCATTATTTTATCTTCCAGGTCACTTATCCCTTCTTCTGTCTCAGTTATTCTGCTATTGATCCCATCTAGAGTTTTGTGTTTTTTTGTTTTTTTTTTGTTTTTTGCGGTACGCGGGCCTCTTACTGCCATGGCCTCTCACATTGCGGAGCACAGGCTCCAGATGCACAGGCCCAGCGGCCATGGCTCATGGGCCCAGCCACTCCGCGGCATGTGGGATCCTCCCAGACCGGGGCCCAAACCCGTCTCCCCTGCATCGGCAGGCGGACTCTCAACCACTGCGCCACCAGGGAAGCCCTAGAGTATTTTTGATTTCATTTATTGTGTTGTTCATCGTTGTTTATTTCACCTTTAGTTCTTCTAGGTCCTTGTTAAATGTTTCTTGCATTTTGTCCATTGTATTTCCAAGATTTTGGATCATCTTTACTATCATTATTCTGAATTCTTTTTCAGGTAGACTGCCTATTTCCTCTTCATTCGTTAGGTCTGGTGGGTTTTTACCTTGCTCCTTCAACTGCTGTGTGTTTTTCTGTCTTCTCATTTTGTTTATCTTACTGTGTTTGGGGTCTCCTTTTTGCAGGCTGCAGGTTCGTAGTTCCCGTTGTTTTTGGTGTCTGTCCCCAGTGGCTAAGGTTGGTTCAGTGGGTTGTGTAGGCTTCCTGGTGGAGGGGACTAGTGCCTGTGTTCTGGTGGATGAGTCTGGATATTGTCTTTCTGGTGGGCAGGTCCACGTCTGGTGGTGTGTTTTGGGGTGTCTGTGGACTTATTATGATTTTAGGCAGCCTCTCTGCTAATGTGTGGGGTTGTGTTCCTGTCTTGCTAGTTGTTTGGCACAGGGTGTCCAGCACTGTAGCTTGCTGGTCTTTGAGTGAAGTTGGGTGCTGGTGTTGAGATGGAGATCTCTGGGAGATTTTCGCCGTTTGATATTATGTGGAGCTGGGAGGTCTCTTGTGGACCAGTGTCCTGAAGTTGGCTCTCCCACATCAGAGGCACAGCACTGACTCCTGACTGCAGCACCAAGAGCCTTTCATCCACACGGCTCAGAATAAAACACAGAAAAAGTAGAAAGAAAGAATTAGTAGAAGTAGAAAGAAAGAAAGAAAGAAAGAAAGGAAGAAGGGAGGGAGGGAGGGAGGAAGGAAGGAGGGAAGGAAGGAAAAAAAGAAAGAAAGAAGAAAAGTAAAATAAAATAAAGTAAGATAAAATATAATAAAGTTATTAAAATTAAAAAATAATTATTAAGAAAACAAAACAAACAAAAAAAACGGACGGATAGAACCCTAGAACAAATGGTGGAAGCAAAGCTATACAGACAAAATCTCACATAGAGGCATACACATACACACTTACAAAAAGAGGAAGAGGGGAAAAAATCATAAATCTTGCTCTCAAAGCCCACCTCCTTAATTTGGGATGATTCGTTGTCTATTCAGGTATTCCACAGATGCAGGGTACATCAAGTTGATTGTGGAGCTTTAATCCGCTGCTCCTGAGGCTGCTGGGAGAGATTTCCCTTTCTCTTCTTTGTTCTCACAGCTCCCGTGTCTCAGCTTTGGATTTGGCCCCGCCACTGCGTGTAGGTCGCAGGACGGCGTCTGTTCTTCGCTCAGACAGGACAGGGTTAAAGGAGCCGCTGATTCGGGGGCTCTGGCTCACTCAGGCCGGGGGGGAGGGAGGGGCACGGAGTGCGGGGCGGGCCTGCGTCGGCAGAGGCCGGCGTGACGTTGCACCAGCCTGAGGCGCGCCGTGCGTTCTTCCGGGGAAGTTGTCCCTGAATCACGGAAACCTGGCAGTGGCGGGCTGCACAGGCTCCCCGGAAGGGGGGTGTGGAGAGTGACCTGTGCTCGCACACAGGCTTCTTGGTGGCGGCAGCAGCGGCCTTAGCGTCCCATGCCCGTCTCTGCTGTCCACGCTTTTAGCCGCGGCTCGCGCCCGTCTCTGGAGCTCCTTTAAGCAGCGCTCTTAATCCTCTCTCCTCGCGCACCAGGAAACAAAGAGGGAAGAAAAAGTCTCTTGCCTCTTCGGCAGGTCCAGACTTTTCCCCGGACTCCCTCCCAGCTAGCTGTGACGCACTAACCGCTTCAGGCTGTGTGCACACCAACCCCAGTCCTCTCCCGGCGCTCCGCTTGGACCGAAACCCGAGCCTGAACTCCCTGCCCCGCCCGCCCCGGAGGGTGAGGAGACAAGCCTCTTGAGCTGGTGAGTGTTGGTCGGCCCTGATTCCCTGTGCGGGAATCTCTCCGCTTTGCCCTCCGCACCCCTGTTGCTGTGCTCTCCTCCGCGGCGCCGAAGCTCCCTCTCTCCGCCACCCGCAATCTCCGCCCGCGAAGGGGCTTGAGTGTGTGGAAACTTTTCCTCCTTCACAGCTCCCTTCCACTGGTGCAGGTCCCGTCCCTACCCTTTGGTCTCTGTTTTTTCATTTTTCTTTTGCCCTACCCAGGTACATGGGGGGTTTCTTGCCTTTTGGGAGGTCTGAGGTCTTCTGCCAGCGTTCAGTAGGTGTTCTGTAGGAGTTGTTCCAAGTGTAGATGTATTTCTGGTGTATCTGTGGGGAAGAAGGTGATCTCCGCGTCTTACTCTTCCGCCATCTTCCCGGAAGCTCCCAGGCATCCCTTTTTACCTCTCCCTAGCCAAATGAGGATGTTATCTCATTTTCAGTTTTTGTCAGTCTCATAGGTAAAAGAAAACTGTTATAACCTTGTTGTTTATATATTTATTTTGTGATGAGACTGAGTGTTTTTCTTAATGAATACCTTCCTTTAAGAGAAAACAACTCCAACAGTAGCTGGCAGATACTGTGGCCAAGAGTTTCATCTTTGCAACAATTCATGTGAGCTAGGTAGCATTATCCCTATTTTACAGATGAGGAAACTGAGGCACAAAGAAGTCAAGATCAGACACATGGGAGTACTGTAGTTAAAAAAAACTGACCTTGGAATCAGACTACCTGGGTTTCACCCACATCTCCACCACAACTATTAGCTGTGTGACCTTGGGCAAGTAATTTAACCCCTCTCTGCTTCAGTTTCCTTTTTCTTCTTTAAGTAGTACTCACCTTATAGTGTGATGTCAGGAAATAAACTAGGACTTTTATGCTATTGGTTTTAAGTGGTGAAGCCACGATTCAAATCCAGATCTCTGTGATCTGGAATAGAAGCTCTTAAACACTTAAGCTATTTCTTTTAGTGACAGTGTATGATTACTAAACATTTTATATTCACTGAATTTATAGCTAGGCCTTTTCTCATGCTTAGAGGCCTTTAGGAAAAGCACCAACTCCATCCATTGCTGAAAAAATACAAACCTGAGCATGTCTCCACTTGCTTAGTCACAACTGTTTGGAAATTCTGGAACATGAAACCGTTCAGGGAAAGGACTGCCAAGGAAACATGAAAGCTATTAAATCGTTCAGGTGTTTCAGATCATTCCCATCTGAAATAGCACAGACAGTACAGAATTAGCTTTTAGAGAGACACAGATAAGAGAGATGTTTTGAATGTTTTTCATCTACACATAACTACGCAGCCTCAGTTCATTTTTTGAGTGGAGCTGACTCTCCTCACAAAACAGCCTCTTGGCCAATTAAACAATCAATCGATACATGTTTATTGAGTACCCGTATGCTAAGTACTATGTGCTTAATACCCAAAATACAGCAGTAAACAAAGTTGACACATTCTCCATCGACACAGGATTTAAAATCTAGTGCAATGCTGTCCAATAACAATTTCTACAGTGATAAAGACATTCAACTTCTGTACTGTCCAATATGGTAACCTCTAGCCACATGTGGCTATTAATCACTTAAAATATGACGAAGGAACTGAATTTTTACTCTCAATTAACTTTATTGCGTTTAGATAGCCCTAAGGCCTTGACACAGTGCCTGGTACACAATTGGCACCCAACCTGTGTTGGTTAATGAATGCCAAATGATGGATGACTCTGTAAATGGATGGATCGATGAATGGATGGACATATATATATAAAGCAAGAATCTCTTCTAACTCATGCAACTATAAAGAAATGATTCCAAAGTGTGTTCCTTCCAAAAGTAACACTTGTTCTAAATTAGATATTTGAAAAGAGGTGATCTCAGAGTGTACGAATAGATAGGAATTCTTGCTGATAAGTGGTGTCGGTGATAGTCAGGCGGCGGTAGCTGAGGTATCAGCTCATTTTTATTTAGGTGTTATTTTTAGGTATACTCTGTGCTCTGTGAATCCTACAAAGGGCTTAGCAACTTAAAATTGCTAGTGGGATTTGCTCAAGCAGACATGCTGTGTAACAATTTATCACCATGACAGGCGCTAAGGGGTTCAAGGCAACTTGCTGATGCCCCACTTCCCAGAGTCAGAGCTCAGGAGGAAATATACTGTGTTAGGGAAATTAGAACCCTCCAAATAGATTCTTCAGTGTATTAATATCTCTGCTGGGCTCAACATTGGCCATTTCTGTTTACAACTTGCTTATCTTTATTTGTATCCGTCCAATTTCAAACATACCACTAGGAAGACATATTGCCAGCTGTTTCAAGTTTTAAAAGGACAGTTTGATCAACACCATCTATTTAAACCCCATATACACACTATGGTGAGAAGGTGGTCCAAAATAGAGTAAAACAAAAGTGCTAAAGGAAAATAGATCTTGTGAGTATTCTGGGAATGCAAGTCTCTCCAGGTTAAATCACATTCCCTTCAGCACAGAAGCACCCATGGAGATTTATATCATACTATATTTTACTTCTTCAGTGCAGATTAGTCTCAAACTCTAACACCAGCCTAGCAAAAAACTTCTGTTGGGTTTGAAAATTCATGTGCTGGAGACATAAACTGAGAAAAAGAAAGGCCTGAATGAAGGCTGAGCCCTGCAATTCCCTGGGGCAGGTCAGGAGTAGATAAGTAAGCTATCATATATAGAATGGATAAGCAACAAGGTCCTACTGTATAACACAGGTAACTGTATTCAGTATCCCATGATAAACCATAATGGAAAAGAATATGAAAAAAAAAGAATGTGTATATTTGTGTAACAATCGCTTTGCTATACAGCAGAAATTAACACAACAATGTAAATCAACCATACTTCAATATAAAAAAAAAATGAGTAAAGGAAACGGGGGAGGGGACGGCCAAGATCCCCACCAGGACAATAGCAAAGGCTCAAAACACTCCCAGTTATTGAGCTGAGCAGTGCCATGACTTCTCCCGCTCTCGGAAACACAGAAAGTGGCTTATTAGAAATCAGGCAGCAGGCACACAGCCTCTGAAAGGTCCACAAGGGAGAGAGAGGGGAAAACATCACTCTATCATGTCTCCCCTGGATCCTTGGTTTTATAGTTCGGGATTTATGTCCTCATTTATTCTGTGTCTGGTCCCCTAAAGGACGTAAGACAATCACGATTCTGTATGAGAACCATGCACGGGATTTTTTGAGGGGAAAAAAAAAAAAATTCAGACTTTCTAACTAATTCAGATGAAGGTGGTTATAAGGGGAAAGAAAAAAACTGGAGAAATGAAGCACAGTAATAGCAAGGAAATTTTTACTCTATGCCTTTTATATGTTTGGTTTAAAGCCTGAAAATGTGATATTTATTCAAAAAATAAATTAAAAGTTTGAATGTATATCATTAAACTCTCTCAGATGACTTTGAAAGCAAGTCTTTTCCCCGCCTAAGCTACCATCTCAGGAAAATACAAGTAAGCATTTCATCGTCAGGATGAACAATTCCTTCAGTCTTTCGAACGTCAAACCTCTTTAAGCATATTTTCTGGAGCTGAGCATTTTCGTCTGATTCCTTCTCCCTGTGGGCATTAAAATCCTAAATTAAGAACCCAAGGATTAACCAAAGAAATTAGAGACCCTCTTCGTGAGTGGGGGATTCCCGACAATCACAAAGCTTAAAATCTTTTTAATTATCTCTGTTAATTGACGGGATAATAAGCATCGATTCTACATACATGTGTGTTGGCCGCATCACAGAAATTACCCGTCATGTTTTATTCATGCAGGGGCCGCAGGCTGCTCCCGTGACCAGTAGAAGCAGTTTTCTCTCTCAAGCAAGCGTCAGAAAGGTCTGCAAAATGACAGTCACCAGTGGAAAATGAAAGGCTCTCACTTCTTCTCCCATTACATGGTAAGATAATTAAAGCCCAGACCAATAAAACATCGAGCATTCTTATTCAGAAATCCAATTTTCACTACATCAGGGCAGGTAGTTAAATGCTTTAAGCCATCTGCTGGCAACTTCACCAGCTCGGCCCATAGCAAAGCCACGTTTTTGTTTTTGTTTTGTTTTTTTCATGTGGTTTTGCCAACAATGACCAACCAAAGAGAGGAGAAGAGTCTGACAAGGGAGCCCCTTGCATTGTTGACGAGCTTGGGGCCCCAGTGCCTGCTGGCTTGTGGATAACAAATCCAAAATAACTGTTTGATTAAAAACAGACGGACGAAAAAGATATCGCGTAAAATATGTAACGTGTGAGGGTCAAATTCTGCTACGTACTAACTGTATTTTCAGAAAGCCTGAATCTCTACCCTTCTGTGGGAGTGTGCTGGCCGTCACCATAGGGGTTTAATAGCAGGGTCCCATTATAAAGACAGGATCATCCCAATGCCGACCATTAGGGCATCACAACAGCACAGACATACAGAAATAGGTTAACAAAATGTAGGTACCAAAGTTATTATAGAGGCTAAATAAATAAATAAGGACCCAGCTACACAGTATGTGGAGGCAACTGGGACCTCCACAGGCAACTGACCGGGATGCATGGAGTTCCATAAAGGCGGGTACCGTTATTGGCAAAGAAGCATCGTGAGTGAGGGTATATAAGCTGTAGGTATCAGGTCCGAAAACAGGCTCTTGGGCAAGTTACTTAAGCTCTCTGAGCTTGTTCGTTATTACACTGCAAGTATTTAAATAAGCTAATGTTTCTAAAGTTACACAGGGACTTCCATTTCTGGGAAGATGGAGTAGACATATTTTCCCTAATCCTCCTACTAAGTACAGCTAAAAACCCTGGACATTATACGCAAAACAAACACAAGTGTAAAAGGTGGAGGAGAGAAGACAGACTTAAGGGACTCCAGGATTCAAACCACAAGGCACTGGATTCCCTGGGGTTTCTTTTTGCAACATATATCCCAGGCCGCCCCGCGGCATGTGGGATCCTCCCGGACCGGGGCACGAACCCACGTCCCCTGCATCGGCAGGCGGACTGTCAACCACTGCACCACCAGGGAAGCCCCAAACATTTTTTTAATGTTTTTTCCAGATGCTTTGACACTGTGTGTAAATAGTCTAAATGTTCCATGATATTGTGAAATTCAGGTATAGGGGAAAATGATATATTATCACCTGAACTGTCTGTAAATACTGCTATGCCTTTTTTTTTTTTTTGGCTGCATTGGGTCTTCGTTGCTCCGCGCGGGCTTTCTCTAGTTGCGGCGAGCGGGGGCTACTCTTCGTTATGGTGCACGGGCTTCTCATTGCGGTGGCTTCTCTTGTTGCGGAGCACGGGCTCTAGGCATGCAGGCTTCAGTAGTTGTGACAAGCAGGTTCAGTAGTTGTGGCTCACGGGCTCTAGAGCACGGGCTCAGTAGTTGTGGCGCACGGGCTCAATAGTTGTGGTGCACAGGCCTAGTTGCTCCGCGGCATGTGGGATCTTCCCGGACCAGGGCTCAAACCCGTGTCCCCTGCCTTGGCAGGCAGATTCTTAACCACTGCGCCACCAGGGAAGCCCTGCTACGCCTTTTTGATCCTAAGTTTGATTCAGTCTTGAGGAGAAGGTTATGAATAAACCTGATTCCCAGTATTTTGCTTCCATCAGCACCATTGTCATCACCATCATCACCATCATCACCATCATCACCATCATCACCATCATCACCATCATCATCATGCTTCTTGCCCATTTGTTTACCCCACCCTCCTATTCCAGTCTCTGCCCCAAGAGGTTGATTTCTCAGACTCCACCTCCCAGGCCTCCTTCCTGCTGGTTCCCTGATTGGTTTGGTCAACGGGAGGCACAGGCTGGAGATCAGAGCCTGGGGTATCTCTTCCCCACTCCCTCCCTGATTTGCCTCATTTGTAGCCGCGGCTGTCTCCCTTCCTCCACGACTTCTGTCAAGTGGCCCCTGCTCCAAGAATCCTGCCCTCTCTGGGCTCCATCATCTGATTTCCTCTCCTTGCTCCTTCAGGACATGAGTGATAAGTCTCCCCTCGCTTCTAGTCTCTGGGTGCCTCGACATCCATGTTTATTTTCCTAACCGTGACCGCTGAGTGATCCCTTCATGGGTGTCTCTGATGCCATCCGAGTTAGAGTCTGTGTCCTGCCAGGATCCTGATGACACGTCATCTCTACTGTCATCTTCTCTGTGTCTATTATTGATTGCTCCCTGTGTATCAGACACTGTGCTTTCCATGAGAAACGTATTTCCATGAGGAAAGTATTATCTTATAAATGAGAAAGTAGACTTAGCCATTTTAAAGATCTTATCCCAGGTAACACAGATAGTAAATGGCAGAGTCAGAATTCAAACTACTCCGGAGCCTCTTTTTAACCACTGCCAACAGTTCTGCAATACAGTCCATGTCAGAATCATCTGGCGTGTTTCTTACAAATCCAGATTCTCAGAAACCTACTCAGAGCTCTCCGCTGAGGAAACCAGCTGTTGGTTTTAACGTGGGCAGTGAAGCTGGCTTAGTGTCATCACCTGCTCCGAGGGAGCTAATTGCATAGGTTAACTGACAACCGATGGGGCGGGCTGGCATTAAAACTCTGACCAGTACGGGCAACAGTAATTAGTGAGATCAATCAAACTCTCTCTCCCTCCCATATTTAAATGAAAAATGCTAAGGAAATTAGTCGGGAGGTAGAGGGAGGACAGAAAAGAAAACCATAAAGAGAAGCAGGCCATTAATGAGCAAGTGGAGTGGCCATATGCTGGAGCAGTGACCAGTGATGCAGTAATGACAGCAGTGTCCCTGGAGCCAAGCGGAAGCCGGAACAATGACTATTCCTGGCTTCTCTTGAGATCTATCTCCTCTCACCCATCAACTCACCGGCGATCTAAGTAATCGCTGGTCATGTCTTCCCTGACCCAGACTCATTTGACTGAGCTGACATCCCCCAGCTTTTACAGAGCAAGCTCTAAGCAAACACAAGAGAAATAGCCTTCCTACTGGTCTTGCTGAATTTACTCTGTTCGTTTCTCTAAACCATTATTCACACTGAAGACTGAGTGACGTCTCCAGACTGTAAATCGAAGTTTATCAGCCTCCTTGCCTAAAACTCACAAGTGGTTTCCTATTCTCTTGACATAAAGTGAAAATTCCCTACCGTGGCCTCCCAGGTCCTGCGTCATCTAGTCACCGTGCCGCCTCTTCATCCTCACCTGGAGCCTCCCTCCCCCTCAGCCTCTCTGGTCCAGCTACCCTGGCCTTCTTTCAGTCCCTCCCAATCACCACACTCCCTCCTGCCACTGGGTTTACCACAGGCTGTTCCATCTGCCTACAATGTGGATCCCTTGCCCTTTCACCTACTTCATTCCATCCTACTCGGCATCAAACATCACTTCCCCAGGGATGTCTCCCTCACCTCCCTGACTGACACTCATAGCATCCCCCTTGTACGGTATTGTCACAGGGGTGACTTCTTTTGCGATTATGTGATTAATATCAGTCTTGACCACTAAGCTCTCTGGGATCAAAGTCCATGGCTGAGTTTTCTCACTGTTGTGTCCCCAGTACCTTGTACGGTGTCTGGCCCACAGCAGACACTCAAATATTTGTTGACTATGGCATGACTGGTTTAATGTCTGTCTGCAAATAACACTAGGGAAAGGCTCTTCTACAAGGGCCACTGTATAGTTGCCATGGAACGGATGACAGTAGTAACAGTGGGCAAGTAACTGTCGCTTAGGAAGGGCCAACACACAACAGGAGAGCAGAGTATGCGTGGCTGTATGCACAGTACCCAGGACCAAGCACTCCACTTGGAAGGGGAGCCCAACCCTTCTGCAGCCGCAACATCTACTTTAGCACCTAGGACAATGCCCAGAAGGTCAGTGGCGCTTGGCTGTCCTTTATCGAGTTTCATTTAAGCTTGCAGGTCTATTTCCAGAGCTCATGGCTACAACTTGGTAGCCAAAATGGTGCCAGTTTGGTGCCTGTTACCCACCTCAATCCCGCTTTCAACTGAGTTGGAAAATTAAAGAGAACAAATTTGCAGCTTTGATTGCAAACTGAAAAAGTGATACAATTAACGCAAATGTCTTTGATTGCCTCTTGAAAAACATTTGTAAATCAAAATTGGTAATGCTTTTAAGGGTATGACATATTCTTTCAAATTATCCATGAGAGAGGGAAATTGTTTCGGATCATGCAAATGTGTGAATTTATGCCTAATAAATGAAAAATATTCTTCCTTACGTAATTCCCTTTAGGGGACCTGCTTTAGTTCAAAAAAGTTTTTGAACACTTGACAGGTGCCAGGTATTCTGCTGGGCCAGGGGTAGGAGTTATGGAGAATCTGCAGAACTCTTGCTGTCAAGGGCCTCACGCTCTGATGGAGGAGATCGTGGCAAAAGAAAATAACACGAGCCATGTTGCAAGTGTACGTCGTGTAAAGTGTACGTAGGATAAAGTGCACATCCTTTGTCCTATGAAGGAGATAAGGGTGCAGAGTGTTTTTGTTTGTTTGTTTTGTTTTTTTGCAGTACGCGGGCCTCTCAGCGCTGTGGCCCCTCCCGCTGCGGAGCACAGGCTCCAGACACGCAGGCCCAGTGGCCACGGCCCACGGACCCAGCCGCTCCGCGGCACGCGGGACCCTCCCGGACCAGGGCACGAACCCGTGTCCCCTGCATCGGCAGGCGGACTCTCGACCACTGCGCCACCAGGGAAGCCTGGGTGCAGAGTTTTTTGAAAATTAGGAGTAGCTCATGGAGAAGGCTGTAAAAAGTCCAAGATATCATAGAGTCCAGCTTCCTAACTTTACAAGTAAGCAAAATGAGGTCCCCAAAGGTCACGATCTGTTAACTAGTTAGTGCCAAAGCAGATCTCGAACCCAAAAGTTCCCTTTAAAGAGCTGTCAAAGATATGACCAAGTTCTACTGTTCTTACTGGCTTTCTCCAAACCACTCCAGCCACTGGGGGTTGAAGTATCAAGCAAATGTTGTTTGCTTTTTTTTTTTTTTTTCTGTACACCGGCCTCTCACTGCTGTGGCCTCTCCCGTTGCGGAGCACAGGCTCCGGATGCGCAGGCTCAGCGGCCATGGCACACAGGCTTAGTTGCTCCGCGGCATGTGGGATCCTCCCGGACTGGGACACGAACCCGCGTCCCCTGCATCGGCAGGCGGACTCTCAACCACTGTGCCACCAGGGAAGCCCTTGTCTGCTTTTTATAAGGGAGCAGCAAGGTCCATCTCCCTGCCTCCCATCTGGTCCCTTTCCACTCTCCTTCCCATATATCAGGTGGAATAACTTCCCCAAATGCAAATCTGATCATGCCACCCCTTTCCTTCCCACTACCCTTAGGCTAACAACCTGGGTCCATCCTAAGGCTCACTCCAAGTGCTCTGGTCCTGACCCTTGACTGCAGCCTCCTCTTCCACCACTCTCTCCTTCCCTCTCCATGTTCCAGCCATGCTGTTCTCCCTCTGGTTCTTCAATCTTGCCATGCTTTCTTCCGCTTCCGGGGCTCAGCACGCACTGTTCCCTCTGCTTGGAACACTCTTCCTCCTTCTTCACCTAATGACCCATTTGGTTGAGATAAAATACCATTACCCTGACCTGTAGACTGGATTAGTCCTTCCCTGCCCTCTGTATGCGCTCTGCCTTTGCTCTGTATTGAATCACGGGTTGAACATCTGCCTTCTGCGCTAGACTCTAAGCCCCAAGAGTGTGGGAACATCTCAGTCATTCACTTATGCGTCCCCACTCCCTAGCACAGTATGTAGATTCTTAGGTAGGCTAAGCTGCTGGAACAAATAACACTTCAAATCCTCAGTCTTTTACAGAACAAGAAGTTATTTTTTTCTTTTTCATGTGACAGTTCAGAGTCAGGGTTCCAGGTGGGTGGCAGTCCTACTCCATGCCACCATGTAGGGACACAGGCTGATGTGGCATGTGGCTTGCAAAGTACTCCTGATAATTTCTGTGTTAATTGGCTGGAAACAGGAAAGGGCACGGGAAGAGGCTGCATAGAAGGCAACCACTTCTCTTCTGCTCCTTTTCCATTGGAGGGCATTTGGTCATACGGTCACAAAAGGCTACACAAAAGGCTAGGATATGTGGGCCAGCCATTGCCGAGTATTGTACTTCTTTACCATGTGACAAGGGGAGAAAGGATTTTGAAAGACAGATGGCAGCTCCACCAGAACGCTCAGGGCAGATTTACTGAAAATAAATTAATTTTTAAATCATTATATTGCTGTACTTTAGATGCTGATATCAATACCCAAACTCCCAGAATCATTATGTTTCTATCATTTTGTTGGCAGCATTTCAATATCCAAACAACCGGCTTTAATAAAAGGTAAGGCCTGGTGTGACAGAGATGTATGTGTTTCTTCTCTACCATGAGAGCATGCCAAAAGTTAAAAATAATAGGACACCAAAGAATGCCAACGATGTAAGAGAACTTGTAGATAAATCATCAAGCATTTATGATGTTCTTTTTATTCTTGTTTTTATTTTTTTATAAATTTATTTATTTTGGGCTGCATTGGGTCTTTGTTGCTACGCGCGGGCTTTCTCTAGTTGTGGCGAGCGGGGGCTACTCTTCCTTGTGGTGTGCAGGCTTCTCATTGTGGTGGCTTCTCTTTGTTGTGGAGCATGGGCTCTAGGCATGCAGGCTTCAATAGTTGTGGCTTGCGAGCTGTAGAGAGCAGGCTCACTACTTGTGGCACACAGGCTTTGTTGCTCCACGGCATGTGGGATCTTCCCAGACCAGGGCTCGAACCCATGTCCCTTGCATTGGCAGGCGGATTCTTAACCACTGCGCCATCAGGGAAGTCCCTGATGTTCTTTGTAAACATTTGGGAATTGAGGTCCAGTGATAGGAATTAGCTCACCCAAATTTAAAGGCCCAGCTATAATAGGAGCATGGATCCCTGACTTCTAATTCAGTGTTCATCCCACCATGGCCAGTTGGCCCTCCATGGGCAGTACCCTCACTGTGTCCAAGTCAGCATCTGACTCATAAACCTTCAGTGGTATTCAGGATGCAATCAGTCCCCAACTGCCTCTGTTGATTGATCAAGACATAGTGTGGCAAACTCCCAAGGTGTAAACATTTGCCGTAAGCATTCCATTTTATAGGTAAAATATTTTTAGAGCCAACAATGCTGTCATGGAAATAACAATATAAGAAAAAATATACTCATATACTGGGATCATTATCTTATTCCAAAACATGTGGCTTCTTTATAGAGTAACAAGCACAGCTGGATTCTATTATATTGCAGTTATTTTTCCTCCTAGATGGCTGGTCTATGTCTCCAGAGGAGATGCTTTATATTTCTATTGAAATAAATCTTCATCTTGGTGAGAATATTATTGTTACACTATCACAACACAAGAGACCTATGATTTCTGTTTCACAATTTCAGGCACTTTTGATAATGTCAATGACAAAATATCATGTCCATGACATGATAAATACCCATGACATTTCTCATATAACAGCCTCCTCTGAGAGGCTGAGGGGGGAGTGTAACTCTCTATCATCCACACTGCCCACCAATACACAGACACACACACACACACACACACACACACACACACACACACACACACACACACACACACACACACCATTCCTGGCACCAGACTCCTTACAGTAGACAACTGGGCCACATTTATTCCCATGCCTTAAGAAAACACACGATAAATATGGCTCATCTTGCCAGAATGTATTTTATTCAATGGTAATTTTAAGTGTTATTCCCTGAAATCAAGCAGGGCTAGATCATGGGATAGAAGTCAGTACCAACCCACATTTTCACTTCTGGCTGTTTGGGCTTATGCCCTTGATCTCTTGGGGGAGGTGGATAGAAATGGGTGTTGAGAACATATTTGCCTGTCGCATCCAAAGTAGTTTTATCGTGGAAAAGTTTGAAAAGTGTTAGAGTATTGGGGAAACTATCGATCTAGCAAGAAAACAGAAGAGATCTAATTTTTAGTTCTGCCATGTACGACTGATGCATACTGGGAAAAACCACGTTTCTCCTGTAGGTCTTCATTTCTTTGTTTGAAAAAATAACTAATATTAAGAAAAGTTCTAAAATGAGGTGATTCTGACACTTTGCTGTACTGAGGTTTGTGTTTCTACTACACTAAAGTGTTAGGAACTCACTAGATGAAGTGTTTCACATTTTAGGTTCCACTTTCCAGGGCAAGTGAGGAGAAAGAGGCAGGGATTGTTCTCAAGTTCAAGTCAGCTCAGTTCAGCACATGTCTATGCTAAGGCCTACGACACGCCAGGGCCTGGGAATGAATGCAATGATAAATAAGATGCAGTGACTGCCCTCAGGGAACATACAGTCTAGAGCTGCACTGTCCAATATGGTAGCCACTAGCCACCTGTGGATATGGAACACTTAAAATGTGGCTAATTTGAATCCAGTTGTGCTGCAAGTTTAAAATATATGACAGATTTAAGAGACTTAGTAGAAAAAAGTGTAACATATCTGAGTAATTTGTTCATGTTGATGACATGCTGAAATGATATTTTGATAAATTGGGTTAAATATATTTCTAAAATAATTTTATCTGCATCATTTTACTTTTTTAATGTGGCTACTTAGAAAAAATTTCATTATAGTTCGGGCTCGTATTACATTTCTTTTGGACAGCACTGATCTAGAAGGTAATTGAGACAGATAAACAGTGTTTCAGTCTGAAGGTTATGACAAGCTTATGTTTAGGGAAGTAGAAAAGCACAAAGGAGGGGCAGGTAGCCCTATCCCAGGGTTTGGGAAAGAATCCTGCAGGATACACTGCCTGCAAAACGAGATCTAGAGGTATCATGCATCACGGTGAGGAAACAGACTGTGTGACCTTAAGCAAGCTACTTAACCTCTCTGTGCTTCAGTTTCCTCATCTATAAAGTGGAGATGATACTGGAACCCACCTCGGAGGACTGATGTAAGAATTAAATGAGTCGAATCATATACACCCCATAAAGAAGTGGCTGGCATACAGAGCGTGGGCTCCATAATCGTCCATCACAATGCAAGCTCCAGGAACCAAGGAGTTGTTCTCTTTTAATATTGCTCTGTCCCCAGAACTAGGACAAGGCCCAGCAATAAGTACTTGCTGGGAGGACAGAGTGTGTAAGGAACTGCAGACAGTTTAGTATTATTAAAGCATAAAAAGCGAGGTAGGAGCTAGCAGGAAATGTAGACGTGATGTGCCTGGATTCACACCCCCCACCCGCCTTCCAAAGGCAAGAGAGGCAATAAAAGACCCAAGAAGAAACATCAATCCTTTGCATTTTTAATGGCGCTTCGCTCTTTACAATATGCTTTCACATATTCGCCCACAGCTCTGTGAGGCAGGCAGGGCAGGAATTAGGAGGCAACACACTGAGTTTATTAAGGGAAGAACCCAACCATAAAAAGAGGAAACCAAACAACGCCTCACAAAGTCTCATCAGTATTGGTAGGATAAGCGGAGTTCGTTTTTATCTTTTATTTTCAATTTTTTTCTAGTTCGGTTTTTACCACGAGCATATGTTATTTTACAGTCGGGGAAAATGCATGCTGTGTTAAAATGAATGGAGGAGAAGGAAGAGAAGTGGGCTAGTCCAGATGGAGTCCCCATTTAGAGAGCCGTCAGACCTGAACTTCATCAGAGGACTGGGGAACGTCTGGTTCCGCAGCCTCCATGGAGATGCCCTTAGAAGGAGTTATTCCAAAGTGGCAGATCTTTCTGTGGCCTTTGAAGGCAGACAGACTTTCGAATCTTTCCTCTGCCACCCGGGAGCAATGTGACCTTAAGATTCTTAATCTCTCCATGTGTCAGTTTCCAATACGTAAAATAGAGACACAGATAGTACCTACCCTTCTGGGTTTATGAAGCATTAAATAAGCTTATGTTTGAAAGGCATCTGGCACATAGTAAGCAAGAAAGGTGTCTAGGGCTTCACTGGTGGCGCAGTGGTTGAGAGTCCGCCTGCCGATGGAGGGGACACGGGTTCGTGCCCCAGTCCGGGAAGATCCCACATCCCGCGGAGCAGCTGAGCCCGTGAGCCATGGTCGCTGAGCCTGCGCGTCCAGAGCCTGTGCTCCGCAACGGGAGAGGCCACAACAGTGAGAGGCCCGCGTACCGCAAAAAAAAGAAAAAAAGAAAAAAAAGAAAGGTGTCCATCATTACTTGCAAGCTCACTCACAGCTTGGAAGCTCACCCATTCCTTTCCAGAAGGGCACAGCCAGGAGAGGAAGAGGTTACTGTTCCCCATGAGAAGTCTCAGACCCAGCAAAACAACCCATACTAAAGCCCTGTCTAGTTATTCTGGGTTATGAATAAATAAACCAACTGGTAAAAGTTACAGAACGGACATTTACCTCCAAAGGAATTAAGGTGTTTCTTCTAAGCACTTTGCTTCTTAAAAGCAAGACTATTTATAAACAGAGTTTATTCTTTAGCTGCTTAAATGCCAAGTTACCGCCATACAGCTCCTCACCACCTCAACCCCACCTTCCAGGGAAGGGAGACATGAGATAAAAGAAATATGCCATCTCCTTGTTTTTGATGAGCAGGAAAATCTTAGGTAATTGAGGAAAAAAATCCCAATTTTACTTTTTTAATTTATTTATTTTTGGCTGCATTGGGTCTTTGTTGCTGCGCGCAGGCTTTCTCTAGTTGTGGTGAGCGGGGGCTACTCTTCGTTGCGGTGTACGGGCTTCTCACTGCAGTGGCCTCTCCTGTTGCGGAGCACGGGCTCTAGGTGCGAGGGCTTCAGTAGTTGTGGTGCATGGGCTTCAGTAGTTGTGGCACACGGGCTCTAGAGCACAGGCTCAGTAGTTGTGGCACACGGGCTTCTCACTGCAGTGGCCTCTCCTGTTGTGGAGCACGGGCTCTAGGCGTGCGGGCTTCAGTAGTTGTGGCTTGCAGGCTCAGTAGTTGTGGCGCACGGGCTCAGTTGCTCCACAGCATGTGGGATCTTCCTGGACCAGGGCTCGAACTCATGTCCCCTGCACTGGCAGGCGGACTTCCAACCACTGTGCCACCAGGGAAGCCAAAAAATCCCAATTTTAAATGTGGGTTTCAGGATGTGGCAGAAGTGAAGGGAAGAGGTGGATAAGGGTAGGAGGGAAAAGAGCTAAAAATTGAATGCAAAGAAGCAGGGAACTTTCTGAGTCTGGGATAGTAGTCTAGATGGAGAGCCAGCCACTGGACTAGCAGACAGAAGCCACAGGTCAGGATGGGACTGAGGATCAGAAACCAAAGAGGAAATCAAGGAGTAAGAAGCTAAGGGCACAGATTCTGCAGACATTGATTCGACAGATTTGTGAAGCACCTCCTAGCTCCTAGGCACTGTTCTAAGTGCTGAAGTTTCCACAGAAGAGAAGACAGGCAAAACATTCCTATCTTCTTAAGGCTTATGTTTTCAACATGGATTCATACTCAAGCTCTGCCACGTATTAATGTGTCCTCAGCAAGATCCTGTCCTTTCTTCATCTATACAATGGTATAATCATGGAGAGACATACAGTGTTCATGGGTTGGAAGAGTCAACATAGTAGATATCAGTTCTCCCCAAGTTGCTCTCTAAGTTTAATGAAATATAACAACATTCAAGTTGTTTTAAAAAAAAACAGACAAACTTATTCTCAACTTTATGTGGGAAGGGGACTAAAATAGTCAAAACTGTAAACATCTCAAATGTCCTTTGGTGGTGAATGTGGTACATACATATCATGGAATACTACTCAATGAAAAGGAAAATACCATCACTACATGCAACAACTTGGATAAAATGCAAGGGAGGGGCTTCCCTGGTGGCAAAATAGTTAAGAATCCGCCTGCCAGTGCAGGGGACATGGGTTCGAGCCCCGGTCCAGGAAGATCCCACGTGCCGTGGAGCAACAAAGCCTGTGTGCCACAACTACTGAGCCTGTGTGGCCAAACTACTGAAGCCCGTGCGCCTAGAGCCCGTGCTCCACAGCAAGAGAAGCCACGACAATGAGAAGCCTGCCCACTGCAACAAAGAGTAGCTCTGCTCGCTGCAACTAGAGAAAACCTGCTCGCAGCAACGGAGACCCAACGCAGTCAAAAATCAAATAAATAAATTTATTTTTTAAGAAAACGCACGGGAATCACAACATTGTAAAGCAACTATACCCCAATAAAAAAATAAAAACAGAAAAAAAAACTCAAAGGAATGATGCTGAGTTTAAAAAGCCATTCTCAGAGAACTTCTGTATGATTCCATTCACAGAACATGTGTTGTTTCGTAACATGAAGATGGAGAACAGATTAGTGATTGCCAGGGGTTAGGGATGGGGGAGGGGGCAGGTAGAAAGATTGGCTGTTACTATAAAGGGTTACTACGAGAGAATCTTATGTTGGTGGTACAGTTCTGTATATTGATTGTGGTGATAGTTACACAAAGGTACACATTTGGTAATATTGCCTAGAACTACACACACACACACACACAGGATGAGGGCATATGTAACTGGTAAAATCTGAACAAACTGTGGATTGTATCAATGTCAGTTCCTTGCTTTGGATGTTGTACTGTAATTATGCAAGATGTTTCTTGGGGGAACAGGTGCGGGAGATTGTTTTTGCGTATTTATTGGCAATTTCCTGTAAATTTATAATCATATCAAAATAAAAAGGTTAAAAATGCAATAAAAATTTAAATGGTATAATAATCCCTATGGTGGTTATGAGAAGTAAATATACAATTTATTAAAGTATCTGGCACACAATAGATGCACAATAAATGGCAGCTCCAACTTCCTATCCCAACCAGATTGCTGCTTACACACATGTCCTTGACTTGCTCTAGCTTGGAGCAAATAAGTGGGTACTCTTGAGTTGGGGGACAAAAAAGAGTTATCCATTTGTGGGACCAGGAAGTCCGAATGCCTCAAGCTTCGGCCTAATTGTGGGTGAAATGACACGGGGGGATGGAGAGGACATACATTTCCTCATGCAAGAGAGAGAGAGGCCAACACATTGATTAGAATGCTTTGGCAGATGTTTATATACACCATTTACCGTTTAGTCGGAGTCCTGTTCAGAGATACAGTAAAAACTGAGAAGGTCCACAGTTGTTTTCCCTTCATCCATTCCTCTTAACTCTTGTCATTCCATCTAACTTTTTTTTTAATTTTTATTTTATATTGGGGTATAGTTGATTAACCATGTTATGTATTGAACTTTAATTTAAAAAAAAAAAAAAAACTAAATGCTTAAAATCTTTTAATGCCCTCTCTGTACATCTGATGGAAAATCCTGATTCCTTTCCAGAACCTAGGAGCCCTGGATGGTCTAGCCCCTGCCAACCTTTCTAATGAAACACACTTTCAGCCTCTAGACTCCAGCCACAACTGTCTCCTTTCAGCTCCTCCAATGTGCCAGACTCCTGATCTGAGCCTTCACATATGCTGTTACCTGAGCCTGGAACACTCAAAACAACCCTAATCCCAGGCTGACCCACCCCACCCTTTAGATGGCAGGTCCTTCGCACCGTATTGGTCTTAGCTTAAATATTAATCTACTTATACAGTAGATGCCTCCAAGACAACCTATCTCAGTGCTTTTCCTCTGAGACCTACTCTGTAATTTTCTATTTCTTCTGTTTCTATACCTTCTTTGCCTCATACAAGTTGCAAGTATGCATAATATATGTGTATATGGATAAATAAATAATTGTCAAATATGTATAAAACAAATATATATATATACACACATATCCTCTTGATCATTATTTATTACCCCACTAGATTGTAATATAGATGAGGGCAGAGGCCACATCTGGTTCTGTCACTTCTATGTGCTGAACAGCTCAGAAAGTACCAGAAACACAGTAAGTGCTCGATACAAAAGTCACAAATATCTGACTGATCATCTTTCTTTGAATCCATGATTGTTGCACTTTACCTGGGCAGAAAGCTGTTGGATTTTGTTTTCTCTTCTTCCTATTCATTCATTCAACAGCATTTACTGGCGCCTACTACATAGCAGGCATTTGTGCTGGTCACTGGGAATATAGTGATAAAAAAAGCTATGATCTCTGGCCTCATGGAGCTTGTATTCTAGTTAGAGAGAAAGATGATTAAACATGCAATAAGTGTAAAGCAGGAAAAGTTCTATAATAGGGGATGTATTGGGGACTGAGAGAACAGAGAGGATAAGATTTTTCTTCATTGTCCTTCATGCACTTCTCAGAGTTCACTATGTGCTACCCACTGGAAGGGACTGAGCTAGTACCATCCTTTCAAGGAATTTAAATCAGAGAAACCAGCTAGATCACTGTGATTGAGGCCATAATTCAAAGAGATCCCTTGTCTATCATGATATCAAAGGACTTGTCCTGGATATCATTCTCCTTTATCACACTGGCATGTGGTGATGCTCTATCTGACACAATATAAACTCCACAAGAGCAGGACTTTGTCTTATTCAATGAGGTATCCTTAATGCCAGGGACTGAGCCAAGCACACGGTAGATGCTCTATAAAGATTTGTTGAATAACTGAATGAAATTACACGTCGGAAGACCAAGGCTTAGAGAGGTCAGGTGTTTTCCCAAGGTCACAGGGGAAGAGGGTGATAAATCTCATCCTAATTCTACTAATTCTAATTGCTACTGAGGGACTTTTGTTCTCCATGGTTTAAAGGTCAAGGATCAAACTCCCCCATGTCCCACTCCCAGATAGGTGGCAAAGAGCCCAAGACCAGGATCACATTGACACAAACCTTCCATCCCTGTTCCCTAAGTTCCCCTGGAAGGTAGAGCCTCATGTCTGGGGAAGGGTCATTTCTAACCTAGGCTACACAGTTGTACATTTCTTCTTTCACAGCTCTACACAATGGTTCAGATCTGGAAAAAGCCATCGCCACTGCCGCTATGATTTTCAGAAACTTTTCTGACCCTGATGGCAAACTTGGGAAAGCTACTGCCAAAAATCTACTGCAAACCCAATATAGGAATTTCACAGAGGTAAGAGAACTAATAGGTACCAAGAAACAGGGGGCCACGCCATAACGGCTGGCCCAAAGAGTCAACAACTCCAGCTCGAAGTTACCATTATGTTGCTTCATTCCACAAATGTTTATTGGACACCTACCCTACGCCAGGAAATGAGCTGTGCCCTGGGGTTAATGCAGTGAACAAGCTAACAATCCAGCAGAGTAGAGAGACGTGCTGAAAAAGTAATTAGAAATAGTCAGAGGACCGTGAAAGAGTAGAACGTGCAGTGACAGAATAAAACAGAGGGACCATCTTGGGCTTGGTGGTCAAAAAAGAGCTCCTGGGAAATTAAGGTATAGCTAAGATCTGAAGAAGGAGATCAAGAGTGAGCAGGGACCGGGGGCGGGGTGCGTGCAGGATGAGAATGATGGCATGCCCGGCAGAGGATTTGGCATAAAGCATGTCAAAGACCTATGAGGGCAAGTATTGGTGAGAAGAGGAAGGGAAGTAGGAAGCAGTGGAAGAGGAGGCCGGGGGGGGTGAAGAGAAGCCACTTCTTACAGAGGCATAGCGTGAGGGCAGGAGGAAGCCAGGGAAGTTTCTAAATCCGGGTCGAAGGAATTACACCAGCTGCAGTAGGAGATGAGACTGTGGTTGGGATGGGGAGTGAAACGAAGAAAAGAGGAACCGTGGGGAGGGAATCCAAACAGAAGATGTTGGTTTGGACTAAGGCACCAAATATGGGAGGCATCTGGAAGGTGGAATGAACGGGATCTGATAACCATGAGGGCTGAAGAGCAAGGGGGACAAATATGATACCTCAGTTCTGACCGTGGGAGGAAGCGGGCGGTGGTCCCGTTTCCAGAGAAGAGGAAGGCTGGAGAATAAGCAGATTTGAGGTAGGGAGGGAGGTGGGGGCAGGTGATGAGTTCTGTTAGCACGTGTCAAGTTTAAGATGTCCTTGAAACTGTCAAGTGGAGAAACTCGGACAGCAACAGGATATGTGAGCGGGAAGGTCAGAATAGAGATCTGTAACAGTGAGAGTGGGCAATGTGAAAATGGTTGCTGAACAGAAGGAAGTGACCTAAATCATCTAGAGGCATCTTTCTCAAACCTCAGCCACCTGAATACCATCTTCAATATTTTTCCCATATCTGCCTATAACCTGTATTATAATGTACCTAGAACTTGTTAAGAGAACGCTCTACTTAAAGGAAATTATTTTATAAGGAGCCTTGATCACCATTTTAAATGTAAATTCAGTGGGTAAAAGTGGAAGGTAGTAAAAAAATATAGATGACTGTTCATTCTTATTTAATATTTATTCTTGCATCACCTAAAGCTGTGTTACATTCTACCAGCAGTACATGTTCAAACTTTGGAAAATAGTAGCCTAGGGAAAATGCATAAGAAAAAAGGAGGACCTCACACAGAACCTAAACCACCAACATTTAATGGTAGATTGAGCAAGAAAAAACTTAAAAGTAAACAGTCTCTCAGGTTCTATGTGTATTCTGAGACGTTTAAAAGAGCAGTATTATAGTTCCTTTAAGATATAAATATATATGGTTTTAGCATACCACAGTGATATAAGGTGCCACCCACTGGGGGAAGCTGGGTCAAGGGTACAACTTCCTGTGAATCTATGATTGTTTTAAAAGAGTGTGTGTGAAATCAGCTTTTTTTTTTAATTCCACAAGTGATTTTTTTTATAGCCTGTTTCATAGAAACAGTGAATAGATTGGTGGTTGCCAGGAGCTAGGGGAAGGGGAAAGTGGCGTGGTATAGGTCAGAGGGTGCAAATTTCCAATTTTAAGAAGAATAAGTTCTGCGGTTCTAATGCACAGCATGGTGACTATAGTTAGTAATACGGTACTGCATGCTTGAAGGTCACTGAGGTAGATCTTGAGCATTCTCCCCACACACACGCACACACACACACACACAAGTTAACTCTGTGAGGTGATGGATGTGTTAATTATCTTGATCTTGGTAATCATTCCACAACGCATGTGTATTAAACCATCACACTGTACACTTTAAATATATACAATTATATTTGTCAATTATTCCATAATAAAGTTAAAAAGGAGTGTGTGCAGCAAGATCTTTTTTGACCCACCTCCTAGAGAAATGGAAATAAAAATAAACAAATGGGACCTAATGAAACTTAAAAGCTTTTGCACAGCAAAGGAAACTATAAACAAGACAAAAAACAACCCTCAGAATGGGAGAAAATATTTGCAAATGTAGCAACTGACAAAGGATTAATCTCCAAAATTGATAAGCAGCTCATGCAGCTCAATATCAAAAAAACAAACAACCCAATCCAAAAATGGGCAGAAGACCTAAATAGACATTTCTCCAAAGAAGATATACAGATGGCCAACAAACACATGAAAGGATGCTCAACATCACTAATCATCAGAGAAATGCAAATCAAAACTACAGTGAGGGGGCTTCCCTGGTGGCGCAGTTGTTGAGAGTCTGCCTGCCGATGTAGGGGACGCAGGTTCGTGCCCCGGTCCGGGAGGATCCCACATGCTGCGGAGTGGCTGGGCCCGTGAGCCTGCGCATCCAGAGCCTGTGCTCCGCAACGGGAGAGGCCACGACAGTGAGAGGCCCGCGTACTGAAAAAACAAAAAACAAAAAACTACAATGAGGTATCACCTCACACCAGTCAGAATGGCTATCATCAAAAAATCTACAAACAGGGCTTCCCTGGTGGCGCAGTGGTTGAGAGTCCGCCTGCCGATGCAAGGCACACGGGTTCGTGCCCCGGTCCGGGAAGATCCCACATGCCGCGGAGCAGCTGGGCCTGTGAGCCATGGCCGCTGAGCCTGCGCATCCGGAGCCTGTGCTCTGCAACAGGAGAGGCCACAACAGTGAGAGGCCCGCGTACCGCAAAAAAAAAAAAAAAAAGAAAATCTACAAACAATAAATGCTAGAGAGGGTGTGGAGAAAAGGGAACCCTCTTGCACTGTTGGTGGGAATGTAAATTGATACTGCCACTATAGAAAACAGTATGGTGGTTCCTTAAAAAACTAAAAATAGAACTACCATATGACCCAGCAATCCCTCTACTGGGCGTATACCCTGAGAAAACCATAATTCAAAAAGAGTCATGTACCACAATGTTCATTGCAGCACTATTTACAATAGCCAGGACATGGAAGCAACTTAAGTGTCCATCGACAGATGAATGGATAAAGAAGATGTGGCACATATATACAATGGAATATTACTCAGCCATAAAAAGAAATGAAATTGAGTTATTTGTAGTGAGGTGGATGGACCTAGAGACTGTCATACAGAGTGAAGTAAGTCAGAAGGAGAAAAATAAATACCGTATGCTAACACATATATATGGAATCTTAAAAAAAAAAAGGTTCTGAAGAACATAGGGGCAGGAGAGGAATAAAGACGCAGACATAGAGAATGGGCTTGAGGACATGGGTGGGGGAAGGGTAAGCTGCAACGAAGTGAGAGAGTGGCATGGACTTATATACACTACCAAATGTAAAATAGTCAGCCAGTGGGAAGCAGTCACATAGCACAGGGAGATCAGCTCGGTGCTTTGTGACCACCTAGAGGGGTGAGATAGGGAGGGTGGAGGGAGACGCAAGAGGGAGGAGATATGGGGATATACGTATATGTATAGCTGATTCACTTTGTTATAAAACAGAAACTAACACACCATTTTAAAGCAATTATACTCCAATAAAGATGTTTAAAAATTAATTAAAATAAATTTTTTTAAAAAGGAGTGTGTGCCTGGGTGTGTGTGTCTGTGAGTGTGAAAGAGAGAGAGAGAGAGAGAGACAAAGTACTACAGTGTGAGACACAGAAAAATAACTGGAAAGAAATGTTAATAATAGTAAGCTATCTTTGGGTAATGGGGTAAAGGGTTATTTTTACATGCTCCTATTTTTTCTAAATGTCCAATGTTAAACACATATCATTTTTGAAATAATTTTTTTAAGAAAAGCTATTTTTTCAGCCATAAACATCAGGCAGAATTAGACAAGAGATCCAAAGTTCTGGGGAGTCTTTACAGAGAGGGTGGGAGAACAAATCCTATATTACCGGCTTACATCAGAGGCCGAAAGAAATGACAGATACTAGAGAGAAAAAGAATGCTGCGTGTAGCTGGCAAAACCTCAGTGAGCTTTTAACAAGTATGAAAATGAGGACCTAGTAGACGGATCATCCTGATGTGATTCGCCATCCCTCTGAGAACATCAGAGGAAAAGAATTAAAACCGAAGTCACCAGGAAAGACACCTTCAGCCTCGTGTCCCTCAGTGTAGGCTAAACCGGGAAAGGCAGCCGTTCTGGGATCTCTAGCAGCCGACTCAGCCAGACCACGGTGCCATCCCGCCCTCTCCTCCAGATGAGAGCAGAGACTGATTTCAGGGGACTTGAGGGGACTGCTCAGCCCTGGCATCCTCAGTCTCAGTGGTGATAACTTCCCTCCACTGAGCAGACATGTAGCGTCATGTCAGAATGCTGTCTTGGGGGACTTCCCTGGTGGTCCAGTGGGTAAGACTCCATGATCCCAATGCAGGGGGCCCGGGTTCCATCCCTGATCGGAGAACTAGATCCCGCACGCGTGCTACAACTAAGTCCGCATGCCACAACTAACAAGCCCTCCTGCCACAACTAAGAGCCGGTGCAACAAAAATAAATTTAATTAATTAGTTAGTTAAAAAACAATGCTGTCTTGGACCAACCACCCAGCTCCGCCCCGTGAGAGTCCCTCAGGCAGGTACAGCATAAGAGTCTCCATCGCTAACTGGGCTTTCTCCTAAATCCTCACACAGGGTTCTCTGGTAAACTGAGCCAGACCTTCTGGCTGAGGCCTGGGTCTGAAAGGAATATGTCCTTTCTCATAAGCCTAAACATAATTTGGGGTATCTGACTTAGCCCTCTATAGCCAGTCAGAGATAGTAAAACTGAGCACCTAAAAGCACTGCTAAGAAGATAAAAAGCAAGATGGTGGGTCAGGCCCCAAGAAGTCTGGACCTCCTCCAGCTCCGTGGTCTTAAAATATGCAGCAAAAAGAGGAGGAAGACCTCCAGCCATCTCTGACCTTTGAGCAAACAGAGTGCTTTACGCTAGTAAAGGGCTTCTCTCTCTGTCTTATCTCCAGCTCTTCCTGGAGGGAGACAGACACAGGTCCTTTCACCCTCACTGATAGGTGTGACCTCTTGAGGAACAGCCTAGAGAAACATGAAAGGTCTAAGCCTGTAAGAGGAATGTATCATCACTCCTAAAGTGCCTTAGTCATTGCTGTGATGGGTTTTTTTTGCAGCCAGCACATGGATGAGTGTTTGGGGTTAAACTAAATGCAGTGAATCAAATGACCTTAACGTTTTTGATGCACTTGGGAAGATATTTCACGAGCTGTGGCTGGAACTGAAAATCCCCTCCATTTAGGTGTCTTCACATGTTTTCCTTCAAACTGTTGCTGATGACTATGAACTTGGGTTTGATTCATGATCAAACTTAGGGCTGAACAGTCTTCCAAAGCACATATTTTCTTTTAGCATATTTTATTCCATATTTCTGGATAATCTTATGCTCAGTGCAGCACATAGTGGATACCTCCAATAACAAAGGGATTGTACTCTGAAACCATAACAGTATCTGTATCTGTAGAGAAGTAGGGTAGCAGTTGAGTGTGGGTTCTGGAATCGGGTAGCCAATGAGCTGAATCCTGGTTCCGCACTCACAGCTGCCTAGCTTGGGGCAAATCACTTCATTCTCACTGAGTCTCTGGCATTGCCTCTGTAGGGTGGGAAAATAATAGTTCATATTCAATAAGGTCACTGTGAGCACTTAGTGAGATAACCCATGAAAAGATTTAATACAGTGCTCAACTAGTAGCACTGGTAGCAACTTGACATGTTGTTAATAACATGTTTACTATTGCGTATTATCTGTAAAACCGAGGTGGCATGATGAATTCGGGTTTTTTGCTTTTTCTTCTTTATTCTTACGGGACAAGAAACCAAACCAAGATACAGAGACTTCCTTTCTGAACTCGACAAACATACAGAAAATAAGCTGGATTTTGAGGATTTCATGATCTTACTGTTAAGCATCACGGTAATGTCAGATTTGCTACAAAATATATGGAGTGTAAAAATTATGCAATAGGGCTTCCCTGGTGGCGCAGTGGTTGAGAGTCCGCCTGCCGATGCAGGGGACACGGGTTCGTGCCCCGGTCCGGGAAGATCCCACATGCCGCGGAGCGGCTGGGCCCATGAGCCATGGCCGCTGGGCCTGCGCGTCCGGAGCCTGTGCTCTGCAACGGGAGAGGCCACAACAGTGAGAGGCCCGCATACCGCAAAAAAAAAAAAAAATTATGCAATAAACAGCTTTAAATATATAGTTAGACAAATTAATGGCAAAAGACAGTATTAAATTATTGAAATTTTTTTCATTTTATTTTTAATTAATTGAAGGTACTGATCATGCACCTGGGGTAGCCTAGGATGGTTCTGATTGCTAATGTTCAGACCCAGTGTAACTAAAAAGTCTATGCTTACTCTTCAAAAATGTTTAAATAATATAGTCTCTGGTGCTTTACAATATGATAGATTTGATACCGCTGAATATTGCATTGCTTTTGCTGCATCAGTAGTGTCTTAGAGCACTTTCCTTATAATCATTGAGTCCCTCATTCATTCACTCTTTAAACAATGTGTGTTGAACCTCTACTTGATGGTATTGCTGAGGATACAGTAATTAACCAGCCAATCTCTGCCTTCAGACATGCCTGCAGAAGTCCAGCAGTAGAGATAGGCTATGAACAATTCATCAATCAATTGCATATACAGTATAATTATAATTGTGATAAGGGCTACAGGATGCTAAAAGAGCTGTTATCACCAGACCTGGGATCAAAGTCAGATAAGCTCTACTGACATTCTGCAAAAGGCAAAACTATGGGGGGCGGGGTAGAGCGGTGCTTGCCACGGCTGCAGTTGGGAGATGGAGTTGTCCACAAATAGGCACAAAGGAACTTTTAGGGAGGATGGGAATGTTCTATAGCTTGATTGTGGTGATGGTTACATGACTGCACACATTTGTCAAACTCTTAGAACTGCACACTAAAAAGGGTGAATTTTACTGTATGTGAATTCTACCTAAGTAAATATGACTTAAATCCCCCAAATCCCAATATTTTTGTAATTTCTGGCCATGATTTAACCAACGACTCCTTGAGAATATGATCTAAAGGTGGGCATGTCTTAAAGACACACAGCCCCTATGGCTATACCTATGTTCCTGAGTTTAAATTATACACACACACCCATCAATGCCTGAATGTTTGAGATAGACTTGCACAAAGACTTTTACTCATTATAATATTATTGTAGCTTCCTGAGTTCCCTCCCTCATCTCCTCTTTTCTTCCCAGCCCAACACGTTAAGGATCCCTTTCCAAAGGGAGACCTCTGACCCTGGTCTGGAGAAGCGTTATCTCATCTTGCAGTGTTCCAAATCCACCAAGACCCGACTCCTTAGTCCTCCCTACTTTCCAAACCTTAGGCATTCTAAGTCCAAGAGTTTATGTACCATGTCAGGGAAAGCCCCAGACTTTACTCTGTCACCATCTTAATAGGTGGAATGTGTGTTCAACAAGACTCAACCCATGTGCCAGGTACTGTTTTAGGGGCTTTACAAATATTAACTCCCATCATGACCCTCTGAGGTAGGTGTTAGTATTATCATCTCACAGATGAGGAAACCAAAACACAGAGGTTTTGATTTTCCCAAAGTCACACAGCTGGCAGGTTGGAGAGTTCTCTGCCCTCTCTGTGGGCATTGTTGATTTTGTTTTAATATTAGACTTCTTCATGAGCAATAATATAATTTAACAAAAATAACTGTGCACATTTCAGGCACTGTGTGAGAGAGAGCGTGGTACCAGCTGGGTCCTGGAGAACCATTTGGCATTCCTCAAATAGAATCTGTGGGCTGTGCTCCCTCCAAGCCCTTTGTATTTTAGTCACAAGTAGCTGAATATGGCAACCTTGGTGACCAATCGAAAGGTCAGATTCACACCTTTCAGAAAAGGAAAAAAGAGACCCTGGCCAATGGTGCGAGGAGGAATCTTGGAGCCATTCCAACCCTTGGGGCTCCCAAAGGATTTATGATTCTCCATCCCAGATGGGAAATCACACTCCTCTGAGGGGGAAATCAATTATAGAATCTATTTTAGCCTGATGCAAAGAATGAAAACAGAGCAAAAGCTCTCGGAGCATCAGTGACAGATAAATTGATGAGCACTGTGCTAAGACCCTAGATCACAGGAGCCTCACCTCTTGGTTCTGGTCCCAGGACCATGAGCTCTACTCTTCAAACAAAGGTTCCATCTTGAAAATATTACTGGTCATCACAGGTGTTGATGGATGCAAATCTGTCCTGGTATCCCTTGGTCGCAAAGAACAGAGCGCGCTGGAATCACACACACACATACACATATACACACACACACGAAGGAAAAAGGCACAGGTTATATTTATCAACAAAGTACAGCAGCATATAACAAAATGAAAGGGCAGAGAATGCAACTAATGTCCATGAAACACTGGAAACAGCGATAGAAAGCAAAATCAAGATTTTGCTCTTAGTGTCTCTTAATGGATTGGTTTCTTGGCTCTGCTTCTGTCTGCATGTGGCCCCTCCCTCACTTCCATCTCTACCTCTCTCTTTATCTGTACCTCTTGACTAGTTGTTTTTTTGGTGGTTTTTGGTTTTCTGTGTTATTTTTTTCTGATTCTAGGCCCCAAAGCCAAACACATTGTCCCCATTGCTGGCTTCACTTCTCTCTTTAAACACTCAACCAACACTCACTAGCATCTCAGAAGCCCAGTTCCAATCCCCCAGAGCAAGAACCCGATTGGCTGGATTCAAGTAGGGATCATTCCAGATCTAGCTGTCTGTGTTCAGGGATGCAAGTCGTGTGCCCCCTCAGCAGGGCCTGTGGGAACTGACTCTGCAAAGTATATGGACAGGTTCTCAAAGAAGGAAGGGAGGAGCCAGGGAGGAAATGACTGACAGAAAATTATAAGAATCTCTAATACAAAATCCATAACTTGGATAAGAAGGGCAGTGTTATTTGCTTCTCAGGCATGGGCTCAGCAAACATAGGAATTGATGGAATAATCTCCTTTGGTTACTCCAGGTAAAATCTTTCTTGTATCACTGTATAAAAGGAGCAAACCTGAGCCTCCCTGGGAAGGTTTCCTGTGATTAAATGTAGTTAAGATCTTCCTATACAAGAGCTGTGAGCACCCTTGCAATTTGGTGAGCATGACAGAAACATACCCAGTCCTGGAACCCCTAATTTTCTTTATTTTAGCCTCTAAAAATGGGTCCAAGTATGAGATCAGGAATTGTGCTTTAAATAGTCCTTTGTGAGAAAGGGGTAAGTGCTGGAAGGAAACCAACAGGAGTCCTGCACGTCAGCTGACCTTTGGCACTGGTAAAGCTAACGAGAGTTCTCAGCGGAATTCAATTTAGAGAATGCAATTTAGAGAGGTCGCGTGACTTACCAGGGTCACAGAGCAATAAGTGGAAGATAAAACCCGGGTTCCAACCCACGTCTATCTCGTGCCACAGTCTGGCTCCTTTCTGTGAGGACACGTGTGGATATAAAACTCCCCAAAGGAGAGCATCCCCATGATTTACAGCTTATACCTGATTATAATTAGCTGTTCTCCAAAACGAGGAGGAAGAGAGAAAGAGGAAGAGCAAGCAGCAGCATCTCACGCGTCCAGAACCCAAAGGGAATCAAGAAGCATTAAGGGGAAAAGCAGTAACAGTATAACTTGGTTTTCCTTGCCTTTCTATGTCATTTAGGAAAGCAATTCTTCCTTTGGGGAAAGGCCATGGAATTTTAAAATCTGTGTGGTCTGTAGCCCATGGTTTTGCTTGAAGAAAGTATAAGTGGCAGGAGGGAGGCCATGGAAGAAGGGAAGGAAGGGCAGAAGGGCCCTTGGGAGAGGAAGAGATTCCCGACATGCACCTGCTAGGCGGGGCGTTGCGGATGCTGACGTGGAGGGCAGAACCTGGACTTTTCTTCCCGGCTTTGCGCCTGATCCCCTGCTTCCAGGTCTCAGATTCTTCCTCACTTCGTGAAAGGGTGCCCTGTGACCGGATGTTCCCCAAATCCCTTCCCATTCTGAAATAATCTTTTGTATTAACCAGGACTTTTTTTTTTTTTAAGAAAATTATAGCAAGTGCCAGTGACCATATGGACAAATTTTAATCACTTAAAAAGCTGTCTCTGGGGCTTCCCTGGTGGCGCAGTGGTTGAGAGTCCGCCTGCCGATGCAGGGGAAGCGGGTTCGCGCCCCGGTCCGGGAGGATCCCAAATGCCGTGGAGCGGCTGGGCCCGTGAGCCATGGCCGCTGAGCCTGCGCGTCTGGAGCCTGTGCTCCGCAACAGGAGAGGCCACAACAGTGAGAGGCCCGCGTACGGCAAAAAAAAAAAAAAAAAAAAAAAGCTGTCTCTTCTACTTCTCTTTCCCATCTTTGACCTTGGCAGTCTGTGGTATAAGCCCAATACACAGAGGGCTAAACGTCCGTACGCAAGAGATGTCCCAGAGAAAAAAGACATAGATTAAAAAAAAAAAAAAGCTGATGATTTCTCAATGCTTTGTAGATTAAAAACATGTAACTATGCTTTATATAAGTTTTGAAAGTGCCACATAAGTCACACAATTCATGTGGCCATTTACTGCCTTGTAAGTAACATCTTTAAAAGTAAGTGCGCTGCCAGGCTTGTACAGTATCCTCAACACCTAGAACAGCACCTAGAGTATAGGGGGTGCTTGATGAGTGTGAAACAAAAAAAATTAATGAATGAGTCCTTCTCAAACAGAAGAGGTGGAAAACGGGAACATGAAGTTATTTGCTTGGACACAGCTTAATGTCTTGCTGAAAAAAAAGAAAACATGGTGTGCTTTAACGGTAGATGAGCACACTGGGTCTGATGACAAAGGCTGTGCTAGCTTTAAAAATCGGTAAGAATGAAGATTTATACTCAGTTTAAGATTGCTTTCGCTTTAGCTTAGCTCAGAACCAGCAAATCAGCCGTGCAAAGTGTATTGTCAAGATCAAAGACACAGAGAGTGAAACATCCCCATTGTCTAGGGGCCAATAAAGCCCACACAGAGTGGACAATCCCTCAAGACAGTGGAGCTCGGAGCCCAGAACCGCTCTCCAGCTGTGATTATCTGGGGGCAGAGCCTCAAGTGCACTTCCAGCTCCTTCTGTGTCTTATCTGTTATGGGACCTCAGCCAGGTCCAAAGGCACATTTTTATTTATAATATGAAGCTTTTTCAAAATGCAATGATTTGTCTTTATATTCCAAGAAATTTTACTGCCCTCATCTGCTTCTCATTATAGTTTCTTGTCCTTTTTTACCTTAAGAGTACACTTTGACCTCAAGCAGATTTGCAGCCCACAGTGGGACAGGTTAATCCTGGGAAAGCTTTGGCCCCTTCACCAGGGAGAGAGATGGAGGCCTCAGGATCAGGACCGGGTTGATCTGGTCGCAAGGCAGCCACGTCGCTAGTGGCCTGTGAAAGCTGGGAACTGGCTGCTTTCTCTAAATCTCTCTCTTTGAAGGAAAGAAGCTGGAGGTATCGGGAGCCTCTGAAGGGCTTCATGAAAATCAATGATGAAATTAAAAGTGGGAAAAGGAGAACTTCGATTTCTCTGACACTTTGGTCTTCAAGGAAAGAGCTTCGATTCCCCCTGCAAGGCATGTGTGGAATGGTGAAGACATCAAATGGCAGAGAAACGGGGCTTATGAGTCATGAGCTGTCCACGCTGGATTCCCTCCACCCACCCGCTCCCTGAAATCAGAAAGGGAAGAGAGGTGAAGAATGGAAATTACTTCTAATCTCTGGGTGACCATGTGGGAATGAACTGCGGTTTCTTGACCAGGAGACCCCTTTGAAATTAAGCTCGAGGCAGGTGATCGGGCTCAGAGGAATGGGAGGCTTTTGTCAGCACCCAGAGGCCACACACAAAGCCAACTTGCTTATGATGTCAGTTCTGATCTTCATTTCAACTGTCCTGAGCTGCTTGGGGGCTGATGCAAAACCTCAGGAAGAGGAGGTCATCACTCTTCCTGAGAAAGATGACCTGAGAAATCATGTCAGTTGTGCCTGGAGCATCTCAGCCTGAGAACTAAGACTCTTACTCGTGTCTGTATCCTTACGAGGATGGGTTGATTGTACTCGTTGGCAAGTACACAGCACACATTCACAATCAGCATCTATGCCCATTGCTCTGGGCTGATGTCATACGAGTCATAGATTTTGAATGTCACTATGTAGCGGATGACGCTGATGCCCAGCACGTATCTTCTCAGCACATCTGAGCCCCCCTGTCACCTCAGGAGACTATCTCCAGCTCGCTGACAACTTCCTACCTCAGGTACACACGTCTTTCTTCTCTGGAGCCCTGGGAGCTTGCTCTATAGCCGGCAGGGGACATATGGGCATGTGGAGAGTTAAAACCCCCAGAGGCAACTCTCAGCCAATGAGGAGGAAAATCAATGACTAAATCCTCAAAGCCTCCCCACCCTTTGATTATGAGTCAAGTCCTTCACAGCTTCTCAGAAGGTCCCCAGGGAGACTGAGACCCAGTTGCCTCCAGTGGTAAATTACCCGTTAATATACTTTTATTATTTTTCCTCCTTTCCTTAATTCACTTTCCCAGTTTCCTTACTTTTGCTTCCTAGGCTCGCCTTCCTATAAACTTCCTGCACCTAATTTCCTGTCTCACGGTCTGCTTTGCGGGGGGGGCTGGGGGGGTGGAATCCAAACTGAGAGAACCCCTCCCCTGACCCCTATACTGAGAACAGTTTTTCTTTTTCTTTTTTAAATTCTTATTGGAGTATAGTTGCTTTACAATGTTGTGTTAGTTTCCACTGTACAGCAAAGTGAATCAGCTATACATAAACATATATCCCCTCCTTTTTGGATTTCCTTCCCATCTAGGCCACCACAGAACATTGAGTAGAGTTCCTTGTGCTATACAGTAGGTTCTCATTAGTTACCTATTTTATACATAATATCAATAGTGTATATATGACGTGGATGAACCTAGAGACTGTCATGCAGAGTGAAGTCAGAAAGAGAAAAACAAATATTGTATATTAACGCATATATGTGGAATCTGATAAAATTGGTATAGACAGTCTTATTTACAAAGCAGAAACAGAAACACAGATGTAGAGAACAAACTTATGGATACCAAGGGGGAAAGGGGGTGGTGGTGGGATGAATTGGGAGACTGAGAACAGTTTTTCATACATCGTAAGTAATCAAAAAGTACACGTGGATGTCTTGGGAAATCTTGCTAATGATAATTCCAGCTATTCCTTAGAATCCTTTGGGAGATGATTCACAGTTGGAGATCATGAAACAGAGAAGATGAAATACTCCCTTTCTTTGAAGAAGAGGGACAGCATATATATGAAGGCAGGAACATGTGTGGTAATTGCAGGGAAAGGTTATAGTTCTGTGTGCCTGGGACTTGGGTAGGTGGTAGATGAATGGTGGGGAAGGAGACAGGAAATAGGTTTCTATCAATTCTCTCTCTTATTGACTCATTTTATTCCAGGTACCGCAGTAAAGGAGATCTCCATATAGAATTGAGCTCAACTCTAACTTAAACAGGCAAAGAAGACTTTGATCAAAACTATTCAAATAGGGGAGAGAAATTGAACTCAACTCTGAATATAAAAGGGAGAAGCGGGGGTTTAGAGGCAATGGTCAGAGTGAGGGAGTAGGTGAAAAATTAGTAAGAAGAAATTGATTAGATATCAAGAGTGGGAGGATTCTCACTAAACTTGCTAATCCTGGGCTTGGCGGCCACAGGAAAGACCTGGTCAAGAGCTGGGCTCAAAGGCACCAGGTTAAAGTTTGACCAAGAAGCTGGTCAAACCCTACCAGTGTGCTACCTCTGCTCCGACACAAAGAGTACGTGAAGCATTAAACCGTCCATCCACACTGTCAACAGATTCTTATGAAGTACTTCTGCTGGGCTCCGGGATACAGTGGGGTAGGAAGACAGACATGGCCCTTATTCTTATGAAGCTACATGGTTTGGAGGGAAGGTAGACACAAACTGGGAATTGCGTGGCTCGGTAAACACCGTGATACGGGAAGTTCAGGAATATCCAGCAGGAACACCTAGTCCTGGTTAAGTTTTTTTTTTTTTGGATGACTTCCAGGATGACATGACATTGTATTTAAAGCCTTAAAGGTGAGTAGGTGTTGGCAAGGCAATGAGGAAAGAGAATAACATCATTAAGAATATGGTGGGTTCAAGAAATTGAAAAAAAGCTTGAGATGGGTGACATATATACACTAATATGTATAAAATAGAAAACTAATAAAAAAATAAATAAATTTTTTAAAAAAAGAAAGAAGACTTTCCTATTCATAGTGGAAACAAAAGTATTGTGAGCTACATTCTTTTTAATGTACACTGTATGTTTACTACATTAAAAAAGTCTATGAAGATTATAAATATGAAAATGGAATTATACTTTATTTTTATAAGTAAATATTTCCTTAAATTGGCCACACATAGTTGTACACAGAACCTAGATGTCAACTCAGCTGAATATTTTATAATATTCATTCATTTACTCATTCTTTCAAAATATATTATTGAATATCTATTATGTGCCAGGCATTATTATAGGTATTGAAGATAAACAAAATTCCTGCTGTCAACATATATATGTATTTAAGCGGAATAGGCTCAATAAATAAATGAAATAAAAAGAAGAAAAATAGGAAAAAAAAAGCTTGAGATGAGTGGGGGAGATTTGAGGAAAATTAGGCTGGGAAGTTGGATAGAAGCCAGATTAAAAAAAAAAAAAGACTTGAGGGCCAAATTAAGAAGATATGTATATGTTTACTACAGGACTTCTCAGAGCCTTTAATTAGTAGGTATCTTGGTTTGCATTCCACCAGAAGCACACTAAGAATCAGAATAGAATTCGTTTGTTTGGGAGGTGATTTCAAAGAACTCCGCTAGGGGAAGTGAGGACAGTCACTAAAGGTGCGTTAATGAGCAGGTTGATCCCCGTGGACAGCGGGGTCTTGGTCCCTCAGGTGAGCTCTAGGAGACAGTGTAGATCATGCCTCAGAGTTTTCCCAACCAACAGGCAAGGAAGCTGAGGAATTCTCTCCCTTATACTGTCTATCGTTGATTGATGTCTGCTTTCAAGGTCATTGACTCTCCAGTGCTTCCAGCTTGCCCTGCGCCCTGGGTCAGGAGGAAAAGACAACAAATAACAGAACAAGAACCTAGGGCAAGAGCCACAGGTGCGTACAGTAAGCAGAGTGTGCAGTGCATGTGGGCACAGCATGGACAGGGGCTGCTGCAGTAGGGTGATGGGGTCTGTGAAGTTTCAAGAGGGGAGATAAGGTTTGTGCATTTTCCAAAGATATTTGACCACAGCATACTTTTGTATAGAGCATCCTGAAAGACTAGTAGTTTCCACATAACACATTGTGAGCGTTCCTTGTCTAGGTCAGTGGTCAATACATTTTGTCTACAAAGGGCCAGACAATAAGTATGTTTAGGCTTGCAGGCCATATGGTCTCTGTTACAGCATCTTCACTCTGCTGTATCATGAAAGCAGCCATAGATGACACGCAAATGAATGGCCATGGCTACGGTCCAATGAAACTTTATTTACAAAATCAGGCAGCAGGGCCAGATTTGGCCCTTGACCTATAGTTTGCTGACCCCTGGTCTAGATCATTCCTACAGCTCCATCCAGCTCTAAGATTCTAAGACATGTTTGTGGTTGTCCTACTCAGCAGAAAGTTCTGACTGACTGATTTTACAAAACCTTCGCTACCTCCTTCCCGTGTGGCTCCATGGTAAGTGTGTCTCAGATCATGGTGCCTAGTCTCTCTGGAACCCATCGCAACCAGCCCTCTGCAGCAGCCTCTTCGTCACATTTTGCCCACAGCCTCTCTACTAGGGAAAAGTAACTGAGCCTAAATTTAATTATTTCGCTGGGGAAATAAAAATAGTGTTGCTCTGAGGCTGCCTGATGCCAGGAATTTTCCATGGCATGGGAAGAGAAAAAAATAAATAGCAGTTTGAAATAAACAAGTCCTACCCACACTTCAGCAGGGGCCTAGAAAGGTGTGAAGACTGGGGGAAGCAGGGGAGGGGGCGAGGTGGCAGGACCCCACTCCCTCTTCTTTATTTTTGAAGTTGAAGACTTAGGACAATAGTCCCTCCTGATACGCCCACTTAACCTGCATTTACTGACCACCTAATGAATGCCAGGCATTCATTCCTTCATTCAATAAACCCATGTTAAATGCCTAATTTGTGCATTGATTATTAAGAATTCTCCGTAATTTTTAAGAATTTCAGTGGTGACAGCAGAGCATTAAACCAAGCATGGACTCCTTCTAAGCACTATGGGATTACATATGTCACACCCATGAAGCCAGCCTTGGTGTTTGATGTTATAAAGATATATGTGCTGTTACAGAGAACACTCCATTGCTCGCCCTAGAGAAGTTAGTATCCAAGGAGGGAGGGAAGATGTGTGTAATAAAAGACCTGTCAGTGCTTCTCCCCATCATTTTCAATTTCTTTACCACTTTTGTCCACATCTGATCCCAGTGAGCAACCATATTCAACAGCCAGATCCTCCGTCCCTTTGTTAAGGTCTGACCACAGGCTGCTGGAGCCACTTTGCCTGAGAGCTCAGAGAACTCGAAGTCCTTCGCCAATGACTGACTTGTGTGGGAATCCATCTAATTGGCCCCTTGCCTCTGATGGGGTCAACTCTGAAGCCAGCTGTACACTGACGCCCAGACCAACCTCCCCTGCAGCAGTGAGTCATACCCTACCTTGGTTCCCTTCCCATCCTTCTTCCCGCCTCCCTACCGGTTCCTCCTGGAACACTTCCTAATGGATCACCTTGACAGAAAAATCTCATGTCCGAGTCTGCTTTGGGGGAACCCAACCTAAGACCCATGCATGTAAGTTCTGAGGAAGTGAGGTTCAGAATGAGAAGTACTATGACAGAGATCCTGAGGAAGCACTTGGCACGTTCAGAGGTGAGGAAAAGTGCGTCCAGCTGGAGGGCTGTGAAGGGCACAGGTGGGAGGAATCGTGGGTGAGTTGGCATCCATACTGGGTCTCAATTAGTGGATATTATTTCAAAAGGTTGAGATGAATGGTGAAAGCAGTTGGGAAGGGGGGTGGTCTTTTGTTTATTCTTTGTTTATCTCTCCAGGTCTTCTCTGCACTCGTTTCCCCCCTGCCCTGGGTCCAGGACAGCTGACCTGTGTGGATGGCATTAACAGGTGACCTTGCCTTGTGGCTTCTTGTTGGATTAGGCCAATGGCCTCAGAGGTGCTGGGAGGGTGGAGGGGTGTGAGACTTCTCCATAGAGCCCTTCCTTGTGTTTCCGGTAACTGCTCCGTCTCTTGCCCCTTCTGGTCTGGAGGTGGTCATGGGGTAGCTGTGGGGACCGTCCCATCTCATGCTGGTTTGCCTCAACCCTGCCAACATCTATGTAAGCACGCAGTCTCTTTTTTAATCCTTCTGAGCTGCCTCATTTGAGGGTACCAGCAGGAATGTGCTGGAAGTCTGACTCACACAGATATGAAGAGGATGAGGACAGTGCAGGTGAAAGGAAGAGCTCAACCAAGGGCGCAGAAGCCAGGCTCAAAGCCGTGACGAGAATAGTGAGCTGAGAACGTAGTAAGATTTAAACTACAAAGGATGGTCACAGACAAAACGCGAACAGCCTCGAACAGTAGCCTAAGGAGCTGGGACTTGGGGCCACAGTATGTCTGACCAGATGTACTTGCGGGGAGGTGCTCTGACAAAAGTGAGAAGGATATGGACTGAAGATAAACTGGAACAGAGCTGAAGGATTTGGAGCCTACTACGGTGATGTAGTCAGAGCCAGATTCAAGGGCAGACCAGCTGGACAAGGTACAGTTGGAAATGCAATGAGATGTAGAAAGCCATCTGTACCTGACCCCCACGTTGAAGCCTTTGTTCATGCTGTTCCTATTGCCTGGTACATGCTTCCTCCCTCACCTGGCTAATTCCTTCTCATCTCCAGGTTTAGCTTAAACATTATTTCTCCCAGGAAGCTCGTGCTGGCCCTCCCTTCTGGACTGCCTGAGGTCCCCTTGTTAATGTGCTCACATAATGAATATCTTGTACCTATTTAAAACGGATCATACTGCACTGTGGCTATTTAATTTTCCAAGTGCCCCTTTGCACCATAAGATCCGGGAGGGCAGAGACCATATCTGTCTTGCTCACTATTGTTTCTTTAGAGCCCAGTCTAATTCCCTAGCAACGGATGAATATATAATGGATGGAAGGACAAAAGGAAGGAAAGATGGATGGAATCAGTGGCCTCTGAATGTTGCTGTTAGAAAAGTGTCTTCACCTTGACTTTCTAGTATCTATTTGGATAGAATCATTCATTCATCCTCCTGTGATATTTCTAAGGTTCTTCTTTCATTCTACAGCTGAGTTTCAGAAGTCTCATTTCAGAGAGTAATTAATAGAGTCCTATGTCTTCTGAAAAGGTTGGAATCTCTGAGGCTCTTGGCATAAAAGAGGATACTGACAAGAGGATGCAGTTGCCAAGAAGAAAAAATAAAAAAGGAAATTATGAGAAGCATTTTGCAGAGTAAACATCATTAGGAGGAAGGAGTGATGAAGCTAAAATAAATGTCTCCTGTGGAAGCCTACTTTGCATTACAGATCATGAAGGGGCTTGATTGGCTTGCCTGTTAGTGACAAATAGCCCGCAATTCATTTCTTTCTCCTGCTGACTTTTGGCCAACATGCTGCAAGATTCATGTAAGTGTTATTTGACAACCCCTTTCTATATGTTGGGAGGAGATGAGACAGGGCTTTGCCCAGAGAAACACCTGGTTTGGGGGACCAGCTCTACTGCACACTACTCCCAACCAGACATGCTGTTGTACCAATCGAGGCCCCTGCCTGGCACAGCTAACACACCCAAGCAGGCTAGTTGAGGAGACATTAACAAAGGAACCATTTACAGCAGTGTGCACAGAGTAAGAGAAACCAACAAGGGGTGATGTATCACCCTGGACCTAGTGACAGTGGGAGCTGCTGGTACCACTTCTGCAGCAGACATACTACCTACAATTTACAGGTGAGAAAACTGGAGTGGAGTCTCCCACCCAGGTGGTCCAAGGGAGGCTCAAAGAAGAAAACATAGGGGACAGCATTTGGAAAACTGAAATTCTCTGAATGTATTACTGCATCATTCCCATCTCCTTGCCTCTACCACCTCCAGTCCGTGCTGCCCCCTTGATTTTTGTTTGTTGTTCTTCAAACAAAACACACTCCGTGGTTTTAAACAGGGGTCCCTTCATTCTAGAGGCTTTCACTGGCCACCTTTCCACCATTTGGGAGCACACATCTGCTGTCTTTGCTTACCTAGTGTCCATTCCCCCTTCTCACGACCATACCTCAGTTTCCTCTTGGAAAATGAACTGGGTGGGCCATCAGCACCCATAGAGCTTACCATCTTCCCTGAACCTTAGGTGGGCCCACAATCACAAGGATCAGTTCAGGGATAGGCACGCATCCATTTCAGAGAGTTAGTGCTGAAAATGTGGTCGTTACTCATTAGCGAAAGGACTTCTCTTGGACTTCCCTGGTGGCGCAGTGGTTAAGAATCCACTTGCCAATGCAGGGGACAGGGGTTCGAGCCCTGGTCCAGGAAGATGCCACATGCCGCAGAGTAGCTAAGCCATGTGCCGCAACTACTGAGCCCACATGCTGCAACTACTGAAGCCCGCACGCCTAGAGCCCCTGCTCTGCAACAAGAGAAACCACCGCAATGAGAAGCCGGCGCACCACAACAAAGAGTAGCCCCCACTCATTGCAACTAGAGAAAGTCGTGCGCAGCAACGAAGACCCAATGCAGCCAAAAATAAATTAATTAAAATAAAATTTAAAATTTTTAAAAAAAGAAAAAAGGACTTCTCTTTCAGCCAGGGTTTCTAAGCCATTGGAATGTAAACTGGAGAGAACCGCCTGAGAATGAAAGCACTGCGGAAGGACCCAGAGCTCAGAGATACGGTGATGGATTCATGACGCCTTTGTGCAAGCCCCCGACTCCAGTCTGGCTGGAGGGCAGCAGTCCATGAAGCCAGCCTCCCCCCTTACCTCTCGGTGAGGTGAGCCAGCGAGGAGGAAGCAACTGACAAAGGATTAATCTCCAAAATATACAAGCAGCTCATGCAGCCCAATATCAGAAAAACAAACAACCCAATCCAAAAATGGGCAGAAGGTCTAAACAGACATTTCTCCAAAGAAGATATACAGATTGCCAACAAACACATGAAAGGATGCTCAACATCACTAATCATCAGAGAAATGCAAATCAAAACTACAATGAGGTATCACCTCACACCAATCAGAATGGCCATCATCAAAAAATCTACAAACAATAAATGCTGGAGAGGGTGTGGAGAAAAGGGAACCCTCTTGCACTGTTGGTGGGAATGTAAATTGATACAGCCACTATGGAGAATAGTATGGAGGTTCCTTAAAAAACTGAAAATAGAATTATGATATGACCCAGCAATCCCACTACTGGGCATATATCCTGAGAAAACCATAATTCAAAAAGAGTCATGCACCACAATGTTCATTGCAGCACTATTTACAATAGCCAGGACATGGAAGCTACCTAAGTGTCCATCGAGAGATGAATGGGTAAAGAAGATGTGGCACATATATACAATGGGATATTAGTCATAAAAAGAAACGAAATTTAGTTATTTGTAGTGAGGTGGATGGACCTAGAGTCTGTCATACAGAGTGAAGTAAGTCAGAAAGAGAAAAACAAATACCGTATGCTAAAACATATATATGGAATCTAAAAAAAAATGGTCCTGCAGAACCTAGGGATAAGACAGGAATAAAGACGCAGATGTAGAGAATGGACTTGACCCGGGGAGGGGGAAGGGTAAGCTGGGACGAAGTGAGAGAGTGACATGGACATATATACACTACCAAATGTAAAATAGACAGGTAGTGGGAAGCAGCAGCATAGCACAGGGAGATCAGCTCAGTATTTTGTGACCACCTGGGGGGGTGGGTTAGGGAGGGTGGGAGGGAGGCTCAAGAGGGAGGGGATATGGGGATACATGTATATGTATACCTGATTCACTTTGTTATACAGCAGAAACTAACACACAGCAATGTAAAGCAATTATACTCCAATAAAGATGTTTAAAAAAAATTTTTTTTAAAAAAGAACAAGGCAAGGATGCCCACTCCTACCACTTCTATTCAAAGTTGTACTGGAAATCCTACCACTTCAACCATAAGGGTCTATGATTAGGTTTTGTGCTCTGTTCTGACGAATTCCAGTAGGGGGAGTGACCCAAAGCTCATAGTGGCTGAGAAGCTGTCACCTGCTGGAAGGTCGTCTCTGTGCACAGCTATGCTGAGAAGGCTCCACATCCCAGTTCAGCTCTGAGGAGAGGGAAAAACACCTCCGTTTCATTTAACTTTTAGACCTCACGTTTTCGCGTTTGCAGTGTGTTAACTCCCAACCTCCCTGCAAAACTCCTGTCTGAGGTTCCCAAGATTAAAGGTCTGATGTGAGCCAAAAAGGCTATTTCTGCCTGTCCTCAAAAGTGCAATCAATAGGGAAGGAGAGCAGAAGAGGGAGGATGGTACCATTTGGAAGCTTCACCTAGGCAGTGACCTGGTTGGTAGTGTTATTGGTTTTTTCCTAAAATCTTTATGGCATTTTGCAGAACAACTAAATGTAATACCTGGTCTTAAACTGGATCCTTTACCAGGGAAAACTAATTTAAAAGGCATTAATAAGTCCACTGACAAAAATGGAAAATAGATGATGGGTTAAAGAAAAGTTTGTCAATGTCAAATTCCTCAACACTTTAACTTTACTGGGGTTTTTGGAAGAGAATATTCTTTTTAGGAAATATATGTGGAAGTATTTATGGACAAGGGGGCTTGGTATATACAACTTATTCTCAGATGGTTCAGAAAAAAATCATAGAGCAAATAATGAAGCAATTGCAATGAAATGTGAATAGCTGGTGAATCTGGGGTGTAGGGTGCATAAGAGTTCTTTGTGCTGTTCCTGAAACTTTTTCTATAAGATTAAAATCATTTCCAAATAAAAAGCTGAAAGCATTTAAAAGAGTCTGAGAAACATACCAAAGACCTACAGTGTGGTAGGAGGAATGACAGGCAGCTCACTGACTCACTCTTTTATTCATTCATTCATTCATTCCATAAACATTCACCAAATACGTCCTAGTGTCTGGCACTAGTGCTACAGACATGAATAAGACACAGTCCTGCCTTCAAGGAGTGTACTTCATGATAAGGAAGGAAAATTATCCAAAAATTGATTGGATCAGGGAAGAGTAACACCTTTTGCCTAATCTTGTATTTTCTGTACATTACTTATCCAAAGCAATGGTCTTGAAATTTGCTGCGGTCAAAATAAATGTCATATTCATTGACTGAGAGATTTGAAGATTTTAGCAATCCTGTCAGATTATAAGGGAAGAAATGGAGGCCCAGTGACTTAACATGTTCACAGCAAGACTGTCTTCTCTAGGGTACCCAATGAATCTCTAGCCATCTCACTGCATGCTTTTATGAGTTCCCAAAACTTCTCAGAGGTACAGGTCAAGGAGCCAGACACTCAGCTTTTACCAGCTTTCCTAAATTCAAGGAGAAGAACTCTCTGCTTGAAATAATCCAGTGGTTCTCAGTTGGGGGTTATTCTCCACCCCGTCTCCATCAGGGGACATGCGGCAATGTCCAGAGACATTTTTGGTAGCAGAAGCTACTGGCATTTAGTGGTAGAGTCCAGGGATGCTTCTAAACATCCTACAATGCACGGGACACACAACAAAGAATCATGTAACCCAAAATGTCAATAGTGCAGAAATTAAGAAATTCCGAACTAGTCCAAAATCTTGGACCAGTTCAATTAAAGGGAAAGGAGGGAAAGGAGAAGGGCAGGAAGAAGAGTATATCAGTTAGGAATAAGTTCAACTGCAAGAGAGAGAAACTCCAAAATAAAGACGGCTTAAGCAAGACAGATATTTATTTCTCTTTTTTCTAGAGAAGCACACTGTTGAGAAGTCCAGGGCTAGCATGACACTGCCCAGTCATCAGGGAGTTGATCTGCCATGTGCCCCAGCTGTTTTCTTCTCAGGGTCCACATTAGGACGTGATGGTTTAAGCTCAAATGACTAATTCCAGCCAGCAGGAAGGAGGAAGACGTGACCAGCCTTGAAGAACACATCCCATGAGCCACACCTAGTGTCCATTTCGATAGATTTATCACATGGCCACACTGAATTGAAAAGGAGGATGGAAAAAGGCAGTCCTTATTCCAGGAAGCCATGAGCCCAACTAAAAATCTGCAGGTTCTTCTCCTACACTGTTGGTAGGAATGTAAACTGGTGCAGCCACCAGGGAACACAGTATGGAGATTCCTTAAAAAACTAAAAACAGAGCTACCATATGACCCAGCAATCCCACTCCTGGATATATATCTGGAGAAAACTCTAATTCGAAAATATCTATGCACCCCGATGTTCATTGCAGCACTATTTATGAGAGCCAAGACATGGAAGCAACCTAAATTCCATCAACTGCTGAATGGATAAAGAAGATGTGGTACATATACACAATGGAATATTACTCAGCCATAAAAAGCAATGAAATAATGCCACTTGCAGCGAAATGGGTGGACCTAGAGATTATCATACTGAGTGAAGTAAGTCAGACAGAGAAAGACAAATATCATATGATATCACTAATATGTGGAATCTAAAAAAAAATGATACAAATGAGCAAGTTTACAAAACAGACTCACAGACCTAGAAAACAAACTTATGGTTACCAAAGGGGAAAGGGGGCGGGAAGGGATAAACTAGGAGTTGGGGATTAGCAGATACAAACTACTATATATAAAATAGATAAACAACAGGGTCCTACTGTATAGCACAGGGAGCTATATTCAATACCTTGTAATAACCTATAATGGAAAAGAATCCGAAAAAGAATATATATATATATATATATCTGAATCACATTGCTGTACACCTGAAACTAACACAACATTGTAAGTCAACTTTACTTAAATTTTTAAAAATGCAGTATCTGCAAAGTGCAATAAAGCAAAGAGAAATAAAATGAGGTCTGCCTGTAATCATAAGAGCAAAAATAGAAATTAAAAAGAAGTGAAAAAAAAATCGGGGGGGTTCTATTACTGAAGTACAAGGGATGAATGAATGCTGGAAGACAGCTCACAGAGTCTGCCGCAGATGCGCAAACTAGATATTTGCTCTGGGGATGTTTGTAGTGTTTTCGTCTTTGTATTCACCCAACTGTTTTTCTAATACTCTTCCATTGCACTTGGTGTTTGTAACTGAAGCAACAAGTGCCATTTTATAATTCTACGAAGTGCATAATAATTAAGGGATACACCTCTTCAGGGAAAGGTGACAGGGAGGACTTGCATTGTTCCCAAATAGGAAACCAATAACCTCAGTAAGAGTGAAGATCGTACAGAAATCTGAGCCAGGGAAAAATAAGACCACAAAATTCCTAAACGGCCCACACGACTTCCCAAATGAGTTAGTTACCCAAGGATGCCAATTTAAAACTAAAAACTAAAACATGGGGGTAGGGGGATATATTTTTATATATTATACTTATTTATATATTTATATATTGCATATGTATATGTGTGTGTGGTGTGTATATGGGTGTGTGTGTTTATACTCCCCCGCGGTTTTCTCTTCCCATATATATGTATTCTCAACCAAATAAATGTTTGCACTAATAACAGCTTTCAACAAAACCCATCCCAATTTGCTTCCGGTTGTTTCTTATATATCTTGTCACACTGATAATATTCAACAAATTTTAGATTGTTGTCACATTACTGTGTTCTTAACAGTGACTTTCCTATTTCTTCAAGTGCTTGGTCAGGATATCAACAGATTGGTGACCAGTCTGTTGTTCAAACTGTGTATTTCTGAAAGGTAATTTTTAACCCTGGGACACAGTGCTTCAGTTGCTGAAATAGTTGCTCTAGAATCTCTTGGAAGTGCCAACTGCTTCATTAATCTCCCACATATTGTTTCACACTTTCTGATGAAATGCCACTGTCTAACTTTATCATCCAGACCTAAACACGCAGAGCATAAAGCTGGGTTTACAGACAGATTTACCATCCACGATGTCAAACAAATTAAAAATGTTTAAGTGTCAACGACCTGATATTGAATTGCAAACAACTCTGGCTTCATTTGGGTGAGTGGGTTGGGCTAAATGGAACCTGAAGCTTTGAAATAGAATTCACCCACCATTTCTGCTTAGCAATTATGCCAGCTTTTTTTCCTTGGAGATTGGAGCCTGGTTATGGAAATCACATTTGTGCCTCTTCTAAATATGCAGACTCATACTCCAAACCTCTCATTTGTGATTCTATGATAAAGAAAAGAAGCTGAGAGGAAGGAAGACAACATTCGCGTTTCTGAACTTAATTTGAAGCTGACTTAACTCACTCTGAGCCACAGCAAAGAATAAGAGCAATTCCTCCTTCGCTACCAATTAGAGCAAACCTCTCTCATCACAATAGAGTGGAGGTTTGGGGGGGTCTGGTGATTTAGATAGACTGGGTTATTAGGAGTCAATCTTTGGGGCAGGGGAGGGGCTGTTTATCCCCCGAAATTTTGGACAAATTTTTTTCTTTCCCTCCATATCACAACAATATCTAGCATGTACTGGAAGCATGTTATATGCCAGGCACGGTGCTAAGCTCTCTATTTAATCCTTTAAAAACGTCCCTCTAATTTAGATATCATTTCCATTTGTACAGATTAAGAAGCAGAGGCTCAGAGATGTTAAGTCACTTTCCCAGGTCACAGAGCTTCCGGCTGGACTTCGATTTGAGCTCTGGTGAGCCTGATTCACTTACATTTTCTTAGTTTTCTTTTTAGAGTTTTGAAACACCTTTAATCCCTCTGGAATTTATTTTGGAACATGACATGAAATGAGACATCAGTATTTTGTTTTCTACAAATGTACAAATATACATTTTCTACAATTGTAACCAATTGACCCTGCCACAACTTAAAAATGGGGGGGGGGGTTGTTTAACAATTTAATGACAAGAGGAAATGCTATGACAAAAGTTAAGTAGAAGAGGGCTTCCCTGGTGGCGCAGTGGTTCAGAGTCCGCCTGCCGATGCAGGGGACACGGGTTCGTGCCCCGGTCTGGGAAGATCCCACATGCCGCAGAGTGGCTAGGCCCGTGAGCCATGGCCGCTGAGCCTGCACGTCTGGAGCCTGTGCTCCGTAACGGGAGAGGCCCGCATACCGCAAAAAAAAAAAAAAAAAAAAAGTTAAGTAGAAGAAAAGGAGGAACACTAAGCTATATATACAGTGTAACTACATTAACATATATATATGACCATTAATACAATGTGTATTGAACAGTTGCATGGAAATACTGATATAACCCTGGATGCTGTTGAAGCGTCTGAGGTCTGGCTTCAGAGTGCCTGGGTGGGTCTAAATCCCACATCTACCTCTTACTCCCTCTGGGTGGCCTCCTGCAAATTACTTAACCTCTCTGTGCCCCGTCTCTCATCTATAAAATGTGGGTAGTAATATTACTCATCTCCTGAAGTGACTGAAAGGGTTAAATAAGTTGATCCATGCAAACACTTAGCATAGTGCTGGGCACCTAAAAAATACTGCACATATAAATATGCCAAATCCTACGTTTATAGTTGTTATAACTGAATGGTGTCATCATATGCATTTTAATTTTTTTCAAATTGTCTACAATGACTTCTTTTGGTTGTTTTGCATGTTATACTCAGAAAAAAACGTATAATTTTTTTAAAAGCCTGGGTCTTCAGCATTCCACGAATGCCGAAATACTCTGAAAGCAAAAAAGTACGCCACTTACAAACTTCCTTTTGAGATGCACCCTCACTGGGAGAACCCTCTGTCCCCCCAGCAGAAAACAAGTTCCTTATTTCCATAAGCTGATAACACAGGGAACTTGGGCGCAAGGATTCAGTTTAAAAAAAAATCCTTAAATAACAAATAGGAGGTATTTGGCATTATGAAAACAAGAAGCAATAAATGTAAATAACTCCCAGGTAAATTATCTCTTCAAGTCCTTGAGGTGTTGTGAGATTCGGGAATATGTTATATTGCATTATAATTTATCATTGGATCTAGAAGTCTGTTCTGTAATAAGTCTAGTAACAGGGGTAGGAATTAATCCTCCATTCGCACCTCATTACGTTGCTGGGAATATCACCGAACTGGACTCCACGTGAGACAGACTTTCGTGTAAGGGGGCCAGACATAGTAATCTAATGCAAGTACTTTCTGACACAGGGAAATGCTAAGGTAGAAAGCTAATTTATTCAATATAATGCAGTTCTCTGGCTAAATTTCCCCAGGCTTCAGATGAAGCTAATGAAGCAGAGGTTTATCTGTGTTTCTTCCAAGATGATTGATGAACAAATCAGCTGCAAGTAAGTGGGAAAACAATTGGGAGAAAAGCTGAATATGTTTCCTCCAGCACTGAGTCTGTCATGGCTCTGTAACTCCTTCTGTTCAGAAATTCAATGTATAGAAGAAAAGGCTAGGCAACTAGTCCTGGCAACCTGTTACTCTTCTGGGAAATGGTGGTCAAACATTTCCTTCTAAGTAGTTAAATCCCTTCTCCCACTAGGGCCTTAGAAGCTGAGAATGTTAAACAGTAGCTGTGTGACTTTGAGCTTGTTTCTTGACCTCTCTGAAGTTCATTTTCATCTGTCCAGTAAGAATACTTACCTTGCAGTAATTTTGTGAGGACTCCAGACAATTCATTTAAAGTGCTTATATTAGAACCTGACACCTAATGAGTACACAGTAGCTGTCTGTATAATTCCTGGGATTCTGATTTCAAGAGCCTTGGAAGGGTCTCTAGGTCACCTGCTCCCCCAACTAATTTGCTCATGTTTGAACCCCTTTAGGTGGAGAATTGGCTTTTATTCCACTATCATAGGTCAGGCTTAACCACAAATATCTAGGAGGGGTAGCAGTTTAGTTAAATTTACGCTAAGGTAGAAATGATCCATGTCAGAGTCTGACAGATTCTGAAGGGCTAGAAGGGAGACAGAAAACATAATGACTCGTTAAGCATTTTTTTTAGCAACAACTACGTGCTGGGTTTGCACTGGTCCTGGGAGACGGAGGCCAGAAAAGGCTCTGGACGTTGAACGTGTTCTTCTCTCTCCTGGCTCACTCCTGCTTCTCATCCTTCCTGCCTTCCTGGCTTGGTGCACTTCTTAGGTAACGTAGGCACTCAGATTCTGCAGTACAGACTCCAACACTTCAACTCCTACAGCAGAATCCTCCCTAGAACGTGACAGTCTTAGCCCCATGCTCAGATGTAAGACACTGCTATTTCTTTGTTTTAATCAAACTCAGTTTAAATCAGTTTCCAAGCCTGACCCCCTCCAGGCTGGGTAGAACTTCCATCTCCGTCACCATTGAGCGTTTACCTCTCTGGGAGTCACTTTAGAATCCAGGAGATTTTCGTGGTACCCGGGAGATAGGGCTCCCACGGCCCCCACCAACCTCCTCATGGGCCATGCTGGCAGCGGTCCCTCCCACTCTCGAAAGCACTCAGCTTCTGTGGGAACACAACTCCTATGAAAGTGGAGAGCCTGGGTGTCTTCATTCCGGCCACCCCATGGATGTTTGGCTGCCCTGGGAGGTACTGCCACTCTGCAATGTAAGCATCCCGACGTTTCTCACCCTCCGACTCTGGTCTCTTCTTGAGTCCAGACGGCTTCTTCTATCCCAGGGCTCTGCAAACATTTTCTGCAAAGGGCCAGATAGTAAATACTTCAGGCTTCACAGGCCATGCCGTCTCGGTCACAGCCACTCAGCTCTGTTGTAGCACTAAAGCAGCCCTAGACAAGGCATAAATGGACGAAGGGGCCTTCAGCCCCATGACCCTTTACTTATGGACTCTCAAATTCCATTTTCACAAAATGTTCATATGTCACAACATTTTATTCTTCATTTGATTTTTTAGAACTGGATTTTGAGAAACCATTCTTAGTGTTCAGGACACTGAAAAGAAACAGCGGAGCCAGCTTTGGCACACGACAAGTAACTGGCCAATCCCTGCTCCGGCCTCTTGTCCTCAAAGAAACTTAACATAATCTCTTCAGTGAGTGTGGACTTTCGGAAAACAAAAGGCATTTATTCATTCATTCATTTGTTTAGCAAAGCTTTGTAGGGTGACCAGCCATCCCAGATTGCCTGGAACTCAGGAGGTTCTCAGGATGTGGCATTTTCAGAACTACAACTTGGAAAATTCTGGGCCAACTAGGACAGTTGATCACCCAACCTATTAAATGCCAGGCAGTGACGTTTCCAGAGCACAGAAAACAAAGTCTTTGTCTTTCTGAGGCTGGGATGCTCTTCAGGAAGACAGGTGCCTTCGCCCACAACTCCTGTTCTTGCCTTTGTGTCCACACTGTCCCCCATCCCAGGGCAGAGGATGCAAAAAGGCCTGTGAAAGGAGACCAAGGGAAAATGCTTGGGGAAAAAGCCCAAATTATCAATTCAACAGATTTTCCTAAACACAGAGAAGTAGATAGTGTTGAAAAACAAAATTCAACTGAGTAAATTTTCAGGATCTCGTTGACTTTATTCAGTGATTCATAAGTCAAGCAGCATCCAATCTAGTAGAGAGAAAGGCAAGAGATTTTACAGGCAGAAGGGAGCGGGAACAGGGAAGTTATACTAGGCAGAAAGTAGACAGGTTCTGGCAAGGTTATTTTCCCTTAGGGGATGGTAGGGGTCTATCAGGCACATGACCTAACTGAAGCTGATCAGGCAATTCCTGATTGGCTGGTTTAAGATTCCATTTCTGAGAGAGCCAAAACAGAATTAAGTCTTGATTTGGTGAGTGGGGACTCAGCACAAGTAACTCCATTTTGGGCCTCTTGTTGGTTCCAAGGCTCAAAGAAATAATGGAAAGAGTAGACAGGGGAAAGTTCTCTCTAATGCAATGTGAGTGAACCAACACCTAACCACACCCTACCCATGTTGCAGGACGAAACCCAGGTCGGGCCATCTAGGCCTAGGAAGCCAAGCAAGGCCTCCCAGAGTGGCTCAAATCTCTTTCACACCTAGAGACTCCTCTTGTACTGGAAAATGGAAACATCCCAAAACCATATTATAAAAATTGTGGGCTATCTTACTTGTTCAATCCTATTGGTCCAACCCTGTGCTGTATTTAGACACTCAGTTGGACTTCATGAGAAAAGTCTAAACTTGAGGCCCTTTGGAGATGTGAGGTCCAGGCAAAAAAGCTCTCTTCTTCTCCCTCACCCACACCCCCAAACCCATTTTCCTCCATGATAGGGTTTGGTAAAGTAATACAGCCTCACCGGAGCCCCTGTGAGGCTGTTCAGGGCCTTTATTTAATTAGGAAGGTTTCCCACTCTGGGACCACATGCCAGAGTGGTGAGTGTTGCACACACTGGATCTCCCTATTGGGCCCCCTTTGTCAGGCAGCTTTGTGCAATATACAACCTGTGCTACCACACAAAGCCACCCTGAGACAACTGTCTGACCCTTCAGGAAAGAAATCAGACCATTTGTCTGAAGTTGAAGGGATAAAAGACAGGGTGAATCAGTTGCACCAGACATCTTCGGCCCCATCGTGCCGTGCATTCAAGGTAACTGGGATCCAAACTACTTGTCTCTGACTCCAGAGCAGTAACTTGCTCCTTAAGGAAGTTATTTCTGTCTCCCAATCACTTGTGTTTTTGACAACTGGCTGTTTCTTGCCTGTTGTGTCTCCCTGTAGTTCTACTTGCAGAATGTGCCCGCAAAGGATGGGCTGAATCATGGGCTGGGAAAGCTTTGAAAGCCAGCCAGGTGGAAACTTGAAGACAAAAGGTCTTCAAGCAGATATTATTTGCAGTCTTGGGTTAAGCAGCTGCTGGGGGTAGGGGAGGACAATAAGAAGTGCACCCTAAATTAAGCTTCAAAGGGGGGGGCTTCTTTAGCTTGGTGGGGGGCGGGGTGGGAAAGGAGGCCCTAGGACAAGGGCTTTTATACATCCGCCACTCCCCTCCCCCAGCTGAGAATTGTTAATCAGGTACGGGTGGTAAAGTTCCCTAAATGCATGGCCTGACAGCACTGCCTAACAGCTGGTAGTCAGGTTGCCATGTCAACAGGAAGAGACCCTACTGGGGTTTTTATTTACTCATTACCAAGTTCTCTAAGTAGCTCCTAGCTATGGGAGAAGCTAAGAAAGCTGATCTCTGACTCGCAGGCTGTTTTCCTAGGCAATGGAATTATTTTGACCCCAGTGGGGAAGACTGGGGTCCTGCAAAGGCACCCAGAGTATGGGAAGGAGGGGTGGGAGAGTGAGAGGGATGGAGCCTTCCCGTGAAGCCTCCTGTTTTACTGACAGGGAGATTCACATTTATGGGGTGTCTATCATGTGACTGAAATTCTGCTAGAAGCTACACAGATTAGATTTTATTTCATTCTCACAGCTATCATATAGGATTGCTATTAGTGTTCCCATTTTACAGATGAGTAAAGAGAGGCTAAAGGGCCAAACAGCAGAGCAATGTTTAACTGAGGACAGGTCGACAAGATGGACTATTATGCAGCCATGTAAAAACCATCTTTTCGAAGATACTTCTTGACACATTCTCAAAAGTACACAATATAGCATGTCCATATGATAAGATATACATGATGAACAAATATCCATAGGAAAAAAAGTATGGATACTAATATTGTGGAAATCACCAAAAACCACCCAACTGAGAGCAGGCAAAGACTATGTATTCAGAGCTTGCTACACAAGGGGGTTGGCCACCATCGCTTGCATGCGGCAGAGACTGAAAGGCAGGCAGAGGAATGAAAAAGGTTTGTAGTAGAAAAAAGGAGAGGCTTCAGGCGTGACCAGATAGGAGGCTGTTGGCATGGGGAAGGTGGAGAAGGGCTGTCTAGGAGCGGGGCGTCCTATGTGATTTGTTAGGGGAGCATATCTGGCTTTCTCTGATTGGTCCTAAGATCCAACTGTATGCTGCCTACAAGAGATGCACTTTAAATATGAAGACACAAATAGGTTAAAATAGATGGGAAAATCTATACCATGCTAACAATAGCATAAAAAGGCTAGAGTAGCCATATTAATAAAAGATGAAAAAGACTTCAAGATAAAGAATATTACCAAAGATAAAGAGGTATGCTTCATAATGATCAAAGGAATTTGATTTATTCAATTCATCAGGAAGACATAATAATCATAAATATGTTAACACCAGAACTTCATAATAAATGAAGCAAAAAGAATGCCAGATTCCCTGCATGTACAGTTTTTCTGTGGCCTCGCTGTGAGCTGAGTATATTTCCCTACACCTTGACTTTGTCCATATGACTTGCTTTGCCCAATGGCCTAAAGGGGGAAGAGGCAATGTGCCAATTCCAACCCCAGACGTGAAGAGGCATAGCAGACTTCTGCTTACTTTCTTGTGTGTCTGCCTTACCCAGGAGAGGTAAGTGCCCCAGCCGGCCCACTGGTCCTAATATGATGACAGACACATAATGAAGAATTACCTGACTGACCAGCAGACTTGCAGCTTAGACCCACCCAGCCTAACCCAGAATTAGGGAGTATTATGAACAACTTTACATCAACAATTACGGCAACTAGATTTAGGGACAACCCCCTCCAAAAGATAACAAATTCCTATTGTCTAGGACATTGAAACTGTCTACTGCAAAGAGGGATGTTTATGGAGAACACTAAGAGGCATCACCAAGGTTTCTCAGAACAATGTTTTTATATATGAATCCCAGTTCAGGAGACCCTCTAAATTGGCCACACTGTGCTGGCTCAGGAAAAGTGAGAAAAAGGAGGGACTATAAACAAGTTTCCAAGTCAGTGAGGTGCTTCTTTTCTTTCCGAAAATTAAATACAGCTGCAGGAGTCCCTTCATTATAAGTGGGGTGATCAGGGACAATCCATCCATAAAGTGCAATCATCCAACCTCTCGATAACATATTTGGATGATGGTGCAAGGTTCTGATAACATATACAAAAAGGTCAGAGTGCCATGGAACTTACAATATTCATGAGAAGTTGTATTAATTGTGTTTATTTTGCAACAATAAGAATACAGTCTATCGACTGCATCGCTACTGCATATCAACAGTGATGCTAAAAATTTTTCTAAACATTGGCTTGAAAGAAACCCTATGAAGTTGATGTCATAACTCCATTTTATAAGCCAGGACACTTAGGGTAATATGTCCAAAGTCACATCATGATTTAGGCCAGGTCCGATGAGTGTCAACGGCCAGATAACATCTCAGTGGTTAGAACACAGAGTCTGCAGCCGGCACCGGAATTGAATTCCAGCCCCACCCTTTCGTAGCATGGGGGAATCTCGGGCAAGTTACTTAATGTGTCAGCGCTTCATCTTCTTTATGTGTAAATGGAAATGAGAATGGACCCCGTTCGGGCCCAGCCTGGCCGAGGCTGTCTGCCCTGGCAGGGGAGGGTTCTTTTTTCCCTTTGGGTTCAGGGAGGCAAATAATGAAACCGGAACTGAGATGGACACAGCACAAGCTTTATTCAGTGGCCAAAGAATGGAGAAGTGGGAACTAAGTTCACAGATCACCTTCTCACCACGTGGGGAGAGGGATTTAATTTTAAAGAGTAAAAACAAAGGGAGGAGGAGTGAGGCTAGTGATGGGGAGACATACGCATTAGTCTACTGGAGAAGGGCCAGGGCTTTTCTCTAGGGCGTGGGGTGCCACCCCCTTTTTATCCTCTTTTGATCCGTAATGTCTGGTCAGGGCCACCGGTAGGTGTGTCATTTAACATGCTAATATAGTAAAATCAGCATAAATGAGACTCTGTTGGAGCGTCGTCGTCGTTACCATCTTGGTCCCAGCTGGTTCCATCTGGGTTTTTTGTTTGTAGCTTCCTTTCTCATCTCTGGACCCTTTAACTTAAAGATTTATGTTAACTCCTGCTGAAGGTGGGGTTTGGTGGGTTTTGAGCCAAGACTTGGAGCAGCTCTGGCAACACACCTCCCCTTCAGATTCAAAAGGTAATTTAGATAAAATGTTGATGAAACAGGGTGAGACTTGAGCTAGAGTTTCATCTTGATTTGTGTTCCCCAGAAACAGACCCTGCGACAGAGATTTGAGTGCAAGTAGTTGAGGTGGGAAGTAGTCCCACGAATGTGGGTGCGGGAGTCGGGGAAGTGAGACAGGGAACAGGAGGCAGCCAGTGAGGGGGGTGTTATGAAGCAGATCTCACTGTGGACAGTGGAGCTCAGAGCTGCTGGGGAACCACAGGACACTGTCACATGTGCCTTGGTCATCCCAGCTGCGCGGTGAGGAAGCTGGAGTGTTCACCCACAGGCTCCCTGTCCAGCACTGATTGAGAACCGCTCCTGAGAGCATTAGCTTGACGGTGCTGTTGGCTTGCTCAGGGCCAGTCGTGCTCCTACAGCCAGGAAAAAACCGTCAAGCAGAGACTGCAGACACTCCTAGTCAGGATCTTTCTGTGTGTAGAGATGAGTGTGGAGGGGGGCAGGTACCAAGAGCATCCCCTCCAACTTTGAATGAAGAACAAGATTCTGATCTAAAAAAGAGTGGAAACACGTATATGTAGAACTGATTCACTTTGCTGTACACCTGAAACTAACGCAACATTGTAAATCAACTAGACTCCAATTAAAAAGGAACAGGATTCTGATACACAGGAAGAAGCAAAGAAGAGAGACTGGTTTTTCTTTTCTTTCATTAGGAGTTCAGAATATCTAGATAAACCCCGAGTCTATTTCATGTTTGAGCCAATACATTTCCTTGCTGAATATTTTTAATCAGGAGGCCTTTTCCTAGACCCCAGAGCAGAATGATCTGGTGAAGAAAAGCTGGTGATGCCTCCAGTTCACCCTTAGGTTCTTCCCTCGAGGTAAAGTCAGGCAACCTGTGTTCAAATCCCCAGTGCACCCCAGACTAACCCTGGCCTAGTCATACATCCCACCAAGCCTCTGTTTCCTTATCTGTGAAATGGTAATGATGTCTGCACACCTTCTGCCTCTGAAACTGTGGGTAATGATTACTCATCCATTTCACCTGCCTTGACTAATCAAGGTCATTTTAAGACTTGCGTGTCCTCCAGGCTGCACGGAGCCTAAACAATAAGATGTTTGCCTGAGTTGTTTTCCAGAAACTTGGAGTCAGCTGTGTCTAGTTCTAGCTGCGCTGGTTAAGACTGAATAGGAGCACTGACCCGCCAACTGGGCATGCACCTGTGTCCACTCCGTGACCTTTTGACATCAGAGGGCTAAAAGCTCCACCCTCAGATCGTGCTAAGCCCCATCCATTGCCCGTGCGGAGCCCTGTAGCCTAGTTACACAGGCGCAGAAGGAAGATTCCTGCACCTGATTCCAATCACCTTTCCCCACGCCCCGCATGTTCCCCATGCCTCAGCCCGCCCTGCTGCTTTGTTCTTCATCCTATAAATACAACCCTCCCCCCACCCCTACCCCCTTGCCTTCGTGGGTGTGTGTGTGTGAGGTTTGTTCTGTGGTCTCCACAGTTGGTCGCCTTGCAAAAAACCTCTCTTTGCTACAAACCTCTGCGTCTCAGCGTTTTGGCTTGCTGAGCGTCAGGCATAAACGAACCTGGTTCAGTAGGACCTCCCTCTGAGTGCAGCATTTTTTCATAAGGCCCTATGTGTGCCACACATCCTGTGGTACAGCTAGGAACTGAAAGATAATGGAGGTAAGGCCCTAGTTTGCAAAGATCTTACTATCTAACAGAGAAGACAAGTAAGCCAGGGATTATAATACAATGGAAGTGGCGTTCTAGCAAAGGCGATCGCCTAAGGCTAAGAGAACAACAGAAAGAAATGGGGTGGGAGAGAAAGAGCCAGTCCGAAGGACGTGACACAAGCTTGATCTTCGTGGTGGTCATGCAAACGACCCTTGCAGACAGACCTCCGCTACAGGGAGGGTAGCTGACTGAGGGCTGCAGCTGCTGCTACTCTGAACTCCATCCCAGCACCAAGGCCACACTCCACGGGCTGACTTTGGCTCAAGGACTCCTCAGTGGCCATCCAGATGCTTCTATTCAGCCTTCTCTCCTTGTCTCCTTGCTTTCCAGTCAGACGGCTTTCCCAGCCTTTTCCAGCTCCCTCCCAAACTCTTTTCATTCAGGTATTTCTCCTTAAAAAACAATTTCTTCAGTGTTTAATTCTATCTTAGCATCTGCTTCTTGGAGGAGCCAGACTCATTGTCTGAAAGGAAAATAGGAGTAAGTTGGCAAAGAAAGTCAGAGGAAACGGTGGGAGCACAGGCAAGGAGGCAGAAGGAGCTCCAAGTACAACAAATGGAGCCGCATACAGTACCTGACCGGGAAGGAAGGAAGGGCGTGGAGTGGGAAATGTGTTCCCGAGCTAAATGGTACATTAGATGGGGAAAGTGATCAGGGTCAGATCATCAAGGACCTGTTAGGGCAGCGGTCCCCTTTTTGGCATCAGGGACTGGTTTCGTGGAAGACGATGTTTCCACAGACCGGGGTCGGGGCCGGAATGGCTCCGGCCGTAATACGAGTGATGGGGGGCGATGGAGAGCGGCAGACGAAGCTTCACTCACTCGCCGGCCGCTCACCTCCTGCTGTGCACCCGGTCCGAGGCCCAGGGCGTGGGGACCCCTGTGTTAGGGGATTCAGAACCTGTCCAGGTACAATGCGGGGGATGGACTGTCGAGTTGTAGGAAAGGGTAACAAAATCAGGTCTGCGTTGCCCACAGGCAGCAAGGGAAGATGGACTGGTGGAGAGCAGGACTGGAAGGTCAGAGAGAAGACGCTGCACTGATTCAGGTGAGCAATCACGAGGGCCTCACCTGGGGAGGGTAAAGTGATGGAGAAGAGAGAAAAGATAGAGGCAAGTGATATGCACGAGGTGACATTGTTACAACTTGATACTCTTGGACTCTGGTGAATATGGAGTGTGGCTGAAAGTAAGGAGCTGAGGGAAATACCCAGGTTTCTAGTGGAAGCAGCCTATTATATAGAAGCCTAACAGTTCACTGGAAACAAACTGGCCAAGAAGCACACACCTGCGTTCATTAAGCTGCATGATATTCATAACTTGTAATTCACGTGACATTTATTTTATTATTATTTTTGTGCATGTGGTATGCGGGCCTCTCACTGTTGCGGCCTCTCCCGTTGCGGAGCACAGGCTCTGGAAGCGCAGGCTCAGCGGCCATGGCTCATGGGCCCAGCCGCTCCGCAGCACGTGGGATCTTCCCGGACCGGGGCACGAACCCATGTCCCCTGCATCGGCAGGCGGACTCTCAACCACTGCGCCACCAGGGAAGCCCAACATGTGTATTTTATACCTAGAGCACAACCCAATTTGGACCAGCCACATATCAAGTGTTAAATAGCCACGTGTGTCTCGTGGCTATCACAGTGGACAGCTCAGCTTTTTTTTTTTTAATTAATTTATTTATTTTTGGCTTCTTTGGGTCTTCGTTGCAGTGCATGGGCTTTCTCTAGTTGTGGCGAGCGGGGGCTACTCTTCGTTGCGGTGCATGGGCTTCTTATTATGGTGTCTTCTCGTTGCAGAGCACGGGCTCTAGGCGCGCGGGCTTCAGTAGCTGTGGCTCGAAGGCTCTAGAGCACAGGCTCAGTAGTTATGGTGCACGGGCTTAGTTGCTCCGTGGCATGTGGGATCTTCCCAGATCAGGGCTCGAACCCCTGTCCCCTGCATTGGCAGGTGGATTCTTAACCAGTGCGCCACCAGGGAAGCCCCTGGACAGCTCGGCTTGAAGCAGTAATCTCCCTGAGGGCACGGAACACAACAGCTTTACTGCTCTATCCACAGCACCAGACTCTGCATGGCTCACAGTAAAAGCCAAATAAGTATTTGGTGTTTAAAAAAAAAAAAAAAAGGAATACTTGTACAGAAATGCAAGCCCAGAGGGAGGAAGTGATTGGCCCCAAGGTCACAGGATTCATTAATAGCAAACCACTGCTAGCCTCCAACTGAAGCCATACAGCCTCAGTGCCTCCCGGAAACTGTAGGCATCACTGAGGCCAATCTTCCCCTCTAGGTACATGTATGCTCCCCAAGGTCAGCCCAAAGCATTTTTCTCTAAAACTTGACCTTGAAAGGCAGGAAACATTTTGTGAGAAAACTTTACTTTCTATTCCCTTGTAAATCCTACAGATAAGTCTTATGTAAGCGGCATTAATGTGCGAGGCACTGACTGCTGGAGATGGTATTTTGAAGTCCTCTGTACAGCTATTATATGATCAGTGGAGGTTTCCTTCCGGATTCAGCCTTCAATTTCTCCAGGCAAAGCTGCGAAGTGAGTCAGAGTTAGCACTCCATCCCCAGGCTGGTTGTGGAGGTTAGGACCTGTGGGCGTGAGTGAGATATGGCACAGAACATGGTCAGCATAGCTCACCTCACCTTTATTTATCCTAACCTTTATTTCTCCCCTCCAAAAATCAGAATCAGGGTCGTCATAAGACAAATCTCCCTCCCTCAGAAGATTTCATTGTAAATGAAGGGAGAGTAATCACCGAAAAAAAGAGTGGAGATGCAGAAAATACAGGCTCAACCTATATAAGTAGAACAAAGAGAGTTACATGATATCACAATATGATCCTATTTTCATTATAAAATTCACACTTCACCTATTTACGTTATAAGAAAGAGCGCCAGAAGATTATTTTTCAAAATACTATAGTTATCGTTAGGTAGTAAAAGTATGAATGATTTTTATTTTCTCTACTCTTGGGTGATCTACCGTTTTGAATTTTCTTCAGGGGGTATGTAATTGTGTAAGAATGAAACAAGTGAAAATCTAGAGTAAACAAGTTTATGCACACATATATACATTCATCTATGATCCCAAATGTTCCAACAATATTGAGGTGCTAATTATTTTTGAAGGTTCCCATGAAACCCAGTTTTTAGCTTTTAAGTAAACGACTTTGCCCCTCTCATGCTCACGTTAGGCCTAGAGACAGAAAGCCAACTCTCAGTGCGTAGGAACTCTCAGGACCTTAGGAACGTCACCTCCCTCAGGGTGCAGACAAACCAGCACACACCTACGGGCTGCCTGGGGGTGAGAGGCCTTTTCAAGGACCAGAGTGTGGGGGTCGTAGGCTGGTTCTGCGATCTAGCACAGCTATCAGCAAGCCTGCGAGTCGGGAATTCAAGCTCGTGAACTAGGAACCAGGGGAGTCTCCCATCTTTCTTCTGATTTGGTGATGATTAATTCAAAGAGCCACTGCCCCCTCTCTGCTGAGAGAAGAGCTCAGGTTGGAGATCAAGGCCCACAGAGAAGGAGTGGGGTTTTTTATTTATTTATTTATTTATTTATTTATTTTTGGCTGTGTTGGGTCTTCGTTGCTGCGCGTGGGCTTTCTCTAGTTGCGGCGAGTGGGGGCTACTCTTCATTGTGGTGCACAGGCTTCTCATTGCGGTGGCTTCTCTTGTTGCAGAGCACGGACTCTAGACACGCGGGCTCAGTAGTTGTGGCTCACGGGCTCTAGAGGGCAGGCTCAGTAGCTGTGGTGCACAGGCTTAGTTGCTCCGCGGCATGTGGGAGCCTCCCGGACCAGGGCTCGAATCCATGTACCCTGCATTGGCAGGCGGACTTTTAACCACTGCGCCACCAGGGAAGCCCAGAGAAGGAGTGTTTTGAAACATGCTCAGGGTTTCATGTCCCTTACCTGGAGACTACCTCCCCAGACAGAACTCTGAGACCAGTGGTTCTCAAGCAGGTAGATTGTGCCCCCTAGGAGCCATTTGACGATGTCTGAAGACACTGAGTTGTCACCACCACTGGTGGGAGGTGGGTATTGCTGACATTTAGTGGGTGAGGCCAGGGATGCTGCTAAACATCCTACAATGCACAGGAAAGCCCCCAACGACGAAGAATTATCCAGCCCCTAATGTCAATGGTGCCACAATTGAGAAACCCTCTCTTAGACAACCAAGGACATTATTTGCATGGTTTGAAGGAAGGCATGAGTCTTTGCTGCAATGCGTCAAAGCAGCAAAACTGGCTGTATGCTCTGTGGCCTGCAGGCCAAAGAAGGATTTGGGCTTGTCTATTTTCAGGAATTATTGGAATGGTCTGAGTATCTTGATTGTATCACTATCGGTGAGCACTGGCCTTAGGAAGGACAGGCATGGAAAATGGACTTAATTCCACATGCCAGCCCCAGTCTAGTGGCAGGGGCTGCCATGTTGAGTTCTCCGGAGGCAGACCCTGAAACCTTGAGAGTCTGGAGTATGAGGTGTTTATTAAGGATCAACACCTAAAGAGAAGGGGAGAGAAGCAGTATTGGGTACAGGGAGAAAACAAAGCACAAAGCAAGGCTGACAAAGCATCAGCCAACTTCAGGTTGTAGATGAGCAGGACTCTGGAGCTGGCATTTTCCATTAGAGTTGTTCAACAGTGCCCTGGAATGGCTGGGCCTTTATGACCACCGTTCCCCACACGCCATGCCCCCGCCTCACCCACCTACCCGGCTCAGGCACTAGGTGAAGGCTGCCCTGGGAAGCCTTCCAGGCAGGGGACACTGCAGCTGAAGCTGACCTCAGAGATGCTAACAGCTAGAGCGTCTGCTGACCATACTCCTTGCAGCTGAACAGCAAATATTTCCTTGAAAGGGAATCTGGATGCCGCAACTCCGTGTCTGCTGCAGGGTGCGTACACACTCAACAAAAAGGCGGTGCTGCAATCCATTAGCAATGTCTGTCATGGTCCATGTGCAGAACAGCAGCATCTGTGCCAGATATTGGGCAACCCTGCATTAGTAACAGGGGCAATGGGTAAGGCCTATAATTGCAATATCATGATGATAGCCCAAAATAGACTGAATCTGGAAGAAAACCCAAAAGCATACCAGTCCAAAGGGGAATGCAGCCTGCCTGCCATGTGGTTAACTATCAATTTGCCCAGATTGAAAATGGAAACATTCCTCTGGTTTCTGATAAGCAGTCTCACCGTCCTTCGTTTATTCCATATTCACTTACTAAGTACCCACTATGTGCCATGCATGGGGCTTGATGCTGGAGCACAACAGTGGAGAGCAAGCCATAAGTAATGGATAATTTTAACCCCTATGTCATCAGGCTTGCACTTCTTGCCTGCTGGATTTGGCTTTTACCCAGTTAATTGTTTGTGCCATCAGCCCACGGGTTTCTTCAGTCTCTACAGCCTGAGCTAGGAGAGCCCAGAACTATAATGACAGAGCCTTTGGGATTCTACCTGACCCTCTCCTCCAAGCCTCCACTAGCTTTTGACCTCCGAAGGCAGCCAAGAAGAAGGTTTATTGCCATAGTTATGTTAGTTCTTGGACTAGATGAAAACAACCCAGTTTTGTCTGGGAAGGAGCGAGTGAATGTGCTGTTAAGGAAGAGTTTGAGGATCCAGTATATTGTGTGATGATCTAGAAAGCTCGCAAAGCTAAGAACAGTCACAGTACTACTGGCTAGTAATTATTATTATAATAAATACAATTGAGGACTTTTCTCAAGCACTGTGCATTAGATATTTTATTGATCATTTAATATAAATTGAATAGAGACTTTCATATTGACTTATTCTAAAAGGATGAGTGAGAGAGAACTCAACTAATAATCTTTGTCCTTGAGCCTTACCTACAATCAGGCAGGTTGGTGAATGTTAAGATACCTCGTAACATTAAATAGGAGCTGTTTAAATCTAACGTTATTTTTCACTACAATAAACACAAATTTGTTTTCGATCCAATGGAGAGTCTGGACTGGCCCCGTAACCATGTGTACTAGTAAGCAATGTTTGCAGTACATCAAGAACACAATAAAAGTGCCAATTTTTCCTATTTAAAGACTTCCAGACAGTTAAGATGATGAGCTAACAAAATGAGATGCCGTTAGAGCTAACGAAATGAGATGCCGTTAATTACATTCTTAGGTAATTTTAATACAAAAGGGATCGTTTTGCTTTTTCCAACTGAAGGCAGATCATTTATTACAGATGAAGAGTGTAATTTTGGAGCTGGATAGAATTTAAGGTAACAATGATAAGTGGAAACTATTATGCAGATGTTCCGATCCATAGCAGCTTGTTTACCAGCCCGTGAAAATATGCCTGTTTCATCCAAGGGGGTGTCTTAAGGAGGGAAGAGCTCATGTTTTTGAATTGTTGAGTTTAGATTTCACGCTGTCAACTAGATTTCTTGTTTGCTTCAACAAAATATTTCTAATAATTATTGTTATCCCACAAAGGAAATAGCTGTCTGGTAGGTAGTGAGCACCCCGTCATGAAGATGGTTAAGCCAGACCCAGGACCAAGAATGGAAATACTGTAGGGAAAACTTTTCTCAGTCTCTCAGATAAGGATTTGACTGGGAGTATTTCATAAGTTATTTATTTAATAAGTGTTGGGCCCGTCTCTTGGGCCAGGGGCTATGGAATGGAACTTTGGGTAGGACACAGCCTCCTATCTTCAAGCAAAATACAGTCCAGTATTTTTAACTCTGAGGTTCTACAACTTCTCTTAGTGCAAGTTATATCAGATCTCTTTTTTCCACCTGTTAAATATTTTCTTTGGTCTCCGTTTTTTTTTGTTTTTGTTTTTTAGCAACACTTACTTGTTGACTCTTTTTGAAATAGAGAGAAATATAAAAGCCAGCATCCCACCTCCTTTCTGGTATCAGTTAGCTGTTGCTATGTAACCAACCAGTGGCTTTGAACAAGTCTCATTTATTGTTGTAGTTCACACGCTTGAGGGTCAGCTAAAGGTTAGGTTATCTATGCTGGCCATAGCTGGGCACTTGTGCTCACTTGAGCTGGACTCATGCATCTGTAGATTGGCTGGGGTTCTTGCTTCAGGCTGGGCTCGACTGGGTGGGGCAGCTCCAGGTGGTGTGTAGATAAGGCATGGAGGAAGTGATTGAAAGTCTGCCAAGATTTTCTCCCCTTCAGACCAGAAGAGAACCACAGGACCAGCACAAGAGAGCCTCATTGCATGGACCTGAAAGGGAAGATCTCACTTTTGGAGCTCAAGCTCACTGGACACCCCCTTCTCCCACCAGAGAGAATAGGACATTAACCAGTATAGAGATGTCATGTCTCCCTGACCCCCATAGACCTGCAGAAGCACTGAGAGAGTCTGGGAGAAGGTCCTCTGTCCCTGCAACTGAGAAGCCAAGGGAAGCCCCATTGCCACGAGAGGTCTGAATGCCTGCTTCTGCTGTACCATCAGCCCACCCAGGAGAAACAGCAGTGGCTCCACCACTGCCTCAGAAAAGTCCATAGCAACTCGACCTCAGCCCCAAAGCAGACAGACAAAAATGACAAGAAGCCCAAGGGGCCCAAGAGCCTATGGGATCCAGGAACCTTGAGGAATAAAATATAAAATATTCAGAACAGACCTCTACTAAAATGGACAACTTCAACAATGAGTGGTCACCTGTGAGACCCAAATTAGTGACGAACATCAAGTGAAAGAAATCTGTGAAACAGCAGAACAATAATTCAGTGTGTTAGAAATTACGAGCGGAAAAGATAGAGATTTAGCCGCTAAATCCTGGAGACCTAACAGGAGAATAATCAATGTCACAAGGAGAAAAAAAGGCAGATGGAAGAGCAACAATAATTATACAAATCAAGGAAGAAAATATACCAAGCTGTAGAAAGATCTGATCCTAGCTTCAAGTTGATTTGAAAGAAAAGCGTCAGACTTCTTATAAAACGTCACAATTAGGTATTAAAAAAAGAAATGAATGTCCTAAATTCTCAACACCAGATAAATTCTACTTACATTATTAAAAAAATAAAAATAACACATGTATAAGTTTAGAAAATTCAGTGGTTCATAAAACTATGAAAAGTAAAATACTTCCTTCACCCTCTGCATTTCCCTCCCCCAGAATTTCTCTAAAAAGATATTCACTATTTAGAGTTCCCTGTGATTTCTCACTGCCCCTTAAAGTTTATGCATATACCAACATACGTATCTATACAGATGCTGATTTTTATTTATGTATATTAATAAGGATTCTGTAGTTTGCCAAACTTTATCACTTAATGTATCTTCCATATCAATATATGCCTAATTCTTTTTAATAGCCACATCGTACATTCCATAATAAGAATATGAACTCAGTGTGATTTTCCAACTAATCCCTGATGAATGGACACTTTGTTATTATCCCAGTTGTTTTTCTCTTACACCCAATGCTACCATCAGCTACCATCTAAAAAAAAACTTTTTGTAGATCTTTTGTAAGCATATCTACAGGGAAATTCCAATCAGTAAAACTACCAGGTCAGAGGCATCTGCACTTTTATTGATTAAAGGCCTTAAAACAATTTCGGCACACTGTAGATACTCAAATATTTTTTAAATAAAGTAAAATAGTCATATTGTACACTCAAAGAGTGTATTGATTTATATACCTCATTAAAGATTTTTTTTAAACTTATTTATTTTTGGCTGCATTGGGTTTTCATTGCTGCGAGCGGGCTTTCTCTAGTCATGGTGAGCAGGGCCTACTCTTCGTTGAGGTGTGCGGGCTTCTCATTGTGGTGGCTTCTCTTGTTGCGGAGCATGGGCTCTAGGCACGTGGGCTTCAATAGTTGTGACACGCAAGCTCAGTAGTTGTGCCTCACGGGCTCTAGAGCGCAGGCTCAGCGGCCATGGCTCACGGGCTTAGTTGCTGCGCGGCATGTGGGATCTTCCCAGACCAGGGCTCAAACCCGTGTCCCCTTCATTGGCAGGGAGATCCTTAACCACTGCACCACCAGGAAAATCCTAGACTTCCAAAATTATTATAGTTTGTTGAATGATAACCCCCAGAAAGATTTGTCCGCGTCCTAATCCTCAGAACCTTTGAAGATGACCTTATTTGAAAAAGACTTTCCAGATGTAAGTTGAGGATCTTGAGATGAGGAGATCAACCTGGATTATCCTGTGGGCCCTGTATCCAATAACCAATGTCCTTTATAAGAGTGAGGCAGAGGGAAATTTGACAGGCACCTAGAAGAGAAAGCGAAGTAACGCCAAGTCAGAGAGGAGAGGGATGCAGCCACAAACCCAGGAAGGCCACGGCAGGCCCCAGAAGCTGGAAGAGGCAAGGAATGGATGTTCCCCTGGAGCCTCCAGAGCGAATGTGGCCCTGCCATCACTTCAATTTTAGAATTTTAGCTTCCATCACTTCTCGGCCTTTTGGCTAAGATCAAGTGTAGAATTTTAGCTTCCAGAGCTGTGAGAGAATAAATTTCTATGTTTCAAGCCACAGTTTATTGGCGATTTGTTATGGCGGCCTCAGCAAACTCATACAATCATTATTAAACTGGAGGAGAAAAGAACATCTAGAGTTTGGAGGCAAACAGGTTCTGACCCAATAGAGAGGTCAGGTTCCAGAGCCGTGCCCCTGAAAGCAGCCCTCTTTAGCTTCCCCCCAAACAACTCCTTTCCTGTTGTCACCAGCTCAGACTTTCTTCCTTGGCCATGTCTGAAACTGAGACCCAAAACAGCTCAACAGAAGAAAGTAAACACTCAACTTACCACTCACCAATTTTTGTTGATTTGGCACAGGCAGATTAAGTACTAATTGATCCAATCCAGACTTTGAAAAGGAAGTTTATAAAAGCTTGCTTTTTTTTTTTTTTTTCCTCAAAAGCTCAGGTGATGGCAGATGGAGACTCACATATCTACATCCATCTTAGCATAACTGATCCAGTGAGAGCCTTGCTGGAGAGGGGAGAGCATTTTCCCAGAGAATCCTTGGTCTCTCCCCTGGTGAAGAATTATCCTGCCATCTGGAACAAGGCAGTATATTCCTTTCACAGAAGTTGAGAAGCTAATTATCAACCAATTCCAACACAGACTGGCTTAGAAACAGGCAGTGACCGTCTCTATTCCAAGTCACTGCTCTGTGAGCGGCCAATTTTGACTTAATGAAACTAATCTTATTTTACTCTTAAACAGTGCTTACAGTTCAAAAAGTGCTGCCACGTGTAGAATCTCAACCGTTTTATGCTGTTTCTCACAACACAACTATGAGATAGAAATGGGGCAGGAATGACAGTATACATTTTCCAGAAGAAGAAAAGTGAATTTCTGAGAGGCGGTAGGACTTGTCCAAGCTCCAAACTTCAAATCCACTGATGTCCTCTACACCAGCACCTCCTGAGGACCGACCCATGTGAGCTACGTACATAAAATAGGAGCCTGTTTATTTTCAGGTGCTCTCTTGTTGGGAAGTGAGGTGTTCCTAGACTGAAAAGAAATCTGTGTGTACACGTGCAAAGGGGCATAAATATCAAGGCTCATATTTATGACCATCCAAGTCCCCATTTTCCTCTGACTCAAATATATTTTAGTCCTTTGCTCATGGTCAGTTTTACTTTGAATAAGATTTGTTTTAAAAACAATTATCCCAACTGGAACTCTATTTTGGGTTAAATTTGTTTTTAAAAAATTATCCCAGCTTGAACTCTATTTTGGGTTAAGTGTGGATTTACCCTCTACCGTCAACAATCCTTCTGGTCTCTGCTATTGTGTCTTTTACAACCAAGGATGGTCATCAGAGAGCTCCTAGGTATTTAAGAACGACTTGTCTAAGTACATAGCTCTCAAGACTGGATGCCAACATTTCTTTGGCAAGTCATTAATAAGTAAAGTTTTCAGGTGGTCATTCTCCAGAGCGCTATAAAAAGAAAATTAAAAGCAAGGTCAGGGCTTCCCTGGTGTTGCAGTGGTTGAGAGTCCGCCTGCCGATGCAGGGGACGCGGGTTTGTGCCCCGGTCTGGGAGGATCCCACATGCTGCAGAGTGGCTGGGCCCGTGAGACATGGCCGCTGAGCCTGCGCTTCCGGAGCCCGTGCTCCGCAACGGGAGAGGCCACAGCAGTGAGAGGCCCGCGTACCGAGAAAAAAAAAAAAAAAAAGAAGGTCAGTGGTGCTTTTTAAAAATGCTGAGAAAAATCCTGCATTTTTTTATGACTTCCAAAAACCAAAAAAGTTCTTTTCTAAAGATAATTCCCATTTCTGCTCCATGGGTCATAGGAGTAACAAGTAATGTGAATAAAAGGCAAGAGATCTGAATTCATATATTCAAAGATATTTATTCACCCAATATTCATGGAGTCCCCACTAGGTGTCAAGCATATGCTGGGGCTACAGCAGTGAGGAAAACAAAGTCTCCAGTCGTAACAAGCATACCTTCCACTGGGCAAAGTCAGGCAATGAACATGTATCAACTGAGTCGCTAGTTTGCAGCAAAACATATTCAGAGACTCAAGGTTGACCATACCTGCTGCCCTCAGTCAGCACTGAACTGGAAGATTACAGAAGGCTATAAACACAAACAAAGCAGCTGGCCTCACATCTACAATTTAATTTTAGGTAGCCGAGGGTAAAGTGCCTGATGATAGTGACAGACACTGAAAAAGCAATCAGAGACCCAGGAAGACACTACCGTTGCATAAGAATTTTTAAGGATGTAGACTCCTCAGAAGGATGGGCCTCTGGGATCAAGTATATGTTTGCCAAGGACCCCTCCCGGTGCCTGGGGGTTCTTCCACTTTCTTGCATCTGTTCTGCTATTATATTCATACACGTTCCCAGAGAGCAGGGGGAGAAGGACCCAAAACACAGAGAAAGTGAATTATAATGAAGTTACAAAGCATTTATTCGTCCCAGAAAGAGTTTACTGAATGTTTGCTGTATAGCCAGCCTAGTGACGAGTTGTTCATCTTCATAAGTTTTGCTTTGTTACCAAAAGAAAAATTAGAAGCAAAACTTGAAGCAGCATGTGATTTCACATGCATTAAACATTGCCCCTTTAGCACGAGAGAGCCCTTTTGTGGTGAAGGAACAGTTCTTTCTCTTGACTGTGGTTGTGGTTATATAAATCTATATAGGTGATTAAATGTCACAGAACTAAACACAGAGAATATAAAAAAATAAGTGCATGTAAAAACTGGTCAAGTCAGAGCAAAGGCTGTAGTCTAGTTAACTGTATTGTAGAAATGTCAATGTCCAGGTTTTGGTGCTGTGGTTATGAAAGATGTTGCCTTTGGGGGAAGCTAGGTGATGAGTACACAATCCTCTCTGTACCATTTTTTGCAATTTCTTGTAAGCCTATAATTATTGTAAAATCAAAAGTTTTAAAAAAAGAATACACCAAGCTATTTTTTAAATTGTCCCTAAAGTGGTGTGCCCTTTACTGTGTCTGAGTTTAATCAGTCAATCCTTCATAGAAACAATAATGTAATAAGAATAATACAAGAGAAAATAAACAGGGTAAATAGGGTCTGATATAGTAGGAAGTCAACCAATTGTTTCTTAGGTGACTAGGGTATAATTAATAAATAAAATAATAACAATAATAGTAGTTGACTTCTTTGTTATTTACTATATGTTAGACTCTGTTTTTATATATTAATTTATTTAATCCATTCAACATCCTTGTGAGATATATACATATTATGAGCCACACTTTAGAGATAAGGAAACTGGGGCACAGAAACGTTAAGTAACTCGCTAAGGCCACACCATGTGTAAGTGGCAGACCTAGATTTGAACCCAGGGAGTCCAGCTACAGAGCTGTAACCACTAACCACCTAGGGTAGGGGCACATGCCTTCTTTCACTTTGATTGGACTCCATGAATAAAGACTCCATGAATAAAGCAATGCCTTATGCATCATATTCTGGGTTCCCCAGAACATTTGATAAATGATGGAATGTCCCAACGCAAACAGCTAACCTTACCTTTATTTTAAAACGTTTCTGTAAGTGTCATGTGACACTTCAACGTGCTGAGTCACCTCTCAAAAATCCATTAATTGAAAGATGATTCTTCTTCCAGGGCCCCTGGGCTAGGGTGAACAATGCACTTCCCTCACAGACCCGTCCCTCCGCCAAAAAATTCTATACCATTACTCAACAGTGCACATTGGAACTTGAAAACGAATTGCGGAGTCTGACACTTAATCCTGTCCACATGACTGGAGTTCAGTCCCTGTGAAAGTCATTCTGACTGTTGATGTGAGTGGACCTGATGTTTTCCTCACAATGACACACTCAGGAAGCCTAATCACTACACAAGCAGCAAGCCTGGGGACTCTTACAGGAAGAGGAAATGTATACTGAATCATCAGGCCAAATGAGGACCTTAATATTCTTCAAACCTACCTCTGTCTCTTCTCTGACGACAAAACCTTAGAGTCGTTAAAAACACGTACCACATCATCAATACAGTAGTATTCACTCTGGAGGTTTTTCAAGAGTCCTTTGTTGCTAAAATAATTTAGAGCCTCACACTTTCTCCTACTGTGATGTCCAAAGAACACACCTTCGGTAACTAACTTCATTCTAAACATCACCTCTTAATGAGAGGCAGCCTAGGTGTGAGTCCAGTTCTACAAACCCTGAGTAACTTCACATAAGTTTCCCAAACTCTGTGCCTGAGTTTCCTCATCTGTAGAGTAGAAATGATGATAATGTTGTCTACCTTGAAGACTAAAGGTAAAGATTAACTACATCAATGTATACAATGTACCTAGAACAGGAACCGGCACAAGTGCTAGATGTATATTTGCTATTATTATAATTCTTTAATCTCATGAGAACTATTGTTGTAATGATTTGACAATTTCAATTGTAATAAATTAGAACTTAACACATCATCTCTATTACATCAAAACCTGGAGCTTTCTAGGGACTTCCCTGGTGGTCCAGTGGTTAAGACTTCGTGCTTCCACTGTAGGAGGCGCAGGTTCGATCCCTGGTCAGGGAACTAAGATCCCACATGGGGCATGGTGTAGCAAAAAAAAAAAAAATTTTTTTTTAATTTAAAAAAACCCAAAAAACTGGGGCTTTCTACTTACCAGGGCCGTCGCTGAACAAGGATGACACCTCCACAGTGAGGTTATATTGCTTCACAGTCTCGTGGTCTGGCTCTGTGATGGGCTCAGTGATTCCAGAGAGAGGGTGAATCCAGAATCTTGGTATAACCTGGATGCCACCATTGGTTATCTTGTACGTCACACAGTTTGGTGGGTTGTGTTCATCAATGGCTGTCACTCTTCCAACTTCGTAGAAAGCTGCCAGTAATGTTTATTAAGGTTCATTCTTGTCATGCAGATACACCGTTTTAAAAAGCTTAACATGTCTTTGCCTTCCAAATAGTATCATAGTTTCTCAGAGGGTCAACCTGCATCCTTTTAGACAATGCAGTGTGTCTGAAAAGCACAGCTCTACATGATGGAAGGTGGATTTATAGACGGTCCACTTTAAGCCACATGGCATGGGTCAAATGATATGAGTTAACACTAACTTTATAAAAATAATAAGTAGCTTCCATGTAGTGCACATTTGTTTTCTCCCAGGCATTATACTAAGATTAGCATCAGATAATGGCTCACCGCACAGATTCTGAAACCAGACTGCCTAGGTTCTGAAACTCAGCTCTACCACTCGCTAGCTGTAACTCATCAGAAAGTTCTATAATCTCTCTGGGCCTCATATTCTTTATCTGCAAACTAGGAATAATGACAGTATCTACCACATAGAGTTGCCGTGAGGATTAAATGAGTTAAAATACGTAAGACATAGAATAGTGTCTGGTATATAGTAAGTGTTATCTAAGAATTAGCTATTATTTATACACATTATCTCATTAAATCTTCTCAACAGCCTTATGATGTATGTGCTATCACTGTCCCCACTTTATAGATAAGGAAACTACAGCCCAGTGGTACTAACTTGCCCAAGGTCACGGAGCTACTAAAGGTAGAGTCAGGATTCAAATCTGTGCTTGCTGAGTCTACAGCCCACATTTTAAAAATGACTTGCTCTAAGTTCAGTGTGCAGTTCTCCCAAATAACCTTCTAGAAGAAACACAGGTGTGGTAGATGGGTTGCATTAATAGGGTCAGTGTCTTTACCCTTCTCATGTTCATGCTCTTTGTGTAACCTTATTGTGCCCTCCCACGTGGCTTATTTTGACCAATGGGACATGAGCAAACCTGCCGCCCCCAGAGGCATGAAAAGCCCTTGTGTGCCTAGGCTTGCCTCATTCCTGCACCTCTTCCTCTGCCCTGAGACCTGCTCAGACTAGCCTGTTGGAGGATGAGAGGAGCCAGATCATCCAGCCGCGCCCACTGAAGCCAGGCTAGATCCACAAAAAGCCAGCAAATCCCCCCAATTCCGAGCAAGCACAGTCCAGCCAGTTCTCAGACTCATGGGCTAAACAAATGTTTGCTGTTGCGTTACTCTAATTGTTTGTGGGTTTCGTTACATGGCATACTTATAGATAACTGACCCAACAGAGTTACCCCTCAATCATTTTCTGCCTGGATAATAAACTCCAGGGAAGATACCTGACCTTCTCCATTTAGTGGAATTCTACCACACAATGACTAGGCTCACCAACATGTATTATCTAGGACAGCGGTTCCCAACATTTTTGGCACCAGGGACCGATTTTGTTGGAAGACAATTTTTCCAGGGAATGGGGCAGGGAGGCGGTGGCGGGGGAGGATGGTGCAGGCGGTAATGCAAGCTATGGGGGGCTATGGGGAGCAGCAAATGAAGCCTCGCTCGCTCACCGACCCCTCACCTCCTGCTGTGCGGCCCGGTTCCTAACAGGCCGCGGCCCGGGGGTTAGGGACCCCTGATCTAGGACGTCTGGGTTACTGATAACCAAGAATGAAAATTCGGGTGAAGACATCATTTCATGTGCTGTCCCCACCCCCTTCAACCTACGGGGGTTCTTTCTCTGTTTGCATTCTTCCTTTACCAAGATTCATCAGTCTCTGAAAATGTATCATTAAGCAGGCAATGAACACAACCCAGAATACTAAGAACAGAGAAAACGCCTTTGTGAAAAGGGACTTACTGTTTTGTTATGGCAAGTCCAGAATCTAAAAAGTCCAACCTATTGGTTGTGTGAAAGCATCACTAGTAAGAGAAAGGTGTCATAACTGATACAGGACCACGGAAAAAATAGATGAAGGGTAAACTTGCCATCTCTAGCATACATTCCTGAGCAAAGATGGTAACATTTTCACATTTAACACCTGGCAAAGTAAAATGGGAAGGTTATTTTTCTGTAGGTGTAAAATTAACCTTTCAATAAAACTAAAAGCTATCTTGAGCATCTTTAGCTAAGTTTAAAATAGAGTAATTATGAAACTGTAAGCCTGCCAAACTTCCTCATCAAAAAAACCATTGGAAATGAAATATGTTTTCCTTTGTGACTTGAAACCCAGCGTGACTTAATTTTCATGTTTCCCCCTCAGTCATTTCTGATCAAGGAATTTCTTTGCCTGTGCCTCCCTCCCTCCAGAAGCCTTTTGTCAATGAGAGATTCAGGTATTCATTACATACCATCAGAAATTTTTTTTTTTTTACTTTAAAGATGATAGACTCCCATAATTTTTTTAAGATGAAAAACCTCTTGTAGTCCTCAAGGCACACTCAAATCCTCTGTTCCAATCAACACAGCATGAAAAAACACCTCCACGGTAATAGATTTTTAATATCCTCAAGGTCCATAGGCTAAATGTTTGATATTCTGAGGAGAGTTTGTTTTCCGAGTAGTATTAACTTTCCAATTTCCTCCTTTAAAGCAAATTGCCAGTTGTGAAGATTTTGTCTTCTCTGATGGGCATCGCCTCAAAGCACCAACCCTTCCCTAATTTTATTTACTATGGTAGGGAAAATCAAGGGATGATTTTAAAAAGCAAGGAAAAGGTTCTAGCACGTTGTAGAACATTGAGTGTAACATTCACTCAATGAATGTTAGTGGTTATTTTAATTATTGGTGTTATTCTTGTTATTATTACTATTATTATTATTGGCAATGCTGTCATGGCTACTGTTAGTATGTATCATGTAATTTCAGTACCTACAATGATCAGTTAATCCTCATCGCAGCTCCCTGACATAATTCTTACAAGCTCCATTCTACAGATGCGAACTCGAAGGCACACAAAGGTTGTGGGAAGAGCCTAAGGTCACTTAACTGACAGTGGCAGAGATAGAATTGGAATCCAGTTCTTTTTGACTCCAGTTCTGTTTGACCCCAACCGTTACGGTACTTCTGCTACATCGTGTCGCTTTCTTATGAAGACCTAGACGTCTTCTCTCTGCTACAGCGGGTCAGTAGCCAGCTATTTGGAGATTAGTACACATTAGAATGACTCACTCATCTCTTTGTATGAATTCTCAGCACTTGTTTTCAGACTTCTGGTGTCAGTCATCCAAATCCATCCCAAAAAAAGCAGCCTGGAATACTAAACAGAGAACTGGACCAGAAATGATAGCATTTAGCTGTCATCTCTGCCACTCACTAGCTGTGTGACCCAAGTCTCTCTCCAGCCCCAATTTTTTCATTGTAAAATAAACAGGTTGAATCTTTCCAGCCCTGGTGATGCTGTAATTAAAAATTCTAAATCCTTCTCCTCAGCTATCAATAAGGCATTAAATTTTCCTTAAGAAAACGTAGAAGTGTTCAACACATTTAGAAAGTTTTGCCTTCAAAATATAAAACTACATTTCAGGACAACTTTGGATAGTTGGAAAAGAAACTGACATAAAACAGTTGATTCCCATAAAACACTAATTTTTTTAAATGTCAGTCTTAAAAGGTAAAACTATAGACATGTTAAAAAGAGCAGAGGTTTCCAGAGGTTAGGGGAAAGGGAAGAGTGAATAGGCAGGGCATGGAAGACCATTGGGGCGGAGAAACAATTGTGTATGATACCGTAATGGTGGGTACATGTCATTATACGTTTGTCAAACCCATGGAATGTACAACACCAAGAGTGAGCTCTCATGTAAACTCTGGACTTCGGGTGATAAGGATGTGTTAATGCAGGTTCCTCAATTGTAGTAAATGTTCCACTCTGGTGGGGGATGCTGAGAGTGGAGGAGGCATGCATGTGTGGGAAATCTCTTTCCCTTCTGCTCAATTTTGCAGTAAACCTAAACTGCACTAAAATATGGTCTATTTATTTTAATGCAAGTCTCTTTTAAATTCTACATTGATTGTCATTAACTTTGGAGGGTCATGGAATCCCTTTGATAATCTCATGAAGACTATGGGTCGTTTCCCTTAGGGACCCTCAAAGCCAATGCTCAGACCCTCTGGTCCAGATTTACAACTTATAAGCTAGGAGATAACGTTCCATTAACTCTAGAACCCCCTAGAACTAGAAGAGCACCACAGAACTGGGAGAATGCAAAGGGAGGAAAGAAATTACAGTAATGAGGCTCCCTCATTACTCAGAAATCAATTCTGAGTACTTCTAAAAGAATAGCAAAAGTCTATGGGGGGAAATCCAGGATGCTGTTTACAATAATTCTATTTACATGCAATTTTTCTGAAATAGCCTGGTCATATACTGTAAGATTCAACTGTGTTATGTTCTAGAACTAGGATATAGTTATTTATTTTACAGAGAGGTTAAGAACTTGCCCAGAACGGCATGGTGAGGCAAATAAAGAACTGAAATCCAAATACGTGGGGTTTTTATTTCCTAGTCTTGCCTCAAAACAACTGTCTAAAGAATGTGTTTGTCTGCCAAGGAAATAAGCTGGTTTGAAGTAGTGTGGGTTTCACCCAGTGATATGCTTGCAAATGTTTAACAACCAGATCTCTGGAGGGGGGAAAAAAAGAGTGTGTGAATGTGTGTGTTTGTAAGTGTGTATGTGAATATATATCCACATAAATACATAAGTTTATTAAAAATTCTACTGATATAAAAGATGTATAGAATAAATTTTACAAATAATAACAAAATATACAATGGCTGCATTATGAGAAGGCCACATGGCAGAGAGAGGTGGCCACTCTTTGCTCTTTCATGAAGGGAATGAGCCATGGAACTTGGCATTGTTCCACAGTTTGCATTAGAACTGGCTCTAGGACTTCCCTGGTGGCGCAGTGGTTGAGAGTCCGCCTGCCGATGCAGGGGACACGGGTTCGTGCCCCGGTCCGGGAAGATCCCACGTGCCGCGGAGCGGCTGGGCCCGTGAGCCATGGCCGCTGAGCCTGCACATCCTGAGCCTGTGCTCCGCAACGGGAGAGGCCACACCAGTGAGAGGCCTGCGTACCGCAAAAAAACAAAACAAAAAAATGACAGTTTTCCATCGCATTTCAAAATGAACATCAACCCAGGAAACCTCTTGGCTCAGTGCCTAAGCTTCCAAATTCACAACATATATAAATGCTCAGCCTGTAACTTGTGGAGTTTTCCAGAAAATTTAGGGTTTGGACCAAAAAATGAGAGAGATCATCAGTGGCTTTCTCAGCCATGTCTTCTGGCTGAGGGGGAGTATCTGGTGATGTTTTGGTTAAGGAACAATTAAGCCAACCTAACAGGGATTGGTACTTTGAAAAAAAGACCCGTGGAAATTAGAAGGAGGATTCTCCCAAAGCAGAATTCCATCTTGTGAAGGGAAAAAAAAAAAAAAAAAAAGCTTACTGTGTCCATCCTCTGCTAACGGTGAAGGTTTACAATCTCAAGAGGGTGGGGAAAGAAGGAGCTGATCTATCACTCCCAGTGCCAGGAGAATCAGCCATCATCACACGTGTAGGCAGACTTATCTTTAAGGAAATCAGTGTGATTTTTAGCCTCCGATTCATTTCCCCAGCTAAATAGGAAGTAAATTATATTGTACTCGTGACAAGGAGAAAATGATGGTCGGCAACAAATAATGAAGGACTTGCCCAAATGCCTTCCAGCAAGACAGCAGAGAAGGCCAGATTCCTCTCTGCTGTGTCCCAGCTCCTTTTGCAGAGTCTACCAACACTAACTACACGGTGGCCATGAAATTACTCCATCTCCTTGGGGAAAAAAACTCCCTGGAGATGCAGCACCTGGTGCTCACCTGGATGAAATTTCCAGCAGTTGGCACTTGCTCAAAGAGTTGTCCAGAACCAATGGCCCCCAAGCTAGAAGCGTAATGGATCACATCAAGAGGTTCATCAAGGTCATGACACAAGAGTTTTGCAACTACTTTATCTTTTGCAGTCATCTCTTTGCCTGTGTACCTGTTTTATTTTGCAAGGAGAAAAAACACTTTAGGTGGATAGTCTTAAAAGGTAATGCTTTTCCCATAAATATCCACTAGTTTGGATAATGCACATGTGTGACGGCCCTACTTATCCTGGGACAGACAGTTCAGCTATGAAGCATCATCTGGGAGCCATTTCCCAACGCATGCTATGAATTTGGTCTGACTTTGTTCCTTTTCTGGGAGTATTTCCTTTCTACACCCAGCTGGGTACTTGTTTGGAAGTCTATCAGGGACATCACCTCAATAGAGCAGGCGTAGGCTGGAATCAGATAATTCTCAGAGATTGTTCCAATCTACAGCATCTGCATGGTGTGCTCAAGAGGGACAATCTTAACCTAGCGGTCATAGTGGACTTACTTCTATCTCTGTATAGTCACCCATTTCTTCACTGGGATCCCTCTGCCCCAAATGCTCACTTTTAAGCCTCCAACCTCTAAATCCTAGTCATTCTTCAAAGACTCACATAGATCTCACCCCTTGAGGAAGCTCCCCTGAATACTCTAGTCCCACGTGTTCTTCTTTTAATGTAAAATCATCTTGTATTTTTTACAGTCTTTTTACATGTATTCATCATATCATCCTGACAAGATACAACCTCCTTACAACAAAGGAGCATAGCAAATACTCCTGTCACCTCCAGGGGCTATAGCACTGGGGTCAGCATGTAGCAGGTGTTTGGTTAATTAACTCTAATCCCGGGGAAGGGGGGGGGTGGAGAAGAAGGAGAAAGAAAAGGAAAAGGAAGGTATCATTTACTGAGTGTCTGCCAACTCCTATACAGAACAGATTCCAAGCATTGTATTTGATTCTTAAACCAATGCTATGAGGTAGATGCAGTTATCATCTCGATTCCAAAGGCAGAGTAAGTGGGGCCCAAACAAAGCCACATGGCTTGTAATTAGCAGAAGCTAGGTTTTAGTTCTCATTAGATAATCAGGAATAAGGCTTAGGAAACAGGGCATGAGGTGGGGTGGGACAGCTGTCCTATGTGTAGTTGAGAGATTGGTTGGAGGGGGGAGGGGAGACAGAAAAGTGACAGAAACGTAGGTTCGGAGACTGAGCTTCAAATAATAAAAATAGCCATACTGACAGAAATACAGCCCCATAATCCCTTATCCGGATTCCAAAATCCAAAAGCCCAGAACTCAGGATTTTCTCATAATTTATTGAGATCATCAAAGCCTGACCTAACCTGACCTGCCAGATCTTTTTTTGTCCCACTTAGTGTGACTGTTTCTATGTACCACTGCGGTGCTATTCATTGATGTGAATAGTGGGTACTTGCAAAATATATGATAGACACACCATATTACCTTTCTAAAATTCAAAAAAATCTTTATCTTGAAACGTAGCCAGTGCCAAAGTTTCCAAATAAGGGATTGTGAAACTGTGATAAATAACATTTATGAAATTCACACCACATGCTCAGCACTGTGCTGAGAATGTTTTTATAAATTATCCCATTTATTCTTCACAACCACCCTAAAGAGTAAGTATTATTGTTATCCCATTTTATAAAGAAAGAAACTGAGGATCAAAGGGTTTCAGTAAATTACCCAAGATCACAGAGCTCACGTGTGATAGAACCAGGATGCCAAGCCAGGTCTGTGACTCCAAAACTTAAGCTATCAACAACTTACTGTCAGATCCAGGAAACCTAGATTTCAACAGGTCATTTCTGAGGACCAGAATATGAGATTAAACAAGAGTCACTGTGATCACCAACCACATATCCAGCTGAGCCAATAAACATAGCAACGCCTCTGCTTTCCACTCACTTAAAATGTTTAACCCTGACCACCCATCTCAGCTCACCTAATCAGATATCGATCACAGCAAGGTGCATTGTCATTAATGGCGTGGATATAGACAGTCACTGGAATGGCCGCATACCACTGGTCATGGTCACAAGCCTTACTGGAGAAGGACTGAGCACATGCAAACCCAGCTCTCTCCACATCAAGGCAAGAAGCAGTAACCACGGTCCCACGCTCTGTAACAAAACAGCACATCTTGCTGCAAACTGGCCCAGGCTGTCACTCTCAAAATTACTTTATTATATAGTGATGGAAAAAATAAAGTGTGAATTATGCCCTATTCGTTAGAATTAAGAATCTGACTCAAAATGTAGACACAAAATACCCTCATTAATCATATTCTGTTAGCAAGTAGCAAAACAGAAAAAGGTTTTTGGCTTAGCAGAACAGGGAAGACTTTCTAGAAGAGGCGGTCCTTATTTTAGGCCTTAAAGGATATGTAGGATAAGGAAATGGCAAGTAGAGATCATTCCCAGCAGAGAGAACATCATCCATGAAAACACAGTAATGAGGTCATAACTTATCAGACTTCCTTCCACCCAATCGATCCATGCATTCATTCAATTTCAACAAGCATTTGTGGAGTGCCAGCTATGTGTCAGAAACTGTCTTGAGCACTGTATGAACCACAATTAAATCCCTGCCTTTATGGAATTAACAATCTGGGCTGAGAGGCCAACACTAAACAAGTGTAAACAAGAAAAGAAATTCAAATAGTCACATTATTAAGGAAATGAAAACTGTGATGTGATTAAAAACAATGTCTAAGGGTGAGGTTCTGAAAAATGCAAGGACAGAGGTCTCAAGGCAGTCAGCTTAGTCATTTGGCTGCCGACTAATGTAATGGACCAGGGGAGACAAGGAACAGTATGAGGTTGGAGAGAGAGGCAGTGGCCAGAGAAAACACAGTCTTGGGGATGAGGTAAGAAGTCTGGATTGCACTCCAAGTGCAAAGAAAATTACAGGAGAATTTTACAGAGATCCAATCTGGCTTTTAAACAAACTCATTTTAGCTGCTCTGCTCAGAGTATTGGAGGGGGGAAGTGGGAAGGCAGAAGCCCAGTTAAGAGATCTATGCAGTAATTCAGGTTAGAGGGGATGATGGCCACCTTCACTGGGATGCTCCCCCCACCCCCGGAACAGAACCTGGGATAAGAATTTGAGTGCAAGTAGTTCATGTGGGAGGAGAGCCAGGGCACTGTGGCACGGGAGAAGTGAGATAGTAAAGGAAAGCCTGCTGATAAAAAAAAAAAAATGCATTCATTATCAGACAAGTTATTGCTCTGAGCAACTAGAGCTTAATAGCCCTGGGAAACTCTGGAAGCCAGCACAAAACACGCGCTCAGAATCGTCCCTCCAAGGGCAAGGAGCTGGAGTATTCATACACCCATTCTCTTCAGTGATTGGTTGAGAGCTTGTGGGGGTGGGTAGTATTTTCCCAACATTTCTAACCTGCTCTTTGTGGAGAAGGGACAGGGCAGATGTCAGACCCCAAATCATCGCTCAAGCAAAGAAACACAGATACTTACTGGCAGTTAGAAGTCAGGCCACCAAAATGCTAAGGCCTGAAGACACAGACAGCACCTGCTACAATGGCTTAAACCTGCAGATGTGCTAAAGATGAGCACCTGTCTTCTCTGCTCGGCCCCGGAAGAAGCCTTACATTCCACATAATCTGACCCACACCCCACCCCAGCCTCAGCCACAGCTGATTGGACAAGAAGTGAATGACTAACTCTAGAAAGTTCAAACCGATTCTCTCTCACAAAAACTTGAACGTAGAGCAGAGAGAAGAAGGATCTAGGTCTGAAAAGATGAACTAGAAGGTCAGTAGAGTAGAAGAGCTAAGGTCCTCATTCTGTAGCAGCCATGAAGAGGCACAGGTTAGCTCATGAGTGGACAAAAAACTAGGTTTTGCCAAAAGTTATGCACCAGATGCATATTAAGCATTTACCATTTGCTTCTTGTAGGGGTTCTGAAAATGAAGACAATCTGGTATCTACCCTCAAGGAACTCAGTCTTGCAGAGGAGATGTAATATAGATGATAAGAGTAGGAAATAAGAGAGAATTTGAACAATCTCAACCTACCTTTGTCAACTGCAAAGTAAGCATTCCTTGGGTCTAGTTCAAAGGTTAAGCCTCCGAAGTAATCTTCGTCGGTTGCCTGGCATACTCCAACTGTTTCCCCAGTTGGAATTTCCTCATCCAGTGTGATGTCGACTTTATGGTGCAGAGTTGAGTTTACAGAGGTAACACTCAAAATAGCATGTTCCATATTGAATAATCTTGTTTTAAAGAGGAGACAATTAGAGTGGCATTTGTTTGGTGTATATTGTTCTCCACCTCTTATGGTGTTGGAGGGGTAGGGACTAGAGGTAGTAATGATGAAAGTGGAAACTATGGACCATGGTATTAACCCATTTGCTGAACACTTGCCTAGAGTCTAGACACAACGCTAACCACTTTCCATGTTTTCTCATTTATTCCTCACAGCCGCCCCAGGAAGTTGGTACCATTTTACAAATGTGGAAAGAGATTTTAAGAAATGCAGTAACTCTAAGAAGTAAATACCAAGGTGGCTAAGAGAGGATTTGACCCCTAGCCTATCTGGCTCTAGAGACTGTATGCTTAACCATTGTGCTCTTAGCCCTATATTGTAAGAACGAGTTTCTTAAAAATGCTGTTCCCTCGATATGGTTATAAACTCCCTGGTGATAATTATCACCAGAATTTTCCTTGAGGGCAGTAAAAGAGAATCCAGCCCATCAGATACTAAGAACATATTGCACTAATAACACCTACTTCTGTTGCCATTTTAATATATTTTATACTTTAAAAAACTACTTTGGGGCTTCCCTGGTGGCGCAGTGGTTGAGAGTCCACCTGCTGATGCAGGGGACACGGGTTCGTGCCCCGGTCCGGGAGGATCCCACGTGCCGCGGAGCGGCTGGGCCCGTGAGCCATGGCCGCTGAGCCTGCGCGTCCGGAGCCTGTGCTCCGCAACGGGAGAGGCCACAACCGTGAGAGGCCCGCGTACCGCAAAAAAAACCCAAAAAAACCAAAACTACTTTGCTTTCAGTTATTAAGAAAGCCTTTTCTTTGGAATCTTAAGAGATTGTTTACATCTGACTTATTTTCCTTCTCAGCAAAAAAAAAAAAAAAGAAACCATTTCATTCTAATGGAAATTTCACTAATGAATTTCAGAGACTACATTTTCATATTCAATTTTCAAGGCCAAATTAGAAGAATACATTTTATTTCCTTACCTGCAGGTAAGAATGGGGTCCTTATTGTTGACATTGACGAGGAAAATCTTTAGATTCCCAACAGTGAACAGTCCTCCGGGATCAATCACTTTAATAACCAGTGAGAAACTGAAAGGGCAGCCACAGGAAAGACAGCTAAGATTTTATAATAACTGACAGACTTTCACAGAAATAGAATCTATTGGACTTTAACTGACCAGTGGAAACAATTGATTCATTTAGTTAAAATGTCAGTCAAACAAGTTGTTTTTTTTGTCTGTGTTTTTTTTTTTTTTTTTTTTTCTTTGGTGGTACGCGGGCCTCTCACTGTTGTGGCCTCTCCCGTTGCGGAGCACAGGCTCCGGACGCGCAGGCTCAGCAGCCATGGCTCACGGGCCCAGCCGCTCCGCGGCATGTAGGATCTTCCCGGACCGGGGCACGAACCCGTGTCCCCTGCATCAGCAGGCGGACTCTCAACCACTGTGCCACCAGGGAAGCCCACACAAGTTGTTTTAACAGTTGGAAATGGCTAACACTTTGTTAGGAACCATATTAGTCAAATCCATTGAAAAGACAGGCAGAAACTTAGGAAAGTCTGTTAATCCCCATCAATCATACAAAATTGAAGGGAATTCCTTAGAGTGGTAGAGCAAAGAAAGCTATGGGTATGGGTTCTTACCTTTAAACATTGACTTTTCAATATGGAAAACTGATTGACAAATGCAAAGGAGAAGGTGTTAAAAACACTTCAAAGTAACGTAATGACAATGGGGAAATATTAGGCCGGTTAGATGATTAAAGGGTTTTTATCTCAGCAGAGATATTTACGGGTTTGAAGAATGAAAGTACAGAATATATCCTGATGGAAAGATGAATGTTGACACCCATAAACTGTGTCCTAGAGTCACCAATGGTCCCAATTTGCCCAGGACTATCCAGTCTAGCACTGAAAGTCCCACACACATCAGAGAAACTTCCCAGGCAAACCAGGATGGTTGGTCACCTTTCCAGAAAAAAAAAAATCTATTTTAACTTGAAATATACTGACAATCGAGACCAGAATTAATGTTTTACTTCTATTTATCCTAAAAATCAAATCAGTTCTCAATTTTCCTCTTATTTTAAAACCTCTCTTACAAAAAGATGATTATTTAGGAGACAACTCTTGACAAAAATCATAAAGCCAATCCACTTTTGAGAATAGAGACATTTCTTTCATAATTCTGGGAAGTCTTAACCACAAGAAGAGCAGGAAAAAGATGTGGGCAGGATTACATTTGGTCTAGCTGGATGCTGAAGAGTAGACTGCAAAGGAATAAGGAAGAAATGAGCCTTGCTAACTCTTTCATATGGATTTGAACAAGTGCTTTCACAGCCCCTAGATCTCCTTTAAAGAGAGGGAATTGATGATTCCCTTGCCAATGAGGCATTCCAAAATTTCCTTTCCTCCCATTCATAGGTCTGCTCAGTGACCCTGGAAACTCTGGAGTTAGGAAAATTGAGGAGTAGTGTGCTCTCTGTAAAGTTTTAGTGAAAATCCACTGCAAAATTTTAGCCAAAGAATTATTTATTCAAATTCTTCAAACAGAGCTTCAGGCTTTCAGTGCCAGCTCCTCTGATTTCAAAGATGCTGAAAAAAAGGAAAGCTTTAGTTTTCCCTTATCAAGAAAAAAAGTTAATTTCTTAAACTCTCATTAATAAGTTTTACTCCAATTTGTTAATAAATTTAAGATTTGTAAATATCTTGAATACACATAATCATTTTTCCATGATTATGCCAGGCCAACAAAAGAAAAAAAGAAAATTGTTACGGACATTATCCATTATTTCCAGAGCTATTTATGTGATCAGATAAACATGGGGGCAGAGGATTTTGAGCGTAAGGGGAAATGGATAAAGATTTTGGCAATTTCTACCTCCCAGATATATAATGATAATACAAATTTAGGAGTGTTCTTCGCCTGCGGACTTCAGTCACATCCCATTTTTGAACCCTCAATCTGTTTTACTGAAGATGCTAAGACAGGATATATCCCATCCTCAATTTTCATAATCAGGAAGAATGTCCTTAAGAGATTCAGGAGCAAGCTAATTGGAATGGTTTAAAGGTCCATTTTGTTTTCCCGTAGAGCACGTAGATGCAGAACATGAGGCTGAAAAGGGTGGTCATAAAAAACATTATAAAAGTAGAAATAATAACTATGAACCAATCCCCTTCAGCAGATATGGAGGAAATAAGGAGAAATTGTCAGTCCATTAACTTTTCAAAGCTGCTGGATTACATCGGAAATGAATTCTGTGTCCCAGCCATCTGGAGGGAAGTCCCCACCGCCTTCTATGGCAGGTCACAAACGCCATCACCGAAATCACCTTGTTGCTTAGAGCTGAAGAAAGTGGATGATTCAGAGAAAGGCCAGATTAGCCACATCTATACCTAAACCAGTAATTGTGCAGTTACAGTTTAGATGATGATTTCATATCTAAGGCAATGCCAAAAGCATCCTCATTTGGGAGCACATTAAGGCCAGATGGGGTGAAATACTCTTGAAAAGGGAAATATGAACCAAAGGGCAGGCATTTTGAGTAAATGAAAAGCCAGTAGCAGTATTTACCTTCTAGCTTCGCTCTCAAAATCAAAAACTGCTGATGTAGAAATTGTTCCAGTGCTGTCGATTGTGAAGCCAGAGCCCTCCGAGGAAAGGAAGTACTGTTTATTGGACAGGAAAGAGAAAGGAAAATATTGCAGGGACATTGACATAGCTAGGTTACGCCCACCTGCAAAAACCAGGACTGAAATCTCTTTGTGCTCTGGGCCACCCCTCCCTCCCCCCCCACCCCACATGAGAAGATCCTCCTTAAATGTTTGCCAGTGATGATGATGATGATGAAATTGTACTCCAGTCAACTGACTTCAAGCCAGATCATTTGCCCTTAAATATTAAAACTAGATTTTCCTAATACAATACATTCCCTATGTTATCTGAACATTTTTCACACTCCAACCAAAGCTAAAATTAAAAAGGAGTTAGATTTAGAAAAACATGATGACTGTCTAATGAGAACTTAGAGATTATTTTGTGTTCATTTGGTGGTGCTGAAGGTACACTTTTTGTCGGGGGGGGGACTTGGGGGACAGAGCTGTGGAAGGGGAAAACGGAAATATTAGGATGTCTGTTCATCTCATTTTATGTGTGTAGGTACAGGCAGTCCTTTATTAAGTTGTTTTTTTCTTTGACTCTCATTTATACTATCTTCTAGTTTTCTGTTAAATGCTGCAAATACATTGTCTTTTACTGATCACAGTTCTGCCATAGATACTGATAGTATTCCCCATTTCACAGATAGGAATTCTGAGGCTTAGAAAATTCAAGTGGCTTGCCTCCAGTCTGAGAGCTGAGCTTTCCATAATGCCTCTTTGCTCACCACACTGCATCCCCAAGAAAAATGCTTTCTTTGTTTTGTTTTTGTTTTTTGCCAACGAGGGTAGGTGTGGTCAAGGTTTCTAGAATAGGTAAGAATCAAATGATTAGAAAAAGCTGGGGCAAAAAAAAAAAATCCGTGGGAGGATTAATATCAGTAGTTAATTATACCAAGCACTACTGGTTTAATAATCGTGTAGACCCAGAGATAATTTAATAGAGAAGACTAAACCCAGAAGGATTGCAAAGCTGCCTAAAAATCTTTTGGAGACATTTGTGACCTTTTAAATTTATTGATTTTCTGATGAATCACAGTGTTCTGATGAATTTAAATTCATACCATCCATTTCTACACATAAAAATAAGATGGAATTGAGTTCTGCTTTTTCTGTAGAACAATGTTGTAGAAATTAGCATTCAGGAACTGCAGGAAAATCAATACTTACTTTTGGGCAAACAGAGGAATAATGATGCCCATTTCATGGTGGAAGGACGAAGGATGGCTGGTAGTTACATTACTTGAGAGTGCTCAAAAGCACTGGTTATATGTAAAAATACATGATTATTTGAAAGACACCCGCATTTATGTGTGTAACCACTCAAGAATTGGCAGTTCTCAATTCAATTTCTACATTACAGAGCTGTTAACAGTTGTTTGGGAACAACATATAGCGGGAAGCTGTATTTTTATGAGGTTTAATTTTTCATAAAATGAAACGGTCTTTAAAAAAATCGATGGCACTTTTATGAACAGCTGCCATTGTTCGGAGAAGGTTGGAGCTGACGGTTGCTAGGCAGCCAGGGCCATCACTGGGAAAGCCACCGAAATGAACGATCCCCAGCACAGGAAGTTAGTCCAAGGGATGAGAAATTAACTCCCTGCGGAACCAGGCACCTTAGATTCATTTTTCTCCATTTTATCTATAACACCACCATCAACTGGTACAGAAGTATCTCAGCCATAAGAATAACAATGGCAGTCTCATCCCAGGTTCAGAATTATGACAACATCTCATGGGGGGGGAAGTATGGCAAGGGGAGCTTTACGTCCTTCTGGATGGACTTACCTTCAAAATCCAGTTTATTCCCTTCTCTGAAAGGCTTGTTCATGACTATTTGCTCTCAGAGAAGCTCAGGGATTAGAAATGTCAGAGCCCAAACTACAGGCCAAGCCCAGCAAAGAGAGTTAGGGCCTCCGTGCTTCAGGAGCAGTGACAGGATTCTTCTGGATTTTTCTGTGTTAATAAAAACAAACGTGGGGCTTCCCTGGTGGCGCAGTGGTTAAGAATCCATCTGCCAATGCAGAGGACACGGGTTCGAGCCCTGGTCCACTAGGCTAGCTGACATTAGAATCTGAACTCTTTGCTGAAATACTGTGTGAACTTAGTAGTTTGTCCCAAGGTAATATTTTCTTGAAGGAAATTAGTACAGAAGTATGATCTAAATGTTTTCATAACAAGACATTCTGTGATGTTTTTAAAGCACAAATACTGGCTAATCACAGATCACCTACAAAACCTTTTTATAAGAGAGATACATTCTCAAGAAAATATTTTCAAACTATAAAGGATATGATTCTAGACTAAACATTAATTATGTTAGTATAACCTTGCATTTCAGTCCTACTAGAGCACTCTGTTACATTCATTTCATAAACAATAGGAATAGTTTGCTACCTGTACACTGACACTGGAATATTAGAGCCCTCATTCTTTCTAGAACAAAGCCTTATTAACCATGTCTAACACATTGTCCCAGTGGCTAGCTAAAGTTACAGACCTTTAATGAAGTGCTGATCATGGTATCTTTGCTGGTTGAACCTAGACTCTGCCTCAGAAGCCTTCTCTATCCATCAGAGACGGTATGCACGTTGAAACAGATTTGCCATCCCGGGACCGAGCCAGATGTTCCCAGCGGACTTGCCCAGGTATTTATTATACACCTGGTAGCAGTTACAGCATCTGAAAAGCTAACTTTACAAACCATCTTGCAATGTTTCTCGGCCTGTGGCTCAAGGACCGCCTACGCATTAAGAACCTTCATCCGCGAGTCAACCGGTAAAGCTGGGATTCAGTGGGAATTCATTACACTGTTCTCTCTACTTTTATATATGGACAAAATTTCCATAAGTGTTTATTAGATACGCAGACCTACTTGATTCAGAATACCTGGGGCAGGGAAGCCTGGGAATGTAAATTTTTAACAGGCTGACAAGAGTGACTTCTAGGTACCCTAAAGTTGGTTCTTTTAGGGTGATTGTCAACCTTGGCTGTACAGCACATTCACTTGGGGAACTTTAAACATGCCAATGTTCAGACCACATCCCAGATTAATGAAATCAGAATCTCTGGGCGGGGGCGGGGGTGTCATCTGGGCATCAGTATTTTTCGAAACTCTTTGGATATCTTCACGGTGCAGTCACGTCTGAGATCTATTGATACAGCACATCCTACCTCTTCTCACCCATCAGTAGTCTATTTAGGTCCCACATTTTTCATGCACTGAAAGGTACAAAGGTATCCAAGGGGATCTGGGAAGAGCATGGATATTATCTCATACTGTCTCTAGAACTTCCTTTGTTACAGCAGCTGAAAACAATTGTTGGGCCAACTTGTACTAGAAAGCAGAGTTAGTTACCACACACACTCTTTCACAGGTTTCCACCAGATGGGTTAACTCTGCATGATTTAAAGAATCGTTTATATAGATGCTCCTAGAGTCCAGTGGCCTTAAATTTTAGCCTCCGTCTTAGGGATTCCCCAGCAACTGATCCACAGGTGAAAATTTCTGTGCAAGAGATTTATTCATTAAGTACTCCAGGAAGACTAAAGTGGAAGTTGGGGAAACAGGACAGAGAAGGGGAGGAAGCCAAGCAAATTGCTACCTCCAAAGCCCACAGAAGCAGTTTCAGCCTGATGCCACAGGGAAGCTGTGGAGGGGACCTCATGCCCCTGAGTTTTCCCCACTCACAGAAAAGGAGATGGGGCTTTCCTACCCTTGCACCCCTCATTCAGTGGTTAAGGGCTACCCCAGAGAGATGGAAATTCCCAGGTGCTTCCTGCCCTTGGAAGTGCAAGAAAAGTCCAAGGACCGTCCTCCTCTTGCTGAAGGAAGCAAAAACACATTGAAGTTGGCGGAAGCAAGCGGGGAGCATCACACAGAAAAGATACAAAGGTATCCAAGGAGATCTGGGAAGAGTATGGCTATTATCCCCTACAGTCTCTAAAACGTCCTCTGTTACAAGCAGCTGAAAACAATTGTTCGGCTGACTCAGGCTAGAGAGCAGAGATAGTTACCATATTAAGAAACCCATCACCTTCCACGGAACAGTTCACTGTCCCATATTCTTTGATAATTCTGATAGCAAGTAGGATTCATTTCAACTCTGAATTGTAAGGGCTACCCAGAGCATTTTACTGAGAAAGACCACGAGCTCCGGTTGGAAAAGTGTCACATTCGATTAGTGATGCCTGCCACAAGCAAATGAGAAGGCAATCACAGTAGGTACTCTCAGAGAACTTTGATATCTAAGATAGCACTAGATTGCCTGGGCAAGTTTTTAAAAACACTGATGCCTGGATCCCACCTCCAGCGATTCTGATTTAGTCTGAGGAGGGAACCTGGCATCTGTGTTTTATTAAAGCATCCCAAGTGACTATATTATTGCCGCAAAGGTAAAGAACCACAGTAATATTCAGATAAATTGACATGCTGCTTCCCAGTTGTCCCAGGAAATGTTTTCAGGCATACTTTAAAAGAACGAAATAAATCCTCCAAAACCCAAATATTTTATTTACAATTCCTTTCTCAGTCTCATAAAAATGTCTTTTCGAACATGAACAGCAGAACACTTTTGTTTGTTTTGTCTTTTCTTGAAACTTCAATACAACGTGGACTTTGAATAGGCTAGTCATGGCCAAATCTTCAATTGCCTTGTATGAATAGACAAATTACTGATTTCTATTCACACATTCTTCAAATAATTACATTTTGATATGCATCTCTGAAAGGCAATGGTCTTTACCTATTGAAAACATTGCTTGAATGTATATACTTGCAAATTGTAAGGCAAAAAACTAACTTGTCTGATGTGAGTCAGTGTAATTGTTACAAGATCATTTAGCAAGAGCATGACTACTGGCTAAAGTATGTTACAAACTTGCATGCCATCTTGTGGAGGATGGTGCAAGTGATGTAATTACAAAGTAAATACTCCAAAAAAATATTTATTAAAAATATGACTGTGGTTTTCTCCAAACATCTGCCTTTCGTGTGGAGAATTAAAGATTTTTTTTCTAGGTAATTAAAGCTTTTCTTAAAATCACTGTTTTCCCCAATTATATACTATTCTAAGCAAAGTTTTTCTTTAGCTTGAATAACCCAGATAATTATCTCAATTCTCAAATTCATTTAGCTAGTATATGCCAAAACGATATATTTCATCACATACCAGAACTTGACAAGAATGTCATATTGTAGGATTTAACCCTTTCCCCCCTTTCTCTTGGTGTCACAAAGAGATGAAATTTTAAGGTGAGGTTAGGGTAGAAGACCAGGCCATTGGAGCAACGCAGAAATAAATCTTTTGGATACATACCCAGAAGTGAGATTGCTAAATCATGTGTAGTTTAATTTTTTGAGGAACCTCCATACTGTTTTACATAGTGGCTGCACCATTGTGCATCCCCATTAACAGGGTACAAGCTTTCCAGTTTCTCCACATCCTTGCCAGTACTTGCTGTCTTTGTTTTTGTTTGTTTGGTTGTTGTTGTTTTCTTTTATAACAGCCATACTGACCCTTATAAGATGATAACTCGTGTTTTTGATTTGCATTTCCCTGATGGTTAGCGACATTGAGCATTTTTTATAGACTTCTGGCCATTGTATGTCTTTGGAAAAATGTCTGTTCAACTCCTCAGCCCATTTTTAAATTGGGTCATTAGGGGGTTTTTTGCTATTGAGTTGTAGGAATGCCCCCCACACACAAATGAAACTTAAAAAATTGAAAGTGTAGATGCTATCCAAAGGAAACATGGGCCTTTTCCCTAAAATGATTATACTTAAAAACAGGCCATTAAAACCAGAATTGTCACCCCAAATTATAAAGCAAAATTTACATATTCTGGTTTCTAACTCAATAGACTGATCTTTTTCTCCCTTTAATGTTTGTTTTTACAGCTGAGTTATACCATAGGAGTATATAATTAAAATCCTCAGGTCCGTAATTATAAGCTCTACTGCAGTATAGCTGTTGAGTCTTTTGATGATTCCATCACTAATTATGCCTCTTAGAAGATCCAAATATCACTTTACCATAAAAATCTGATCATCGTCAGCTTTCAGTCAATATACTTGACTGAACGGAAAATATTATTTATTTCCATATAAAATCTGTGGGCTGCAATAATTCATTGTACATATCAGAGGGAAAAATAATAAAACCATAGAAACAGATTTCTTTTTGTCATTAAATGGTATATCTTTTTTTTTTTTTTTGCGGTACGTGGGCCTCTCACTGTTGTGGCCCCTCCCGTTGCGGAGCACAGGCTCCGAACGCGCAGGCTCAGCGGCCATGGCTCCCGGGCCCAGCCGCTCTGCGGCGTGTGGGATCCTCCCGGACCAGAGCACGAACCCGTGTCCTCTGCATCGGCAGGCAGACTCTCAACCACCTCGCCACCAGGGAAGCCCCTAAATGGTATATCTTTTATCTTTAAAGGGCTACCGTGAAACTTCCAGAAATTATTCTTTATTGGAATTTAAAAAAAAAATCTTTCCAGCAAGTTATTAGTATGCTGGTTTAGTTAGCTGATTATTTCCTTATCCTATTACATAATGCCCAAAAGAAAGTAAAAGTTTATTAATGAAATGACCATATATATCCAAGATCTATATTCTAAGATTTGTCACTAACTTTGGAATACCTTGTATGAGATATTTTACCTTGAAATAGAGTGATTAAATCTTATTTCATGAAAATAGTCCCATTTTATCTAACTTTCATCCTTCTCACCCTCAACCCTACTCTCATCTCTCCCACTGTCCTGCCGTTTCTTGTCCTCAAAGCCAGGGCTTATTTTTACAAGCTACTAATTAACTGTTTTGATAGACACAGTAAGGCACAACATAGTACTCTGAAAACTAACTCTGAGGGAATAAGTTTATTTCACCATGAAGAAAGGAAAAGACAGAACACATGTTGAGCAAGATAGCTCTCTCCCTGCTACTTCCTGTTCATGACAGTCAGAGGCATCTATACTTCCCCAGGAAGTAGGATTCTTAAAGCAAAATTGAATTGAGACAATGTACATAGGTTTCTAAAACTGCCTCTCTATGTAACAGATAATAGAAAAAGCCACATGCAACCCCCTTACGACCACTACTCCCACCACCATGGAACCAGGAAGGTTAAGATGGTCACATGGGGGGAGGGGTTGGTAATGTGGATGGAGTGTGACATGGAGAGTTGGGGTACAGTGGAGACCCAGGGAAGCATTGGAAAGACCTCTGTGCGGAGGAGTAGGGTCAGCTTCAAGTCACCCAGGGATTTCAGTACTATGGGGTGGGAAAGAAGGGGGATCTTCTATCTGCAGCCATTTTTTAATCATCCCTAGATGGACCCCAGATATTGCTGACTTGCCCTTTCTGGAAATTCCCTAGCTGCCTACTCCCCACTTTCTGTTTGAAATTAATATAGCTACTCCAGCTTTCCAGGAATTGCTGTTAACATGGTATTTCTTTTTCTACCCCTTTACTTTGAGCCTGTTGGTGTTTTTATATTTAAAGTATGTTTCTTACAGACGTTATATAGTTGGGCCTTTTTTTTGTTTTTGTTTTTGTCTTCATCCACTCTGACAATCTCTGTCTTTGAATTGATGCATTTGGACCATTTGTATTAGTTGAATTCATATCTACCACATTTGTAACTGTTTTCTATTCATTGCAATTGTCCTTTGTTGTTTCCCTCTTTGTTTTAACTGAACATTTTATATGATTCCATTTTGTCTTCTTTATTAGCATATCAGTTTCACGTCTTAATTTTTTTGTTATTGCCTCAATTTCTAATGTACATTTTTTAAATTTTATTTTATTTTATTTTTTTTTGTGGTACGCGGGCCTCTCATTGTTGTGGCCTCTCCCGTTGCGGAGCACAGGCTCCGGACGCGCAGGCCCAGCGGCCATGGCTCACTGGCCCAGCCGCTCCGCGGCATGTGGGATCCTCCCGGACTGGGGCACGAACCCGTGTCCCCTGCATCGGCAGGCGGACTCCCAACCACTGCGCCACCAGGGAATCCCCTCTAATGTACATTTTTAACTAACCTAAACGTAGCTTCACATAACACTATATTGCTTTCTAGAAACTGCAACAATAACAGTATAGGTAGCTTATACCAGGGTATTCCCGATTCCTCTCTCCTGCTGCTTGTGATACTGCTGACTTTCATTTCACTTAACAATATGCTATAATCTTCTACTACATTGTTACTATTAAATAAAATTATCTTTTAGTGAACTAAAAATCGAAAATTATTTTACCTTTATTTCTTTCTTCTCTCATGCTTTTCCTTTCTTTATGTAGATTCAAGTTTTTTACCTATATTATTTTCCTTCTTACTGATGAACTTCCTTTGACATTTCTTGCAGGTCAAGTATGCTGGTAATCAATTTCCTCAGTTTGTGTTTGGCTGAAAAAGTCTTTATTCCTCTTTCACTGGATATAGACTTCTTGTTGATTTTTTTTTTCCTTTGAGCATTTAAAATATTTCACTCCACTCTCTTTTTGCTTGCATAGTTTCTAACAAGAAGTCTGCTGTATTTCTTACCTTTGTTCCTCTTCAGGTGTGGTGTTCATTTTCCTGTGGCTTCTATCAAGATTTTCTCTTTGTATTCGGGTTTCTGAACTTTGAATATGATTTGCCTAAGGGCATGTGTGTATGTGTGTGTATCCAGATGAGATAAGGTTCAGGAAAATTCTTCTCTCCAAGAGAGTAGGCTTTGTTAGGAGAAAGCTCTGGGTTTATTTCACAGTGATTCTTTTCTCTCTCTCGCTCGCCCCAAGACACAGGTGATATTTTTTGAATCTTCACTGTGAAAACCTAATTAATGGAGTTCCTGGTGGTAAAAACTATGAAAGTGTGGGGTCCTCCTAAGACTGTGGCACCCAGCACTTTGTCTCATGGTAGTCTACCTTCAGCCTCCAGCAAGTCATCAGAATTACCATGAGAAGTCTTTATACCTGCTTATGGCTCTAGCAGTTTCTGCTCCAAGTAAGCAGAAATTGGCTGTGACTCTTGGGATTCACCAGTCTATCCACATTTTGGAGTGCTGGTTTCTCCTGATGGGTCCAAGAAAAGTCTTTGATTTTCAGCTTGTTCAGGATAAGAGGTCTTACTTTTTCTATCTCTAAGAACCAGAGTTTCAAGGATCTTTGAACATGTACAGTAGCAATGGTGGTACAGCATGAAAAATCTTAGTCCTGGAACATAGTGAGTCTAGATATATAAAAATCCACTCGTGTTACATTAATTATTGTGGGCCAGGTCTTCATCTAGAATTTCCTCTTTCATCATTATAACAACCCCAGAGATATGTCACGTTTTATCAATCTTACAGCAGCATCTAGTATAATCTTTCTACCCTGTGGGGTGCTCGATAGGCATTACATGAAAAGTTAACAGGTGTTACATTTCATTTAAAAAAGTGCTATGGACTAATAATTACAACAAATCAGATTAAACAGACATCTCTCTATTAGAGAACTCCTCAGGGAATTTAATATGCTGGGTATTGCGAATTCAGAGGAGATAAGTAGACATCATTTCCCTGAATCATTTGATCATAGGATGTTTTATTTTTCTCTTGGGGCATCTGGTGGGACTTGTGTTTGGTGGAATATACTTTGGTATGGTTTTGGTAGTATGAGAAGAAACACACTGGCTTTAGAGCAAAAGGAACATGGGTTTGAATTTCAACTACACTAATTATTTTTTAGGCCAATTGCTTAATCCTATTAGCCTAATGATGCTCATCTATAAATTAAAGGCATAATACATTAGCTTATTGATCCATTACTTAACATCATAATAGACAGTAGTATCTGCTTCAGGGATTAACACAGGGATTCAATGATATAAGATATATGCCTGTCACCTGATAAACACTTAACAGTTATTAATGTCATTATTATTATCATCATACACCAGACTCCAAAGAGTGGTAAGCTCTTCCCCAGATTAGAACCAGTTTTTCTCTGAACCGATGTGAAGTCAAATGCAAATGAAAGTTGTTGCCCAGTCATGAATACTTGAATAACACATCTGGTCTGATCTCCTGTGTTAGAAGGATGTGTGTAGGAGTGGATCTAACTGTAAGTTTCCACGGCCTATATCAACACTGAAATGTCATTCCATGTTTTGTAAGATTCACAAAGAACATTGCATGAGACTTCCAAATATGGCCCAGCAGCCAATTCTCTTCTGAGAAAAGTATAGGGTCAGGGCCAAAAGCATTTAATCTCTACGACCAAGCATTTGGGAGTCTTTCATGTGAAATGAATTACTTGCATTCACTGGCTAGTAAGTCACTGTGATTGCATATTAAAGTCACAGCTAAGCCCTATTGGACTGTGATGTGTTTTCCACACTAAAATGTCAACATGGTGGGTGACCTGCCATGCAGAACACCAGGGGAGCAATTGCAATATGATATCTGGTGCCCGTGTGGCTGGAGTTGCTCAGTGCTGGATTCAACACTATAATCTTGAATAGGTTGATTTGGAGCAATATGCATGATTAGGTGGCTTAATTGCATGTTGTAAAGGAAGCTGTGACCTTTCCAGTCCCATCCTGGATGTGGTTTTGTGCTCTTGGGAGGAGGATAAGACAAATGTGTGTGTGGGGGGGGAACTTGACAACAGCAGTGTTCATTCGTGTAATTACTTGAGTGTGTTCAATACCTTATAAAACCATATGGACAATGCCTCAGATATTAGTGGCCATCTATTGTTTAAAGAAAATTTTGTAAAAGACAAGTTGCCTTGGATAAGGACCCAGTAGCATTACCAGTAAATTGTAAATGTTGAAGGTACAGCATCAGCATGAACAATTCTCTAATTTTTCACCAATTTAGAAAAGTCGTACAACATTAAAAATTTAAGGCCGTGATATTCTTGTCTATCAATCCATTAGCTAAAAATGTTACAGCCTAATAATGTCATAACGATTCCATATGACATCAAAAATTAAGACGGTAATATAAATCCTGTCATTTGCAAGATATTTTATAGTTGAAAAACTACTTTTAAGTCCATTATAACACGTGAGAAAGCAGTATGAGAGAAGACAAAGCAGATATCATTTTCCCAATTTTACAGCTGAAGCAGAGAAGCAGGCGTGTAAAAGACTTAGAGCAGGGCTTCCCTGGTGGCACAGTGATTGAGAGTCCGCCTGCTGATGCAGGGGACACGGGCTCGTGCCCCAGTCCGGGAAGATCCTACATGCCGCGGAGCGGCTGGGCCCGTGAGCCATGGCCGCTGAGCCCGCGCGTCCGGAGCCTGTGCTCCGCAACGGGAGAGGCCACAACAGTGACAGGCCCGCGTACCGTAAAAAAAAAAAGACTTAGAGCAGTAAAGTTGGGACTTAAATCCAAGCCTCTTGGCACAAAATCCACAGTTTCATCCCCCTCCCGTGGTATCTGTACCTAGAGGACACCTATTCTAAATAAGTTCATTCTTGGGGCGTTATCAAGCCTGAGGACCAGACCTAGTGCTTTGAAATACAAGTTAATTCTGCCAGGAAGTTGTACTGTTTCCCAACAGTATGTGTAGCCAAAATTCCCAAGAATGAAATGAAATGCTTGGCATCTTTTGACAAAAGTTACCTAAGGATCAGGCTGGGCCTGCCTGCGCACAGTGAAACGCACCAGAAGGGAAGAAATGACTCAGACAACCCAGCCTTCTTTCATTTTCCCCTGAAACGTCCTCATAATTGAGGCAAGAGTTATGTTTGGAACATGAAGTGTGGGCATAATTGATCTGGTTATCTCCATGACTCTGTTTGTGAACACAGTCAGACATAAAACCACGAGGCACTGATAGTCTCTGCCCCAGAGCATGAATTACCTCGAAAACAGCATCCTCTGGATCCTTGGCCGCTGCCCTGTAAATGACTGTGCCAGAGGCAGCGTCTTCTAGGACATCCATCTCAGTAACTGCCAGAAAATGCAAAATAGACGTCCAGAAACTCCTCATTCAATCCTGGATCTTAGGTCAAACAATGCCTTGTGCTTGCTCTGTACAGATGTTTTTATAGGGTGATTCCCATTAATCATCATCATCATAATAATAGACATCGTTTATCAAGTGTCTATCATGTATCAGGTATAGAGCAAAGAGGTCTATACATTTAAATAAAAACAATATTGGATGTTTCATGAGTGCTTATAACTGCTAAGCACTCAAAACCATTGGTGACTATTATTTCCATTTTACTGAGGATTAGAAAGAGTAAGTAACTCAAGGTTACACAGCTAATACGTTATTGGGTACCATTATTGTCTGATTATTAATGTCTTTCCTTAAGTCTGCCTTCTTTCTATCCATTTTTAAAGCGTTGGGGACCATAAACTTACATATTTACTAGTCAAACCACTCTTCAGGGGTCAGGAACACTGGGGCAGAGGGAGACCCCTTAGTGCTGGAGGAGAGGACCCAACCCCGGAGAAGCTGCTGCACCGTTTTGCCAAGGGAACAGGATTTGTGCAGCAAAGGCCTCCACAGCCTGCTTGGACTCTAGTCATAACACTGGCTGGGCCATCCCATAAGCAAAGGTGCATGGCGTGCCCACCAGCAACCTGGCACCAGGCTCACTGATTCAGAAGTCAGAAGAGTATGAGTTCACCTTGGATCTGCCCTTGAGGAGTTTATCCTCTGCTTGAAACAGGGAACGGAAGGAAACAAACACGTATTCAGCACCTCCTGTGTGCCTGGCACTAGGGTTGGCCTGTGAACACACTCTGTCAGGTGACTTTCATCAAGAAGGGACTAATATCTCAGTTTAACTACTGGGGACACTTGAGGCTCAGGCAGGATGAGTAACTGTCCCTAGTCAGTGACCATCCCCACATCTAAGCCTCAAATGCTTACGCTTTTAATAAAGAACATGGATCGTCCACACATAGGTGTTAAATATTTGACTACCTAGCAAAAGGCAGAGTTGAGAATAAATGAGAAGAGAGTGAGAAAAAGAGATTCATATGTGGTGAAAATCAAATACAAAGGGACGGGGAGAGAGAAAAAGAGAGAGGGAGAGAGAGAGAGCACAAAAAGGACTTGATCCCTGGGCTTCCCTGGTGGCGCAGTGGTTGAGAGTCCGCCTGCCGATGCGGGGGACACGGGTTCGTGCCCCGGTCTGGGAGGATCCCACATGCCGCGGAGCGGCTAGGCCCACAATGGGAGAGGCCACAAGGGTGAGAGGCCCACATACTGCAAAAAAAAAGGACTTGATCCCTGCCTTCATGAAGCATCTAACTCAATGACATAGACATGCTGTTCATTAAATCATCACACAAATAAAGGAATAATTTTAGTACATAATAAACAGATAAATGAATAATTCTTAACAGTGAGCAAGTTACTTCACCTTTCTAAGCCTGGTGACTCATCTATACAATGGAATGCAAATAGAACGTACCTCCAGTGCTCTCAGCATTAAATAAACTAATCCATCTGTTGCTCTTAGCATAGTGCCTGCTACATAGCGCCCTGTAAGTGGCAGTCATGTATCATTATTTTTGTTACCAGTATTCACCTTATCACTCTTATAACCGTGACACTATTAGAGGACACGGGGTGTGATGCCGACATACATATGTCCACAGTGTCCTTCCTGTACACCTTGGTCTCTTTGAGCAAGGGATCCGATGAAGATGGGTGTCTCATTCACAACTGCAATCTGGATTAAAATGGTCTGTGAGGCTGTTGCCCCTTGATCGTCTTTGGCATAAATTATCAGGGAGTAGAGAGCCACCATCTCAAAGTCCAGCTTGGGTACTCCAGTGGTGAATAACGAAAATTTTTTTTTAATGCAGAATAATGACTGGCTTCCTAAAGATGTAGACAGAATATTTTAGATCTATAATTCCCACTATGAATCAGCACTTAAAAAAAAAAGAAATAAAAACCTTGTATTTAAAAAGTAGAAGCAGGGATTTCCCTGGTGGTCCAGTGGTTAAGACTCTGCGCTCCCAATGCAGGGGGCCCAGGTTCAATCCCTGGTCAGGGAACTAGATCCCGCATGTCTGCATGCTGCAACTGAAGATCCCCCATGCCGCAGCTAAGACCCGGCACAGCCAAATAAATAAATATTAAAAATAAAATTAAAAAAATTAAAAATGGAAGCAAGGGGATCTGATTTCTTAAAAACTTCCATGAACAGAGAATTCACGCATGTTGTATCAAATGGTTTCCCCTTCATCCAGCCCACTTTTCCACGTTATTCTTCGAAATGACAAAGCTGATCACATCCCTTCGCCTACTCTAATTTGTCACAATTTATCCTAAACACTTTACAAATAGCTCATTCTCTCCTTGCTATGGGTACTATTATTGGGTACATTTTACAGATGTAGCAATTGAGCCTTGTAGAAGTTAAGCAACTCAGCCAAGTTTTCGCAGACACAAATACAATAGCTCTGGACTCCATCTGACGTCACACTTATGCTCCTACTCTTTTTTTTTTTTTTTTTTTTTTTTTGCAGTACGCGGGCCTCTCAGTGTTGTGGCCTCTCCCGTTGCGGAGCACAGGCTCCGGACTCGCAGGCTCAGCGGCCATGGTTCACAGGCCCAGCCGCTCCGCGGCATGTGGGATCTTCCCGGACCGGGGCACGAACCTGTGTCCCCCGCATCGGCAGGCAGACTCTCAACCACTGCGCCACCAGGGAAGCCCTATGCTTCTACTTTTAATCATTAGCCTAAACTGCCTAGCACCTCAAAACTGGATAGAAAGGGAGCACAAGAGTCTTCTTCCTCCCCGTTCAGTCACCCCAAATCTCTTACTCTATGTTTTCCATGATTGTTTCACACTGGTTTTCAGGGGTTTTTTAATAAATTTATTTATTTATTTTTGGATACATTGGGTCTCCGTTGCTGCGTGCAGGCTTTCTCTAGCTGCAGCCAGCGGGGGCTACTCTTCGTTGCGGTGCGTGGGCTTCTCATTGTGGTGGCTTCTCTTGTTGCGGAGCATGGGCTCTAGGCGCGCGGGCTTCAGTAGTTGTGGCACACAGGCTCAATAGTTATGGCTCACGGGCTTAGTTGCTTCACGGCAGGTGGGATCTTCCCGGACCAGGCTTGAACCCGTGTTCCCTGCATTGGCAGGAGGATTCTTAACCACTGCGCCACCCGGGAAATCCTTCACACTGGTTTTTGAACTGCTCTCTTCAGGGATCCCCTGAGGTTGAACAACAGGAGAACTGGGTTCAAGTCCACGTCCACTATGAAATGGCTTCAAGACTTTGACCATGACCCTTCCGGTCTCTAATTTGGATTTCTTCACCCTCACATGAAAGCCTTGTATGTTCTGTTGCTAATGTCCTTTCCATGTCTGGTCTGATATGGGTGGGTTGGGGAATTCTTGTTTCTAAAGCTTTTCTCACTGGTAAAGTTACAGATAATAAAGATTTTATTGAGTAACAAAACCCACTGAAAGTTTGGCCACTTGTCTTTGCATGTTCTATGTCAAACCATGAACCCCTTGTCCATAATGATGATGGATTCTAAGGCAATAATAATAGCTTACGTGTACTAAGCACTTACTATGTACCAACTGCAAATGTTTAATTTGACTCATTTAACCCTGAAAAAAAGACAAGACCCAATGTTATTGGTACTATTAGTGTGCCCAGTTTACAAATGAAGTAACTGAGGCTCAGAGAGGTCAGCAAGCAAAGAACAGAGGCAAGATGTGAATTCAGGCTTTTTGCACTGAAGTCCATGCCCTTAACCACGCTGTTCCACTTCCAGTGTGTCTGCCTCCAACCCTGAGTACAGAGGATCATCACGCCATCCTGCCAGCCTCGTGCTAACAAGCAAGGGCTAACATTTATTGAGCACTTTCTACGTGCCAGGCATTGCTCTCGGCTTTTGACATCATTTAAACATCAAAACAAACTCACAAGGAAGATAACATTATTACTCCCATTTCACAGAAGAGGCAACTGAAGTTTGGACTATATAATACAGCCAGGAAAGTCACACTGCTGGAAGAGGCAGTACTTGGACCTGACCCCTGCCAGTCTATGCCAGGGCTCTTGCACTGACCCACACCACCTCTGGCAGTTACCCCTGAGTGTTTTCCTCCCACTACCATGAGAAGTCAGTAATGTATTCCTATTTGACAGCACTCCTCTACCAAACACTTATCGCAGGCTGGACACTTCATCTCTTAGATTCTCACAATTATCCCATGGAGCAAATGCTGTCAGCGACCTCATTCTACCGATGAGGAAACTGAGGCCCAGAAATTAGATGACCGAAGTAACACAGCTAGGAAGTGACAGAGCTAAGATTTAAAGCCAGATTTAAAAAGTCTTCCTGACTCTACAACCCGTTTTCTTTCTCTCAAACTCTGATGCTTCCTGATAAGTTAATTTAATACTTGAGCCTGATTTGAAGATACATAGGATTTTCAAGTTGCAATTGGGCGCAGTCTTGTTCTCAAGGACTCTTGCCCAAGAAACACAGCCCTCAACTCAGGACGGCCCTAATGGTGTGGTTCCCTCTGCTTCGGGAGCCCACGGGGGCAGCAGCTGTGTCCTTCTTACTCCCTAGCTCCTTCCACAGTATCAGGCTTTTCAACAAATACTTGCTAAATTTTTAAAAATGCAAATGCTATTCGTTACACTTTACAATGGAAGAAGACAGGAAGATGGTGTAAGTCTTCCTCTGGTTGATTACTCCTGTCCAAGGAGCAGAAGGTGCACACCCAAAGGGTAACTTGAATTTCTTTTGCTGTACTGCCTGTGCAACCCCATTAAGATTACCCAATGACAGGTAGCAATTTGAAGATTACATAACCGGAGCGTACCTTGTCTCATTTCATTGATGTATCTATACAATCAGGTCACTTCAAGCTTTGTTATTGTTTCTTCAGGAGACTAGTTTGGCTTTGAATTTTTTTCTTTTCTTTTTTTTTTTTTTTTGGTTTGCCTGCCTGCCCAGTCACCCCTCCCAAGTCTTTTGCAAACCAAGCAAGCATATATCCTGCAAGGAAGGAAGTTCAACAAAGGATAATGATATGCTAAACCTCACATAAAACAGTATATCCCCTTTTATAGAGTGATGTTGTAAAAACATATTAACTCATTTAGTTGTGCCTTTATCTGTAGATTTATTTCCATGCTATGAAACTGTTTCATGATTGAAATGTTTCTAAAGCTATCTAGAGCTGGTGTATGACATAATTATGGTAATGTGACAATCTTTCTTTGTTCTCTGTAATTTAACTACACTAGCACTGAATATTGAAGTATAAATATATTTATTATAGTAACATGTACGGTGTTAATTGCTCCTTATGGCCAAGCACTAAATGGCATTTTACATACATTATCTCATGGGATCTTCTTACCAATCCCTGAGTGAGGTGGTATTATTATTATTAATCTCTTTATACAGAAAAGAAAACCAAAGTGCAGAAAAGTAATTTTCCCAAGGTCACATTGCTACTAACTGGAGGGGCTTTGATTCAAACCTAGGTTTCTTGAACCACAAAACCTATGCTTAGAACAGCTGTGATTCACTTTTTCACCAAAAACAAAACAAAACAATAAGCAAACTACTGAACAATCTTTGCGTCTTTTGAGGTTTAGACTTATAACAAAAATCAAATTAAGAACAAGCATTAGATAGCATTTTGCACCTAACTGAGGTTGGAAGCAAGTGTAAAATCTGACAATACCAAGGTTTGGCGAGGATATTCCATTAGCCACCTAGTGGATAGCCTTTGCCTCCCTCTAGTCTGTTCTTACAGCAGCTAGAGTAGTCTTTTTAAAATGTAAGCAAGTCATATACCTTTTCTGCACAATTCCGCAAAGTTTTCTTAGATGTGGGATGTGGACTTAATGTCCCTACTTCTTCACCCTTCCCTATCTTCAAGCCCTTTGCCATGTGATTTTACAGTGCCTTCTATTAGAAGCAGTGTCTGTATCTCCACACCATGGCATGGACATACGACTTGCTCTAACCCATGGGATGTGAGCAGACATAGGTCTTGAAATGTACATTTGGGCTTGGGCATGTCCTCAGTGTTAAAGAATGGTGAGAGGCAGGAAAAACAGAGCCTGAACCCAACATATAGCCTGGAGACAAACCAGGCTAGATCAGCTAACCACAGGCCAACCCACAGACACATGAGCCAGAAACAAATGCTTACTGTTGTGTGCCACTGAGTTTTGAGGTGCTTTGTTACACAGCATTGTTGCAGCTGTTGTTAAATGATGCCCCACCTTACTGAGAATACATCTAAAATCCTAGCCATTCCCCATAAGATTTACAGTCCTTCCTATGTGACCACTCCCCTTGCTCACTCCCCTCGGCCACAGTAACTGCTTGCTGTTTTTTGAAAGCATCTTACTGTGCTTTACAGAGTATTTTATATCACTTGATCCTCCTAACAACCCGATGAAATTATGAAGGAATACAGTACCATTATCCCACTTCGCAGATGTGACAACTGTAGATCCAAACCTTGCACAAGGTGCTACAGCTATTTAATGATAGCATTGGGGCCAGCAATCTGTCCACTAACCTTTGCATTACCCCACAGGATTTTATCTATTTTCCTTTTAGGATATTTTAATAGCATGTAAACAACTATATTCTAAACAATGAATTTTAAAAATTAAGATGAGGATGCACTGTGTCCCCATATACAAATTGAGACTGGTGCAACCACTTAACTAATTGTGCATCACCTCGGGGGTCACCAGCATCTCCCCTAACACTGTCTGACAGTGTGTATTTCCTCACATCTTTATAATACTAGGTATTATCAAACTTTATTGACTTTGCCAGTCTGTTAGGCATAAAGCTATCTTTATTAAGCTCAAAACTGTGTATATTCATTCTGAATTTACTTACAACTTCCGGTGATGTTTTTCAGTTTCTACAGGAGAAAGTCTAATCCACTTAGCAAAGCTTTCATTCACTCACTGAAATTTGACTGAGCACCTACTGTGTGTCAGGTGCTATGATAGGCACTGGGCACACAAAGATCAATTAAGACCAGGCACTTGTCCTCAAGAAACCCACCATCTAGTTGAGGAGATAAATACCTGCACAGTGAACGATAATGCCGTGTAATAAGAGGAGTGATAAAACCTGTGGTGGACATTTGTTGTCTACCACCTAATCTTCTCTCATCCTTGCTTCAACGGTCCCATTTTTAATACAAATTTGCATTGCAATTCCACCTCTTTCTCTACTGGTCTTAGTGGGGCTGTGCTCCCAACCAAGGTGAAAGGCAGTAACCCAACTTTAAGTCAATCATCTCATCTCATTCCACTGGCCTTAGTGGTTGGTTCAGAGTGAATGTGTGACCCAAACCAGTCCAATCAGATTGAATCTCAGGACTTTTTAATGGAATGCTGGGAAATGACCCTGGAAGATGTGGCCCTGGGATTTGTTGGTAGCCATCTTGCAGCCATGTGGAGGGAGGCTTCCTGAGAATGGAACCATATAGAGAAAACCAGAGAGAAACCAAGTCCTCTTCACATTGTTTGAATCACGGATCAAGCTGCACCTAAAGTAATATTAGATCTACTTTCTTAAAGAGTTCATATTTTAAAGAAGTTCTTTTTTGTCTTAGGCCATTTTGGGTTGGGTTCCTGTTATTTTCAATTGGAAAAATGCTAACTGATGCACAGAGGAAAAGAAGCTAACACTGGCTGTGGATTTCAAGGATGGCTAACTGGAGAAGGGGAAGCCTGGTTGAATCTTAAACTATGGGAGGCAAAGGAGATCAAGACAATTCAAGCCAAGGAGACAGTGTATTAGGGAAACTGCTTGCTGAGCGGTAAGGCTTGAGATGCACAGACCCCTTCAGGATGTGATTCCACCTACCTTTTCATGACTCACCTCTGGCCATTTCCTCCCTCACACTCTTCGAGCCGTACTAATACTTGGTCTTTAAGAAATGCCATATTTTTATACTTCTAGGCTTTCGCTAATGCTGTTTCCTCTGATGTAATGCCCTTTCCCTTGAGTCCTCTAGAAGGAATGTTAGCTCCTTGACAAAGGTTATCCCAGGCTTTCTCAGTTTGGATTTCTCCTGAGTTATGACTGCTCTTTGTATCAACGTCTGTCTAGCCCACATCACCATTATAGTAGCATAACTAACACTGATAGAGACCTGACTACCAAGCACTATTCAAGCACTTTATGTATTTAATAGTGCCTGTGAGGCACCTGTTGTTTTCATCCATATTTCATAAATGACAAATCCATATTCTATAGATGACAAAAATCAGAACAGACAAGTTAATTCATTTTGCCCAGAGTGATACATACAAAACCAGGATCTGAACCCAGGCAGTTTGGCTCCACAGTCCATACTCTTACCCACTATCTCATGCTGCCTCTCCTGATTCACTACAGCTGGTCATTTAGCCATCCGTTCACCCTCTCGGTTTCAGAGCCTGTTAAAGCCAGGAGCCAATGCAGATGCCCGTACATAATAAGTAAGGCTCTTTGGTGGAAATCACACATTTCTCTTTAGGACTTTATTACCCCCCAGCACAGCAAACAACATGTGCTTCACGTTCATATGGTTCCCCTTGCTCCTGAGTCCCATGGGGGGTGATGCTGAGGGGTCCATGTGAATGGTATGCGTGCAGTGACTTTGCATCATATTTGAGGAAGCTTGAGCTTAGCAAACCTAAACCTTGTAAAATGAGCAGTAAGCCTGCCTGAACTTTGCTCCAGAGGGGTAAATTAGCTTTATTATACTGGATGCTAAACAAGACTTCCTAACATGGCTCACAGACACTGTAGCATCTACCCACCGCTACCGCCACCTCCTTTACAGTCTAGTCTCTCTTTTTTTTTTTTTTTGTCACGAATGGACTTTTATTTTATTTTATTATTTTTTTAAATTTATTCTTATTATTTTTACATCTTTATTGGAGTATAATTGCTTTACAATGGTATGTTAGTTTCTGCTTTATAACAAAGTGAATCAGTTATACATATACGTATGTTCCCATATCTCCTCCCTCTTGCGTCTCCCTCCCTCCTAGTCTCTGTTTCTACTCCCCCTTCAGTCCCTGTCATTTGGGCCTCCTCTCAGTCCCTTCTCTTCACTATATTCTTTCTTGCCACAGGGCCTTTGCACTTGCTGTTCTCGCTACTTGGAGTTCTCTCTCTCTCTCTAATTCCTATTCATTCTGAAGGTTGCTTCTCATGTAGTTCTTCCTCAGGGAAGCCTGACTAAGTCACATGTCCCATTTAAGTGCTCTCACAGACCCGTCGGCCTCTTTTCCATGCCTCCTATTACACTTACAGTGTTATACTTCTGTGAGTATTTACTTGACAAGTATATTTCCCTATAAAGCAGTAAACACCATGAGGGCAAGGACAGTGTTCCATGAGAGCCCCACTGCCTTGCCCTGTGTCTGAGGATGTCCTCAGTAGACACCTGTAAAATAAGTGCATCTTGGATTTTTCCAGCAACTGATACATAATGGGGTCCCAAAGCAGCCATTACCTTCTCTTACAAGATGTATAGGAATGCAAGGGACCCTGGAGAGCTATCTCCTAGGCAGGGTTGGTCTTTTTCTTTCCTTTTCTTTTTTTTTTTTGGTTTCCAAACTTGTTTATAAATGTGTACAGATGCTAAGTGTCCTGCCCCCATTCCATCTATACCCACCTCTACGTGCAGAAGGCTACTTACTGAGAGCATTTCCAGCTCTGCCAGGGTGGCAGCATGGCCTGTGCTCAGGGAGAGCCAGAGTGCCAGAGAGTTCATGGCCCTGGATGCAGCCCTCCACTGGTGGCCAACAGGGACCTGGTGGTTAAACAGCTCAACCTCTTCACCCTTGGTAACTCGAGATGTGCTTCTGCATTGGATGCTTGAGTCCCAGTGGGACTGAGCTCTGGTTGCCCTCACGGCTTACATGCTTGATGACGCGCCTTTTTATTAGCTGCCTTCCACTTCTCATTTTGTTATCCTCCTACTGGAGCTTTCTGGGATCACCTCCCAAATAAATCTACTTGCACTGGAACCCTTCTCTTGGGTTCTGCTTGCAGAAGAGCATGTGATATAACCGTTTTTTAAAATGTACAACAAAGCATAAAGATTATTACAGTGGCCATCCACAGTAAGAAAAGAACAGGAGGGGACAACACAGAGGGGACCAGGAGGATGCTGTGCATACACTAGTCTTGTATCACCTTTGAGAAACTCTCTTCACGTTCTTTGTTCCAATTATCCTGACCTGCTTTCCATTTCTCTTGATCATCTCTGGATAATTATATAAATTGTTTCTAAGATACTTTTTGCTTCCCCAAATTC